>NC_091471.1:227320079-228015913 GCF_036971445.1 Narcine bancroftii
AAACTGAGAGATACAAAATTTCAAAGAATAATTTCTCATGCTCAAGCTTCCTTCAGAGTCGTTGAATGTCTGTGGATTCGCCTCCAGGGTGCCTGCATCTTCTGCAGCTGCATAGACCCCTGTTAAAACCTTTGGCAACCCAAGCTCCAGATCCAAACCTGTGACATGATCAGGAAGCCTTCAGTGCCCGAGGCCCTTTGGAAGCCCTCAGCACCCTCACGAATCCTGGCTCCGATGCCTAGTTTCCACGAGCCTGTCTCCAGCAGCCCACGGGACAAGCAGGTCTCCCGTCCGCAGGTCGCCTGCAGCCTGCATGGCTCCCTCAGCACCTGTGCCCTTCACTGGTCCACCGCTGTGATTACTAGTAGGGTCCTTCGGCTGATGAGCCCCTTGCTGATTGACCGTCGTTGGAGCCTTCCCTGCAGGGCTGTCTCCTCTAGTTCTTCTCACCGGGGGGGGGGGGTTGTCCTCCCCATTTCTGGTGCCCTGGGTCAGTCCGCTGTTCAACCGGTGCCTGCAACCTATCATGGCTGCTGCCATCTTGGACACAGACATGGGGTTGCAGGATTTTAGTTTAAAAACATCGTCAGCTCCTCTAACAGGCTATTCCACGCCTGTACAGAGCAGCAGGCAGGGTCAGCACCAAGGGGAGGCATTTGCAGTCATCACCCCCCCTCCCCCAAGTGAGGTTTTGTGACTCCCCACCACTTGTGGCCATTGATGACCTCCCCCACCCCCCCCCAAATGAGGTATTGTGAGCCTCAGCCTAGCATCTAGCGTCAGTAGTGTCCAGCCAATATAAGCAGCGAGTTTGTCGGAAGGCGGCAGTGCTGCCACATGGAAGAGGTTCATGGTAGGGAGGGAAGCAGCACCACCACCCATCCACCCCCGCCCCCCCCCTCCCCGAGAGAGCTTTCGAAGGTCAGATTGAGCACCCCCACCCCCTCCCCCTGTTGTTACCCTAATGCTTCCTGCTAAGACATGTTCTGGCCGACCCTTGCAGCAGGTATTTGGTCCGGGTGGTTGAACCCTTCAGAGCAGCGCAGGGTATTTCCCCTCCCCCCCCCCCCCACCCCTTACTGCTCTCCCACTTCTGCACCAGCGGCAGCTCCAACAGTGCTGCCATTTTTCCTTTGGGTTGGAGATTTTTAGTTAGGACTAAAATTTGGGTCGACTAGTGTTGTTTCCTTTTGAACAAAGGAGGCTGAATGGTGATTCAATCCAAGTTATGAGAGGCTTGGATACACACAGAGTACCTAGGTGCTGTAGATTTCTGAAAGCTGAGGATCGGAGGAGATTTGAGAAAAATGAAGTTCACTTTAATGAGTGATGAAGCTTTGTTACTCACAACCTGAAAGGGATGTGGAGGTAGATTTTTTTATTACCTTGAAGAAGTGCCATTTTGAATACATGAAAAGCCATAACCTTTAGGGCTATGTAACAAGAACAGCAAACATAAATAATCATGGGCTGAATGACCTTCTTTTGTAGCATGGTGTCTTTATGCATTATTCAACATAATTAGACCATTTTAATGTGCATCAACATGTTGATGCATGGAGGGGTTTCTTTATTTTATGAGGAGTTGTTATTTGGAGACTACTGTGGAGCTGGGACCTGCTAGGGCAGGATGGCAAGGCTTGTGCCTTTTTAGGTATATAATAGGGTGGTGAATAATTTGAATTTTGGAACTTATAATGTGAATGGGTTCAGTAATCCAATCAAGAGGAAGAAAGTCTTGGCTTATAATAAGAAATTGACAGTTGATAGTGTTTTTTTCTTCCATGGCTTTGGCTGTTTTGAGGGAATGTGCAACTATTATTTCAAAGTGTGATCCTGATTTAGGGATGCGAGGATGGCAAGCGATCTTGTATTCCTCTTGAGAAAATAATTTATCATTTAGGTGATAAACATCATTTCTATTTTGAAAATGTGGAGGCAATATTTACAACAAGTTGGTTTGAAAAATTTAAGCTCTCGATAACTCGTCCTGATGGAGGTTCTCGGTTCCATGGCGGATTATTAGAATTTATATATTCATTGATAATCTTCTTTCTTTGGGATGTTTGGAAGTGGGTGGTGGGGAGGGAGGGATGGATTGTTTATATAGCACGTGTATTTTCTTATATGCATAATTTATTATTAATTAAATGTATTGTGGTTTTAAAATTTTAAATAAAATATTCAAATAAAAAAGCACATTGATGCAAGAATCAAAGAGCAGGTTCTGGCACACGGGAGATCATGTCGCAGAAGGATCGTGCCAGTTTAGGGAAGTGAATTATGATCTTAGTTAATAATGTACAAGTTGCAGAACAAATTGGTATCCCTTTTCATACAACTCCTTTGAATTCTTCTGAGGGGGGATAAAAAGCAGCTAACTATTTATCCAATTTTATTTTGCCAAGACAAACCTCTGCCTCATTCTGCCTTAAGGCAGAGTGCCAGAGATTGCCTAAGATTTATTGTGCCCATGAGTTCGTTTATTGTGCCACGAGCTCGGGAAGGTCGGAAGAGGAAGATAATGGAAGCAAATGAGTGGCTCAAATGATGCAGGGGCAGCATTTTATATTCTTGGATCATTGGAACCTTTTATGGTGGATGACCTGTACACATGGGAGTTACACGTGAACCAGAAGGGAACCAATATCTTGGCAGTAAAAGCACAAAGCAAGGTCAAACAGTGTACTTTATAAAGATAGATACGTAACTGGGTTTCGGGTTTGAGCCCCTCATCAAGGCATTCACCCAGGGCCAGTGCCAGGCTATTTTGCACCCTAGGCATGGCTAACTACTTGCACTCCCCCACCACTTCACCTCAAAAAAATTAAAGTCTTACCTGCAAATATTCAGAGGGTCACTGCGGGAATCTAAACCATCCACCCAGGAACTCCGAAAGGGAGGGGAGCAGTGAAGGCGGGAGCTGGGGTGGGGAGGGAAGTGGGGACCGGAGGGGTGGGGAGAACCAGGGAAGGATGCAGTGGGGACCGGGGAGGGGGGAGGAAGCAGAGACTGGAGGGGGGGAAAAGCGAGGTTGGTGTAGCGGGGACTGGGAAGAGGAGGCGGGGTAAACAGGGACTGCGGAGGGAAGGGGTTATGAGTGGTGGAGAGGGAGGGGAACGGGGACCAGGGAAGGGAGGGAGTGTGGGCACTGGGGATGGGGGGGAGCATGGGGAGAGTGGGGGCTGGGGACCGGGGAGGGTGAAGCGGAAGCTGAACGTCCAAGTGTATCGAAAGGATAGGCAGGTAAGCAGAGAAGGCGCTGTGGTTCTGTGGTAAGGAATAACATTAAATCATTAGAAAGAGGTTACATATGGAAGATGTAGTATCATTGTGGGTTGAGTTAAGAAATGTCAAGGTTAAAAAGATATTGTTGGCGGTGATATACAGACCCAAACAGTAGCAGGGATGTTGACAGCAAATTATAACAACAAATTGAAAAGGTGTGTTAGAAGGGCAATGTTATGGTTGTCATGAAGGATTCCAACATGCAGGTAGATTGGGAAAACCAAAATGGAACTGGATCTCAAGAGGGAGAATAGGTAGAATGCCTATGAGATGGCGGCTTTTGAGAGGAGCTTATTGATGAGCCCACAGAGGGATCAGCGGCACGGGATTGGGTGTTGTGTAATGCACCAGCAGTAATTAGAGAGTTTAGAGTAAAGGAACCATTAGGGGGCAGCGATCACAATATGATGGAGTTCACTTTGAGATTTAGCAAGTGTTGGTATTTCCGTGGAGTAAAGGGGATGAGGGAGGAGCTGGCCAAAGGAAATTGGGAGGGAAGACGGGTGGAGTTTCTGCAAGAAATGAGGAAAGTGGCAGGACCAAAAAGAGAGGAAATATTTGAGTGGAAAAATATCACGATTATGGGGAAATCAAAGCCAACGCAACAGCAAAATAGAGGGCATACAAGGATGCAAAATTTAGGGGAAGAATGAGGACTGGGAAGTTTTTTTTTAAAGTTGCTGAAGGTAATTAACAAACTCATAAGGAGGGAAAAGATGAAATATGCAAGTAAGCTTGCTTGCAAATAATATCAAAGAGGATACAAAAATCTCATTCATATATAAAGAGTAAAAGAGGTGAGAGTAGATATAAGACGTTGGATAATTATTAATGGGAGACAAGGAGATGGCAGAGGAACTAAATGAGTATTTTGCATCAGTCTTCACTGTGCCAGATGCCAAAGGGTATCAGGGAAGGGGAGTTACTATTTTAAGGGAGAAGGTGCTCAGTAGTCTCCCAACTGTAAGGTAAAACATCATGAGATGGGAATGTGTAGGGAGTTACCCTGTACAGGGCAGTAACAAGAAGGGGAGGTGTCCTTGTACTCCTGTTAGGTAAAACATCATGAGATGGGAATGTACAGGGCTGTAACAAGATGTAAATGCATCCTTGTACTTACAAGATAAGAGAGACATTGATGGATTGAGAGGCAGGAAGCTAGCAGGGAAAGGATAGCAACAGTTTTAGTCATTGGACAAGTAATGATATGATGATGTTCTAAGCACATATCCAAGGGTATAAAAAATCACCATTTTGCTGATAACGGCAGAATGCATTCTCCGACTAACTTTGTTAGTCGCAAGTGTTACAATCCGGTAATAAAGAACAAAGAACCCTGATTTCGACTCAGCCTGGTGTTTGTCTCACTCATTCATGAACAAAGCAGACCTAACACAACCCAGATGGATTGGACCCTCGTGTTCTGAAAGAAGTAGCGGTAGAGATTGCGGGGGCATTGGTAATGATCTTTCAGGCATCAATAGATTCTGGTGTGGTCCCGGAGGACTGGAAAATCACAAACGTCACAAATGGAACAGAAATTATTGGCCGGTTAGTCAGTGGTTGCAAAGATGTTGGAGTCGATTGTCAAGGATGAGGTTAAGGAGCAGTTGGAGGCACCTGACAAGATCAGCCAAAGTCGGCATGATTTCCTTAAGGGAAAATCTTGCTTGACGAGCCTTATTGGAATCCTTTAAAGAAGTGACAGGGAGGCGAGATAAGGGAGAGGCAGTGGATTGGGATTTTCGCAAGGCCTTTGGATTTTCGAAGGCTACTAAACAAGATAGGGGCCCATGGTATAAAAGGAAACATAATAGTGTAGGTAGAGCATTGGCTGATTGATACAGGGATCATATTCTGGCTGGCTGCCAGTTGCTGGTGGTGTTCCATAGGGGCCGGAGTTGGGGCCGCTTCTTTTTATGTTGTATATTAATAATTTAGATCATGGAGTTAATGGCTTTGTGGTCAAGTTTGCAGCTGATATGAAGGAGCAGGTAGTGCTGAGGAAACAGGCAGGCTGCAGGACAGACAGATTAGGAGAACTGGCAGAGATGCAATAAGTTAAATACAATGTAAGTTATGCACTTCAGTTGGAAAAATAAATGGGCAGACTATTTTCTAACTGTGGAGAAAATTGAAAATACTGAGATGCAAAGGGACCTAGGAGTTCTTGTGCAGGATAGCCTGAAGGTAAATTTACACGTTGAGTCGGTGGTGAAGAAGGCAAATGCAATGTTAGTATTCATTTCAAGAGGAATAGAATATAAGAGCAAGGATGTGGTGTTCAGGCTTTATAAGGCATTGTTGGGACCTCACCTGAAGTACTGTCAGCATTTTGGAGCTCCTTATTTAAGAAAGGATGTGCTGATGTTGGAGAGGGTTCAGAGGAGTTTCATAAGGTTGATTATGGGATGGAAGGGGATGTCGAAGGAGGGGAGTTTGACAGCTCTTGGCCTGTACTCATTGCAATTTAGGGAAAACAAGGCACTGATCTCATTGAAACATTTCCAATAGTGAAAGACGTGGACAGAGTAGATGTAGAAAGGTTGCTTCCCATGGGGGGAGAGTCTAGGACTAGAAGGCACAACTTCAAGATTGAAGGGCATCTGCTTAGAACAGAGATGTGGAATTTGTGGAAAATTACTTTCTTGGGGTTCTTGTGTGTGGTCAGATCTGACCAATGAGGCTTTTAATAACACATGAGTAAAACCTTAATTTAAATACAAGCATGAAGTGAAACATGAAAAGTCTACAGATGCTGTGATTGTAATTTCTTCAGCCAAAGGGTGGTAAATCTGTGGAATGTGTTGCCATGGGTGTTTGTGGAGGCCAGATCATTGGGTGTATTTAAGGCA
Organism: Narcine bancroftii; assembly: GCF_036971445.1. Lineage (NCBI taxonomy): Eukaryota > Metazoa > Chordata > Chondrichthyes > Torpediniformes > Narcinidae > Narcine > Narcine bancroftii. The sequence goes on from NC_091471.1 coordinate 227,326,223, forward strand.
GAGATTGTTTGCCAGGGCATCAAAGGTTATGGGGACAATGCAAGCAGAGGTGCTGAGTTGGAAAATGGATCAGCTTATGATTAAATGGTGGGGCAGACTCGATGGGCTGAATAGCCTATTTCTGCTCTGGTTTTATGGCCTATTTACCCAACTGGAAAGCAAGAAAGATGTTTAAATTATTTTGACAGTTCATTACTGCTGTCTTAGCATTGCCATTCATGACAAATGGCACAGTACCTCCACTTTGGAGTCTTTGAAAAATTGTGGGAGAAAAATCTAAGAGGATTTTGAATTAAAAATGTTAAACTCTGCAGCAGGTCCATATCTTCCAAAGTGTGGTTTAAAATCGGGATATTGCAAAATCTAATCCTGGGATGATTTTTAAAATTATGCCATTTATCACACTTCCTTTGTTTTGCCATTATATGCTCAGTTCAAGGTAAAATGTTAATGTATCTTTCCTATCAAGATCAATTTTGCAAAAGAGACAGATTTATAACATTGGTGTATATGTTTTGCATTTATGGAAGAGATGCTCTTATGCATTAACTTTGAAACCCTGCTCCCTGTACTCGAGAATGCAAGATTCACTTAATCATTTTCATCAACTATCCAATATATTTGTAGCAGGCTTTTTAAATTTTTGATTATCATATTATTTACAGCCAGAACATCCATGGTGTTTTCCATATACCAACCAGCCATCATCAGATCAGCAAAACAGTCAAAATTCCAGGCCAAAAGGTAAGAATTATTATCAGTCCAATTTTCTTTGGCTTGGCTTCGCGGACGAAGTCCACGTCAGCTGCAGGCTCGATTGTGGCTGACAAGTCCAATGCGGGACAGGCAGACACGGTTGCAGCGGTTGCAGGGGAAAATTGGTGGGTTGGGGTTGGGTGTTGGGTTTTTCCTCCTTTGTCTTTTGTCAGTGAGGTGGGCTCTGCGGTCTTCTTCAAAGGAGGTTGCTGCCCGCCGAACTGTGAGGCGCCAAGATGCACGGTTTGAGGCGATATCAGCCCACTGGCGGTGGTCAATGCGGCAGGCACCAAGAGATTTCTTTAGGCAGTCCTTGTACCTCTTCTTTGGTGCACCTCTGTCACGGTGGCCAGTGGAGAGCTCGCCATATAACACGATCTTGGGAAGGCGATGGTCCTCCATTCTGGAGACGTGACCCACCCAGCGCAGCTGGATCTTCATCAGCGTGGACTCGATGCTGTCGGCCTCTGCCATCTCGAGTACTTCGATGTTAGGGATGAAATCGCTCCAATGAATTTTGAGGATGGAGTGGAGACAACGCTGGTGGAAGCGTTCTAGGAGCCGTAGGTGATGCCGGTAGAGGACCCATGATTCGGAGCCGAACAGGAGTGTGGGTATGACAACGGCTCTGTATACGCTAATCTTTGTGAGGTTTTTCAGTTGGTCGTTTTTCCAGACTCTTTTGTGTAGTCTTCCAAAGGCGCTATTTGCCTTGGAGAGTCTGTTGTCTATCTCGTTGTCGATCCTTGCATCTGATGAAATGGTGCAGCCGAGATAGGTAAACTGGTTGACTGTTTTGAGTTATCAGTCCTATATGACAGTTTAATTAAACGTGTTTGCGTTAAAATATAGAGTTGTAAATCAAACCTACTTTTGACTCTGTTTTGTAAATATGTGGAAAATTACTTTCTTGAGGTTCTCGTTTGAGGTCAGATCTGACCAATGAGGCTATAACACACGAGGAAAATCTGCATTTAAATACAAGCAGCAAGTGAAACATGAAAAGTCTGCAGATGCTGTGATTGTAATAAAAACACAGAAATGCTGGAGGAACTCAGCCAGGGAGGAGTGGTGGATGATGGCTTCTCAGACTGGAGGCCTGTGACTAGTGGTGTGTCTCAGGGATCCAACGCTGGGGCCATTGTTGTTTGTCATCTATATCAATGATCTGGATGATAATGTGGTAAATTGGATCGACTGGTGTGCAGATGACACTAAGTTTGGAGGAGTTGTGGAGAGCACAGGAGGTTTTCAAAGCTTTCAGAGGGATCTGGACCAGCTGTAAAAATGGGCTGAAAAATGGCAGATGGAATTTAATGCAGACAAGCAGGAGGTGCATTTTGGAAGGACATATCAAGAAAGGAGATTGAGGAGGACGGTAGGACAGAAGGATCTGGCAATGCAGGTACCTAATTCCCTGAGAGTGGCGTCACAGGTGGATAGGGTTGTAAAGAGATCTTGTGGCATATTGGCTTTCATAAATCAAAGTACTGGAGCTGGGATGTTATGGTAAAGTTGTAGAAGACATTGGTGAGGCCAAATTTGGTGTATTGTTTGCAGGTTTGGTCACCGAACTACAGGAAAGATATCAACAAGATAGAAAGAGTGCAGAGAAGATTTAGTAGGATGTTGCCCAAATTTTAGGAACTGATTCACAGCGAAAGGGTAAACAGGTGAGGACTTTATTCCCTGGAGCGTAGAAGAATGAGGGGAGATTTGATAGGGGTATTTAAAATTATGAGGGGGAGAGACAGAGTAAATATATACAGGCTTTTCCACTGAGGGCATGTAAGATACAAACCTGAGGACATGTGTTAAGTCAGCATGGTTGGCGTAACGGTTAGCACCACACCAGCAATCAGGACCGAGATTCAAATCCTATGCAGTTGTTATGTTCTCCTCATGTCTGCTTGGGTTTTCTCCAGGGCCTCCTCCCACTGTTCGAAATGTACGGGGAGTGTAGGTTATTATAGGCCCTTCTGGTGGTCCAAACACCCTTGTGTAAAGGTGAAGATTATACCCCCTTGCAGCTAAATACTTACCTACCTGAATGTGCTGAGAGCACCTCTGAGGTGCTGATGCCAACCCTCCTTGACTCACCTGAAGGTTCAGCCATGCTAAGCGGCTGTTTAGGGACAGGCTAACGATTCCATCAGCCCACAACCCAATTCCCCACTACCTGACAGCTCCTGCCCCACTGAAGAGGAGAGGTCTGCGAGGGCCATCAGGGCAGGGGAGGTCAGCGGGGGCCATCGGGTCAGGGAGGTCAGCGGGAGATGTTGGGACAGGGGAGGTCTGCAGGGGCTATTGGGTTAGGGGCAGCCAGTGGGAGAGGTTGGGGACAGCCAATGTGGGCTATGACAGCTCGGCTGGCCACTCACTGGGTGCTTCGGTCAAAACACGGCATAGCAATGATGATCTTCCCTACCCATAATCCCCCATGCAGCTGGAACTGTTCTGGGAAACACAGAGCAGTTCCACCCGTGTGGGGGATTATGGGTAGGGAAGACGCCCATTGCTATGCCGCACATTTATGATGGATGGCAGTCCAGCACCAGTCTCCCCGCCTCCATCAGATTCGGAGGGCGCTACGAGGTGCCTCTGGATCTGAATGGGACACTGGAGCAGCCTTTTAGGGCTGCCATCGGCCTCCAGGCAGAGGGTTCACCTGACATGGCCTTTTGGTGTAATTGGGCAGCACTGACTCATGGGTCAAAATGACCTGTTACTGTGTGCTATGTCAAAACTTAACATTTTTAAAATGTAAAAATTTTATTTAAAAATTTTGAAATTAAAAAAAAAATTAAGTGAAAAGGGAAATGCTTAGGGGAACATGAGGGGGAGCATCTTCACAGAGTATGGTGGGAGTGTGGAATGAGCTGCCAGCTGTGGTGGTGAAAACGGGCTCAATTTTAACATTTAAGAAGAATTTGGATGGGTACCTGGATGGGAGAGGTCTGGAGGGCTATGGACCGGGTGCAGGTCAGCGGGACGAGGCAAAAAAAAATAACGGCACAGACGAGAAGGGTCGAAGTGGCCTGTTTCTGTGCTGTAGTGTTCTGTGGTTTCACAGGGTCCATAGGAGGTACCGATATATAACTGATATCTTGGGCCTGAGTGCATCTACAACCTCTGAAGTGTAGGTTATAAATCTTTACCTTCTCTGGACACTGCAAGACCTGATGAATTCATCCAGCATTTCTGTGCTTTAAATACAAGCACACACATTTTGAAAACTGTATTCAACTAATAACAAGCTGTTTCTCCCATTTATTTGCAGATGTTACTTCTGCAAAAAGAAATTCACAATAGCAATTTGCAGAAATAAATGATTGCTGTGGGACTATTTGTCAATGTCTTCAAACAACACTAGGCCTTTGTTAGCCATTGCTTGGACACAGCTGCTCCAATTACTTCGAAGAGAAACACATTAAAGAACACAAAAGCTTGCCCCCTTGATTGTGTCAACAATAACAACTATTTATATTGCAGGAATCCTTTAATGTATTTTATAAAGCCCTAAGGCATTGTAAGAGAACATGTGGAACACAGCCACGTTCGGAAATGTTAAGGCAGGCAACTCAAATAAAGATCTAAAGGATGAGAAGCGGGGTCTAAATGGAGATAATTCCAACATTTGAACAGATAAAGCTCAAACCATGGCCTCCAATGAGACAGCTATTGAGCTGCTTCTGAACGTGAAAGAAGTGTTGAATTTAATCTGTGCATTCTTACTGTACATTTTGTAAATTTGGCTCAAGTTGTAGCTGTGTCTTTAGCTGCCCAGGCTCTCAGCACTGGCATTTCCTACCTTAGACTTTCCACCTCCTCACCTCAATTGATACCCTTTGACGAATGCTGTGGTCACCCATCCCAATGTTCCCTTCTGTGGCACGGTATTAATTTTAGCTCTTGCAAGGAGGATGTGTTTTATATTGTTAGAAGGAACCCCAAAAAAATGCTGCTGTTGGTATGCCCAATTTCAGAACAAAATCTAGGCCGTCACTACAGTGCAATAGCTGAAAGAACGGTAAGGCTGCGTAGCCTCTGGCTCGCTGTGACCACGTCAACCATCAAGCAGCTGTTTGTACGATTCTTAATCTATTTTATTTCCTCACATTCTCCTCAATCCCAATATCATACAATTCACCTGTGCACATCAGGGACCATTTATAGCAGTCCATTCATTTACTTATTCACACATCTTTAGGGTGTGGAAGGAATCCACAGCATGGGGAGGGAGGAAATCCACCCAGTCACAGAGAAAACATGCAAACTCCAATTGGAGAGCACAGGTAGTTGGGATCAAACATGGTGAGGTCGTATATGCTGCGCTATTTCAGTATTTAATTTCATGAAATTCTTGGATGTAACTTTAAATTTTTTACTAGTTCTGGTGCCTGATGAACATATTACTGGTGTACAAGGCAGCAGCAGGCCCCTTTGGCCAATTTCACCCAATTACATCTAATTAATCTACCCCCACCCCCGCCTCGGTACGTTTTTGAACAGTGGGAGGAAACTGCAGCCCAGGCCAACATGGGGAGAACGTACAAATTCCTTACAAACAGCACTGGATTTGAGCCCTGGTCCTTGGTCGCTGGTGCTGTAACAGTGTTATGCTAACCATGCCGCTCGTTAACTGGCCATTCATCTCAAATGTATTTGCAGGACTTGGCTGAGTACAAAATGCCTGTCCCTATTGGCCACAATACTTTTTTTCTACAAGTAGCTTTGTTCTTTCTGAAATATTTTGAGGAGCAGGAGATTGTGCTTATTGACACTGTAATTGTACAGATACTGATTTGTACTGTACTGCATGCCCAGTCAACAGATGTTTTGTATTCCACATTATACATCAGCTGCCAGTATCATGGCGACATTAAAATATTACCTTGACATTGAGCAAGGTATTTAAATTGCTTTGAGTGACAAAGATAAGGAGGTTACTACCCTCTAAGCCTATGGGTAGTTTATTTTGCATAAAATATTATGGGTAAAAATAATTCCAGTATTAGTTTTGCTTCCCCTCTAGTGATTCTCCATGTGAAAAGGGTATTTAAGGTTCAGGTTGAGTTGGGAGGTGGGAAGGCCATGGGGTTAAAATTGTTCAGAAGACAGTCAGCTTATTATTGAGAGAACAGAGGAAACTATACCAACTTCTCCCAAAAACGCCAGGGGAGCTTCTGTGGGGAAAAATGCACTGAGAATTGAAATTGTTTTTTTTAAAGTGCAAATTATGCCTATGCCCATTCAGTCCAGAGTGGCGGGGTGGCTGCCACTTTCAACGCAGAGACAATTACGCAATCATTATCCACTCTGGGGAATGGCCAACACTCTCCATGCAGATGAAGCTTCTGATCAAACCTGTGAGATGGGAGGGAAATTTTGATCGGATTGTTGCATGCCACCCGATCAAATAGATGATACCAGTTTGAACTTTGGTTTCCATTAGAAAACATATCCGAATGAGGAAATTTAACTCAGTTTTCATTATAGATACTGTTGCATGAAAACATTTCTCATTTTCATTTGGTGTAGAATAACTGATGTGTTAATATTTTTGAATCAACCTGTTGTTATCTTTGATGAAATATTTGTGTACATGTATTAAATGTAGAATGCTTTGTAATATACAGTGACTGGTTAAAGTCATGTGATTTTTTTTCAGATAATGCAAAAGAGAATTTTAACCTGACTCTTTGTGTGGTTATTTAAAAGAGAATTGCACCTCTTTAAAGAATGCATGTACAGCAGAACCAAGTTCTCCGAGTTTGGAAATCTTCAGTATAATCTTGTTATCTCAATAAAAGTTGCAAAGAAAAAAAAACACCCTTGGAACACCTATAAGGTATTTCTGGATTGCTCATTTCGACCCTGTGTCATAGTCAGTGAATCACTGAGCTGGACATGGCAGAAGGAGGCTATTGAATCACTTTTCTGATAGCTTTTTCATTGAGCGATCCACTGAGTTTTTCATTCTTTCTCAATCTCCGAGACTTGCATTTATGCAATTCACCTTTAATATATGAGATTCCTCTGTATATTGCTTTAAGGAAAGCTTTAAACAAGATTAAGATAAATGATTCCAAGTTTATTGGAATTTTGATGAAAGATATTTTATACGTACCCAAATGTTAGTATTGCATGGCAGAGTTTCAGTCCCTGAATTCAAACACTGAAGTTGAAATCAAGCAACTTGACATGACAAATGGACAGCCACAGAATTCCACTGCAATTTCAACAAAGGGATCCATTTATGGTACAAAAGGTTAATGCTCTGGTTAGGAATAAAAAGAATTTCACTTCTATGTGATCTACCCTTCTTGTATTTAATACAGGAAAGAGTGGGTGGTCCTATTCTGTTACTCATTTTGCTGAAGAGTTGGTCACCAAGAACAATCTTACCATGCTAACTGTTCTCCCAAAGGAAAAAAAAAACAAAGTGTTAAAAGTGTGACAGATGAACAGAAAGAATGGGTCAGCTGAAGCTGAACCCCAGGCAAGCCTGGTGCCCACCTCTCCCAGGATAACTCATGATTGTCCTTGAATTTTAAAGCTATACATTTCCCACAATCTTGTCAGTCTCACCTCTAATAGTGTTTCTGGAGGCAGGGTGGGAAAGTGGCAAAGCTATCGATGGAGAAACCAAGGCCCCATTCATGAAAGCTTACTGACAGCTTGTGCACCTTACCTAATATCGGAATTTAAAACTACAAAAATCTGCCACACCATCATGTCTGCCCATGGCCTCATTCTGGCAAATGGAGGCCACCCTCAAATTGGAGGAGTAATACCTTGTATACCATCTTGGCAGCCTCCAGTGAGATGGCATTACTATTCAATTTCTGTTAACTCCCTCTCATTTCATTTTTTCTAATCTCTCTTCCAACTCCCCACCCTTGCCCTTCCTTCTCCTATCAGTGAGCTACCCCTTCTTAGCCCTCTGCCCTTTTCATTGTCTTTTTTCTCTTGTACCCTCCCACCTGTATCCACTTACCACCTCTTACCTGTTAGCCTGTGCTCTTTCCCTTTCCCTATCTCCCTCCTTTCATTTCCTTTCCCTTTTCCCTTCCTCCATCCTCTCCTTCCCCCTTTCCCTTCCTCCTTCCCCCTTTCCCTTTCTCCCTCTGCTCCTTCCCCTTTCCCTTCTTCCTTCCCTCCTCCTTCCCCTTTCCCTTCCTCCCTCCTCTCATCTACTCCTACCCGCTTGGATCCTCGGCCAAAAAAAATGTCAGTGCAGCTATAGGAGCAGGCCAAGCTCCGTGATCAACCCAATGTTCCACATCAACGACAGTGACCAACCATTTCAACTTCTGTGCCCCCCCCCCCACATTGACATGTCTGTCCATGGCCTCGTCAAACACAGACCACCTGTAAATTGGAGGGGACAACACCTTATTTTCCGTCTCTCCAACTGGATGGCTTTAAACATCCACTTATAACCATATAACCATATAACCACTTACAGCACAGAACAGGCCAGTTCGGCCCTACTAGTCCATGCTGTAGCAAATCCTCACCCTCCTAGTCCCACTGACCCGGTCCATACCCCTCTAGTCCCCTCCTATCCATGTAATGATCCAGTCTTTCCTTAAATGTAACCAATGATCCCGCCTCGACCACGTCTGCCGGAAGCTCATTCCACATCCCCACCACCCTCTGCGTAAAGAAATTTCCCCTCATGTTCCCCTTATAATTTTCCCCCTTCAATCTTAAACCATGTCTTCTAGTTTGAATCTCCCCCTTTCTTAATTGAAAAAGCCTATCCATATTTACTCTGTCTGTCCCTTTTAAAATCTTAAACACCTCTATCAAGTCCCCTCTCAATCTTCTACGCTCCAGAGAAAAAAGCCCCAGTCTGCACAACCTTTCCCTGTAACTCAGGCCCTGAAATCCTGTCAACATTCTCGTGAACCTTCTCTGCACTCTCTCTATTTTGTTTATATCTTTCCTATAATTTGGTGACCAAAACTGTACACAGTACTCCAAATTTGGCCTTACCAATGCCTTGTCCAATTTCATCATAACCTCCCTACTCTTGAATTCAATACTCCGATTTATGAAGGCCAACATTCCAAATGCCTTCTTCACCACAACATCTACCTGAGTATCAGCCTTGAGGGTACTCCTAAATCCCTTTGTTGCTCTGCACTCCTCAATTCTCTACCATTTAATGCATATGACCTATTTAAATTTGCCTTTCCAAAATGCAGCACCTCACATTTCTCTGTATTAAATTCCATCAGCCATTTCTCAGCCCACACCTCCAGCCTTCCTAAATCACCTTTTAATCTACGGTAATCTACCTCACTGTCCACAACACCACCAATCTTTGTGTCATCCGCAAACTTGCTTATCCAATTCTCTACCCCTACATCCAGATCGTTAATATATATAACAAATAATAGTGAACCCAGGACCGAACCCTGAGGAACTCCACTAGTCACCGGCCTCCAATTGGACAAACAATTTTCTACCACTACTCTCTGACACCTTCCATCCAACCACTGCTGAATCCATTTCACTACCTCCTTATTTATACCTAATGCCTCCACCTTTTTTCCTAACCTCCTGTGGGGAACTTTGTCAAAAGTTTTACTAAAGTCCAAATAGACAACATCCACAGCTTTCCCTTCATCAACCTTTTTTGTAACCCCCTCGAAGAACTCAATCAGGTTTGTCAAGCATGATCTACCCCTGACAAAACCATGCTGATTACTCCCTATCAATCCTTGTACCTCCAAAAATTTGTAAATAGCATCCCTCAGAACACTTTCCATCAACTTGCCCACCACAGACGTCAGACTTACAGGCCTATAATTCCCAGGTTTGCATTTGGACCCTTTCTTAAACAGAGGAACCACATGCGCCACCCTCCAATCCTTTGGTACCACCCCCGTGGCCAGTGACATCCTAAATATCTCTGTTAATGGCCCCACTAACTGTCCACTAGCCTCCCTGAGTGTCCTAGGGAATATTTTGTCCGGTCCGGGAGATTTATCCACCTTTATCTTTTTTAACACAGCCATCACTACCTCCTCGGTTATCCTTATAAGCTTCATGACCTCCCCACTGTTTTTCTTTACTTCAACTGATTCAACATTTTTTTCCCTAGTGAATACCGAGGCAAAGAAATCATTTAAAATTTCCCCCATTTCCTCAGACTTCTCACTCAGCCTACCCTCGCTATCTACAAGGGGTCCAATTTTATCTCTCATTAATCTTTTACTTTTAATGTACCCATAGAAACCCTTTGGATTTATTTCTACTCTGTCAGCCAAAGCCTCTTCTTGCCTTTTTTTGGCCTTTCTAATTTCTTTCTTAAGATTCCTTCTACACTCCTTGTAGTCCTCCTTCAACTTCTCAGCTCCCTGCTCTTTATACCTCTTGTACACCTCCCTTTTTCTCCTAAACCAAATTTCCAATATTCCTCGAAAACCAAGCCTCCCTATTGTCATGATAATGAATATGTATGAGATGTACCGGAAGTCACGTGGTATGAGAGAGAGATAAGAGCACAAGCAGGAGAACAAAGGAAACTGGAGAATAAAGACCCTGAGAAGTTTACCTGATAAAACTTGTGTTTAATGTTTTATTAACTTCACATTTCGGGCCACAAATGTGACATTGGCAATGAGGATGAAAGAAGCTTGAAGAAAATTAAAGACTAAACAAGATTACAGAGGATTACAGACAACTTCAAGGTGATAAGAATTTTCTCTTTGACTCAGTACTTTTGGGGCTGGAATATTTCCTCATGGCTGGGGCAGATGGTGACTTTCTGACACATAGTGGAATTGCTCATTTTGACCCGACTGGTGATGCAAGCACTGTAAGTGTGAAGTGGAAGGCATGGCTGCAAGAATTTGAATCGTACGCCGAAGGTCGTGGCCTATTTCTAGATACCGGTACAGTTGAATAAAAAGCGCAGAGAAGGGCGTTACTTCTTTTCACTGCTGGTCCCACAGTTCAGGAAACATTTAAGACACTTTTGAATACTGGAAGAAAGGATGAGTATTGAAAAGCGGTAGATGCATTAAATGCACACTATGTAGTGACACCGAATGCTACATTTCAACGCCATTTGTTTCGGAGAACGAGACAAGAAGATGGCCAGACAATTGCTCAGTACGTGACGAGACTACGCCAGCTAGCTGTTGGATGTAATTACAGGGTAGCTGATTTGGACAACCAATTATTGGATCAAGTCGTACAGCACTGCAGATCAGATAAACTCAGAAGACGTCTACTGGAAAGAGGGAGTGAGTTGGAACTCACCGATGCTTTAACCATTGCTGCTGCATTAGAGGCTGTTGAAGGGCAATTTCATACCATGACCCTGAAAGACAACTCAAGCCAGCAAATTAAGAGGCTCTCACATCGCCATAACCAGCCAAGATATACGTCGACACAGGACGTGGAATGTTATCGATGTGGAAACCGAGGTCACTTTGGAAAAGACCCATATTGCCTGGCCAAAGGCAAAGTTTGCAGAAAGTGTGGAGGTAAGGACCACTTTGCAAAGAAGTGCAAAAGCAAGTCCAATGCAGACCAGAAGAGGAAGAGTACAACTTCCAAAGGCAAAGCCTGGGGGAAAGGAAAGTATCCTGGAAAGAAAGATACCATTCAACAGATAGACGGTGACGATGATGATACCCAGGTGGAACAGAGTTGTTACCAATTTACGTTGAATGATGTACGTCATGAGAAGGTCCCAGTGATCATTGGTGGAGTGACAGTGCAGGTCATTGTAGACTCAGGCAGTGACAGTAATGTGATTGATCGACATTTATGGGAGAAGTTGAAAAGGAAAAAGATCATCTGTACCTCAAAGAAGTGTTCCAAGAAACTGTATCCATACACAGCAACCAAGCCATTGCAGACCATTGGATGTTTTACTGCAACTGTTGAAGCTGGAGATAAGTACACCGAAGCAGAGTGTATGGTCATAGAAGAGAGGGGAGAACCATTGCTGAGTAGAAGCACAGCGCAAGACCTGGCAATACTTCATATTGGAGCTTGTGTCAATTCAATTCAGTCAAACGAGGATATGAAGCAAGAATTCCCCACAGTCTTCCAAGGAGTAGGAAAGCTGAAAGGTCGACAATTGAAGCTAGCGGTAGATGAAACGGTCAAACCCAAGGCACAACCAATGTGCCGAACTCCGTTTGGACTTCGTGGGAAAGTCGAAGCCAAAATTAAAGAATTGATCGAACAAAACATTATTGAACCGGTGGAACATTCGACACAATGGGTCAGTCCCGTAGTGATTGTGCCCAAACCAAAGGGTGACATAAGATTATGTGTTGACATGAGAATGACCAATAAAGCTATAATTAGAGAACGACACCCTATACAAGCAGTGGAGGAAATACTTCAAGAACTAACTACCAGCAAGGTATTCTCAAAAATTGATCTGAAATGGGGCTATCATCAATTAGAGCTGGATCCAGATTCCCGAGATGTAACAACATTTGTGACTCACTGTGGATTGTATCGTTACAAGAGACTATCATTTGGAATTAATGCAGCTTCGGAGATCTACCAGTATGAAATTCATCGAGTGATTGAAAGCATTCCTGGAGTTGCCAACATTTCTGACGAGATCATAGTCCATGCACCAATGAAGGAAGAGCATGACAAACGGTTGAGGTGTGTACTATCTAGACTACAGGAGGCAGGCCTTACCGTGAATGGAAACAAGTGCCAGTTCGGTGTGTCAGAAATGGACTTCATGGGACACAGACTTACACGGGAAGGACTAAACCCTGCAGAGGCCAAGGTGAAAGCTATTGCAGAGGCACGTGCACCTCAGAACGCAACAGAGGTGAGGAGTTTCCTGGGATTGGTCGATTTTTGTGCAAAGTTCATTCCTAATTTCACTACAGTGGCAGAACCACTAAGGAAACTAACCAGTAAAGGTGTACCATTTCATTTTGGATATGAGCAGAAGAAAGCGTTCACAGCGCTGAAGCAAAGCCTGACAGATGCAAAAACTCTTGGATATTACGATCCGGCGGCATCAACCAAAGTCATAGCGGATGCCAGCCCGGTTTGTTTAGGAGCCGTGTTGGTTCAGATGCATGATGGAGGACCAAGAATCATTGCCTATGCCAGCAGATCGTTATCAGATGTGGAAAGAAGATACTCTCAGACAGAGAAAGAAGCACTCGGACTTGTATGGGCCTGTGAGAGGTTCCATGCATATTTATACGGCATTGAATTTGAACTCATCACAGATCATAAGCCATTAGAGGTGATCTATGCACCTAGATCCAAACCATGTGCCAGAATAGAGAGATGGGTACTCAGACTACAACCCTACAAATATAAAGTAATCCACATTGCAGGGAAAACAAACATTGCAGATCCACTGTCCAGATTGGTGAAGGATGGTGGTCCACAATCCAAGTCAGAATTGGGAACAGAAACAGAGAGCTTTGTACGCTTCGTAGCTATTCAGTCGACACCGAAAACTGTGACTACGAAGGAAGTCGAGAGAGAATCCGAACATGATCCAGAACTCATGGAAGTAAGAGAATGCATACAGAGTGGACAATGGGACAAGTGTACTCACAAGGCTTACATTCCCATTAGAGACTAACTTTGTTGCATCGGACTGTGTGTATTAAGAGGTTGCAGATTGGTGATACTGCAAAGATTGAGACCGAAGATCGTATCCTTAGCACATGAAGGACACCTAGGTATTGTTGGTACCAAGCAAAACCTCAGGACCAAGGTATGGTGGCCAGGTTGTGATAAAGACGCAGAGAAATTTGTTAAAACTTGTCACGGATGTCAAATCACAAGTTGGAGTAATCTGCCAGAACCGATCCGGAGTACGCAACTCCCGACAGGACCATGGATCGACGTAGCTGTTGATTTTCTTGGACCTTTACCGACGGGTGAATCAATTATGGTAGTGATAGATTACTACAGCAGATACTATGAGTACGTGGTGTTGAAGTCCACAACCACTGAAAAAACAATACAAGCATTAGCAGAGATATTCGCAAGATATGGATTACCTGTTACATTATACTCTGACAATGGCCCACAATTCATTTCAGAGACATTTGCGGAATACATGAGGACCACAGGTATCCACCATCATAAAGTAACTCCGAAATGGCCGCAAGCCAACGGAGAAGTAGAGAGACAAAATCAGTCCATTGAAAAACGATTGAGGATTGCACACCCAGAAGGATAAAATTGGCGAGAAGCATTGCTATCTTATGTGGCTGTCTATCGAGCAACGCCTCATGCAACCACTAGAAAAAGTCCTGCAGAAGCATTTTTTGGGAGAAAAATCTGCACCACAATGCCAGAAATAAATGAAATCCGAGACAACCAGGAGATGAGGGACCACGATGCTGAAAAGAAAGGTGCAGCAAAGCTGTACACAGATTCGAAATGTGGAGCCAAGTACTCAGACATCATGCCAGGAGATAATGTTCTAGTGAGGCATGAAACTGGTGGTAAGCTAGACACACCTTATTACCATCAACCCTATACTGTCGTATCCAGAAGTGGCAGTATGGTGACAGTCAAGTCTCCGACTGGAGTCCTGTATAAGAGAAATGTATCAGGTGTAAAAAGGTACCAGTCCAGAGATACATCGAGCGAAGAGGTTGAAAGGCCAATACGAGATGCTGAAACTGAGAGACCTGATGATGTTCCAGAGGCAGTTACCAGCACTCCTGATGAAGTGACTAGAGTGCCAGAAAGACCCGAAGCCGTGGCGAGCAGTATTTCCGACGCTGAGAGTGAACAACCGAGAAGCGACGACAATAAGAGGCCGAAACGAAATCGGAAAGCGCCCAAATGATACGAAGATTTTGTGCCATAGTTTTAATAAGAACTTTGGGACAGTATTTAATCTTATATCATAAAGTGCATGTATGAGTGCTGTAGGAAGTAAATTTTATGTAGTTGAGTTATAGTATTACCATTAGTTACAATGTTTGTAGGTTTCCGAGGGATATTGGTAAGTGAAGGTAAAGTTTATTTCTGATTAAAGGAGGGATGTCATGATAATGAATATGTATGAGATGTACCGGAAGACACGTGGTATGAGAGAGAGATAAGAGCACAAGCAGGAGAACAAAGGAAACTGGAGAATAAAGACCCTGAGAAGTTTACCTGATAAAACTTGTGTTTAATGTTTTATTAACTTCACATTTCGGGCCACAAATGTGACACCAATGACTTCCAGCCTTTCCTTTGATCCAGACTGGGACATAACTACTCTGTACCCTCAAAATTTCTTTTTTGAATATCCTCCATTTTTCATTAACATCCTTACCTGAAAATATCCTGTCCCACTCAATACTCCCCAAATCCCTTCTTATTCCTACGAAATTTGCTCTTTTCAAATCCAGAACCTCAACTTTAGGCCTCTCCTTGCTCTTCCTTAAAACTACCCTAAAACTAACAGAATTATGGTCACTAGACCTAATTGGTTCTCCAACATTAATGTCTGCTCCGGTTTCCGCTGGCCCACTCCTCGTTCTCCCTCCCTTCCCCATCCCTCTGTCTGCTTTCCTCCAGCTCTCCACCCTCTTCCCTCTCCATTCACAGAGATAGTCTCTCTCCCCTTGTTTGCTGGTGTGCCCTCTCTCCCTCATTCATCTATTGCATCCTGCCTGTAGGACTGTGCTCCTCCCCATTACCATTTGTTTGGATGACTGCCTACATTTCATTCATGCATTGAAGGGCTCAAGCCCGAAACATTGGTTACTTACCTTTATCTTTGCAACATCAAGTACACTGTTTGACCAGCTGAGTTTCTCCAGCACACTGTTTGTTTTACTTCTGAAGACTTTCATGTTTTACTCCGACGTTCATTGATACAAGTTCTAGGACATTGCATCCAAAAAACTGAATTTTTACTTCAAGACTGTCAACGTGATGAAATCAATAGTTTGGGAATAGGAGTGAGGACTGAGATGGGTCAGAGGAGAATAGCAGTGCTTGAACCAGGAACAAAATTAATCTGGAGATGGGAATGGGGTAAATGAAACCTGTAACCTGGGACCATGCCATTAACAGCAGGGAACTGATAATTTAGGTTTTTTAACCCCCCCTTGTAGTGAGCCTGGAGTTGATATAAAGGGAGGGAACCAGCAAGTGAAGAGTTCCGTGGCTTGGGTTTTTTTTAGTAAATGTTTGTAACCTGGTTGTTTGGTCACTCACATGAACTACACGTGTTATTATTTGCAAACATTTTTTTTTAAAATGCAGATTTCACAACTTTGCCACAGTTCCATTGCCTTGCCCTAAGCGACAGAGGCAGTTGATGGGGTGCAACCTTTTCATGGTGTGCACAAAGGTGTGATGTTGGTCTGCCTGGACTAGAGATTAAACCTCTGTCCAGTTTCTCTGAAGGAACTTGACCTGAAATTGCATGGAATCCAATGAGATTCCGATGGCAAGGAGGGAAATGTTTTTACCTTCTGACTGTCTCATCCCAGTGAAGAAAGCTCTCTTCATTATTGGTGCCTCACCATTCTATTCTCAGTCAACCCACACTGCTGTGTCAGAAATGTGGAGCCACACTGAGATGCCACTAAATTGAGTGTTCACATCCTGCTGAACTCTTTGTACTGTTAATGATCTTTCTCAGTTGATCACAGATGGTAAAATCCTGCATGACACTGTTTAAAGAGGGATCATTCATGTTTTTATTGCTGGCATGGCAACCATTCACTTCATGGGTCATCTCTCACTAATGGCAGCTATTACCTGTTATTTGTCCTTTGGATTGATCCATAGATCATAGTGAACTACAATTAAGAATAACCACATCTGAGTGCTTATGGGATTCTTATGGACCTCAACCCCTCTCCTATGTACATCATTGATGCCAATATACACAATGGTTTCCTTCTGCCTGCCCTCTCCTTAAGAATGTTCTGTAACAGCTCAGAGGCATCCTTGACTCTGGCACCCAGGATACAACATATCTCTTTCACCGCCACTGAATTTCCTCACCCGCCCCCCCCCCCCACTGAACGATGGAGTCACCTATCACTGTCGCTCTGCCTGACCTGACCCCTCATGGTGCCATTGACTCAGCTTCTGCTGTGGCTGTGCCCTAAAAGGTCCTCCCCATCCCAAAAGAATCCAAAGCATTATGCTTGTTTCTGAGTGGGGTGGCCAAAGGGGAACCCTGTACTGTCTGCCTGCTTCCCACTACCTTTCCTTGAGGTCACCCACCTACTTGCAGCCTGGGCCTTTGTTGTGACATCTCAGTTTTACCAGTATCTATAATATTCTCAGCTTCATTGTGTAATTAATGTAAGGTTTACCTTCTCAGAACTTTGGGAATGACAACATCATGTCTCCTAAAATTCATAATTACAGAACATAAAACATTATTGCACAGTACAGCCCTTTCAGCCCATAATGTTGTTGTGCCGTCTTATATAAACCAACTCAACCATCTAAACTTTCCCTACCACATTCTCATAGCCTTCTATTTTTTTTTTGCAGCCACGTGCCTGTCTGAGTCTTTTAAATAGACCAGCCTCCAATACCATCCCTGGAAATGCAATCCAGGCACCACTTACTCTCTGTGTAAAATACTCCCCTAAACTTCCCTCCCATCACTCTGTATAGATGTCCTCTGGTATCTGCTACTATTGCCCCAGGAAAGAGGTGCTGGTTGTCCACTCTATTTATGCCTCTCATAATCTTGTAGACACCTCTCATCCTTTTTTGCTCCAAAGTGAAAAATCCCAGCTCTGCTAACCTTGCCTCATAAGACACAATTTTCCAATTCAGGCAACATCCTAGTCAATCTCCTCTGCACCCTCTTCAAAGCTTCCACATCCTTCCTGTAATGAGGTGACCAGAACAATATTCCAACTGTGGTCTAACCAGAATTTTGTATATTACCCCATGGCTCTTAAATTTAATCCCCTGAAGAAAGAGAATGCCAGCACACAATAAGCCTTCTTAACCACCCTTTCAACCTGTGTGGCAACATTGAGAGATATTTGGATTTGGACACCAAGCTCCCTCTGTTCTTCCACACTGTTAAGAATCCTGCCTCCATTTTCAAGTTCGACATTCCAAAATGCATCACTTGACATTTATCTGGATTGAACTCCATCTGCCATTTCACCACCCAACACTACATTGTTGTAACCTATGACAACCTTCTGTGTTATCCACAACACCTCAAACTTCCATGTCATCTGCAAACTTACTGGTCCATCCTTCCACTTCTTCATTCACCTCATTTCTAAAAATTCATGAAGAGCAGGAGGTCTCAGAACAGATCCCTGCAGAACTCCACTGGCCACTGACCCCAGGCAAGAATATATTCCATCTGCTTTCTGCAGGCGAGCCAATTCTGAATCCACACTGCCATGATTCCATGGATCCCATGCCTCATGACTTTCTGAACGAGTCTACCTTGGATGTCCTTGTCCCTTACCAAAATCAATATACACCACACCTACTGCTCTACCTTCATCAATCTCTTTTGCCACTTCTCAAAAACTTAATTAGGCTCACGAGTCACAAACTTTCCTTCACAAAGCCATATTGACTATCTTGGAGAAGACCATGCTTCTTTTAATGCCGTCTATAAGACTCCTCTCCAATGGTTTTCCCAACACTGAAGTAAGATTCACTGGTCTACAATTCCAAGGATTCTCCCTATTACCCTTTTTAAACAAGGGGAATATATTTTCCATTTTCCACTCCTCCGGTACCTCACCTGTGGGCAGGGAGGATGCAAAGGTCTTCAGAAATCTCTTCATTCACTTCCTGTAGTAACCTTGGGTATATCCAATCCTGGGGACTTATCTATCCAAATATCTTTAAGATGATTCAGTACTTCCTTCAGTAATTCTCTCACACATAAGTCTGTTCACTACTGACCTCACATTGACCAAGGTCTGTCTCTCTCTTTTTTCTCCCTGGTGAAAATTGAAGCAAAATATTTATTTAGTCTTCCCCTGCCTCAACTGTCTCCAGGCCCATGATCCCACCTTTATCCTTAAGCAGGCCTACCTTCCATCTGTTCTTCATGTATGCAGAGAATGCCTTTGGGTTTTCCCTACTCCTTCTTGCCAAGGCTTTCTTGTGGCCCCTTCTAACTCCCCTAATAGCTTTTTGGCTCCTTACTGACTACCATATCATTCTCATGAGGCCTCCCTAACTTCTGCTTCCTAAACATTGTGTCTTCTTCCTCTTAGTTGAACTGTCTCACCTCTTTTGCCAAACAATGATGGCCTGATTCTCCCATCTTTTCCCTTTCTCAGTTGGACAGACCTACCCAGAATTCCGCACAAATGGTCTCTAAATCTCGACGGAGGTCCCAGTCAATATTAGGGAAGTCGAAGTCTCCCAGAACAACACCCCGTTATTTTATACAATTCCAAAATCTGGTTACGTATCTGCTCCTCAGTGTCCTGATGGCTGTTTTGGGGGGCTTAGAGACAACGCCCAGAATAGTAATCACTCCTTCCTGACATCCACCCACACTGACCCTGTGATGCTCCATCCACAACGACTTCCCTTTCAGCAGCTGTGATGCTATCCCTAATTAGTAATGCTCCTCCCCCTCGCCCCACCTTTTACCTCCCTTCCTATCCCTTTTAAAACATCAGCCAATTCTGCCCTTGCATCAGCCAAGTTTCTGTAATGGCCACAATATCGTAATTCCACGTACTGATCCCTGCTCTAAGCTCATCTCCCTTATTTCTAATACCTCTTGCGTTAAAATAAACACATTTCAAGACTTCCAACTGACAACCTTTATGCTCCTTCCATTTCCTGTCCTTCCTCACAACCTCACCACACATTGCGCCAAATTTTCCACCATCTACTCTATTCTCTGCGCTGTCATTCTGCTTCCCATCCTCTTACGAACTAGTTTATACACTCTCCAACAGCTCTAGCAAACCTCTTGCCCGGGTTATTGATTCCCTTCCAGTTCAGGTGTAACCCATTGTTTTTGTACAGATTGCACTGTCCCAAAAAGAGACCTCAGTGATCTAGAAACCTGAAATCCTGCCCCCCGTGCCAATTATATAGCCACATATTCATCTGCCATATCATTCAATTCTTACTCTTATTGACGCATGGTACAAGCAGCAATCCTGATTGCTACCTTTGAGGACCTGTCTTTCAGATTCCTGCCTAGTTCTCTGTATTCTCTCTTCAGGACCTCATCCCTTTTCCTACCTATGTTGTTGATAGCAGTCCGTACCATGACCTCTGGCACTCACCTTCCCTTTACAGAATGCTTATGGACTCGATTGGAGACGTCCAGATGGGGGATAAGGTTGGCATAGTGATTAGATCATCACTGTTGCAGCGCCAGTGGTCAGGGCCAGGGTTCGAATCCTGCGCTGTCTGTAAGGAGTTTGCATTTTCTCCCTGTGCCTGCTTGGGTTTTCCCCAGAGCGGCCCCAGTTTCCTCCCACTCTTCAAAAATGTCCTGGGAGTTGAAGGTCAATTGGGTGGCACAGGCTTTTAGACCAAAAGGGTCTGTTACCATGCTGTATGCCTAAATTTTAAAATTTAAATCTAAATTTACAGAATGTAAAGTGCAAACTGGGAAGCGACCAACCATCCCTGTGTCTCTTTCATGTTCATAGACTCCCTTATCTGCTCCTCTAACTATTGAATCCCCAATCTTCCCTTCTGAGCCACAGGGCCAGGGTCAGTGCCAGAGACCCAGTCATGGCAGCTTTGTCCTGGTAGGCCATCCCACCAATGGTATCCAATTTAGCATGCTCATTATTGAGGGAAATGGCCACAGGAGTACTTGGCACTACATGCCTGCCTGCTCTTCTGACAGTCACCCACCTATTTGCCTCCTGCAGATATGATGTGACTGCCTCCCTGTAGCTCTTATCTATGAACTCCTGGACACGTCGAAGATCATCAAGCTAACATGGTCTGTAAGGAGCTGCAACTCGATGCACCTCGATGTAGCTGTCAGGAAGATGGCAAGTTTCCCAGAATACCCTCATCTCACACAATGAACACTCCACTAACCCTGTTGCCATTCAGGTTATTCTACCTTAGCACTGTCAAAGAATAACTCATAATAAACTCTCACGAGAGTCTCTGACCGTATTCTCCACCTCTTCCCGCCAAAGCCTCAACCCAGCACTCCAACTCTGGCCCACTCACATAGTGGTTGCTCTCACGGTGGCCGTTCCACTTACGCCTCTCACCTTCTTGAAATGAGTGAAACATGAAAGTCTGCAGATGCTATGAATGTAGTAGAAACAGATAGAAACAGTGGAAGAACTCAGCTGGCCATGTGGCCTCCACAGGAGGTAACTTCGTTTAGCGATATTTCAGGCCTGAGTCCTTCTTCAAGGTGTAAACAAAAAAAAATGGGAAGGTATCAGAATAAAGACTGAAGAATGGGAGGGGGAGGGAGTCCAGACCAGCAGTCAAAAAGTGTTAATTGGATATGATAAGAGGAAAGGAGAATTGATTTTGGCTTTGAGAAAGAGAGAGAAAAAGGAAGTGAGAGAGAGAGAGAGAGAGAGAGAGAGAGAGAGAGAGAGAGACAGAGTTGGGGGAAAGGTGGCAGGGGGTGAAAAAAGGGGTGGGAAGTTTAATAGAAACCACAGTCGATGTTAATGCCATCTGGTTAGTGGATGCCCAGATGGAAGATGAGGTGTTGTACCTCCAATTTTCGAGTGGTCTCATTCTGGCAGTGCCCACTAACTGTGCTGACCAACATATTCGGCCTTTTGTGGGGCATCCTGATAGTCAGCATCCCAGAACTAACTTTTGCTCAGTGATCGTCTTACACAAACTGTGTGCCTGCAGCTTTTCAACAAAGTGTACTCTTTTCTGTCTAGATGATTTGCTTTTATTCCAGTATCAGCTGTGAAAGACTCACCTTCACTCTTAAGCTGGCAATATACTGTATCTCTCTGTACTGTTTTGTCCTATTGTCCAATTGCACTGACTTTCTGGTACTATGTTCAATGCCCTTGCTTTCTCTTTAGTTATAAAGCCGCACAACACTGTTCAGCGCCACTGTCCTTTCAAATGGCCCTGGCCCAGTGCTGTTCACAGGTTTACTGATTACTGTGTACAACTATTGTTTAAATGTCAACAACCCAGCTGTTTCCCCTTCCCAACTGTGGAGCATTCATCTTCTACGCCCAGCCAGTTCTTCAAAGAGCTTCGATAAAATGCGTTGCATTGTTTCTCCACTTTCAATACTGTTTCTCTCCACACATATACTGCCTAACTGCTACATAATACCAGGAATTTCTACAACTTTTGACTGTTTTTTCAGCTTTCCAGCATCTTCAGTCTTTGGCTTTTGGAGCAGGATGTTTGGAAGTGGCCTTTGTGCAGCTATTGTACAGCTGACGAACAACCTCCAACAGATACCTGGAGCCTCAGGTCTTGTCAGCTCTTCATCAAAGGCGAACAGCAAACTAATAGTCATCCTGATGTCACATGAATCATTAAATTAGATTTAACTCATGCCCTATTTGTATGTTTAACGTAGAAACGTAGAAAATAGAAGCAAGAGTGGACCATTCAGTCCTCTGAACGATTCAATATGATCTCAGATGACCATCCCTATTCAGTACTTGGACTGCACCCCATATCTTTGGCATGTCACCGAATTGCGACAAGTGGAAAGCATTCTGATCGGTGGCATCTCTGTTCAGTGTTGGAGGTGTCCATCCACAGAACAGTAAGAAGGGTTACAGAGAGTTTTAAACTCAGCCAGCGCCATCATGTACTCCCTCCATTAAGGACATCTTAAGAAAACACCCTCTATCCTCAAGGACCCTCACCAGCCAGGCCATGCCCTTTTCATGCTGTTACCATCAGGAAGCCTGAAGACGAAGATCCAACGGTACAAGAACAGCTTCTTCCCATCTACCATCAAATTTCTGACTGGTCAACGATCCACAGACGCCTTTATCTCACTTTTTTCAATAATTTATTTTTTTCGATGTAATTTATCACCATTTCTTTTGTACCTGAAATGCACAATACTGTGGCTGAAAAAACAACAAATTTCATGACTCATGTCCGTGACAATAAATTCTGGTTCAAATTCAGAATTTGAATTCTAAATCGGCTGTATATTTAATGGTTTGGCTTCAACTCCTTTCTATGGTAAAGAATTTCCTTGCTTCACTACTCCCTGGGAGAAGAAATATTGCCTCATCTCCATCTTAAACACTTAGGCTATCATCCCGGTCTTGGTATTTACCAGCACGAGGAACACCCTCCCATCCTGTTCGAATTTTATGGATTTTTGTGAGATCCCCTCTCATTCTACTCAACTCTTGTGAATGTTAGCCTAAATGACCCAGTCTCTCTTCCTGCTGCCGACTGTGCATCTGCTCAACTTACCAGACCGTACCTAATGTGGTCCTCCAAAGATCTGAATTGTGACCTTGGTTGTTCACGGTATCTGTAAGAGACGGAAAAGAATGAGAGTTGCAGGCGGCAACACCAAGTTCAACCACAGGAAGGGCTGTGGGTAGGAGAGCAGAATATTGCAAAATAATGTTACGTAAATGGTCGAAGCTGTGGTGTGTGGAGTTCACTTTAGGATGGGGTGACGCCATTGATCATTGCCTTAAGAAATGTGAGCAGAACACTTTTATAAAGGTGGCAGACAGAAGCCGTGGAAGATTGAGCATGGGATTGTCTGCAGAGAGAGATCCCAGTGCCAAGTGCAGAAGTCACTTAAGGCAAGTGTTCAAATGTCAATGCAATGTGATCTAGAGTACTAAAAGGATTCTTGTTGTAATTCAACAACTCTGGTTTATTTCTGCGCTGTACCCCTCAGGAAGATGATATTGACCTGAGAATCGGTGCTGCATAGGTCCATAATATCAGGTCTAAAAGTGTTAAGTTGCATAAAATAGCTTTTTAATCTTCTACATTAAGGTGATACAGAGTGATCTGGTTAAAATATTCATGATCAAGAGAAAAAAAATGATGAAGTTATCAGATCAGATATTATTTATTGTCATGTAATAGAACAGAAATGTAATATTACCCAAAATTGCCTTTAGGGTGCCATAAGGTAGACATTTTAGGCTTTTTTTTTAAAACAGAAAACCCACTTAATTGGCTAGTGAATGACCCTTCTTTAAAGGCAGCTCAGGCCGTACACCCTGAACAAGAAATATCAGGTCAGTGAGGCATTTTACATAAGCAAGCTGGCATCCCGGAGCAAAAAGGAGGATGCACCTGTAGAATTACAGCATCAGCATCCTGTGTGAACCCTTTTAGACAGAAGCCATTGCGAAATGCATCGGCTCTAACAGTACCTACCTTGGTAGTATCAGATATGGGATGAAAATGACCTCGCCCCATCCCACCTTTGTTGAATTTACTCTGGTCGTTGAAGTGATTCAAAGGCAATTAATTCCTGTCTTTGAATGGCTGTGTAAAGGGGCTAAAGATTACCATTGTCTGGCACCCCATACAGTAAGAGAACGAGAAGCAAAAGAGAGTCCATTCAGCGTCACTGAACACTGGATTCGCACCCAGTGTTCCCGCAGCCTCTGCAGTCACACAGACTTCAGTTTAAACCCGAGCACCAGATCCAAACCTCCAATATGGTAAGGACCCCTTCAGCCCTCTGGGACTTTCAGGAGCCTTTCTTGCCCTCAACACCATCTCGAATCCCGATTTTGAAACCTGGTTCTCATGAGCTGGTCCCCAGTAGCCTGTGCAGAGCCCCTCGTTTGTATCTGGAGCCCAGAGCAAAGAAATGTCATCTTACAATTAGCATTCCATTGAGGAGATTAAAGTGAGAAAGCACACCTTGGTCACAAAGGGTCATGAAGTAACAAAATGTAAGAGAAAAAGAAATAGGAACAGCAGTAGATTATTTGGCCATTCCATTTTGTGCTCGCCTTTATCCAGATTATGACTGTATTTTGACCTCAATGCCATCTTCCTATGACATCCACACATCCCTTGATTCCTTGAATATCCAGAAATCTATCGGCTTTGATTTTAAATGAGCTCTAAGCCTTCACAGCCTTCCCTGAAAGGGAATTCCAAAGATCTATCACCTTCTCCAATGATGGGAATTGTCCTCATCTCAGCCCTTGAGAGTTGACCCTCATAGTCTGAATCTATGATGTCACAATCTTTAGGTCAGCGGTTCGCAACCTTTGTCTTTCCGCTCACATCCCACTTTAAGTAATCCATAGTGCTCTATGATTAGTAAGGGATTGCTTAAGGTGGTCTGTGAGTGGGAAGGGAAGGTTGAGAATCACTGTTCTAGACCCGATTGTCACTGAAATATTTTGTTTGAGAAAAATGGTCATTAGCCCATTTCCTTTGGAGTTTTGAAACCGTGCACATAACGAGTCCATTAAAGCAGTGGTTTTCAAACATTTTTCTTCCCACTCACATTCCACCTTAAGCAATCCCTTACTAGTCACAGAACACCTATGGCACGGGGATTACTTAAAGTAGAATGCGAGAGGAAAGAAAAAGGTTGAGACCCACTGGGTTTAGGTGTTTCTTTTGGGGTAGGTCATCAAAGAAACAAAAGCTGGTGCCAGGCAAGTAACAGGGGAATGAAAAGGACAACATATTGATAATAAAACACCTGTGCAGTTGCTGTACAACTTGAAGCAAGCTTGGCTGGGTTGAATCTGTCGGTGGTTGCAAGTGTTACTGTTTTCAATCAAGCAAACACCTGTACCATCCCCTTTATCTTCAAGTACAATCAGGATAAACTATAAGACAGTTCTACATTTGAGGAGTGCAGCCAACAGAGGGTGGACAATGAAGATAAACAACCCCACCTTTGTTCTAACTTTTGCAGCAGGGAGCCCAGGGTTTGTTAGATCAGGCAAGGCCCTATCGGGTCTCTGTTCAGAATGTGAGGCGTCAAATGAAGTCATTTGCAGCCGTGGGAGAGCCAAGAATCCAGTTTCTCATAGTGGCACCAGGTAAAGTATAAAGATTGTGTCAAGCAGAGACAGGTCCATTTCCATTTAGGAAATAAATGTTCACCCTTTCTTCAAAGAAATGCACCATAACACTCCGAGCTGCAAGAATGAGATACATATATCTGTGCCTTCATTAACTTGATGGAATATTGTATTACTTCTGTGAAATCCGTGGGCAGAAAGGACTTCAATCTTTCCGCTTTGAACGGAGTTTCTTTTCATACCGTGTGAACACCACTTGCCGGGATGTAGTGATATAATCAGGTCACCAGTTAGGTCTCTGTAAAGCAACAAAGGAACACAAGTCCCTGAAAAGTTCACTTTGCACCAGATTGTGCAAGATCTGTTGAGAAAGCGCTCATCCTTTTGGGGAAAGCTGCAAGTCCTTCCATCAGAGCATCCGATTGTCCCTTCAGCATAATGTAGCATCCCAGAGAAATCGAGCATGGAAACAGGCTGCTGGCCCTACACAAACCATGAAGCATCCACTTTTTTTTTACACTCATCCAGCTGCAACCCATTATTATCCTGTTCTGATGAAGGTTCCTCAACCTGAAACATTAACTCTGATTCATTCCCTATACATGCCCCCAGCCTGAGTTGCTGGGAATTTCTGATTTTACTTTAGATTTCCCGCACCTGCAATTTTTATGCTATCAGTTTTGTTCTAACATTCTCTCATGAATGCCCCCCTCCCCATGAATTTTAATAAGAACCCCAGGGTTGTATGTGATGTCATGAATGTACTCTGACAATAACTTTGAACTTTAATGCTCAGCTGCATGTTAGTGGCCATTTACAATGACTGATTAAATCCCCAAATGTAGTGTGGACGGTCATGTGACCTCTCTGGCAGGAACCTGGTCGGAAGCCACCACATCTGTCAATGAAGGTCAAGACCATCCATGCTAGCATTCACCTTGTAAATGGCCTTTTCAAAAGACCACACAGGGCATCACTGGCTCTGTTCATCACCTGGGCCAGCCCCACTGACCAGCGGGGTGGGGGAGGTGTGGGAGGAAATGAAGCCCAACACGGGGTGGGGGGGTGAATGAAGTCCAACATGTGGAGCAGCCGGGTTTCTTTACCTCAAGGAATGAACCCAAGCTCCACTCTAGGTCATGAGTCGACACTGGAGAATCGATATCAAGGTGTGTGCCAGTATCTGGTGCTGGGCTTTTGAGGTGCGCACTGACTAATATAATTTCAATTTTTAATTTTAGTACCATAACCGCAATAGGTCAACATATGGTGGGTACTGTTGTGGCATTTTCCTCTACATCTCTATCCAGTGCGGTTTATAGTTATTGCTTGTGTAGTTGTGTCTGATTTGATTGTTGTATGCACTCTGTGGGAGAGAAGGAGCATTTGTGATTCCCTGTGGCGAATTTCCCTTGTGGGCAAATAAAGACTGTTGTTACAGTTGATCTGTGTCCAGACGATGCTTCTCAGACCCATCCAACTTGTTCCTCATGTGACACCAACCTAAACTTTTTTTGACATGTGGGATGAAACCAGACCACCCAGAAGAAATGCACATAGTCACAGGGAGGGCACACAAACTCCACAAAGTTAGCATGAGATCAGGATTAAATGTGAGTTGCTGAAGGTGTGAGGTAGCGTGTACAAAACCACCCGCCATAAGGTGCTAAATTTGCAGACTAACTCACGAGGGTCTGAATGTACACCCTGACCATAGCAGTGATGTTCAAGTGACAAAAATAGATAGCTGTAAGTTTTTAGGCATAAACATCCCAAACCACCAGCCCTAGTCCAACCCCATCGGAACGACGGCTGGGAAAATACTGCGTAGAAGCGTGAGGAAATTTGGTGTGTCACCTGCGTCCTTCGACAACTTCAACCGGTACACCATCAAAAGCATCCTGCCACTGTTGAAAGCCACACTGCACCATACGAGAACTGTTCTGCTCAAGACCACAAGAAACTACGGAGGATTGTGAACCCAGCTCAGGCATCACAAAAAAACCCCCTTCCCCTCTGTCGACTCCATCTACACTTCCTGTTGCCTCAGAAAATCAACCACTGTCCCACTCTGGCCACACTCTCTTTGCCCGGTCCCTGTCGGGAGGAAGTGCGAGGTCGCAGACCACCAGATTCAAGGAGAGTTTCTCTCTTGCAGTTAAAGAACTCCTGTGGTCAGCTCTACCAGATATTTCTCTGTAGCTGTGCAAATTTGTACTGTGTTTTTTAATTGCTGTACTCTGTATGGGTTGACTAAGTGGATTGCAAACACAATGAATTTTTTCAATGAACCTCAGCACACCAAAAAAAAACTTTACCACGATCTTGAAATATTAAGCAGGTCAGGCTGTGGGAACAGAAACAGTTACGTTTCAGTTTGAAAACCCTTTGACAGAACTGGGAAAGAGAGAAGCTGCTGAGAGGGGAGTTTCTCTGATGGGGTAAATCCAGGGTGATCATTGGGATAATCTGTAAACAAGGTTATCTGTTCAATGAGTGAAATGGGAGAATTTACCGAGTGAGAGCATGGACAAAAGAATTGTTGGTGCTGTGAAAAATGGAGCAGGAAGACTCGTCCGGTCAGTTTCAAATTTAGATTTATTGTCAGAGTACATACATACATAACATCACATTCAACCCTGAGATTCATTTTCCTGTAGGCCAGGCAGAATTACCACTTATTGGTAGTGCAAAAAACTGTACTCAGAAGAAACATGTAAACAAATAAACAAATGTAAACAAACTGTGCAATACAGAGAGAAAAAAATCAATAAAGTGCAAAAGTCCTTAAGTGAGTCCCTGATTGAGTTTGTTGTTGACGAGTCTGATGGTGGAGGGGTTGCAGCTGTTCCTGAACCTGGTGGTGTGAGGTTTGTAGCACCTGATGGCGTGTGCAGGGTGGTGTGGATCCTTAATTATTGCTGCTACTCTGACGGCAGTATTCCCTGTAGATGTTCTCGATTGTGAAGAGGGTTTTGCTTGCGATGTCCTGGGCTGTGCCCGTTATCATTTGCATAGGGCTTTCTGCTCAGGTGTATTCGTGTTCCCATACCAGACCGTAATGCAGCCGGTCAGCACACTTTCCACCACACCTCTGTAGAAATTTGCCAGGGTTTCTGGTGCGATTCCAAACCTCTGCAAACACCCGAGGAAGTCGAGGCACTGATCCTCCGAGATAGTGATGCCCGAGAACTTAAATTTGCTCACCCTCTACACCTCTGATCCCCCAATAATCACTGGATTGAACATCTCTGGCTTTCCCTTCTCGAAGTCACAAGCAGCTCCTTGGTTTTAGTGACATTGAGTGTGAGGTTGTTGTTGGTGCATCATTCGGCCAAATTTTCAATCTCCCTCTTGTATGCTGGCACAACACCCCCTTTGCTATGGCCCACTGCTATGGCATTGTCAGTGAATTTGTAAATGGTGTTGTTGTCCTTGCAGAGTCAAAAATCTTTAAAAAAAAATAGCTGACCAATATTACAGATGGGTGGTTAATGCAGATACAGATAATGAAATTGACCCCATCAGGCTCCAAAGTGCCCAGATGTAAGACAGGGTGTTGTTTATCTAATTTGCATTGGGCCCCCCCTCTGACAATAAGCCAGAGTGGGATTGGGATGGATCATTAAAGTGAGAGGCCACAGGAATCTCAGGGCTTCCCCCTGTGGACAGATCGTGTAGGGGGGCGGGGGGGTGTCTACAAACTGGTCACCCAATCTGCATTTGGCTTCTCCTGCATTGTGTACTATGCAGAAGAATCACTGCTTCGCCTGGAAAGATTGCTTGGGGCCCTGGATGGTGGGACGGGAAGGCAAGGGTGAAAGGTCAAATGCTTCGTTGTCTGGCTTAGAGACTAAATTTTGCTTTGGCTTGTTTGCAAAATCTTCTTCTGATATTACATAGGTATTGGTTCAACAAAGGAGGAAGTGCAATTTAAGTTTAACCCCTCTGAAGAGTTTGGTAAGCTATGCAGAGAAGGTTGTATTTCAAGATACAAACACACTGAACAAGTTTGTAGTTAAAAAAAAGCAGAAATGCTGGAGGAACTCAGCAGGACTCAGCATCCATAGGAGGTAAAAATATATAACCATCATTTTGGTTCTGAGCCTTCTTCAAAGTATGTAAAAAGCAGGTGGGTGCCTGAATACACGGGGGGACAGGGGGGATGAGGGATGAAAGGGCAGGGGGGTGGAATGCAGACCAACAGACAAGAGGTGATCATTGGATGGGAACTCAGGAGACAAAAGGTAACAATTGGTCACTGGAGGGGTAACTCCAAAGGTGGGGGAAAGGAGGCAGAGAGGAAGGGAAGAGGGAGAGGGACCAAGCTAGAAGAAATTGGAATAGTAAGTGGGGACACTGGAGGTTGATGTAAATGTCATCCTGTTGGAGGGTAATTTTCCAAATTTAACTCACACTCTGTGATCTTTGCCAGCCTATAATAAGGCTAAAAATGTTTAGCACACTTTCCATTTAATTAACTCTAAGGAAATCACCAGGAAAAAAAAGATCCTGCAATACACCTGTGATTCTAAAGCTTGCAGGAAAGGCAAGGATAAAATTAGGAAAATGCCATAAGATATAAGAGCAGAGCCAGACCATTCAGCTCATTGAGTCTGCTCCACCATTGAAATCACGGCGAATGTATTTTTCTCTCTCAATCCCTACCTTCCTTGTACTGAATATTTCACCTTGCCAACAAAATGGTGAAACTGGGTTGACCACAAATAATTTAAAAATAAACAGTGATTGCTGAAAATCTGGAGACAAAAGTGGAAAATGATTCACAGAAGGAGAAATAGTCATTGTTTCCAGTCAGAGCTCCCTCCTCAGAACCAAAATTCTTTGATTTAAAACATTATCTCTTTTTATCTTTCCATAAATATGACCTGACCTACTCAGCCTTTCCAACATATAACCATATAACCGTTAACAGCATGGAAACAGGCCATGTCGGCCCTTCAAGTCCGCGCTGGTTCACTTGAATAACTCCACTAGCTCCCTCCTCTCGCTTTCTGTCCATAAACCTCCAAACCCCTCACCTCCATGTACACATCCAACCTCCTCTTAAATGACAGAAGGAACCCTGCTGCAACTATCTCCTCTGGAAGATCTTTTCATTCTGCCACCACTCTCTGAGTGAAAAACCATCCTCTAACATTTCTCCTAAAATTTTGCCACTTACCCTTCACTTATGCCCTCTGTTCCAACCTCCCCTGCCTTTAGGGGAAAGAGTTTATTTACATCTAGTCTATCTATTCCCTTCATAATTTTAAATACCTCTATCAAATCACCTCTCAGCTGTCTACGTTCCAATGAATAAAGTCCCAGTCTCCTTAATCTTTCTCCATACTCTAGATGCCAGAAGCCAGGCAACGTCCTTGTAAATCTTTTCTGTACCCTCTCCACCTTATCTATATCCTTTCTATAAATTGGAGACAAGAACTGAACACAATACTCCAAACCTGGCTTCACCAATGCTTTAAACAGCCGCAGCATCACTTCCCAGCTCCTATACTCCATACAATGATTTATGAAGGCCAGCATACCGTATGCCTTCTTAACCATCCTGTCTACATGGGAATCCACCTTCAATGAACTCTGTACCATAACCCCCAGGTTCCTTTGCATACCTCAGTGCCCTCTCCTTAAACATATGTCCTATTTTGGTTATTTTTTCTGAAATGCAGCATCTTGCACTTCTCTACATTAAATTCCATCTGCCATCTTTCAGCCCACTCTTCCAAACAAACCAAATCCAAGAAAACCTTCCTCACTATCCACCACTCCCCCTATTTTTGTATCATCTGCATATTTACTTACCCAGTTAACCACACCCTCCTCCAAATCATTAATATAAATGATAAACAACAAGAGACCCAGCACCGATCCCTGAGGCACGCTGCTCATCACAGGCTTCCAACCTGACAGAGAGTTGCCACCATGACTCTCTGGTGTCTATCTCCCAGCCACTTCTGAACCCATGTCACAATCTCTCTATTAATCCCTAGTGACTGAACCTTCCTTATTAACCTTACATGTGGAATCTTATCAAAAGCCTTACTAAAATACAAATAGATCACATCAACCGCCCTACCTTCATCTACTTTTTTTGTCACCTCCTCAAAAAACTCAACAAGGTTCGTCAAACATGACTTTCCCTTTACAAACCCATGCTTGGTGTCCCTAATCAATCCCTGCCTATCCAGATATGCATATATAGTATCTCGAAAAGTATCCTCCATAACTTTCCCCACCACAAAAGTCAAACTTACTGGCCGATAATTACTTGGCCTACACCTAATGCCTTTCTTAAACAGCGCAACTACATTTGTAACCCTCCAATCCCATGGCACCACACCCTCCTCCAGTGATCTTTGAAAAATCACTATCAGTGCCCCTGCTATTTGCTCCCTGACTTCCCTTAACGTCCTGGGAAAAGTCCCATCAGGACCAGGAGACATCCACCTTAACTGACCCAAGAAGCTCCAAAACCCTCGCTTTACTAATCCCTATCCTTTCCATAACTAAGCCATTTGCCTCACTTATCTCATATAGCCCAATGTCCTTTTCCCTTGTGAATACAGACGAGAAAAATCATTCAATATCTCTCCCATCTCATACAGTTCCTCACATAGTTCACTGGTCCCATCATCCAGTGAATCTTTTCTATCCTTAACCTTCCTTTTATTGTTCTTTTTTTCTTTGGCTTGGCTTCGCGGACGAAGATTTATGGAGGGGGTAAAAAGTCCACGTCAGCTGCAGGCTCGTTTGTGGCTGACCAGTCCGATGCGGGACAGGCAGACACGATTGCAGCGGTTGCAAGGGAAAATTGGTTGGTTGGGGTTGGGTGTTGGGTTTTTCCTCCTTTGCCTTTTGTCAGTGAGGTGGGCTCTGCGGTCTTCTTCAAAGGAGGCTGCTGCGAAAAACCCTTAGGATTCACTTTCACCTTATTAGCTATGGACACCTCATACCTTCTTTTTGCTGTCCTAATTTCCCTCTTAAGGTTCTTCCTGCAATCTAAGTAACAATCATACATCTCCTCAATCCTCTGTTTCTTATATTTACCCTCTTGTCCCGAACCAACTTCCTAATTTTTCTAGAAAACCGCGGCTCCCTTGAACTTTTGGTATTGCTTTTCAGCCAGACTGGAACATAAAGATCCTGTACTCTCAAAATCTCACCCTTAAATGCCCTCCAATTTTCCTCTACATCCTTTCCAGCAAAAAGATCAGCCCACACAACTCTCTGCATATCCCTTCTCATTTCTTCAAATCTGGCATTCCACCAGGCTGATACCTGGAATGGCAGGAATGACTTATGAGGAAAGATTGCGCAAATTGGGATTGTACTCGCTGGAGTTTAGAAGATTGAGAGGGGATCTCATAGAGACCTATAAAATTCTGGCAGGACTGGACAGAATGGATGCAGATGGGATGTTTCCAATGATGGGAAAATCCAGAACCCGGGGCCATGGTTTGAGGTTAATAGGCAAACCATTTAGGACCGAGATGAGGAGGAATTTCTTTACCCAGAGGGTGGTGAATCTGTGGAATTCATTGCCACAGAGGGCAGTAGAGGCAGGTTCATTAAATATATTTAAGAGGGAATTAGATCTATTTCTTCAGTATAAGGGTATTAAAGGTTACGGAGAGAAGGCGGGGACGGGGTACTGAACTTTAAGATCAGCCATGATCTCGTTGAATGGCGGAGCAGGCTCGAAGGGTCGAATGACCTACTCCTGCTCCTATCTTCTATGTTTCTATGTTTCCACAATTAAGCTAAAGCAAATGAACCCATGATCACTGGATCCGAAGTTCTCCCCAACGCTCACCTCCATCACCTGACCGATTTCGTTCCCAAACAACAGATCAAACACTGCTCCCCCCCCCAGTGGGCATCTCAATATATTGCTGCAAAAAGCAATCCTGAACACAATGCATAAATACTAAGCCATCCTGCCCTCTTACGGACACTGTTTCCCAATCTATGTTTGGAAAATTGAAATCCCCAACCAACACCACCCTATTTCTACTGCACATCTCAACTATTTCCTTGAATATTTGCTCTTCTAGTTTCATTTCCCCATTTGGAGGCCTAGAATATATTCCCATAATATTAACCTCACCCTTCTTATTTTTTAGTTCTTCCCACACTGTCTCCCTTGATGATCCCTCCAGTCTATCTTGCCTCAGCACTGCTGTAATATCTTCCCTGACAAGTAATGCCACACCTCCTCCTCTTACTCCACCAATTCTGTCACATCTAAAGCAGCGAAATTCTGGAATATATAAGTGCCAGTCACAACCCTCCTTCAACCCTGTCTCCCTAATGGCCAAAACATCATAATGCCACGTGTCAATCCAAATAACAGAAAAAAAGCTTGTTCTTCTGAAAAGATACTCTGAATGGATAACAAAGAGATAAAATAAA
Source organism: Narcine bancroftii (assembly GCF_036971445.1). Lineage (NCBI taxonomy): Eukaryota > Metazoa > Chordata > Chondrichthyes > Torpediniformes > Narcinidae > Narcine > Narcine bancroftii. Next base: position 227,360,341 of record NC_091471.1, read on the forward strand.
AGTTGCTTCAGATGTAGGGATAGACATCGACTTCAGGAAATGGAATAAGAAAATCAGCCAGCAGGTTGACATTTCACCTGATTCAGGAGCTGCTGGCTCAGTCAAAATTAACATAAAATGCATAGGCTACAATTTTCCCAGGAAAATAATTTCTGGAAACATCAAGGTCCAAAAGAATATTCTCATCAGTGATCGTCAGCACAGGCTACAAATACCAGAGCCTGACCCAGGAGATGTTTAAAAGAGACATTGTAGAGTGACTTGGAGAGGTTTTAAGGAAAGGAGAAGCATGTGAACTTAATATAATTTTGCATATAAAACTTAATATGGCCCAGAAATGCGATTGGCAATGATAGTGGATGATTGCTTAATGCACATAATGGCGTTGTTCCATTGCATTTTCACAGCAGCATGAAGTCGCTCATTTTAAAATCCATTCACTTAAGTGTTTATCCACCACTAAAGCCAACAGTAAAGCCTGGCCTCCATGTATTTCAACAGAAACAACAGGGACATCTGGACCACACACGTAGCACAAATGTGAAAAGTTTATTTTGTGTGAGATCAGGAATCTCGTTCCACAAAAGACCCTTCGAACAAGGAATGAGATCGACGGATGTGGTTGCGTCGACAGTGCCTGAGTCTAACCATGATGGATTTTACGTCAGAATGCAAGTCTGTGTGTTTAGCTTCCATCATATTTTTTTTTCCCCCCAATATGAGCTAAGGCTAAACTGAAGGCATAGGAATTAGGTGAGTAATTTTATGGGCTGAGTATAGTGTGATTGACAGATGATCTCATATTGGACTTCCAGGATATCATCGCAGGTGGAAATTAAATGAGCTAACAATCATATAACCTCCACGCCACTCATTTAGACATGCATAGAGAGAACCATCTCCCCTAGGTGCTTAAAGGAGTCAGTTGCTCGCTATTTATTTTCTTATAATTTGCTCTCCTGAGTCCTGGAAATTATATCTGACATATACTAATCTCCCCAGTGCCTTTCTTTGTACATTGGAATGCAATCATAATTGCTGTTTGAACAAATGGTGTGACTTATTTTCCTTTTGAAGAATTGAAGAGAATATGCCATGTTATCTTTACAACATTTGAGCCACAGGCATATCTCTCTCTATGTGTCTGTGACTGTGCATGCTTTACAAGCATTTAAAAAATGATAAGCAGTTGTATGCAGTTCCAGAATGCTCAAAAAGTGTGTGTATTTGGAGTGAAATTGGAAATACTGTTACCAAATTTGTAGTTACTGCTTCAAGAATGATGAATTATTACAGCTAAGGTTATCATAATAAATCTTTTTTGTGCTTCATCCAGTTTGAGGCCTAATTCAAAAAAATGTATAATGTCAACCTGGAAATCAGAAGAGAACCTGAGAGTACAGCAATGGTACATGGAAATGAATAAATGTATTCCATTGGAAAAAATAACATATAATTAAAAAAATAAAGTCACATTATTTGAACAAATTTGGGAACCCTACATGGAACACAACAGAGAAGTCCTACCATGGACCTCCACCCCCTAAAATGACAGAATGAGAAGAAGACGAAATGAACTGACCCAGTGGGTAAAAGTAGATGACACAATTTTCTTGTTTATTTTCATTGTGTGATGACATTGTTTAATGGGTTTATTGTATTGTACATGTTAAATGTTTAGTGGTTGGGGGGGGGAGTGGGAGGGAGGGAGGGAGGGGAGGGGGGAAGGGGAGAAAATGACAGTGTATATTCAAGAGGGAAATGTTGGTATCTATTTTGGTTAATATGGTTCATAGTGTGAAAAATTTTAAAAATTAAAAAAAAAAGAATGATGAATTATTTTGTTTCAGGTAAAGAATTAGCTGAGTTTGTAATCTTGTGAATGCAACTACAAAGGGGAATGACATTTTTGTCAACATTTTTCTCATGTACCTTCACACACTGGTCTAGAAACTGGTCAAAATAGTGCCTGCTTCATTCAATGCGAAGGTGGGCATGCCTTTAACTTCATTTGTAGTACAGCTTGGATTGCATCTCTAATTAAAAAAGAGGGTTTCCTCCACCTCTCAGCTAATTCCATGCAGAGTCTCAGTCCACTTTCAAAACTAATTCGATTAGAGTATGGCCAAGAGGTACATGTCAGGCTTGTGGATTGTGCATTGGAAACTGGATCTTTGAAGCATGACATATAACCTCACCTTTATTATTTCAAGGGATCCCCAGCTAACGGCATATTCGTCATGGACTAATGGAAGGTCACCTCAATCAACACCATTGAGCTGAGTTGCTTTTTATCAAGGAAGACAACCTATTAGGGGTGATGGTTCCACTTCTGGCACTGAAATGCAGGCTTGCCATACGAGTTGACATCCAGGGTGACAGGGAGAATCAGGGGAGGGTCCTTAGAAATGCACCCGAACAGAAGAAGCTGGAGGAGAAATGGAGAGAAAGCCAGTACAGGTATGATGAATGAATTATGGTATCGTTAATGTCATACTATTCTGTGCAGGAAGCAGTTATTTCATAATTCTGTTTTAATAAAAGGACATCATTGGTTTTGGGTGGGGTAGTGAAGAATCTAAAGGCACAGATATTTCTTTAATAATTTTACAATTTTTAAAAACTATAGACACTTGAAGAGGACAGGAGGATTATTAAGGAACAGTAAAGGTTAAAGGGCAAAGTGGATTTCATACCAAGTAAAATCCTCCTTTCCTTTTTCCCAAGATTAGATGTACATTTCAACCTCATCGAGGGTAATCACCAGAAGATATGGTTCACTCTTAGACATGAGCAACCTCTACCAGCATTGTCACATGGGCCATCACAGCTGTTGTTGGTGCCTGAATCCAGCAATTCCAACTCTTGCATGCCACACCCAAAAGGGCTTCCTTCCTGGCAGTGTCACTATCACTGCCCAATTGGAAAAACAAGGTCCTTGCTACTTTGAGCGTACTCCATGAGACTGAGTGTGCATCACCATGTTGGAAACTCACCTGAAAGTCAATGACACCTTCCCCCTGAACAAAGCTTCTCTGCCTGGTCGCACCTTTCACCACTTGACTCTCCTACTTCAGTCGAAGGTTTATTGGAACAAGCTTTTAATCTTCCTCCCCACCTACCCTAACATGCTCCTTTTTATTGCAATGCACAAACATGGTGGAGAAACTGCGCAGGTCACACATCATCCACAGACAGTAAAGAATGACCAATGCTTTGGGCAGGGCCCTTACCTAATGAAAGGCCCAGGCCCAAAACATTGGTTATTCTTTACTGTTCATGGATGCTGCGTGACCTGAGGAGTTTCCCCAGCATGTTTGTGCGTTGCACTCAACCCCTGCTTCTGCAGACTTCCTTGTTCAACTCCTTTTTGTCACTACTATGTCCTCTCATAACCATGCAGGTCCAGCCTGACTCTACGCCAATCTTTCAGCTCCCCCCCAACCAAAGTGTAGGTCACATACAAACACTACAAAACAGATCTCATTGAAAATGCCGGACCTCTGCTCAAGCCAGACAGTCCAGGTTCTGGGTGCCTTTGAAAAAACTTTCAAGGATGCCTATAAGCACTTCACAAGTAGGTGTTAATTAGACATGCTTTGGAGCAATGGATTATTGTGTTGGAAAGCAACAGATGAACGAACTCAGAAGATTGGGTCCAGTGTCACAGTCTGAGTGCAGTTGGCTGTTCTGAGAGGGTCATGTACTTGAGAGGGAGAGACAAAGAGAGATACAGATAGACAGACAGACAGACAGAGAGACACAGAAAGACAGAGAGAGAAAATAAATTGAGTTCTACAGTTCAGCAGCATCAGCTGGGTCTGGAACAGGACAAGCTGGCAAGCTTGTGGAAAAACCCTATTTTGAAGATGGGGTGTGAGTTCTTAATTCACCTTTGTCAAAGCCCTTGTGGTCCAAGCAAGAGGAGAGGGCTGGCTGGATAATGTTTCATTTGAAATAAGGGAAACAAAAAGGAATTCTGTGGTGACCTGAAAGAAAGAGGTGACCATCTGGAAAACCCTGATGAGGCAAATTTCTTCAGCAAGACACTGAAGAGGCTGTTCAGAAGGAATCAGTTGTGGGTGTCCAACAAGCAACAAATCTCTCTCTGAAAACTGACAACAACCTTCCTGAGCAGTAACCATTTACCTTTCAAGCACCAAAGCCTAGAGAACTTTATTAATGTTAAATTCTGTGCACCGTATAAGAATTGCCTGCAACCAGTGAAATTGGGGACAAAGATTGGACTGTGAAGCAAAGAACTTTTCTGAACTTACACACACATTACATACACATGCGCTTAGAATTAGAAGGGGGTTAAGGTAGGTTTTAAGTTAATAGTGTAACAACAGTAATATTTGGGAAGAATTTATAAGATTTAGAGTAGGTCACATACATTCACACATTTTAAAACAGATCTTATTTGAAAGACTGAAGAGATACTGAAGATCTCTGGAGAATGTAAGCACCTTTCACAAGTAGGTGTTAATTGAATGAGCATTGTTTGGAACTGGAGACATGATGGCTAGTGGAAGCTCTTTTCAAGGGTTTTGCCAGATAACAAAGTAGGATAACAACTTGAGAAGAAGAAAGAACTCCTGTTGTTTGCTGGAGAAGGTGGGGATTTTGCAAGACATGAGTCACATGCTCTCTTTGGAGTGGCAGTTGGAAAAGAGAGAGAGTTGAGTTACCAGCTCAGTCAGACAATCAGTCAGTGTGTGGGACACTGACAAGTAACTGAAAAGTGCAATCCAGGGAAAACTGTTTGAAACTGATGAAAACAAGTTCCAGAGCAGTAGATGGCTGGAAGTGCTATCTGTTTGATGTTTCTCATGAAAAAGAGGAAGGAATAGAAGTCTGTGGTAACTTGAAGAAAGAGGTTACCATCTGGAAGACCCTAATGGGGCAAGTTTCATCAGTGAGATCCTGAGGTGACTAGTGGTGGTACCTCAGTTATGGAAATCCTGAAGCAACAAACATCTCAACATCTCCCTCTGCGAACCCTACAAGAACCTTCCTGAGCAGTAAACATTTACCTTTCAAGCACCAAGCCTGGTAAACTTTTTACATTTTAAATTCTGTGCACAGCATGGTGATTCCCTGCAACCAGAGAACTTGGAAGAAGGAGAAGTGAGATTGAACTGTGAACCAAAGAACGTATCTTAAATATACACACACACACACACACACACACACACACACACACACACACACACACACACACACACACACACACACACACACACACACACACACACAAATAACATACACGTGTGCTTAAAATTAGAAGGGGGTAATTTGGGTTAGCAAAGAGTACAGTATAAGTATAGAGTTAAGTTAAAGTTTGATTCTATTTTCATGTTTGAAATTGATTAAAAACAACTTTTGTTTTGAAAGCCACTTGTCTTGGTGAATGTCTATTGCTGCTGGATTTTGGGGTCGTTTGGGCTCGTAACAATAGTAATAAGTTAAAGTTTGTTCCTGTTTCATGTTAAAAGATCATTAAAAGCAACTTTTGTTTAAGTAACCATTTGTCTTTGTGAATTTCTATTGTTGCTGGGTTTTGGGGTCCTCTGGGCTCATAACACATCTTTTGTTAAGGGTCCCTTTCATCCTGCACCCAGTATCTTCCAACTACACGTGTTGGGAAAGAGATACTGGAGGGTCGGAGCCAGAGCCACCAGGCTGAGGAGCAACTTTTTCCCACGGTCAGTGAGACTGCTGAATGACTGATGAACTGCTCATACTGTTCGTGCATCCCCTCTGAGAGCCTACTATTATTTAACAATATTTAATTATTTTATATATGCACTGCATATAAATCGCTTGTGTGCTAGGTCTTTATATGTGTTTGCAAGTTTTTACGCTGAGAAACCAAGAAAGCCGTTTCATCCAGTAGCACTTTACAACTGTATTGGACTTCCAGCCCTGTCTCTGATCTAAAATACCTTGCAGCAAAAAAACCCTAACATGGCTGCCTTTTCTCACCCTTTTCGTTGGCCTATCTATCCCATCCTCTTCCAATACAGCATCTAATACCTGAATACCCCTGAGATTGTCAGATCTTGTAAGCTAAGCAGGCTCAGGCCTGGTCAGTACTTGGAGGGGAGGCCGCTTTAGGAACACCAGGTGCTGTAGGTTTCTGTGAGGGCCTTTACACTTCCATCCCCCATACTGAAGGCCTCAAAGCCATTTCTTTCTGGATAATAGAACCAACTAGACCCCTCCACAATCACCCTCCTCCCGGCTGGCAGAACTTGTCCTCACCCTAAATAATTTCTCCTTTGACTTATCGCACTTTTTCCAGGTTAAAGGGTAGCCATGGGTACCCACATGGGGCCTGCTATGCCTGCCTTTTTGTTGGAAATGTGGAGTAATCCATATTACAAGCCAACACAGACAAGGCCCCTCAATTCTTCTTCTGCTACATCGGTGACTACTTTGGCACTGCCTCATGTACCCATGATGAGCGCATTGCCTTCATCCACTTTGCTGCCAATTTGCACCCAACCTCAAATTCACTTGGTCCATCTCTGGCAACTCTCCCTTTCCTCGATCTCTCTGTCTCCATCTCAGAAGACAAACTTTTGACAGCCATCTTCTACAAACCCACCAACTCCCGCAGCTACTTCGACTACATCTCTTACCACCCTGATTCCATTCCATTCTTTCAATTTCTCCGTCTCCGTCGCATCTGCACCCAGGATGAGGACTTCCAATTCAGATCATCAGGGATTTCCTCCTCCTTCAAACAATGTGGCTTTCCCTCTACCACTATCAACTCGACGCTCACCCTCATATCCTTCATTACCCACACATCTGCCCTTCCTGCCTCCACTCCCATACACAAGGACCGAATTCCCCTTGCCTCACCTAACATGCCACCAACCTCTGCATCCAACACATCCTCCTCTGCCATTTTTGCCACCTACTACTTGATCCCACCACTAGACACATATTCACCTCCCGTCCTCTTTCTGCCTTCCGCAGGGACCGCTCCCTCCGTGACTCCCTTGTCCACTCCTCCCTCTCCATGTAAGCACAGGAGATGGTCCACTTGTGCCCACACCTCTTCTCTCAGCACCATTCGGGGCCCCAAACAGTCCTTCCAAGTGAAGCAACATTTCACTTGTGAATCTGCAGGGGTTCATCTACTGCATCCGGTGCACCCACTGTGGTCCTCTAAATCAGAGAGATTGGACACAGACTGGGAGATCAGTTTTAGGACACCTTGGCTCTTTCTGTCAGAATAGAGTGGATCTCCCAGTGGCCATTGTGGCAGAGTATAGAGAGTATATAGAATATATAGATGTTTTTGTGAGATAAATTGGGAAAGGTTTGTTAGAGTAGGTCACATACAAACACTTTAAAACAGATCTTATTTGAAATACTGGAGCTCTGCCCCATGCTAGACATATTGGGACCCCAGATCTTTTGCAAGAGCTTTGAAAAGTGGTCAAGAGACTTCACTAATGGATTGTTGTTTGCAAAGGGCAACAGATGAAAGACCATGTCGGAGCCGCTGCTGTCTGGAAGACAGCTTGCTGCATGTGGTTTTTCAAGCAGAGAGAGTCAAACAGGTTTTCCCTCAGAGAGAGAGAGAGAGAGAGAGAGAGAGAGAGAGAGAGAGAGAGAGAGGGGGAGAGAGAGAGAGCAACAGACAGAGAGAGAGAGAGAGAGAGAGAGAGAGAGAGAGAGACAGACAGAGATCACTTGACAGTGTTAAAGCCAGCATAAATAGCTTGGACTGGAACAGGACAAGCTGGCAAGCCCATTTAGAAGACGGCCTGTTCAATGCCCTTGTAGTTTATGGAAGAGGAGAAGACTGGCTGTCTAATGTTTCACTTAGAATAAGTGAAACAAAAAGCAACTCTGTGGTGACCTGAAAGACAGAGGTTATAATCTGGAAAACCCTGACAGGGCAAGTTTCGTCAGCAAGACACTGAAGTGGCCGATGGAAGTAAATGAGTTGTGGGTGTCCTGGAACAACAAATCTCTCTCTGAAAACTGACATGAACCTTCCTGAGCAGTAACCATTTACCTTTCAAGCACCAAAGCCTAGTAAACTTTATACATGTTAAATTCTGTGCACAGTATAAGAATTGCCTGCAACCAGTGGACTTGGAGGAATGAGAAGTGAGATTGGACTGTGAACCATAGAACTTTTCTGAACTTACACACACACATTACATACACGTATGTATATTCTCGCTTAGAATTAGAAGGGGGTTAAGTTAGGTTAAGTAAGTCAATAAAGTTAAGTTAAAGTGTGATTCTGTTTTTATGTTTAAAGATAATTAAAAGCAACTTTTGTTTAAGTAACCATTTGTCTTGGTGAATATCTAATGCTACTGGGTTTTGGAGTCCTCTGGGCTCATAAAACCACCCATTTCAATTCTCCATCCCATTCCCTTGCCAACATGTCTATCCATGGTCGCATGCACTGCCAGGCTGAGATCACCCATAAATTGGAGGAACAGCACCCTCCAACCAGATGGTATTAATATCGACTTCTCTAGCTTTTGTTAAACTCACCCCACCTCCTTCTTCCCCCATCATCTCTGCTTCCCCTGTCTCCTTTCACACAGACATGATCAATTCCACCTAGTCCCTTATCTCATCCAATTAACACATTTCGCTGGTCTGGATTCCTCCCACATTGTTTGAATTCTGAGACTCCATGATATATCCTGCTTCTGATTTTTCAGTGAAGAAGGGCTCAAGCCCGAAATGTCAGCGACATGTCTTTGTCTCCTACAGAAGCTGAAAAGACCGACTGAGTTCCTCCAGCATTTCAGTGTTTTTTTACCACAATCACAGCATCTGCAGGCTATCGCTTTTCACTCAGACTATCATTCTACCTAGTCCCAAACACCTGCACCCAGACCATAGCCCTCAATACCCCTCCCATCAGGTAGCTATCCAAATGTTTCTTAAATATCAAAATTGAGCTAATCTTCACCACTCCAGCTCTTCAACTGGCAACTTGTTCCACACTCCCACCACTCTCTGCGTGAAGTTCCTCCTAATGCTCCCTTTATAAACATTTCACCGTTCACCCTTAATTGGTGTCCCATAGTTCTTTTCTCACCTAATCTCAATGAAAAACATTGAAGTACAATTAATATAAACATAATTTTAAATACTTCACACTTTATGAGATCCCTTTCAGCCACTCCCCTCCTTTGGAATGACTGACTTTACGTGCTGGCACAAAGGTGAACCTGGGGCAAGTGGCAGGAACAGATATCCCAGTGTAATTGTTTGCACTCCACTGTTGGACTCAAGAATTCCAACATCAAAAAGCAACACCCCTGGGAATTGCAGCTAGAAGGTTCAGCCTTTCTCAAAACTGCCAGACTTGGAGAGACCTGCATGGAGGGATGCTGGCAGTTCGGGGTGGAATTATTGGCATTTCCCTGAAAGTTTCAGACCGTTACTAATTCCATCTTCCACACGTGCTCAAGGAAAACATATCAAGGTCTAAAATGCTGAAAAAGTGATAACATGTGCAAATTGAACCATTCCTCTGTGAATTTGTTGATGCAATCCTTGGGTAAGTTACAACATTTAAAAAGGTATTGTTGAGAAAGTATGCTGACAATAAGTAATGGAGAATATTCCACTTTCCAATGGTTCCCCTGTGCATTTTCCCAAGTGTTTGTTTCCAGCAAGCGCTAAGGTCAAAAGCTCCTAAAGGAGAAAAGTCTCCTGCTATAATGATTTCTGGCTCCATTCTGAGAGCAAGCTGCTTATTGTACTTTCTACAGAGGAACAGCAACAATTTACCTGACTGGGAAGTGCTCAAATCTAGCACTGAAATACTGGCAACTAACCATTCTCAGATGACCCTTTTCTTTTGAAAACTTGTTCATTTCTATAAACACAAGTTTATTGATATTTAGTTGAAACAGTGATATACTAAAGAAAACTTACTCAAACATGAACTGTTCCAACTAAAGTTTATGCCTGTGGATTAACAAGCACAAGTTACTAATATTGTTTAACAGGAACGAAAGCCTGTCTGGAGTTTGAAGTCACAAGTTAATTGATACCATCTGTTAAAAAAAATGATTGTTTTGTATTACATGATTCCACCCACAACAAATTCTTTCAAAAAATTAATATCTGATTTAAACAATGTTCGGAAAGACGTGGATATGTAATGCAAGAAACCTTTAGTCAAATCTATGATCAAATGTATTAGTCTTTTACTGTAGACGAACAGGCAAAACATTTATTTTGTTTACATGTGATTTCATTAATGAACCCAAACTTCGTTACTTCCAGAATTCCAAATCAGGGCTACGTTAAGGACGAGATTCTTATTTGTGAAAATGTATCTTCATTACAAAGCATAAGCCCTGCAATGTGTCAAAATATATTCATTTCAAGAGGGGCACAATTAAGTTGAAACTGGTGTCTTCAACTGAAATAAAATTATTGTAAAGCCATGCAGGATGAATAACGAAAATTAGATTGAAAATTAGATTGTGTTATTAGATAAATAATGCAAAGACTAAAATAAATATTTTTAATTCCACTTGATTGTAAACTAAAAGTTTAATGGGAAAAATGATCAGTTCAAGGATAGTAACTGGTTAAAAAAAATTATTGTTTCCTCAGCAGTTAAAACCAGAAACGATTGGGAACAGGATTTGAATCTTTCATTCTCAGATGAGGTGTGGGACTCTATTTGTAATCTGATTTGATACGATCTCCTTTTGTGCACGACACTGTGTTGCAATTTAAATTGGTCCATAGAGTACATATGTCTGAAGTCAAATTGTCTCATTTTTATTCAGATATAAATCCTCTCTGTGACAAATGTAAAATTGGTAATGCTTCTTTAGTTCACATGTTCTGGACTTGCCCTGGTTTAGTAAAATTTTGGAAAGATATCCTTCAAACATTATCGGTGTATCTCAAGTTCAAATTAGAACCTCACCCTTTGATTGTTCTATTCAGATCATGTCAAAATGATGATGTTTTACTGACTCCAAATCAAAACCAAATTTTATCTTTTACTTCATTGATGGCCAGATGGACAATTTTGATTAAAAGGAAAGATAATACTCCACCTACACATACACAATGGTTAAGTTAGAAAAAAATAGATATGTCACTAAAAAGTCAAATATTAATTTCCAAAAGACGTGAGGCCCATTTATAGACTATTATCATAACTTAAAGGATTCAGGTTCTTCGGAAGCTTTGGTGCTGTGCTGTCCATCTCCAGGTTATTGTCGCTTGTTTCCTATGTGTTAGCTTTTAACCTTGTTTAGTGGTAGGGGTTCCGAATTATAGGGTTTTTTTTGTTCTCTTGAATTTTACAACACAATATATAACTTTACTATTCAATTGTGCATAATATAAGCATCAATAAAATATTTTAATAAGAAAGAAAGATTATTGTTTCCTTATTGTATTGTCAGCTGTTTGGGGAATATTAGGGACCAACAGTGGATGTATCAAAAATTTGGTAAAAGGGGCAAAGATTAATTAATGAATGGGTGAGAAGCAGATAGGTTCCCATCAAGATTGGAGTTAGGCAGGGTCGATCACTCTCTCTTGCCTTATTGGGCTGCATAGGGCCCTTTGCTGAATCCATCAGACAGGATGTGGGCAGAAGAGGAGTGATGTTGCCAGGCATTGGAGGCACTCAGGTCAAGGCCTCCTTGTACACAGATGATGTTACTGTCTTCTATTCAGACACATGATGGGTCTGCAGACTGATCAGCATATGCGGCCATTTTGAGGTTGCATCGGATGGTGGGTGAACCAGAAGAAGAGTGAGGTAATGCTCTTCGGTAACTGGTCAGATCAGTCCACCATCCCCTTCGTAGTCAGATCTAACTACCTGAAGGTGTTGGGGATCTGGTTTGGAGGATGTGCAACAACAATTGGCAAAGGTCCACCCGAAGTTGGTCTGTGGGCATGATGTCCCCTCTCAATCACAGTTTAAACCCATCGGAGCAGCTCAAGATAACCTTCCCACAAGGATATGAGGCCCTCTCCAGTTCAAATGCAAACCATCCCATTGGAACAAGTCCCCAAGTCCCACCTTCCCTGGAAGAGAGCCCAGTGATTCAATGAAACCTTCCCTCCCGCACCATGTCTCTAGCCATGTGTTAAGCTGCATTATCCTCTATTTCTAACCTCACTAGCACATGGCACAGGTAGCAATCCTGAGATACCAATCCTGGAGGACCTGTCCTTCATTCTAGTGTCTAACTCCCTAAACTTTCCTTGCAGGATCTCCGTACCTTTCCTACTCACATCATTGGTTTCTACATGGATCATGACATCTAGCTGGTCCCCCTCCCTCCTGAGAATGCCGTGAACTCGATCTGAGATATCTCGGTCCCTGGCATCAGGAAGGCAACATATCATCCGGGATAGTCGATCTCTTCCACTGAACCTCTTACCTCTCCCCCTAACTATGGAATCTCCTATCACTACAGCTCACCTCTTCTCCCTCCTTCCCTTCTTAGCCACAGGACCAGATCCTGTGCCAGAGACCTGATCATCATGGCTTGTCCATGGTAGGTCTCTCCCCTTCCCAACAGTATTCAAAATAGTATACTTGTTATTGGGGGGGACAGTCATGGGGGTTCCCTGCACTGCCTGCCTGTTCCATTTGCCATCATCCTGCCTCCCAGATGTGATAGTGTCCCTGTAACTCCTATTAGCCTTCTTCCTCCCAAATGATCTGGAGTTCATCCAAACCCACCTCCAATTCCTTAACTTGGCTTGTCAGGAGCTGCAGCTGGATGCACATCTCGCAGATGAAGTCATCAGAGATACTGTTGGCTTCCCTGATGACCCATATTCTGCAAGAGGTGGAATCCCCTGCTTTGGCTGCCATTTCCACTGTTTATAACTAGAGCAGTGGTTCTCAACCGTCCCTTCCCACTCACGTACCACCTTAAGCAATCCCTTACTAATCATAGAGCACTGATGGAATAGGGAATATTTAAATTGGTATGTGAATGGAAAGAACAAGGTTGAGAGCCACTGGACTTTTCCTGAGAAGACTAAAGCCGGCAAGGTTACTGGCCGCTATTATGTCAACCTTCTACAGGTGCTCTATTGAGGGTGCCCTAGCCACTCTGATGAGTGTGGTATGGTTGCTGCAGAGAAATGGATTGGAGGCCAATCCCCAGAACTATAAGAGTGGCAGAGAGGATAACTGGGGTCTCCCACCTGCCCATCAATGTGATCTACCAGGATCATTGTCTGAAGAGGGCACAATAATGTCAATGAGGACTTCTTTCACAATATCTTCCAGCTGCTCCTGTCAGAGAAGAAATACAGGAGCATCAGAGCCAGCACAACCATGCTGAGGAACAGCTTCTTCCCATGGGCAGGGAAAATGCTGAACCACCAAAGGAACTGCTCGCACTGACCATCCGTGACTCTCACGTTACAAGACAATATTTATTTTTATAGATAAAATACTTGTCCTGTATTTGTATTATTTGTCTGTCTGTGTGTTATGGCTGGTTGTGTGTCTGCGTGTTTGCACCGAGGACCGAGGAACGCTGTTTCATTGGGTTGTACTTGCACAATCAGATGACAATAAAAATTGACTTGACACTCTTAGCAATCTGTATTCTTCAAAGAGGGGAGTGACTGTCTCTGCTCCATTGCAGTCAATTCTGGGACAATGTGCATTTTGGGCAATAGTTCTATCATACATGAAGGATCTGACAGGGAGGGATCCACTCGCTGCCAGTTAATTCTGGTGCTTATTAGTGAGCACTGGCGGAGAATTCCGCCAAGATAACCTCGACAGCCTGCTTAGGTAATCACCTGCAGAATGTTCCATGCTGACCACTCCCTAATGGACATTGGTTAAAGGTGTTGGTCTAGAAAAACATTTCCACAAAGGCAATGTCCAGCTGACTGGGAATATTGTGCAGCAATCGGGCCAGGCCCATCCTTCTCAAGACCTGGGACAAGTAGAACCTCACCACATAGCAGCACTTGGTTCTTTGGTTCCATGCAGAGCCTGATACAGCCAGACATGAAGGTGCAGACCACGATGAAGACCACATTGGGTGTGTATTTGTCCCCCTTGTCTGGCGATTTGTATATGGTGACCCTTTGAATCTTTTCCATTTTGGATCCCCATATGAACCAGAAGATGGCTCTGGTGACCAGCTTGGCAGAGGATGGGCCACACCAGCACCACCTACAGCAGTACTGAGAGTACTTCACAAGGGGATGGGAGCCAGAGTGTCATAGCAGATAGAAGAATGGAGGAGGGAAAAAAAGATGATGTGAAAATTGCATACACCGTTAGAGGTCAATGGGTTGTATGTGGTGGAAATTTTCTAAAGTGCAGCTATTTTAATGCAAGACGTATTGCAGGAAAGGCAGATGAGCTTAGAGCATGGATTGGCACATGGAATTATGACATTGTGGCCATTAGTGAAACCTGTCTGTGGGGGAGGGGGGCAGGGCAGGACTGGCAGCTTAATGTTCCAGACTTCCTTTGCTTTAGGCGTGATAGCATGGGGGAATGAAATGGGAAGGAGTGGCTTTGCTCGTCAGGGAAATTATCACAGCTGTGCTGAGGCAGGAGAGAGGGCTCATCTACTGAGGCTATGTGGGTGGATCTGAGGAATGGGAAAGGTATGACCGCATCCATGGGGTTGTATTAGAGGCTGACCAATAGTCACAAGAATTGGAGTAACAAATCTTTCAAAGATAGCAGGCAGCTGCAGGATTGTTATAGAAATATTCCACATATTGACTGGGACTCCCATACTGTAAAAGGGTTGGATGGTTTGGACTTTTTCAAATGTGTTCAGGAAAGTTTTCTAAATCAATATATAGAGGTACCAACTAGAGAGAGTGCAATTCTGGACCTCCTATTAGGGAATGAGAGAGGACCGGCGACAAAAGTATGTGTAGGGGAACATTTTGGACCCAGTGATCATAATGCCATTAGTTTGAAGTTAATTTTGGAGAAGGATAGATCTGGGACTAAGGTTGAGATTCTAAATTGGAGAAAGGCCAATTTTGAGGAAATGAGAAAGGATAAGTTGTTTTTAGGCAAGGAGATGCAAGGTAAATGGAAGACCTTCAAAGGTGAAATTTTGAAACTACAGATTTTGTTTGTTCCTGTCAGAATTAAAGGCAAGGTCAACAGGCTTAGGGAACCTTGGTTTTCAAGGGATATTGGATATCTGGTTTGGAAGAAGAGAGTTGTATAGCAGGTATAGGCAACATGGAGCAAATTAGGTACTTGATGGAGTATAAAAAATGCAAGAAGAACCTCAAGAAAGAAATCAGGAAGACAAAAGAAACCACAAGGTTGCTTTGGCCGACAATGTGAAGGAAAATCCTAAGGGTTTCTACAGGTACATTAAGAGCAAAAGGATAGTAAGGGGAAAAATTAATCCCCTTGAAAATTAGCTTTGTATGGAGCCGAAAGAGATGGGAGAGCTCTTAAAAGTTTTTATTTTCATCAGTTTTCACTCAGGAAACGGGCACAGAGTTGTGGTAAGTAAGAAAAACAAGCAGTGAGGCCATATAACACAAAAAAAGGAGAAAAAAAATATATCCCTCCTACCCTCCCACCCCATCAGAGAGCTAAAAAAAAGGAAAAATATATAATACATCAAAGTACATCTAAATGCATATATTCCAAATACGGTAACCACTTATTGACAAATAAAAGACTATTATGCAAATTGTATGTAATTTTTTCCATAACAATACAAGGTTTCAATTCATTTTACCATTGCATTATATTAATCACTGTGTTGTCTTTCCATGTACTTGCTACACATTTTTGAGCTACAGACAGTACTAAATGTACAAATGCAATTTGAAATTTATCGAGCCCTAATCCCTTTAAAGGAACCATGTAACCCATTAAAAAAATAGATGGATCTTATGGTAACTTAAAGTTATATAATTTTTTCAAAATTAACCTAATTTCTTTCAAAAATGGTTGTACATAAACAAAAGACCAGGCAGCATGTAAAAAAGTACCAGTACACACATCTAAAACAAGAATCCGAGTTACTAAAACCATTATATTTTTTCAATTTCTCTGGAGTTAAATATAACTGATGTAAAAAATTATAATTAACATTTCCATACCATACATTCATCAATTTAATTATGCTGTCATAGCACATACCTGCCCAATAATCTTCAGGAAAAATAAAAGCTAAATAATTTTCCCACTTAAGCTTAGACTTCTCCCATACCAGTTTATCCATATTGTCTTGTATATCCATTTTTTGATATAGAAGAAATCAAAGATTCAAATTCTGTCAATACAGATAAAGTCATCTCTCTACCTTACATGTCTTTCACCAAAGCTCGAAGTTGATAATAAACAAACAAAGAATTTTCAGCAATATCAAAACGCTCTTTCAATTGATTAAAGGAAAGAAACTGTCCTTCTACAAAACAATCCTGCAATGTCTTTATACCCTTAAAATCCCAACTCTTTAAATACATTAAATATTGAAAAAGGAATAAGCAGATTAATGGGGTAAAAATTGAAAATTTACCTTTTGATCCTAAAATCTTATTTCTTTTAGTCTACACCATTAATAAATACTTTAATATTGGCATATTACATTCCCACAACAAATTTATATTCCATCGATATATAAATTGATGGACCTCAATTTCAGAAATGCAAGCCATCTCAACTTTCACCCACTTGGGGGTTGGTCCAAATCCATCAATCTACTAATAAATTTCAAATGGACTGCTTCATAATAGTTTTGAAAATGAGGTAATTTAAGCCCACCTAAAGTAAGTTTATATAATGCTACCCACAATAATTTACCTATCCATAAAAATTCACTCACAGCTTTATTTAAAATCCTGCAAAAATCTCATTAAAAGAGGACACGGTATTGATTGAAATAAATATTGAATTCGAGGAGAAGTATTCATCTGAATACAATTAACTCTACCAATTAAAGTTAATGGGAGATCTTTCCATTTAATTAATCTTGCTTTACTCTTTTTTTAATAAAGGAACATAATTTAACTTATATAAGATTGATGATCAGCATTTTGCAATTATTCCTAAATATTTAATTTTATCAGACTATTTCAATTTTATAATATATTTATATTCTGATTAATCTCCCTCTCCAACTGGCAAAAATTTCACTATTATCACAATTAACTTTATATACAGATAATGTTCCATATTGCAATAAACATTCCTGCAGATGCGGCAATAATCGTTCTGGGTCTGTCAAATGTATCAAAACATAATCTGCAAATAAATTAATCTTATATTCTTCATCCATAACTCTCATCCCTCTTATCTGTTCATTCTGTCTTATTGTTTGAGCTAACAGTTCAATAACCAATGCAAACAAGGCTGGTGACAATGGACACCCTTGTCGATTCGAATGTGTCAATTTGAATGGTAATGAAACTTGACCATTTGTCACCACCCTGGCAATTGGGTTTGTATATAAAGCTTTAACCCAACCAATAAAAAAATGGCCAAATTTAAACTTCTCCTACACCTTAAATAAAACTTCCCATTCAACCCTGTCAAAGGCTTTTTTCTGCATCAAGTGCAACCCCCATTGGATGGTTAGGCTGCTGTCGATACACATTGACCAAAGTAATCAGTCGAAGAATATTATCTGATGTGTTTCTATTCTTAATAAAACCTGTTTGTATCAATTTAGGTAAATACTTAGCAAGTCCATTTGCTAACACTTTTGCTATAATTTTATAGTCTACATTCAGTAGAGAAATAGGTCTATATGAAGACACTTTCAACGGATCTCGATCTTTTTTTGGAATTACAGTAATTAAAGCACTGGAGCAAGATTCTGGTAACTCATGCCCCTCAGTTATTTGTTGTAATGCATCCTCAAACACAGAGGATAAATCTTCATAAAAGATTTTGTAAAATTTCACTGAAAATCCATCGTCCCCCTGGTGACTTTCCATTTGGCATCTCCTGTATAACTTCCTTAATCTCAAATTCTGTAAACAGGGCTTCCAATTCCATAACATCTTCCTTCTTTAATGCTGGTAACGTTAATTTAGATAAATAAGATTCAATTACACCACCATCCTGTTTCCCTTCAGAAGTATATAATTTTTGATAAAGTTAATAAAACTGGTCATTAATTTCCTGAGGTTTATAGGTAACTATTGAATTCTTTTTAACAGCATTAATAATCCATGAAACCTGTTCCGTCTTTAACTGCCATGCAAGTACCTTATGTGCTCTCTCACCCAACTGGTAATAACGCTGCTTAGATCGATTAATTAAATGTTCAAATTGATAAGTTTGCAATGTGTTATAATGTAGTTTCAAATTAGCCAAAACCACTTTTTAAAATCTTCTGTCACATCTTTCTTAAATTCCTTCTCCAATTCAGCAATTTGCTTCTCCAGTTCTAAACTCTCTGCCATATACTGTTTCTTATCTTTAGTAGTATAACTAATAATCTGCCCTCTTAAATAAGCTTTTAGCACATTCCATAACACAAAATGTCTATCTACAGAATTATCATTCTCAGTCAAGAACAAAGTGATTTGTTCTTTAATAAAGGTAACAAAACTCTGTTTATTTCAACAACACTGTGTTAAATTTCCATCTATAAGATGAATGTACCACTTCTGATCTTACACAAGAAAAAATTAATAAAGAATGGTCTGATATGACCCTACTTTTATATTCCATCTGTAATACCCTTCGTTGTAAATGTGCCGATACTAAAAAAAGAATCTATTCTGAAAAATGAATCATGTCGAGACGAATAAAAGGAAAAATCCTTCCCCATAGGATTGAACCTTCTCCAAATATCCACCAAATTTAACTTTTTCATCAAGGCCCCAATTTTTATGGCCATCTTTCATTTCTTTATACTTTTTAGAGATCTATCTAATAAAGGATCCAGAACACAATTGAAATCACCCCCAACTAAAAGATTTTCATTAGCCTGATTTAACAACAAAAAAGCATCAAAATTAAGATACTCAGCATTTACATTAGGTGCATAAACATTAAACAAAGTCCAAGATTCAGCAAATATTTTACAATTCACCCTTAAAACCCTCTCAGCATTTCCTTCCATAGATTGTAATTTAAAAGGCAAATTCTTATGAATTAAAATCGCTACACCCCTTGCCTTGGAATTCAATGAAGAAAAAAAAACACATGACCAACCCAATCTCTCTTCAATTTGAGATGTTCTTTTTCAGTCAAATGTGTTTCTTGAAAAAAAGCAATATCAATTTTCATTTTCTTAATATAAGCCAAAACTTGTTTTCACTTAATCAGATTATTTCACCCCATAACATTAAAAGTCGCAAATTTCAGATTAGACATCCCTAAGAATTAACAATATGATCACTCACTACAAATTGCTCCCCTTATAATATCTTAAAATCATTATCCCTCCCCTAAATATATTTTTAATTTTTTTAAAATTTCAAAACAAAATTTTTATTAACCAAAAAAAAACTACCCAAAGGTAGTAACACCCTAAAAAAAAACTGGGTGTGTTAAACCCCACTAGTGGCAGATAACTATCAAAGATTTCAGTGCTATCCAGCCCCCCCAGCCAGAAATACATTATTCTCATCAACATATTCAAATATAATAAATATATTCAACCCATTTATTCCAATCCCAATGATTGTTCTGGGTCTTCAATGTCAATAAGACTTTGAGTTAACACTTCTTTCTTTCCATTCATCCCATTTCTCCTATTCTTCCCATTCCCATTGCCACTGTGATTTCCATTTGTCTTCCTTTTAGGCGATGGCGGTGAAAATCGACCATTTCCTCGCAACTCTGGTAGTGAATTAGCAAAGATTAATGCATCATGGTCATTTTCAAAAAAATTGAGATTGAAAATTACTATAAAAGACTTTTAACACTGCAGGATAATGAAAAGCAAATTTGTAACCCTTCTGCCACAACACTTCTTTAGCCGAATTGAATTCCCGATGTCACCTAATAATCTCCTGACCCAAATCTACGTAAAAATACTCTGTTATTTTGAGTCATCATTGGAGATTGACTTTCTCGGGCCTTCTGTCCGGCCCACCGTAGAATAATTTCTCTATCGTGATATTGCAGACAACGGATTAAAACTGCCCTTGGCAGTTGTCCCGGAAGCGGTTTCTTCCGCAACGCTCTATGTGCCTGGTCCAACTCTAGGCCTTCTGAAAACAACTCATTGCCCAACATCTCGGGAATCCATTTCTTATAATTTTTTTATTGGATCGGAACCTTCAATATCTTCTGGAAGACCCACAATCTTCACATTATTTCTTCGACTTTGATTTTCCAGTGATTTTTTAAAATAATTCCTTCTTCTGAATTCCCCAATCCACAAAAGGATCTCCCACTTTCTCCATTTTTTCCTTAATACGTTCAACCTGATTTTTACATTCAAAGAAAGCTGTTTCAATTTTTTTTAAAAATTTCTCGCACTGTATCCACTGATTTGATACATTTATTAACATCACTCTTAACTGCAGTCATATCTTCAGACATAGTATTAATTTTAGTTGCCACTTCCAAAAATCCTTGAGTCATTTGTTTAAACATATTATCCATTTGATAAGCAATCCCTTCCAAAACAGTATACTTAGACTACATTCCAGATTCCAGGGTGTTGCTTCCAACGCTACTCTGCGCGTCCCTGGCCCACCCGACAGCAGTGCGGGCTCACGGGCTCCTCACTTGGCCGAGTCGCCCATATGCCCAACATCACGGGCGTGCAGTTCAGCACCAACCGAGCTCATCGTCGAGCCGGCGCCATCTTGCGAAGGCAGGATCAGCCCCGGCATCATACTCAGCCGGGCAGGGGTCCTCTGTGCCTTAAGAACTCCCGAAATCTACTCCATGGCTTCAGTTAAACAGGTAGGTCCCAATTCTTCAGCACTCTTAAAAGGTAGTTTCTTCTGCAATTGGGTTTTCTTTTTTTCATTAGTAGCCATTGTAACCCACTAATGATCCAAAAAATAAAAAAATACAATTTTTAATGACTTTTATAGACTTTAAAAATGGGTACTTAAAAAACTAGCTGAGGAAGGGTGGGATAACACATCTGTCCTCTATGCCATCTTGCCACGCCCCCCTCACCCTCCCTCCCCCCGGGTTAGATAGAGTTGATGTGGAAAGGCTTTTCCCATTGTGTAGGAGAAATGGATACAAGAGGTCATGGATTGAGAGTTGATGGGCAAAGATTTAGGAGTAACATGAGGGGGAACTTCTTTACTCAGAGAGTGGTTACTGTGTGGAATGAGCTTCCAGGAAAGGTGGTGGAGGCATGGTCAATTTTGTCATTTAAGAAAGAGTTGGATAAGTATATGGATGGGAGGGGGATGGAAGGATATGGGCAGAGTGCTGGTAAGTGGGATTAGAGGAGGGTACTTGGATCAGTGTGGACTTGAAGGGCCAAATTGGCCTGTTTCCGTGCTGTAATTGTTATATGGTTATATATGGTTATCAAATTGCCATGGATCCCATGCATGTTTACCCTCTGGATCACCCTACTATGAGGGACCTTGTCAAATGCTTTACTAAAATTCATGTACATGGCAGCCAGCTTTGTCACTTCCTCAGGAAACTCAATCCAATTGGTAAGACATGTCCTGCCCCTCTTGACGTGTCCCTAATCTGGCCATGCCTTTCCAAATGTGCACAAACCCTCTCCCTTATTATCCTTTCAAATAGAATCCCTCACCAGTTGATAATTTCCTGAGTAATAGAGGAACAGAATCCCTGGACCTGTCTCAAACTCTGCCCATTGGCCAGGAATCCTGGATTCGAGCAGACTGTGATGGAGTATTTAGAGGTGGTTTGGGAGGAATTATTAGAACAGCTTGCACACACACATTTTGAGGCACAGAATATTTGCAAGACTTTTGCAGAATGCTTTTTGCAGGAGGCAACAAAAGTATCGACAGCAGCTTGCCAGGGAGAGCATATGATCTTTGCAGACAGATGAGAAGAGTTTTGCTCTCAGAATGGGAAGTGAAATAGAGAGGATAGGAGACAGAAATCAGTTCCAGAGGGACAAAGCTGGCAAACTTTGGAAGGCTGCCTAGTTAAAGGAGGAGATTGGCAGTCTGAAAGGTGACCTGAAAGAAAGAGGATCATCTGGAGAACCTTGAAGGGGGCAAGTTTCATCAGCAAGATCGATTGAGAAGGAATCAGTCGTGGATGACCTGGAAAAGGAATCTCTCTCTGAAAACCAGCAAGGACCCTCCTGAGTGGTAACCATTTGCCTATTAAGCACCAAAGCCTGGTGAACTTTGTTAATGCTAACTTCTGTGCACAGTACAAGAATTACTTGCAACCAGTGAGAGTGGACTGTGATCCAAAGAACTTTTCTAATCTTAAATATACATTACATACACCTGTGCTTGTATTAGAGGGGGGATTAAGTAGTTAGGTACATTAAGAAATAAGTTAAAGTTTAATTCTGTTTTCTTGTTCAAATATAATTAAAAACAACTTTTGTTTAAGTTACCCTGTGTTGTGGTGCATATCTATTGCTGTTGGTTTTTGGGGTCCTCTGGATTCCGTAACAATATTTACCATGACATATTTTTAATAGTTGAAACAAAGCCCTTAGCCAGAGATGTCACCTTAATTCAAACCATTAGTTTGCTGCAACATCATTATTAAATGTATCTTATTAGCTACTAATTTATTTGCTACAATTAAATACTCTGTATTATTAAATCTGACACAGTACATTTAGAGTGCTTAAAAAAAACATTCTAATTATCCAGATTAACACAACGAACAGATATAGTAGCTGCACTGTGATGCCACAATATATTTTTAAGTTTACATTTTTTTCATTGTATTCAAGATAATACATATCTTGTCAGTTTCACATTTTAAAAAGTTTAAAATGGTTTTGAATGTTTTACATTAAAAGTACAACTACAATAAACAGGAGTTGTAATATATATATATTTTGACATGTTGACTGCATTAGTTTGGATGAGAGGAGCAGCACCTCATATTCTGTCCCTGGTAGTCCTCATCCAGACACTATCAATATTGACCTCACATTTCATACAGCCCCCTTCTCCCTAACCCACTTCCTTTTATCTTTCCATCCCCATTCCTCCTTATCTTTTCCTTTATCTTTCCATCCCCATTCCTCCTTATCTTTTCCTTTATCTTTCCATCCCCATTTCTCCTTATCTTTCCCTTTATCTTTCCATCCCCATTCCTCCTTATCTTTTCCTTTATCTTTCCATCCCCATTCCTCCTTATCTTTTCTTTTATCTTTCCATCCCCATTCCTCCTTATCTTTTCCTTTATCTTTCCATCCCCATTTCTCCTTATCTTTCCCTTTATCTTTCCATCCCCATTCCTCCTTATCTTGCCCTTTATCTTTCCATCTCCATTCCTCCTTATCTTTTCCTTTATCTTTCCATCCCCATTCCTCCTTATCTTTTCTTTTATCTTTCCATCCCCATTCCTCCTTATCTTTCCCTTTATCTTTCCATCCCCATTCCTCCTGATCTTTCCCTTTATCTTTCCATCCCCATTCCTCCATATCTTTCCCTTTATCTTTCCATCCCCATTCCTCCTTATTTTTCCCTTTATCTTTCCATCCCCTTTCCTCCTTATCTTTTCCTTTATCTTTCCATCTCCATTCCTCCTTAACTTTTCCTTTATCTTCATCTCCCCTGTCCTCCCTGTGTGCCCATCACCAACATCTTCCTTCCTCCAGCTCCTCACCCCATTCTCTTCTTCCTCCTGTCAGAGTCCATCCTTCTCAGCCCTCGGTCCCTTCCCCATCATGACAGCTCCCTCCTTTCCTTCCCCTTCTCAACCCCACTGTGTTCACCTATCACCAGCCAACCTGTGTTCTTCGCCTCCCCACCCTTTTATTGGGTGCCTGCCCAGTTCTTTTTGTTCCTGATGAAGAGTTTTTGGCCCTAAATGTGTATTGTCTATTGCTTTCCACAGATGCTGGCTGATTTGTTGGGTTTCTCTTTGTGTTGTTCCAGTTTTCCAGCATCTCCAGACTTATCTCAGTTAACCTGATATTTGTTGTCAAAAATCTGCTGAAATCCTCTGTTAAGGCAGTGGTAACAGGACACAAAAAAAAAACCATGAAGTGATTCAGTAAATTCAACACCATTCTGTGAAATTAAAGTCATATTTGACAGATCAAATTGCTTTAGAGATAACATATGAGAACAGGCTCTTCAACCCATAAGGTCTGAGCCAACCATCAAGTGCCCATTTTCATTCCATTCCTAGCATAAACCATTTTCCCCACTTTCTCATCAACTTCCTGCAGGTTCCACCGCATGAGGAGAAATTTATGGTGCTCAATTAATGTTCCCACCTGGGCTGTTGGGGAAAATAACACAGATGCAGGAAGAACATACAAACTCCACACGGGCAGAAAATACCCATCTTTCTGTGAAATTAAAGTCATATTTGACAGATCTAATTATCTTAGGCATAATACATGAGAACAAGCTCTTCGACCCACAATGACTAAGCCGGTGGTTTTCAAACTGCCCCTCTAAACTCATATTCCACTTTAAGTAATCCCTATGCCATCAGTGCTCTGTGTTTGGTAAGGGATTACTTAAGGTGGGATGTGAGCAGGAAGGGAAGGTTGAGAACCATTGCTCTAGACCCAATTGTTATTCAAATATTTTGCTTGAGAAATATTGTCATTGGCCCATTTTCTTTGGAGTTCTAAAACCGTGCACATCAGGCGTCAATTTGGTATGATTGAAACAGTGGCGTTCCAACTTTTTCTTTCCACCCACATACCTCCTTAAGCAATCCCTTACTAATAACAGAGCATCTCTGCCATAAGAAATACTTAAAGTGTAATGTGAGTTCAGGGAGGCAGTTGGTCCAAGCCAACTGTCAAGCACCCATTTTTATTGTAATCCTATCAAAACCAGGTTGCTGGAAGAGTGGACCACAACCCTAATTGCTGCTCCAAGTGAATCAGTGGATTTTCAAAAGGAATTTAAGAGGTATCTCATTAATGACATGCTGTACGTCATAAGGGCTTGTGGCCTTATATTTGCACGAAGAGAGGAACATGTAACAGAGTAGGAGTGAACAGAACTTCATCAGAGAGTCAGGTTGTTGTCAATAACAGGATCAATTTAGTTTCTTTTTAATAATTTAATTTAGAACTACAGCACAGTAACAGGTCCTTGGCAACCAAATACAAACCCTGTATGTTTTTGAAGGATGGGAGGTAACCTGAGCACATGGGGAAACCCATGCAGACATGGGGAGAATGTCCCCTTACACGCAGTGGCAGATTTGAACCCCAGTCGCTAATGCTGCAATAGTGACATCCTGTACAGTCAACCTGTACTCACCCATTATAGGAAATAACAGAAAAGGGAACAAATCCATATTTTCAGGTAATATGGGACCATAGGAGGATGACACAAAGAGTTTGCAAAAAAAAGGATATGAAGACATTAAATGAGTGAGTAAGGTAGCACATTGTACAACATGTGAAATAGAAGGTCATACACTTGGGAAATTGGTGAACATCAGTGCACAAAAGAACCTCAAAGAGCTGGTTCAGAAGATGCATTGTTAAATTTTTCTTTCTTTTTAAAATATTTTTATTGATTTTAATAAAGAACATATAAAAAAGGTGCCATTCGATACGACAAAATGAATAGTTACACACATTTAATAGGGCATTAGTATGACAAAAGCATACATGAATTGTAAATCATATACATCATTCATATTCTAAATGATATTTATCCTTTTTTTGGAACATAACTCTACTAACACAAAAAAAGAGAGAGAAGAATAAAAGAGAAAACTCAAACCCCCCACCCACCTGTGTTGCCAGATGCTATATACGACTGGTATTAAAAGAAAAGCAAGGGTACAAAAAAGAGTAAGTTGAAAGAACGTGGAAAAGATACAAATCAGATAATTTAATTTCATTGATTTAATATTTAAATTTCATTTTAAATTTAGACACAGCACGGTAACAGGCCGTTTCAGCCCATGAGCCCATGTTGCCCACTTTCACCCAATTGACCAGCATACGTTTCAAATGGTCTGCGTGGGTTTTACCCGGGGGGCTCCGGTTCGAAGCCCCAGGGGAAAGCCCGTGCAGATGCGGGAGAATGTACAAACTCCATACAGATTCCAACTCCTGATCTCGATCACACCTGCTACGCTGACCGTACTGCTTGTATGTTAGCATTACATTAGCCTTCAAATTATGTCATGGTCTTACTTATAACTTGGGGGTGTGCTGGGGAGATGTGTAAATGAAAGGAAGATAGTTTAACATTGTTCAGGGAGTTCATGAGAGTGAACCAGCAGTACTGTATGCAACTATGAGAAATCAAATTTCAAGGTGCACACTGTGGAGAGTACACTGATTGGCTACATCACAGCCTAGTTTGTAAATTTAACTGCCCAGGAATGCAGAAGATAACAAACATAGCCAGGTCCACCATAGGCTCCAACCTTCCACCTATTGAATACATCTATGTGAAGGCAGCTAACATCATAAAGGACTCCCATTACCTTGGTCACATCCTCTTAGAGTTAGAGTACACATCTCTTGACCAAGAATGTTCTGTTCAGTGGGATTGACTAGAGTTGATGGCTCTGACCAGCACAGGAATGGACAGTTGGATTTCCCAGGGAAATGCTGGGGATTCCCAGCTGGACTTAGCTGCCTGGTTAGATCCTAAGTGGTGTAAGGCCAACACTCCATTACATGGGACCATCCAAACTTTGACCACAGCTTACCAGTTGTTGCTGAGTCTATGGGCATGATTCAGAATTGTCCTCAGAAGAAAATGTAAGCAGACTGCTTTTATATTCTTCAGGTTAGTAGATTGAAGCAAAGGATCACAGGGCAGACACTGTGTTAATATGTCTCCTAGCTGGGAGGAACAAGATTCTGGATTCACTGTCCCCAAAATAAAGGGTCAGCCAATCACAACTGATTAAAGAAGACCCCTGGAATTTCTTTGAAACTGAAAATGAATCTTTGGCAAAATGGGTTGTGAAGTTCTGTCACCAAGTGCATTCAAAGCAGAGAGCAATAGATTTCTTCAAATGTCAAGGAATCAAGTGATATAGGGTTAAAACGGGAAAGCAGAAAATTTTCATCGCACTCATATAGAATAGTAGAGCAATCTTGAGGTTGAATCCTGCCTTTATTTCTTATATATGTATTACTGCATAATCAAGGTCATATCTTTCCCAGTTCTTTTCCTTTTAGTGCTCTCATCTGAAGAAGCAGAAAAAGCAAAAGAAAGTCTCCTTCAATGTATGACCACGTCAGCTCCCTGCTGAGAAGTAGAATCTTGGAACATTGAGAGGGGCCGGGCCTGTGCAGAAGGCTGGTTTCAAGATGTATACCAAAACACTCTCAGCTTAATTCAGACTGGTAATTGCATGTTTTAATTTGGCAATCAAAATATTAAATGGTGGGGGTGGGGGCTAGACAATGAGTCAGAGAAGTCATTGAAATATCTGCTGTAAACTGTAAGTGAGTCTGTTGAATGGTTGATGAGTGGGATACACTGAGGCCCGACTTGCTATACTGACCGATTTCTTCAGTAGCATCTGACTTGTCTGACAATGCATAGATGGATGATCCAGCATTAAAAAAAAATCAAATGTAGAGAATTTAAAGTTGGTATATATTTGTGGAGGGGGATTTCTTAAACCTCTGAAAGGTTATCCTGAATATGTTGCTCAAAGGCTGTAAAAATATAAACCTGTTCAAGGTTAGCTGAGCATACACCAGTGAGTTTATTTACAGCAATCCCTTGACCAAACACTTCCATCACAAACCTTTGGAAAAAAGCTTTTCGAGTCACTGCGTAATGCAAACATTTAATCACATTCACAGCCATTTTGTCTGTTATTTATGTTATTACCATGGCATCGGCACACGATTCTTCTGTTCCTTTCTCTAAACAGCTAAATAATTTATGTGTGTTTGAACACGGTGTTCTATTTCGATATAATGGATGCATTTCATGTGGGTCGTCTCAACTTGCACAAGCAGGCGAATGGGAATGCAAATGTCATCACTCCATGAGCAAGTTACGTTTTTCTTGCAATTTCATGCTCATGTTTTAGGAAATGCTTGTTGAATTTCTGACGTTACTCCTAGTGCTGATTTTTAGTAAATTATCCACT
The DNA here is from genome assembly GCF_036971445.1 of Narcine bancroftii. Classification (NCBI taxonomy): domain Eukaryota; kingdom Metazoa; phylum Chordata; class Chondrichthyes; order Torpediniformes; family Narcinidae; genus Narcine; species Narcine bancroftii. The sequence goes on from NC_091471.1 coordinate 227,388,527, forward strand.
CCTTCAACCTATCGTGTGCCTTGCCTTGTGAGGTGAACAGAACCTTGAAAATAAAACTCTTCATAATAAAGACATTGTTTTAATGAGTAGACTACAGAAAGATGCAAACAATTAGCCTGCTATAAAATAAATAAAAACACCAGAATATGATGATATGTTAATTTGTGAATAAGAATTCCATTAAAATAATTACGTTATTTTTACCTCCAAAATGTTTTTCATTGTATCTGCTTGATAAAATGCACATTATCAAAAAAAAACAGATGAGACTGTTACACATTTACAAATGCAAATAATTTTTAAGCAAATTTCTAGAAGTTAGTACATGCTCGAATTACCATGAACTTCTTCAATATGGCTGACTTTCAATATTTAACAAAAATGCTTAAATCTAGACTCGAACATTTCAAATGAAAAACTAACTCCCATTAAAAAGAAACTGTTGGCTGAGCACTTTGACTGTGAACAAAGCTATCTCTGCCTTAAATTAATTGTCAAAATGCTGCATTTAAATACATTGGGAAGGGAAATGGATTATTTTCACAGTTAAAAGAAAATAAAATCCTCTTGCTGGAATTCTTTGTATTTCTTCAGTAATTCCTAATCAAATCTGCTTAATTTTAACCACTCAATCATATTTTTTAAGTAATCCATTGCTAACTTTCTTTGTATTATCGCATTCTTTTACTCTCTGTTTACCTTGAAGAAGGGCTCGGGCCCTGAAATGTCTTTACCTCCTATGGACGCTGTGAGACCTGCTGAGTTCCTCCAGCATTTCTGTGCTTTGTCCACAATCGCAGCATCTGCGGACTTTTGAGTTTCACTACATTTGAACTGGTCTTTGAGACTTCCCGTTTTACATTAGAGGACATATCCAATCACTATAAGGTACTCTAATCCTCGCAGTAACCGTCTTGTGAAGATTTCCCAGTTGAAACCCTAATGCCAGAGGCATTATTAATAATGATAATTTGAGGTTACCATGACAACTCTGCAAAAGCTAGGTGACAGAAATATTCTACTATGACCTTTGAAAAGTAGTGCTATGTGTTGAGCAGTAAATGTGTGTTTTTATAAATCATAGTGTCTGACACTTTACTAGATTAACGTTAATGTGCCAACATATTAACTAGCCACATTTTAGATTATAATCCAGTGTAAAAGATAGCATTGTGTAGAAATACCACAGGCAATATGTACTGGTGCTGAATGTGTTTGCGTGATATTTATGCAATATTATTTTAGTGGGACTATTAGAAATTAATAGATGAATGCCTTTACAAAATGTTGGATTTTAGTGTAAATCTCTTCATCATTTATTCACTAACAGTAATTTATTGACTTTGTTTTACTATAAAAAAATGTATGTCAAGAGACAAAGGAATATTGCTGCCTGTAAACTTTTTGTACGACAGAAATCTTTATAACTTTAAATATGTTTTCTTCTTAAAGTTTCTTGCTTGTATATAAATTGTGATAGAAAATGGCTGTCACCTTTGTTCGTAGATACATTTTAATATAATTGTATATATTTTCTTTTCCAGAACAAAATTAGACACGATTTTTATTACCCAATGTATTTCCTCAGATATTGGGTTACATTTAGCTACTACTGAAATGTGGCTCATGTAGCATAAAAGTTTGTGCTATTACAGGATAGATATTTCACAGCCAGTCTTATAATTCACTTTTATGATCAGATCAGGACCAATTGAATTACAATTTTTCATGACATGACTTGGGATTTGTAACCTGAGACGTTATGAATGCCAGACTTGATACATATTTGTGCTATGGCTTGGACAAGTGAGAAACATAAATTTACCAGATCAGTGGAGACATAAATTTGGATTAACCCTGAAAATGCCATCAATTGCAGTGAAATTATGACCTTTTTACTTGACATGCATTGCACTGAAATATATTATATAACTAAGAAATACAATTTTGTTTGAGTAAGGATTCAATTCTCATCCACTTCTGGTGTAATCAGGATGTACTTTTACCAACCTTTTAATAATTTACTCAGAGTAAAGTTGGGGCAGTTACTAGCAACTAAATTTTTAAAAAAACTAACAAGAGAGTCACCAAAGGACCATTTCATTAGGTCAAGTTTCAATTTTTTTTCCAGTTCTGGTGTTAATTCACCCTCAAAGAGATTTTCATTTGGCATTAAGGGATTCTGAGAGCTCTGTGATACAGATGAATTTGCCTGAAAACAATGAATTTGTCTTGTATGCTGTTGCTAAATGGGCAGCTTCCTGTTGGATGCCTTTCTTTGCACACTGCATCAAATTTTTCAGAGAAAATAATATGAGTAATTCACACCATTATTAATGTACAAATCAGCCTCTAAATTAGGTCAAAGACACAATCTTCAATGGGAAGACACTGAAAGATGTGGAGGAACAAAGGGACCTTAATGTGACTATCCATAGATCCTTAAAGGTACTACAACAGGTGAAAATTTTCTAACTCAAGGCATTAAATATGTGAGCAAGAACTGTGTACAAGACTAGTTAGCCCACAGCTTCAGTGGTTCCTGCAGTTTCGGTCACCAGTACAAAGTAAAAGTTTGGCAGTACTGGAAAGAGTTTGGGGAAGATTTAGGACAATGTTACCAAGACAAGGACATTTTATATATTTAGCAAGATTAAGCAGGCTTTGGTTGGAATGTCATGTGGCAATATACAAGCGTTCTGGAGAAATTCAGCAGGTCACACAGCATCCATAGGATGAAAAGGGTAACCAAAGATTCGAGCCTTGGCCCTCCATCGGGTATTTGCCCAGGCCCGAAACATTGGTGACCCTTTACTTCCCATGGATGCTGCGTGTCTTGCTGAGTTTCTCTGGCATGTTGGTGTATTGCATGGGATCCCAGTGTCTGCCGAATTTCTTGTTTAACTCTTTTCAAGGTTTAGGATTGCTTTACAACCTTCTGTTCACCACTTTCTCCCTACACCTCCAAAAGTATAAGAAAATATCATCATTCTAGTTATTTGGTCAAGAAGTGATTTAATCTCACAATTAGGAAGCATATTGGGGTTCAAGAAATTCATTCAGGTCCACCAGCTATTGTCTATATGTTTCCTCTGGTGTAGACTTTTCCTGGAATAATGATGAAATTATTTTTCATGCAGTAACAGATATAACCACAGTTCCTCAGAGGAACATCTCCAACATCTTTGATTATATGTTCTAAAACTATGGACTTATGCTCTGGGAACTATGATGTATAAACAAGAAAAAGTTGAAAACACTCATCAGTTCATCCAATGTCAGTGGAAAGGAAAAGTGTATTTCTACCTCTGCAGATACTGGTTAACCATTTGAGCTTTTATGCATTTTTTTTCAAGGTGACCATTTAAGTCTGTATCAATTGCGCAGATTATGCAGTGGCTAAACTCTAGTTCTGCTTTACCTTTAAAGGAAACACACCATGAGGATCAAGTGATCTCCATGGCACCTTAATGATCCTTTCCTGCCCTTTATCCAGTCTCAAGTTTCAATTCCAGGTTACCTTTGGTATGTGATGCCAGTGGGGGTGGCACAGTTGGCGCAGCAGTTAGTGCAATGCCAGCAATCAGGACCAGGGTTTGAATCCTGCACTGTCTGTAAGGAGTTTGTATGTTCTCCTTGAGGCTGCGTGGGTTTTCCTCAGTGGCTCTGGTTTCCTCCCACTGTTCAAAATGTGGGTGCAAATTGGTCAGCACAGGTTCGTGGGCCTGTGACCATCCTGTAGATGTAAATTAATTTTTTTAAAAATCAAGGTAGACACTAAAATGTCACAAGTAAATAGTAACAAAAAAACCTTAAGCAGGCAGAGAATTGCAGAGCCTTGGTGTTTTGTTGTATCCTAGAAAGGTTGCCTTTATCTCACTTAAATAGACATTAATCTGCAGGAGCAACTTTACACCAGAGTAGCTTGTAGGAACCTTAAGCCCCTTTCACACTGGCCCGTGGATCCCAGGAATCGAATGCCAATCGGCCTTTAAAGTGGCAAGTGTGAAAGCAAAATCCGCTCAACGCTGGAGTCAGTTGATGTCGTCTCACGCCAGGGATCGCCGGCCTCGACCCCCTAGTACAATCACCGTGTCTAGAGACGCCGGCGTCGAGATCAGGCAAGTGTGAAGCAGGCAGCAGCAAACGCGGGGGATGGACCCTTGCGTTCAGGATCCTGGTTAGGAGAGGTCTAGTGTGAAAGGCCAACCCCCCCCCCCCCCCCATTCTATTCCCGGGATACTGAACGGCCAATTTACTGGGATGCAAGTGTGAAAGGGGCTTTAGATTTCACTCACTACCTGAGAGAAGGGTACTTCTGACAATAGCTTCGGAACAGCGCACGCTCTGAGAACGACTGCCCCTTTCCCCTCACAATCATGCATGATTGTCCCAGCACGTCGTCCGGGGATCGAGGTGTTTTGCTGCCTTGCCGGGGTTGCGCGGGGAGGGGGTGGGTGCGGAGTTCACGGCCGCTCCACGGGGCGGCGCCCACGATATGCTCGAATCGGGGGAGCGGATGGCAAAAGCCTGGGAGAAGCAGGGCGCGAAGAAAGAGGCACTTGCCGGGGAATTTAAAAAAAGAATTTGGGATGGGAGCAGCACGAGAGCAAGAAAAAGAAATGCACGACACTTTGTTTAAGCCGCGTGTGGTCAAACTTCAGCCACGTTACTCTGTGCATATGAACGACTGGATTAATGATGTAGCCAATTTTCTAACGCACTGGATTCTCATTGTAGCCTTAAAATTCACACTTAGAAAATAAAGATTCAATCATCTGTCATTTGGTTTATTTTGATGATCAGTGATCTCGAAGGAGAGCCCAAATATGCTCCACAGGTTAATAGGTACATTCTTGGCTTGGATGTGTTCAGTTGGAAGTGGAGGGGAGGGACACAACCTTCAGAGTTTGCAATGACCGGCGCTGAGGCAAGTCGGGGGATTTTCTGCTTTGGAACGGCAGCCTTTCACTCATTAACGACACCGCCAAACTTGCAGAGACACGCGGTCCTTCCCACGACTAACGCTGGCCGCTAGATGGAGGGTGCGGACAGCACTGAACTGCGCGACTTTCACTTGGAGCCGATGTGAAGTTGAACGGACACCAATCCTGCCTGCAACCTCGAGCAGCACCTCACCCCTGCCTGAAAAAACAAAGCAACCGCGGTCTGGCTACCATGACATACAGTTTAATTTTGGATGCAATGCAAAGTTATCGCGAAGAGCAAGTGTGCTTTTTATATCCATTTCTCTGGACGCCCCCTCCCCACTTCCTCCGAAGTGTGTTGGAAATATTGAACAACGCCTCGGTTCAAAGGAGATGAAATGAGCCGGCTTTCCGTGGGAGGGGGCAAGGCTGCAGGGCGAGAATGAACCCGTCCCTCCCGGCACGCCGGCCGTTAACATTCACCGTGGTTTCGTTTTGGCCGTGCGTCTACGCTGTTCGTAAACTGGCGCGACCCTGGTGGGGTTTTTTTTTAATTAAAAAGGTGCAATTCGATATCACAAATATCAAGGGTTTGCAATCAGTGCGTTCTCGCCGTTGTAAATGTCCCATTAGTCAAGTCTCCTCTATTTGTCGCTCATACCACAGTAAAGACGAGGTTTCTCCAGGACCACAGAGCAGATTTATAGAAATAGAAGTCAGAATTATATACTGGAAGTCCCCGGTACTCTCTCCACATTATCAAGATCTTTTTTTTTAGTGACATAAAGTCGTCATAAACAGGTTAACATGTAACTGTTTTCATAAATAGTTCTTATTTCACTCTGCTGCGCGATTTGCTCTGCTCTGCCTTCTGGCTCCGTGTTCCTGCGGAGTTTACTGGACCTTTAAACGAAGTGGGGGGGGGGGGGGGGGTAATGATTATTTTGTGATTTGTGTCAATTCTAACCCGCCTCGTATCTTGCAGCCATATTTTTTTTTAAAAATCACAGCATGTCAGTGAAAACACGTTCCTGTCTTGGGGCCCGTGTCACCCTGAGCCGCGCACACACTGCTCCCTTCCAGCAAAGGTGCGGGGAAGAAACGCCCGTCGGCGAGCCAGCGCACGGTGCGGGATTTCAGGTGGAGAGGCGCTTCGGTTTTGTTTTCAAGGGAGTGTGAAAACAAAAACTTCGCTCAGCGATCACCGAACTTAATGCAAGCGCAACATCAAGGCTGGGTCCTGCACACATCCTAAATGCAATGCCGAGGGGAAGAAAGCGATCGCTGGTGGAAGCTGCTCAGGGTTTGGACTGCTGTTCGCTTGCTCATCCCAACGCCGCCGCCGCCGCCGCACGGGTTTTCATTCAAGGAAGGAAAGACAGTCGTTCCGTCATTGGTCAAGCGGGCGCGTTCTCTTCCTTTGATTGGTGTTCTCTCCGCATTCTTTGTCTTTTCCAGTTTGGGGAGGGGGGGGGGAGGAAAGATAAGTATGCTGGTCTGTGATTGGCCGCTGGGAGATCCGCGTGTGGTATGGGTTGGTAGAAGCTTGCAACGGGACGGAGTCAAGAGAGTTTGAGCTCAACTTCTGCTCGCTCTCACCTCTGCACCGCGGAAAGCAGCTCAGCGAGGCAGCCAGAGCCAAGGCAGATGCTGATGCTCACACGTCGCCTCCAAGCAACCCGACTCAGCCTTTATAAACAGCTTCTTGGCTTTTGCGAATTTTAAAAGAGAGCAAGACAGGGGGGGGTGGGGGGAGCCACATTCACAGACAAGGATAGCTTCCTTCTGGCAACCCTCCAAGACGTTCAACTCGCGTTATCCTTGCTTTACTGTCACTCAGAATAAGCGTGGAATCTTACACGAGGGAAATAAACTGGACTAAGATTTCGATGCCAATGGTGACTTCAAGGTAAGAAACACCATCTCTTCCCACCATCCTCAAAGAAGTCGTGCTGCAAAATAAAATGAGCTGCAATGCTCTCGAGATCCATTGGATATGTTGCTTTTAAAAGTGGTTGTTGCCGACGCTGTTCTTTCTGGACCATTTTATTTGATCGGGACAGTGCAGCTTGCACTTGTTATGATAAATAAAAGGACACAGAACGATGTTCACCATTCCCACCTATGGGGGAATGGTGAACCAGGCTTCGGACTTCTGGCTGGCTTTCCACCTCAAATTTGAGCCCAGCGCACTTGGTGTTCCCTTGAAACTCGGGATGTGGGGAAGCGAAGAAAAGACAACATTTTGTTGAGGATTTTTAAAACTTTCCGATTTACTGATGTGCAACTGGTGCGGTGCTTTGATTTGTCCATGAAGGCTATAAAGGGGGAGCGGGGTAGATGCCTTTCGTTGGCAAATGCAGGGAGAAAGGTTATTAGAAAATAAGCCGGAAAATGCTTAAACCATCAGCGGACATGCACTGTGGAACGAGAAATGGCTTTATCGTCACTTTTTTGCAGGACCTGCCTGAACTGCCGAGTGTTAAACAGCAAACTTTGGTTTTATTCCAGATTTTCAGCATGTGTATTTTTTTTAAATGTTCACGTTATTAGGAAAGTTGTTTCCACTGAATCTTGCAAGGCGTTTCTGACTATTTAACTCATTTCTAGTCTCAGTCGGGCTTCTGTCCTCTGTAGGATGTTAAACACTTGCCAGGTGGAAGGAACAGTGACTACATCTGGTACTTTCGGGGACTCTCGCAGTTATTCAATGTACTAGAAATGCCCAGGAGTGTGTGTGTGTATGTCTATGTCTGTATATGGATGTGTGTGTGTATGTGTGGGTGGGGGTGTGAGTGTCTGTGTATGCATGTGGGTGGGGGTGTGCGTGTCTGTGTATGCATGTGGGTGGGGGTGTGTGTAGGTTTGTGTGCGGGTGGGAGGGTGTGTGTGCGTGTCTGTATGCATGTGGGTGGGGGTGTGCGTGTGTTTGTGTATGTGTGTGCGTATTTGAATATCGCGGAGAATATTAAACATAATTCAACATTGCAAACGAGTCAATCACCGGTTGATTATCGTGAAGAAGTTTCGTGTTGAGTTGGATCAGGCCGGAGGGAGTGGAACTCTGCCAGTCATTTAGTGCAACCGCAAACATTAGTGAATGTGAAATTGCTTCTTTCGATACTAATCTGTGAGTTCGCATCCACTGCTCAACCGTGGTACTGGTTGAATGAAACTTGTATTGCGAATAACCAACCCCTTTTTTTAGCACAGACATGCCAAGTGAGATTATGATCACGCTCTGCAGCGGATCGAGTTAACCCACGGCCTTTAATCATTATCTTCTGAACCAAACTTTCTGGGAGGTTATTAGTCTGCTATCCTGCACGATCAAAAATATAACGTGTCGGCATCAAAGACATAGCTGAGCCCCATGAACACAGGCTTTAAGCCTTGCCTTTCTCCACCCCTTTTACTTTCTGAGCTTGAGACGCGGAGAGGGAGAGATCGACATCGTAGTGAGGGGAAAGTAGTGGGTCCTGACACCAAGGTTGATGGAGACGCGCGAAACGCTCTGTCCTATCCAATCCGGACAGAAGTCAAGCTTCGATTTGTTCTGGCTTGGACGCGGAGGGGTCAGCTCAGCTCGACCGGACCTGAAACCAGCCGTCCCGGCTTGAGGCAGGAGCTCCTTCGACAACTTCTTTCCTTTTTTGGGGGGTCCCTTGCTGCCTGTCTCGCCTCAACACGGCGTGAACCCTTTAGCTTCAACTTACTGCCTTTCTCTTTCGCAAGCGCCCCCTTTTTGTGCAGTCCATCTCAAGAGACCAGGACTTTTAAGCGGTCCTAATGACATTACTAGCAAGACTCCTCGAGGGTTCAGCGTAGAAAGCTTCAACTCCCAATGCAGAAAACTAACAGGAATTGATCTGAAAGGGCGTCTTGTTTGTGAACCTCTTGATCCCTTGGCGATACACCGCCAATGGGATTTCAACGCTGATCTGGAATTAATTAGTAAATACGATTTCAGAGCATTCAAATTCTCAATTAACACCCCCAGGAAACTGATCTGACTGCAACGCCCATTTAGAACACGCAGGCACTACTGTTCCAGAATGTCTTTGTTGTGTCTGGTTTTCCAAGCGAGGTGCCTTGGCCAAGTTATTTTGAAGACTTGGGTTTGTTTTGAAAACAACAGCTCGAGTTTTAAAATGTCATAAATGTCATTGTCTTTAAAATTAGAAACGTCGTTTCACATGCACGCAATCCGAATCTCCCCGAAGTTGTTACTTGCTAACAGAAGAGATCAGTGCACGCAGTCTGTCCTCCTGCGAGGAAGTGGTGGGACTTCGCATGGAAGCCTTGCAGAAATATATAGGCAGCGGCGGCCCTCATTGGCGCGTCGACCACCGTCAACACACCTCGGCATGAAAGGCTAAAGGGCATTCATACATTTAAGAGCATATTTCTCTGGATCAAAATACTTCTGCAGATTAAAGGGCTCATCAACTCTTTTGTGGTTAACTTTCAAACGGAGTAAAGAAATAATGGGCGTCTTGCAGTGTAATCTGATCTCCGCTTCTCCTGATATACTGTGCGAGTTGACCGCAGCATAAATCAAAACCGAATATCCTGTTCCTCTTGCAGAGTGGGCAACAAACCTATCGGGCTGTGGGGACGATTCCTGAAGAGCGCACATCATCAGCCTGCTTCCCTTCATCACCGCTCTTGTGTCGAAAATATGATGGCATACAAAGCTCTGTAGTTTATTAGATTACAAATCCATTTACTAATACCTTTGAATTTGACGCCGTGAATAAACGATTTCAAATGTTGTAGAATCTGGCTAATTTCCACTGAATGCAGTTTTTGTCTTTTAATGTGAGTAAAACATATCAATATCAAGGCCATCCGTTTCCTGGAATTATAATTAGATAAAAGATGTTAACATTTCTAAAGGCAAAACAGATGTTAATAGTTATTTTTTTTTTACCCTTGAGTGAGAAGATTTCATAAATCTAGTTAAATGAAGTGGGGTGTTATCAATATTAGGTTTCCAACCATTGGTTTTAGGACATAAATAATTGGTGTTGAATTTGTGAAGACATTTGCTAACTTTTCAAAGCACTTTTGGGCATCCATGAGATCAAACATTTGGCTGTTTAGGAGCCAGATACCCAATCTATATCCATTGAAAAATGTCCCTGTCTCACTCATTTCGTCTTTTTGTAATGAAGCCAACTGCCGCACCTGTCATTGGAACAGTTAGCTCTTTTACTCCGTTCCACCATTTAATGGCTGGTCTGTGTTTTAACTCCATGTACCCGCCTTTAACCTATATCCCCCAACAGGTTTGGCTATAATTGTGGATTTTCACAACAGAATTCCAGGTTTTTGTCACACTTTTCTAGTAATTATGTTTCCAATTTGTAGACAAGGTCTCTCCTCCATCTCTACTTTTAGTTCCATCTCCACTGCTCGTTTCAAGGGCATGCGGCCTCACCATCGTTGCTTACCAATGCCATTCTCCTCATGTGAAAGGTAAAGCATTTCTTCTTTGGACCAAATCTGTTCCTAAAAGATTTCAGTCTGACTTACCCCTGTAAATATTTAATTCTACACAATACAAAGTAATTGGATGTTAACCTTTGAAATTCAGGCAGTGCAGTTTTGTCAATGAGCATCATGCAGGGGAAGCAATGACAGCTCTACTGTTGGGTCCATTCAGGGGCCTGTTGGCTATGGGGGAAATCATGCCTGTTGGGATGTGCCTTGGTACTCTTATGCCTTCTCTCCAATAGGTGGAGGAAGAAGTGTGTGTGGCACGTTAGGGCCCCTTCTATATGTTTGTTGGCTGCCTCTCCTCGGTTGGTTTTCTGCATCAATATAATGGACTTTGCACATGGACCCAAAAGACTATTATTTTGAAATTTTCACCATTTAGATAGTACTTCGTTTGTTGCTTTTACATCCATACATTGCCATTTCATATGCATTTAATTGGTTTTTATTTATGTCTTTTTAAATGCAGCTTAATTGGCACATTTCAGTAGGATACATTTCAATCTCATCATCTAAACCAGTGGTTTTCAAACTGGCCCCCTAAACACACATTCCATCTTAAGTATTCCCTATCCCATAAGTGATCTGTGATTAGTAAGGGATTGCTTAAGGATGCATTTGAGTGGAAAGAAAATATTTGAAAACCACCATTTAATCGTACCTCATCGACTAGTTCTGTGGATGATTTCCTAACTCCAAAGGAAATGGCCCAATGCTAATTTTTCTCAAGGCAAATATATCAGTAACAATTGGGTCCAGAGCAGTGGTTCTCAGCCGTCCCTTCCCACTCACGTCCCACCTTAAGCAATCCCTTACTTATCACAGAGCACTGATGGCATAGGGATTGCTTAAGGGGGATTGTGAGTTTAGGGGGCAGTTTGAAAACCACTGCTGTAGTTTTATACAATTAATAGAGAACTAATTATAAATCCAGTGAACAGCTGAAGCTTCAAAATGACGGTTGTTGGATTCCATTGGTTAAAATTCTGACAATTGGCAGAATCTGCCAATTATTCTTTCTGACATTCTGCCACATTCCTGTCAAGGTCAACATTTTTTTTCCTTTAATATCACGAGCTTCAGCCACTCAAGAGGGACATTATCAAGTTCCTTTTTCTCCTCCTTCCAGCCATTTCATATAAAAGAATTGGAACAGGTTTGTGAGGCATAACCAAACCCGTTACAAATCCAGCTTAACTTTCTCTAATCACCTGAAAGATTTCAAGGTGTTCTGTCCTTAATTACAGACTTCGGGAGTTTCCCCAATAACAGATGTTAAGAAAACCACTGTATCATTTCTTGGTTTCACTTCCCAAATGTGCAACGTTCTTACTGACCTTTAAAACTCTGGGATAGAAACCGTCTGGCCCTGGGTACTTTTGTTTCTTTGGTGTAAATTACAGTAGTGCTTTTTGAATTAGGTTAATTTTGAAAACAAAAGCCTCATCCTTCTGGGAAGCCAAGCATTCTATCCAGCATCTCTGCTGGAAATACTGACAGTAGGGTTTAGGTGACATTTGTGCCAATTCCTTTATTTTTATTGCATGATCACAGTTGCTAATTGTCATCTGACCACATCGTCCAGTCCAGTTTATTTTCTCCTGTCTGTTGCAACCAAATGCATATTGATTTTTTACTAATCTTCGGTGGTGGAATGATTATTCTCATACTCTGAGTAGTAACTATCGTGGTTTGTCGCTGCTTTTCCTTCTTTAAATAAATGTCAGTCACCTGGGTTTAAGCTTCTCTACATTTTCAATTTATTTTTCATGTTGTGCTCTCCAAAGATGCTTTCTTGCCAAGTAGCTCCCCAGCCCCTGGTTCTGCATCATTATCGTCCTCCTTGAACACTCTAACCAATCGCCTCTCAATTTGTCCTGTGTACTGTGGAATAGTGTGTTGGGTTTTTTTCGGACAGCAAAATGTTGGAAAAATCTGTGGAAAATTAACTCTGTTTCGACTGCACCCCTTAAATCCCTGGTCGCTTTTACGTGGCCCGAGCCATCAGTCACCTGGGTTTTTTTTCATTTGTGACATCCAAAGATGTTCTTTTTTGACAAGCAGCTCTCCTGACCTCGGTTCTGGATCATATTAGTCTCCCTTGAACACTCCAACCAATCGCCTCTCAATTTGTCACCCCATTGAAGATGCCCTTACCTAAATATAGAATATAAGTCGCTGCTTCATTCGGACCAGGCAGCTTGTGCGGTAAATGAGATTTCATGGGTAGGCAAAGAAAACAAACCCTTGTTAACACAAGAAACCAAGCGCTTGCTCTAGAGATGGGTAACCCGTTTCTTGCACGTCTTTGCTCACTTTGTGTCAGTTGACCTCTGCATCGCGTGGCTTAATTAAAACGCCTGAAAACAGGCAGCAGCGAACGCGATGAGGGAAGCATTAAGAAGAACGTGGAGAATGGTGCAGGGCACCGAGCGGAGCAGTAAGGAGGGGGAAACGGGAGAAAGGGCCTGAAGCGGAAAGGGGAGGCATCAAGCTGCCAGGGATGCAGCCAGAAGCAGGTATCCAGGAGGAGAAGTTCCGATTGAGCACATCACATACCGGCCTGAGATTCCTTTCTCCTGCGGGCGCGGTAGAATCACCAACGTTCTGCCCCTTTCTCTCCTTCGCCGTTTCGAGCTATTTGTCCCGCTTTGCTCTTTCCATCGGCTCCCTCATTAAGACCCCCCTCCCCTCCTTACTGCTCAGTCCGCTGCCCTGTCCCATTTTCCACCTTCTCCTTTACGTTTCCCCCATGACGGTCGTTGTTGCTTGACTTCTAAATTATTGCCACGCGATGTAGCAGTTTCAAAGGGACGCAAGGCCATTCAGCCCCTCTGGCTTGTTCCATTTGGTTCGCTTGCACAATTTAGTCGTCACCTTTAAGCAATGGCCTCCTTTCTTCCTAATATGTGCCTTTTATTTAATCTTTTGAACGGTGTCACTGTTCAAAAATATTGCCTTGGCGTGGTAATGACTTAAATTGCATTTTAAAAAAAATCACGGGATTAATAAAAATAACTGGGGGGGGATTTATCCCGATTCCCCCCCCCCCCCCCCCCTCATTCAGGAAGAGGTGAAGATCCTCTTTGCCGCACGGTCTCCCTTTTGAGGTGGTCTTTTCTCTGTTGTCAGTACACTCCGTTCTCCAACCCCAGTCCACAAAAGAATAATTTTGTCTCGAAGCTGATATTGGCCCATTCGCATCCACAATACTCTGCCAACGTTGACCAAATGCCCTTAACGCGGTTAAAAAAAAACCCCAATGTTATCAAACGAACGCTGACAATGAGCGGCAGAAAGAGAGAAACCGACAGACCTGGGCAGATGCTGAACGGAGTAACTTTAACGGCTATTGTAATATCACCTCCAGGGCCAGGGCAATGGCTCGTTTCAGCCATACCCCATAATAATTTTCTGAGAGATTACGCCAGAGACCTAATTATCAAACAGACACAATGCAGAGAGTTTGAAAAGATTCATATAGGCAAGACGGTCAAACACTGCCTGCCATAAAGTGGCGATACAGAGGGGCATCTGTGCGATGCGGATGGAATTGGAAACGGGAACTAAAATCCCTGAAATCTTCCCGGATTCCTGATCATTGTCTGTTTATTTCACTCTAGGGCACATAGAAGAAGGCAGAGCAAAGTGGTTTTTTAATTAAAAAACCAAATCTCCGCCAATTCCAAATAATTCCAATAATAAAACAAAGCGGTTTATCTGTTCCAGATGCCAAGATTTCAACAAACCCTCGTGTTTTCGGTGATGTAACATTGTCGGGCCCCTCTCCATTGCCCTCATGCCACCAAAAAATGTGAGCGCAAGATTTTGTGCGAGGAGCGAGTGGGGATGGGGCGGTGGAAGGATGGGGATAAGAAAGGAGGGGGGGGGGTGGGAAATAACGGGAGAGGGGTGGCGGGGCGAAGGGACTTCTCCGGCCGCATGCACAGGTGTTCACTGAAAGCAGCCACGCCTTCGGAAGACCAGCGCTTCAGCCAGGAGGGTGGTCACCCAATCCCGCCGCAACCTGAAAGCCGGTGCGGCTTTCAGGCGAAGCGATGTGGCAGAGACGGAGACGCTCTTGCCTATGGGAAGATCAAGCCTAAATCATATAACCCACTACCAAACTCAGGAACGTTTGATTCTGATGTGAATGAAAGGTACACCTCGTGATTAGAATTAAATGATCACAGTTTCTCCTTGAACCGGAGCCGAGTCCCTTTTGCTCCAGGAGCGGCTTCCTTGCCATTAATGAACCCCGACAATGGAAACCCGTTACAGCCAAGAGCTGTCAAGAAATAAGGTTCATAAGGAGGCCAGGCATCTAAATGACAAAGTGCTTGCTGGCCAAATGCCTCCAGGGTGTAAGGAATACCTTCCATCACTAGTCAGTGATCCAGTCCGAGAGAGAAAGAGAGAGAGAGAATCAATATCTGTTGACGGGGGAGATATTTGCAGAGCGCGATGGATGACTCGGCCAGATATAACTCCAACAGGCAATATGCGCCCAGTCTCACCCCGGGCGCTCGGGCTTCTAAAGGTCGCAATAATGATCTCCTCAGTGTAATCTTGAGATTGCACACTTCATCTTCGAACGCCGCATGGCTATTTATTACAAGCTGCATCGCCTGAACAATGCTCTGCAGCCGCGGGACTAAATGACCTGGTACCAAAATGGGGAAAACAAAATCTCTCTTAATTTCTCATGGGAACCCAGTTAACGCTACCTCAGTATTTCACTCAATGTAAGCATTTGAAAATGTGCCCTCATTCTTGAGTCGCCACCTTCATTTGAAATTTACAATTTGAAGTTCGCCCTGAATATAGGATGATATCCAAATGCAGTTGCTGGCATTTTCAAACATGATTTGACATAAGATATTCGAAAAGGAGAAAAATAAAGAGGGATGGGTGCTTAAAAAAAATTCCGGGAAAGGAGTGAAGAGTTTAATGTTCAGAGATAACTACCAAAAGGAGCTGGGTTTGTGCAAGTTGGTTGGATACAAAGGTCCCAGTCCTGATCTGTGCTAGTCAAGGTTTACCGATACAGGACCACCACTAATACAATCAAATCAAAACATTGCTCGAAACTGATCGGCAACTCCAAAGACCTGGGACACTGTGTAACTGGAATGAAGATTTCATCACATCCAAACCCCAGTCAATGAGGATTGGTAAGAACATCTCCTCCACCCTCTCCCTTAGTACCGTTGCACCACAACGGTGGTGCTGCGTTCTGAGCCCTTTGCCTCATAGCCTGAATTCGCCTGGGATTGTCTGTTCTTGCAAGCTAAGCTGACTCAGGCTTGGTCAGTACTTGAAGGGGAGATCACCTAGAAACACCAGCTGCTGTAGGGGTGCTGGACAAAGTATGGCAGACAAGAGTTGAAGAACTTCATGTCTGTTATATTCTACGTGACAATAATGGAAGCTTTACCTTTACCTTTTTCTCGCTTTACACCTACACTGTGTGGCTCGGTACAAATTTGCTGACAATACCATGGTAATGGGTTGTATAAAGGAAGGGGATGAGTCAGTATGCAGGAGGGAGACTGAAAACCTGGCTGAATGGTGCACCCACAACAACCTTGCACTCAATGTCACCAAAATTAAGGAGCTGATTGTGGACTTCAGGAAAGGAAAGCCTGAGGTTTACAATCCAGTGATCATTGGGGGATCAGAGGTGGAAAGGGTGAGCAAATTTAAGTACTTGGGAATCACTATCTCAGAGGATCTTTCCTGGACCCAAAACTCTAATGGCGTCGTGAAGAAAGCACATCTACTTCCTCAGGAGTTTGCAAAGGTTTGGTTTGACATCAGAAACCCTGGCAATTTTCTACAAGTGTGGGGTGGAAAGTGTGCTGACCAGCTGTATCACGGTCTGGTATAAGAGACACCAATACCCATGAGTGTAAAGCCCTCCAAAAGGTAGTGGACACAGCCCAGGACATCACAGGCAAAACCCTCCCCACTATTGAGAACATCTACAGGGAACGCTGCCATCGGAGAGCAGCAGCAAACATCAAGGTTCCACATCACCCTGCACATGCTCTGTTCTCACTGCTGCCATCAGGAAAGAGGTATCGGTGCCACAAGACTCACATCACCAGGAAGAGCTGCTACCCCTCCACCATCAGACTCCTCAACAGCAAACTCAAGTATTTGTGCACTTTATTATTTTTAATTCTCTCTGAATGGCACAGTTTGTTTACATTTGTTATCTGTTTACAGTTTTTTATACACTGGGTAGTTTTTTTTGCGCTACCATTAAGTGGTAATTTTGCCTCTCCCTCAGTATAAAGAATCTCAGGACTGGATGTGATGCCATGTATGTACTCTGACAATAAATCTGAAATCTGATCGCGAATTGCTGTACACTAGAAAGCATGGTGGTGATAGTTGACTGAACTTTGGTGCAATCTAACACCACTGTGAGTTTTGAATGAGATAATGTTCTTAAAGGAGCGAGATGGGATGTTAGTCAGGAAATTAGCATGGGCATGGATAAGCAACTATATGATGAGTTGTCCTTTCTTGTAATTTCTGCTATATATCATAATATCACAAGTTTTAAGGTCACATATGGGTGAGACTTCTATTTTTATGAAGCACTTTCTCTGCAAACTGGACATCAGATGTTGATTGGCTGCAGGACTGATGGTTTCATCATTTCTTTCTGTTGTCTTTCTAAACCAGTGGTTCTCAACCTTTTTCTTTCCACTCACATACCACTTTCAGCCCTTCCTATGCCACAGGTGTTCATAGAGATTGCTTAAGGCGGTGCGTGGGTGGAAAGAAAAGGTTTGAAAACCACTGTTTTAATCGTCCCTCATTGACTCGTTATGTGCACGGTTTCAGAACTCCAAAGGAAAGGGGCCAATGACCATTTTTCTCAAGCAAAATATTTCAGTAACAATTGGGTCTAGAGCAGTGGTTCTCAACCTTCCCTTCCCACTCACATACCTTAATCATCACAGAGCACCGATGGCATAGGGATTACTTAATGTGGTATGTGAGCGGGAAGAAAAAGGTTGCGAACCATTGTTCTATTTGAGCGTAACACCATGACTTAGTCCTCAATCTGTACACACGATCATTGAAACATCTGAGCTTTATCATCGCTACTCTTCTATGTCTGGAATCTTATCTGTTCTTAGAATCTTGATCTCCAGGTGAGTGTGGGGTGAGCGTGCATCATTTCTGAGCATAGATTGTGTTTATAGTGGTCCTGTGAAGTGACTTGGGATTCTTTCCAACATTGAAGGTTTTAGATAAAAGTATGTTGTCGCTGTTTGGTCACCTGCAGACCCATATTCTATTAAGCAGGTTCTCACAAAATTCCTAGCTCTGCGGTTGAATTATGGACAAGTAGAGATAATTGTGGGAAAAATAACATTGACATTTCATTCCTCCGCAAAGGTCGAGAGGCACATTCGATTTCTGGAGGAGAATGTGTAAATTGCAAAACTGTTAAAATCAATTTTAACCTACCGCTATTAAATGGGGTTAGCTACTGGGCTTGTTCTTTGATGATGGGTTTATTGTCATGCACATTATACACTGTACATATGCTGTCCTTTGTCAGTGGTCATTCTGCAGGAATTAATCTGGTGGCATTGGCGCTGATGGGTTGACTGTGGAGTGGGGGCTTCTTCTCTCACAACTGGGATGACCCCAACCCTTGACCTGGCTCACCCTCTGGCACCACTCACTGCCCTGTGTGGAGAGGTGGCCTGGTGCCCTGGGACAGCTAATTGAACCATTGGAGCTTCACCAGATCCATGAGGAATCGGCCTCATCCTGGACCCACAGCAGCGGCTACTCTTCCTCGGCAAATTGAAAAGGGCAAGGCTACCAGAGCCCATCCCAACAACATTTTACCGTAGAGTCTATCCTGCCTGGCTGCATCATTGTGTGGCATAATAGCTGCAAAACATCAGATCAGAAGTCAATACAGAGGATCATGAAAACAACTGAGAAGATCATTGGGGTCTCCTTCTCCTCTATTGACAGGATTCGCTGGGTGCGCTGCTTAAATAGGGGTCGAAGAATTATTGAAGACACTTTCCGTCCAGCAAACAGTATCCTTGACCCCAGGAAGAGACACAGAAACTTAAAAAATGAGCTACCAGGCTGGGAAATAATTTCTTCCAGCAGGCTTTGAGATTGATGAATGACATCCTGTATCTTTAGGTGTCTATAAATGAAATTAATAAATTATTAAAACTGCTGAGAAGATTGCTGGAGTCTTCCTTCCCTCTAATCTGCAGGGAGCTATCCTTTTAAAGAGGGCTCAGAGAATCATTGAGGACCCTTATCATCCAGCCTCCAATATCTCAAGACACTACCTCCAAGGAAAAAGTAAAGGAGCATAAAAGCCAGGAATTCTGGGCTGGAAAACACATTCTTTCTGCAGGTAGTGAGACTTATTTATTTAGACATACAGCACGTTTACAGGCCATTTCAGCCCACGGGTCTGAGCCACCCTATTTTATCCCCAATTAACCTACACCCTCGGTACAGTTTTGAATAGTGGGATGAAACTCGAGCCATTGGAGAAAACCCTTTCAGATGGCGCGGGGTTCGAATCCTTATCCGGTCCCAATCGTTGGCACCGTAAAGGCATTGTGCTAACCGCTACAGCTGATTAAATAGGGGACAAAGAAACCCACATATTATTTTTTATATATATTTTGTTTTGGATCACTGGGTATATTTGTTGTTTGTATTTTGTTGGGTTGCATGTACAATCACATGACAATAAACCAACTTGGCTATCTTTCCACTCTCTGATGGCTCACTCTACTCCTTCACCACCAGCACCACCACAATCTCTGTGTTGTCTCTCTCCCTCGCTCTGCTTTCTGGTTTGGGTGTCTGTAACAGAGAGTCAGCCAGCTGCTGAAAGAACCAGTGATGGAGGCAATGAGCAGGGTCTAGACCAAAAGATCACACCATTGATGCCTGATAATGTGGAATCTGGAAAATTGCTATTTAATCATCATTCAGTTTTCGTGACTAGCTCCCTAGGATTGATGGTGGCTCGTGTCACCATGGCACCCGATGAGCATACAACCTTGCATGTACTTTTTCCCTCTTATTCCCGCCCCTCAGTCTCCCTACCTTTACCTTCTCTCCCCTCTCCTTTAATCCCCACTCCTCTAAGCTACCCCAGAAACTCATTCCTTCCCATCCTGACGCACCCACCTCATTGCTCCTGAATCACCGGCTGTCGGCTCGCTTTAAGAGTAAGGCTATTGCTTGCTGTCTTCGCCATCAGTTACGAATTGAACATCAACCACATCCAGATCTATTCCCTGCAGCTGAGCCATAATCTCCCTGACTGAAAAGCATCAGGAAAATCTTCCTCTGCCCTCCCAGTGCCACTGATTCTATCTACCGCCATGTCACAGTAGTAGGGAGTGGGAATATCGCTCTTGGCCACCATCTTCATGGCCCCTTAATCTTCAGATGGATTTGGGCTGCAAGTCCCTAGCTTCCTTTCGTTTTCATGATTTTGATCGGTTTCATCAAGTAAATGTTACATAGGTACATAATAATAAAGTATGAACAAATCTCACCCTAATATAAATGGTGTTAAAACCTATGTTATTTTGAAAAGAAATAAAACGATACAAATTATCAATCCCCTCTCTTCAGAGCCTACTGGCTTAACATAAACCAGGGGTGTCAAACTCAAATTAAAATTAAAAACTTGGACTAAGTCGTGGGCCAAACTAAATATTTATTGAAAATTTTCAACAACATCTGCATGTTTTCTCTTCTTTCAACATATGTCATGTTAAACTTTTTCTTATTAAAATAAATGTTTAATAATAGTTTTGGTTAAACTCTTTTCAGAAGAAGTATTAACAAATGAGAAATAAAATATTCAATAAATAATATTTCTCTATTGCCTTTAAGCTCCTTTTAAAAGTATTTTTTTCACAAGCCAACAAGTCAAAAAAATAACAACTTGGTTTGATGAAAATCCAATCTTTCAACTCTGAACAGTCCAAAGTTAACCAAAGAAAATATTAATCCAAGCTTAACTTGCTACACTGTGATTTACTCTGATGCACCTGGGTCTAAACCAGATACTTGGCATCTCTTCTTAGATGCAAGTTCATCAAAGTCTGGGGTCAGAGTTTGCCTCCCACCTGTCTTGAAAGGTCCTGTTTTCTGTCTTTCGTTTTGCCATTTTTCGTAAGGGGTTTATTACGTGTGAGTTGGGCGACAGGTCACAAATGCTAATGAAAGTAAAGAGAGGAGGTGGGGGCGATTAGTGGGCTGACGGGCCAGCGCCAATGCATTTGCAAAGCATTCTGGGATTTGTAGTATTAGCTGTGCATGCGTTATACTGGCGCGGCGGCCAGCGGGCCAGCTCTAATACATATTTGATATGATCTTGCGGGCCAAATATAATTATATCACGGGCCAAATTTGGCCCGCGGGCCTGAGTTTGACATGTGTGACATAAACAGTCCACTACCTGATGTTCTTTAAAGATCTAGGGATTGTTCCTTGGAAAGAATTAAAACACGATGGGAACAAGATTATCAACAGTTAACGTCTGAAATGACAAGGGACTCTATTCTGAAATGAGTGCATTCACCCTCTCTTTGTGCTAGACTCTCATTATTGCAATTGGAGGTAGTGCAATGGGCGCACTTTTCCAAATTCTACTCTAATCTCTCTTCTATATGCGATGTCACTGAAGAAGGTACACTATGTTCTTCTCTTTCCAGTTTTTGGGAAGGAGTATTTTGTACCTAGTCCCTCACTTCCTGAGAGGAGAAACATGTGGATAGGGTGGAAAGGACTTGCCTTTATTGGTCAGGACATTGAGTATGAAAGTCAAGAATTCATGCAAAAGCTGTTGGAATACAGTGTGCAGTTCTGGTCTACTCACTACAGGAAGGAAGGTGGAGGCTTTGGAAAGAGTGCAGAGGAGATTCACCATATAACACTGGTGAGATTGGAAAGTATTAGCCAGAAAGAGAGGTCGGACACGCTTGGGCTGTTTTCTTTGGAGCTGAGGGGCAATTTTTGTGGAGAGAGTGATAAGCACCTTGAACACGTTGTCAGGGAGGTGGGAGAAAGAGAATGCAAATAGTAACATGTAAGAATCATTTATTCAGACATATGAACAAGTGGGGAATAAAGCACGAAAATCTGCAGACACCGTGAATGAAGTTAAAACACACAGCTGGAGAAACACAGCAGGTCAAACAGTGTCATTTATAGAGCAAAGATAAAAATACAGGACTGATGTTTCGGGCTTGAGCTCTTCATCAAGGAATGAGCAAAATGTAGGCAGGTGAGCAAACTGCTTTTTGCAAATTTGCAAACAAATTTTGCTCATACCTTGATAAAGGACTCAAGCCTGAAATGTTGGTTCTGCATCTTTACCTTTGCTCTATAAAGTACACTGCTTGATCTGCTAAGTTTCTCCAGCATTATGTTTTTACAACAGGCAGGGATACAGACAAATGAACAGACAGGGATACAGACACACGAACAGGCAGGGATACAGTCACATGAACAGGCAGGGATACGGGGATACAGACACACGATCAGGCAGAGAGTACTGGGCTATGGGCAATGTGCATGCAGAGTTAGAATGGCATGGTCAGTGCAGATGCAGTGAGCCAAACCGCTTAATGCCCTACACTTTCAGTAAAAGCAATGCCTTTCCCGGGACGCCTCTCTCCTGCTCACTATTTTCACTCCCAAGCCTCTCGTGTGCTCCTTTATAATCAAAGGGACTCAGCCTGAACAATCAAAACCCAATAATGATATAATAATATCATCCCAATTCACCCACTGCTACAATTTGATACTATTAATTACCCAATCTAAATTCATCGCTCATTTAAAACTAGTAAATGCAGTGTTGGTACAACCCCAGAATGAAATAAAAACATATCGATAGTGACGATCCAAGAATTTCAAGAAACCATTCAAATCTGTCTGTGTCTTTGACCCCCACTGCATTACCTTATTAACTCAAGTTGCAGCAATATACTTACAAAAGAAATGTTGAATTTCCAATTCAGTGGAACAGAAGCAGCACTGGGCTAAAGCTTGAGTTAGTCTGACGGGAATAATATGGGTAAACCCCACTTTACGTAACTAAAGTGTTCCTATTTTGTAATGGCCTAAAGCGAAGATCCCTCAAACCGTGCATCTTGGCGCCTCACAATTTGGCGGGCAGCAACCTCCTTTGAAGAAGACCGCAGAGCCCACCTCACTGACAAAAGGCAAAGGAGGAAAAACCCAACACCCAACCCCAACCAACCAATTTTCCCCTGCAGCCGCTGCAACCGTGTCTGCCTGTCCCGCATCGGACTGGTCAGCCACAAACGAGCCTGCAGCTGACGTGGACTTTTACCCCCTCCATAAATCTTCGTCCGCGAAGCCAAGCCAAAGAAAGCGAAGATCCACTCACTAGTATTGGAGGCTATTTTCATAAATGCAGAAACCCATTCAAACCCTCTCATAAAAGCGAACACGGCTTTCTTTGTAAAAACAAATTTTTGCGATTCGGGTATTCGTAAAGCGGGGTATACCTGTACTGAATGATGAGAATAGGACAGATGGCCACTCACTTCAATGTGCTTTTGTGGCTCTCCACATGGATTTGCGTACATGCAAGTCTTTTTTACATTGGTAAATTGGCAGGTAAGTATTTTTGCTTTCACATGTATGGTCACATTTTTACAACATAAAATACAATAAGTTAACATAATGAATGTAAATGCATTTAAATATTTTGGAGCGTATTCAACAAATCTTCAGGGGAAAAAGCACAGTATATCTCTGTAACAGTGAAGCAGAGAGGGAACAGGAGGATCAGCCTGTACTGACCATGATGCCAAATTCAAGTGTCATATACACTCATGTAAAATGTTGACCCCCTATTTTTGGCCCAAGAAACCTGGTACTTTCCGTATATCTCATGCCAAAGATGACCCTACCTCAGACCTGGCTGCCCACAGGCCGGAGCTCCTGATGCTTTGGCGGTAAACTCACGCCTCCACCCCAGCTGCCTGCCTGTCGGAACCCCCGACACCCCCTGACAATGCAGATATTTTACCACGGTCCCGACTTCTCTGTGGTAAGGCATTGGTTTTGATGGAGCAGACTCTGTGTTATTGCTTCAATTCAATTTATGTTTTTGTTGTTTATTTGTTTAGAGATCATTTGGACTTCTGCTACTGATACGATATTTTTGATTCCTGGGTAAATTTCAGCCCCCTCAATCCATATCATAGTCAACCCAATAATTTTAACATTAAAAATGGTCTACAAAATTAAACTTTTACATAGGTATAAACAGTAATCACATCTACATTCAGGTTGAATCCCTCCATTCTTTGTCTGTTCAAGTGCGCCAGTATCTCTTATGCTGGAATATGTGACCTATCATTTCCCATTGCAGCAAATTGCAGGTACTTACACCATTTCGTACAAAAAAGAACGGCCTTGAAAATCTCCTTTAAAAATTCCCCCTGCCACATTACACCAAGGCCCTCTGGTATATGACATGTCCAACCTGGGAACAAAAAAAAACTCCACCAGTTTACTCAATGAATGCCTCTCATAATGTTATGCTCTTCTATCAAGTCAGGCCTCCTGACATAAATTTCCAGTGAAATTTATGGAAACTAATTGAACCTCTCCTCAGTCCAGGCAACAACCTGGTGAACCTTAAGCATCCTTTTTAAAGCCTCCACATCCTTCCTGCAGTATGGCGATGAGAACTGCACATAATACTCCAAATATGACCTAACTGAACTTATATATCACTGCAAAGTGACTTCGTGACTTTTATATGTATTTCTCTGACTGATGAAGGCACTACACTAGGAGTTCCCAACCTGGGGTACATGTACCCCCAGTGGTACATTTGCACTTTTCAGGGGGTACATGGGAGCCTATAAAAATGCCCAAGGGGTACAGAGGAACAAAAAGGTTGGGAATCCCTGCACTACCCCTATCCATTTATATCATTGAATTTCACCTCAAGATCCTTTGATAGATCAGTGCTTCCTAGAGACCTGCCATTTGCTTCATATTTCCTCTTGCATTTGACTTCCTGAAATACAATGCTTCATACCTATCCACATCAATCTAGTTTTCAACTGAGCTATACCCTGTTGTATCCTTTTGGAATCTTCTTCGCTATCCACAGCTCCACATATGTTTGTATTAACTGCAGAGTTACTAATCAGACTAGCTATTTTTTCATTCAACTCATTAGTCAAGACAGGATCCAGCACAGATCTCTGCAGAACACCACTGGTCACAGACATCCTGTCACAGAAACACCCCTCCATCTTATATCATCACGGGCCAAGTTTATTTGGATCCAATTTAGCAACTCAACATGGATCCCATGTGATTTAATCTTCTGGATCAGTCTAGTATGAGGGACCTTGTCAAATGCTTTAATCGGTTACATGGGAACGTAGATGGCATCCACTGCCTAACCTTTCAATCATCTTTACCCTTTCCTCAAGAAATCTTGATCAGATTTACGAGATAGGTCCTCCTCTGTCCAAAGCCATGTGAACTATCCCCTATAAGTTTATGCTTTTCCAAATGTGAGTAGATCTTGGACCTAAGAATCAGCTCCAACAATTTGCCTACCACTTCATTTAAAAACAGAGCCCTTAATAAGGTCATAGACTTTTATAGTGTTTTGGCCCAACTAGTCCACATTGACCAAGTTAGTCCCATATGACAGCATCTGGCCTATATAATTTTAAATCTTTACCATCCAAGCACCTATCTGAGTGTGCTTTAAATGTCTCTATTGTTTCTACAAACCCCGTGTGGAAAAAAAAAGACGTCCATCAGGTTCCTTTTAAATCTTTTCCCTCCTGTCTTAAATCTATGACCTGCCCGCCCTCATGATATTATATATCTTCATAAGGTCACCCCTCAGTATTTGGGCTACAGGGAGAAAGGTCTCAGCTTATCCAACCACTTTTTATACACACTAATTAAATTCAAATTTACGTGAAAGAAAAAAAATTTGTTGCTAATTTCACGTCTTTCCTGGGCCTAGAGTCGTGGCCTATTTTTAAATTAAACATATTTTAATGGATTTAGCAGAAAGTTTAAACACAAGTATGGCAGACAGGGTGAAAAAATGGATAAATCTTTATGACAAGCTTCCAGATTATAAATTCCAATTTCAATCTGTTAGAATGCAAAATCCCTCCACGTGCTCTGGTTTCCACTCACCTTTCAAAACGTATGGGGGGATGGGGGATGGGGTTGTTGGTCAACTGGGGCATTTGGGAGGCATGGGCTCGTGGGCGGGAAGGGCCTGTTACCGTGCTGTACTTCTCAATAACTTCCTCAAAACGATCAGCTTTCAATTGTAAATCATGGGAGGAATTTCCTTGGCACCAGGAGCAGAACCAAAAGGGCCAGGGAGGGCAGTGCTCCATGCAGCTACCATTGTGCCTTGTTGACTTACTTGTAACTCCAGTGAAAATTAACATTCTGCTTCCTTGTCCAGTCAAAAAGCATTTTTTAAATTTCATTTGTACTTTGAAATAAATGTCAGCAGAAAGAACCTATCTATTTTTATGGTCCAACATTTAACCAAGTAGATAAAAGTGCATGATGGGGGTGAAAAAAAAAAGAGAATGAAGATGAATAGTGTATTTTCCCAAGATAACAATTCTTTTATTTACATTTGAAATTGTCGTTAATCAGACAAATTTTTAAAATACAGTATGTGTGATCCCACCACCTTATTAGATCATTTGGAACTCTGAAGCAGTAACAACATAATCATGAGTCATATCACATTAGTATATTTTCTTAAATTGATTTAATTAATCTCATAGGAGTAGCAATACCTTTCTAAGGTAATCGGCAATGAGAACCTATATTGTACAATTTCTTTCAAAAAGGTTAATATCAATATAATAATTGTCTCGTTCTTGGTATAGGATGATGTTAATCACAACCTGGTCAATGACATTACTGCTACTGTTAGCAACAAAGTCCAGGACACAGAAGCTTCCCACCAGAGATGAAGAACTCTTCCAGATGCAGCTTCGAGACAACTCCCTTTTCCACGATTCAGCTATCATCCCAGATGGAGCTGAGATCAGCAGCTTTCTTTTCAGGGATGCACCAAAAAGGTAAGCTGCACCTTATTAAGGATGTGAATTAGAATAACTCAGTATCGTAACAACAGAACTAAGGTTCTGTAAAGTCCAAGAGCTCACAATCTGTCCATCCTTACATATTCTTTTACCCATTTGTTTGTGGTGACCTGCTGGACAGTATTGTATTCCTGATTACCCGGCTCCACCCCATCCTTGCGATTGTACCTGTGGCCCCTCCCTCTTTTGACCTTGTATCAAGCCTCCATCACTCTGACCCTTCCCCAGAAAGTCCAGGCCATGATACAGGATGAGGTCCTTGTCCATTGTGAATAAAAGCCTGTAGATCACCCACTCCATCTCAGCCTCTTGAATTATTTACTGTATGTCGTTGCTATTATAATGTTTGCAGACTTTCTGCTAACTTTCATAAATGGACATCATTAATCTCAGATTGTATTTTCTCATATGGAATTTCCAGCTGCATTTGGCTTTCACGATGTGCTAAATACTCAGAAAATGATTTACTCTCCCCTAATAGAATTTCTAATGAAATGGCTCCGGATGTCTTAACATAATGTCTTTTTCTATTTGAGACCTGTTGGCTGGGGTAAAAACACAATGCTGGAGAAGCTCAGCAGGTCAAACGGTGTCCTCTACATAACAAAAATAAAGATACATAACATACACGAGCCCTTCGTCATGATATATTAAAATGTCGGCAGGCACCTGATCACGTGTATGTAATGTGTATATTTTCAAGAAAGTCCTTTGCTTTAATAGTTCACTCATTCACTTCTCACTTCTCCAAGTTCACCGGTATCAGGCAATTCTTATACTGTGCACAGAATTTAACATTTATGAATTTTCACCAAGCTCTGGTGCTTAAAGGTAATTGGTTACCACTCAGGAAGGTTCTTGTTGGTTTCAGAGAGAGATTTGTTGCTCGTTGGACCCATACAAACTGATCTTCCAAGATCAGTCACTTCAGTGTCTTGCCGAAGAAACTTGGCCCATCATGGGTTTTCTGAATGATAACCTCTTCTTCCAGGTTACCACAGAGTTCCTCTTGTTTAGAGCAAAGGTAAAAGTACATAACCGACGTGTCAAGCACAAAATGTCAGTTATGTATTACATCTTTGTGTATTTTATTGGTTTGACCTGCTGAGTTTCTCCAGCCTTGTGTCTTACTTCAAACATGGTGTCTGCAGACTTGCGTGTTTTACATATTGAGTTCAGATTTTATTTCAGATTTATAACATATATAGTTTTAAAAAAACACTAAAATCTGTTTGCCAGAAATACTGAATGTATTAGAGTTCAAAATATATTCTGTAAATAGATTTTCCTTCTTTGTGTTCTTCAGTTATTAATAAAGATACATGATTTGAATAAAACAGCAAAAAATAAATGCAAATATCACCTAATATAAAGATGTGTGAATTAGAATTTATTTTATTTGGACATGATGCCAAATCTAACATTGCGAACACAATTTAATTTTCCATTCCACTCTCACCCTGACCTCTCTAACTTTGACCTAAGTTTTCTAATGAAGTCCAATGTTAAATCGAGGAACACCACCTCATCTCAGTTCTTGGCACTTTGCAGATCTTGGGCCCAATGCTGAATTCAACATCTTCAGAATTCCAGTCTTTCCTGCCTGCCAGAACTGACCAGTTCTAATGTATTGACATTAAATCAACTTTTCTTTCTCCAGAAATGCAGCCTGATACACTGGATATTTCAGACCTTCCCAGCCATTACGGTAGTTTGGCATCAGACATATACAGCATATTCTTTTGATTTACTTTGGTTTCCAACTGACTGTTTATCGAAAAGCTTTGCATCACCATAACAAACCTGGGTCTCCCTGTATCGTGGACAGTTTCTTTGTGTTCTCTCTATCCCTCCCCTATTCTACAACTTAAAGCACAAATAGTTTCTCTCACCACAGATGCTGTCTGACCATTTTAAGCTCCTCCATATTTATTTATTTAATACCACCTACCATCTTGTTTAATCCCCATTGACCTGTCTGTGCCATGAACTAGCATTTGACAAATCAGCAAAATTAGAAATACTGAACCTGTTGAACTCCTCCAAATTCTTCTTTGCTGTATTTACCCGGGTCCGAAAGAAAAGGGCGCATGTGCTCTGCGTCTAATTTACGTCATACATTGACGTGAACGTTCCAAATGTCATCATTAACAATGGCATTCAAAAGTAAACTTTAAATAAAGCAAAATTCCTTCACAAAAACATTGTCAAACAAAAAAATTTTGGAACTTGGGCCTCCAAGACATGCATCAAAATGCACGTTGTAAAATTCAATCTTTGGTCTGTTTTATCAGATTTTGTTGCAGCCAATTGGCATGCATTGTTAAAAAACAGAATTGTTGAAGGATACATTATTCCCCGCTAGACGTATTACTCACAACATACACTCGACAGAGAAAATTATTGCTGCAGAATACAGGAAAATCTTTGGTAAATTTGAATGCTTTTAGATTATCTTTAAGTTAATAGTTTTTCTATGAATCACATACAGAACAATAAATTTATAATACAATTTCACAGCATATCATTTTATATTGCCACTCATATCATGTAATTCCTTATCACAAATCCTTCTGATTTATGGTGTATAATAAAATCAAATTAACCTCCTATGATAAATATTGCTTGATTTTCTCTTTTACTAAACTCAAAAGAAGTAAAGAAAATTCAAGAGGATACACAATATGTTGACAATTTGATATTAATTATTTCACAAACCCCTTTTCCACTGGCACCTTGTCCAAGGAATTAACGGGGAATTAACAGGGACAGGGACCAGTGGAAAAGGAAAACAAGCAGCACGCCAGCATCAAATGACATCAAATCACACCGGGGATTGACGGCCTCTACCCCTACTCATATTCTCGGTGTCAGCTGACTCCAGCATGCCAATTAAACCAGTGGATAAAGGACAGCAGAAAGTCACCCGTTTCCAGTTGAAGGTAAACTATCCCCGGGGAGTTGTGTTCAGTGGAAAAGCTGCCAGGGTCCCGGTTAAAGGTGGCCCAGTGGAATCAGCACAAACGGCTTCCTATCCCGGGACACTGCGCGGCCAATTAACTGGGATGGCACTGGAAAATGGGCTTTTCTGTCCCCCGAAGTAAAACTTGTTGTCTCTCAGTTCAGTCAATTGACATCACAGATGCAATTAACATTGTAATTTTTAAAAGTCTATTAACAATAAATTCTATCCTTGTTACCTGCACCATTGAAGAGTAGTAAAATCTACTTGTCGGATGCTCCAAGACAGCCATTCTCAACCCTTTTTTTTGTATCAGGCTGCCTTAGGACTCTGCTCTAAGTTTTTGAGACCCCTTCCCTGTGAAGCAGTCTTGGTTTCTTTGCACTTCTCTCTTACTGACTACATAAAAAACCATAAGAAATATTTTATGATTTCAGTTTGTGAACCTCCCTTCCCCCCCCCCCCCCCAATGTGTTGTGGCCTCCGGGGTCATGCATGGCCCCAGCTGTGAATGTGCTCTAAGATATATAAATGAATGAAAATTAATTGCTATTGCTTTCTACTTATAGATATTATTTTGTGGTTGAAGAAGATAACACTCCGATGTCAATTACAATAACACCATGTGATGCCCCCTTAGAATGGAAACTAACTCTTCAAGATCTTCCTGAGGAGTCGAGTGGAGAAGGTTCTGGTAAGACAATAATCAGAAAATAAAATATAATTTCTCTTCAAAACTGATTCAGCAATTACCTAATTTCCCATGAAATCAAACTGCTATGGACTACAGGTGAATAGAGATTGAGGTAACATATTCTCAAACAAATGGGGAAGTTGTGTGCACTAAATTTCACAGGGTATAGAGTTAAAGAGTGAAGTCAATTCCTTGAATTTTAATTTAACACCAGGATTTTTTTTGTTTGGAGCAGAACATAGACCATTGAACAAGAATTATACTTAATTTGGGTTAATCTACCACACGGCCTATTTACTTTGAATTCAAAGCAGATTTGTGGAAAGTACTTCAACATGAAGGCATGGTCGGAAATTTTGTTTCAAGGAGCATTTATATATTCATTTTCATGATAAAGAAAGTTAAATAAAATAGAAGTAATATATTAAAAAATCAGTGCTATACACGAGATGAAATACACCACTGGATTTATTACTCTAAAACTTACATACTGTAAACAAGCAGTAGTGTAACAGGCCCTTTCAGCCCATGAGCCCGTGCTATATAAATACACTGATGACCTACAACCCATGTACGTTTATGAAGGGTGGGAGGAAACCAGAACTCCCGGAGGAAACCCAACACAGACACAGGGAGAATATAAAAACTTGGGTGGGTAGCACTAACTGTGTCGCCCCTAGGTGCAAGAACCTTTTGAGAAGAACGTCACACAAATTTGGATATTGACATGTATTTGAATGCAAATGTCCTGAACCTGCTAACAGATCGAAAGGCTGTTTGAATTTTAAAAAAGCTCCAGTGCTGAGTTTTCCTGCAGGCAGGGGAACCACCAATTTTTCAACCTCAATATTTTTGGATGAGATCAAGCACACACAATTATGAATTGAAATTCATGCTTCCAATAACCCTTTCATTCTGTTTTAAATCTTTTTATTAATTTTCCACAAAAAATACAGAATAATATACAGAAACAGTGGAAAAAGTAATATTCATTGTCCTTGAAAACAGTTGCATTGAGTGAGGAAATCAAAAATTAATGGATCAAAAAGAAACTCATCTAACTCAGATGGGAAAAAAAAGATTAAAAATAACTGAAAAATAAAAACAACGGGTGAATCCATTCTGAAAGTAATTTCAAACTAAGTAGAAAAGAGATTGTTCCGAGTAAACACAATGTACTTGGAGAAAAAAAAACAGACTGGAGTGGGGTTCAATTTTGTTTATTAGTTTGAGACGTACAAAAATATTGAATAAATGATCACCAGGTTTTCTTCGAAGTTAAAAGTCATACCAAATGTCCAATTTCTAATTTTTTCTAAATCTAAGCATGACATAATGAGGAAAGCCATTGAAATAAAGTAGGCAGGTTGCAGTCTTTCTGCTTGAGCAATCTAGCTCTCCTTGCCGTCAACATTGAAGAGGCTTCTATCCTTTGGGCAAAGCCTGATCCCCAAAATAGCTGTTAGAAAGTATGGCTGTAAATCTAGGCCCAACACTTTAGCTAAAGTTTCAAAAACTCCTTGCCAAAAATGATCTCACTTTGTGCAGGACCGAAACCTGAGTCAAAGTGGCCTCTTTGGATTTACCCCTATTGCAAATAGGACATATTAGGAAAAATATGGGCCAATCTATCCCTAGACATATGTGCCCTAAGCACTACCTGGAACTGAATCAAAGAGTGACGAGCACAAACTGAAGAAGTATTGACAAATCAAAAAATTCTTTCCCAGAAGCCACCAGAAAGTAGTTGCTCAAATTCCAGCTCTCAGGCACCTTCAATTGGATATAGGACGTCAATTAAGTAAGTTGTTATCAACCCTTTTCGGGAAGGAGTTAATTGAAGAAGAGAATCAATCAAATTAGTTGAAAAAAAAACAAATGGAAAATTTGGCAGGAAAGAGTGGAGAAATTTTCAGCTAATTGATCAAATGACATTAAACAATTTCCTTCAAACATATCAAGAAAGGTTATTATTCCTTTATCTTTCCATAGTGCAAAAAACTTGGTCAGGTGAGTGATGTCTTAAAAAATAATTGGAATAAATTTTACTGGACAGAACATAATAATTTAAATCATAAACTTACAAAGTTGAAACCAGCCTCTTAATGTATGTCTGAGAATTGGATTAAAATCTTGTTTATATACTTTGGATAATGCAAAGGGGAGAGAAGTTCCTAATAGAGAAGTTAACCTTTTAAACCAAATTAAGTTTGAACAGACTATCCACAATTTTCATCCCCAATTGTAAGTGAATCCAGTTACTGGGTTCATTTTTGGCACATGTAAATGGAAGTAACAGAAACAATGATCGAATGTCTGCAGAATAGAAGTAGGGTGACATCATTCAGTTCATGTCGAGGGGAAGCAACTTATTCCAAATGACCTCACCTGCAAAATAAATACCACACATCCTATTAAATTCTCAACTAATATTTAGATCTTTGCCTTGAAATGCCTGTAGCAAAGAATGAATAAACTATCACAACAGCCACTTCCATCAAGACTCCGTTAGCTGAGTGGTTAGAGCTTGGTCTTGAAAACCAAGGGTTGCAATTTTGTTCCTCGCTGGGGCTTCATTTCTGTGAGGAGCACTGGACAAAGTGGCGACTCTTTGACTTCCTTTACAGTAGACAAAGTTAAAGAATTTCATGTATGTTACATTCTAAATGTAGTATTACATGACAATAATGGAACCTTTACCTTTACTTTCATATCCATTTTGCTCCCTTGTTATTGAAAGGCTTACTTGGATGTGAGTCCAGTTAAAACATTTCAAATTACTATGCTGTGTCTTTATACATAAATACACCTTGGGTCCAGAATGGAACAAGTATCAAACAATCAAATATTAATATGTATGTTGTGCTGAGAACATTGCCAAAGAAACTTACACAGTATTGAACCTGCCAAATAAACTTTCCAAGCAATCAGAAATATTTGAAAATACTTGAAAAAATTGTATTGTATTTGAAATGCACAAAGGTATTTATGGGTCTAAACATTTGCTTCCTGCAACCAACCATTTCAACTCCCCCAAATACAGTACATTTCCAATTATCTGAAACGCTGGGAACTGGATGAGTATTGGTTAACTGCATTTTTTGGATAACTGAGAAACTGACTTCAAGCAGCCCAGTAGCATCAGCAGAATACTTGTATTGGCCGCCATCAATCCCTGACACCTCCCCACCTCTATCGCCAACTCTGCCTGGGAGCCCGAGTTCCCCGCTTCTGCCCAGGAGGGTAAAGAAGAAATGGAAAGGGAGGGGAGGGAATTACCTGAAACGAGGACAATCTCCCCATGCACTGCCTGACCCGCCGACTTCCTCCAGTCGCTCACTGATGTTACTAACACTGCGTCAGATCCCCACATGAGTGCGTTGGGTGAATTTTTTACAACTTGTGGCATCATGTTGCCACCAAATTTTTTTTCGGTTAAGTGGTTTCTGGATAATTGGAAGCGTGCTGTATTCTCACAATGAACACACAAAAGTGCTGGAGAAACTCAGCAGGTCACACAGCATCTATTGGGAGCAAGGAGTAACCAAAGTTTTGGGCCTAAAAGCCCTACACCAAGGTATGAGAAAAAAAGTAGGCAGGTGCCTGATTAAGAAAAAAGATGGGGGTGTGGAATATTTATCTCATATAGATGTATTAAAACTTTAATATAAATTAAAGTAAATGAAAACATTTTCTGCCATCTACCTTTTCAGTGCAGTTTGGTGAACCCGTTAAAATGAATGGGTCCCCTTTACTTGGCTGGTAGGGAGGCTCTGCACTGCGGTAGGAGTTCATATGTGAACATTAAAGTGAAGAGTGCTCTGACCCATGAAGCAGACCTCACAGGTCATTCTCCTCCAAATTGCTATCAGAAGGTCAATCTGCTTTAGCACACAGCCATTCAAGGAGTCAAGAAAGCATTTCTATCACCATATTGACTGACCCATGCTCAGAATGGTCCAGAGTGCTTTGTAGCTATTACAATAGCGTTGTCAGTGTTTGCACATGTTGTCCTTTCACAGGATGTTTGCCCAAATTCTATTGATATAAATAAATAACCAATGAACATGTTTCAATCTTTTTCATGCATGTATATTGTGATGGGCAAATGTGATGAGGTTTATGCTAATTTAATGTTGTCATCTCAGGAGAACCAGAACCATTGGAGCTGCAGAAGCAGAGACAAGTATTGAATGAACTTGTCACCGATTTGTACTCTTACAAAGGCAATGATGTTGAATCTTACCAAGCATCTAATTCACCTTCTGGCTTGTACCGGTTGGAACTGATTTCAACAGAAAAAGACACAAATTTTAAAGTTTATGCAACCACCACTCCGGATTCAGATCAGCCTTATCCTGAGCTCCCCTATGACCCACGTGTGGATGTGACTTCTCTTGGACGTACAACTGTCACTTTGGCCTGGAAACCTAGTCCCACTGTCTCACAACTGAGGCAACCCATCCAATATTGCGTGATCATCAATCAGGAACACAACTTCAAAAGTCTTTGTGCAGCGGAAGCAAAACTGAATGCTGACGATGCCTTCATGGCCGCGCCCAAGCCGGGATTAGATTTCAGTCCTTTCGATTTTGCCTATTTCGGGTTTAGTTCAGACAGTGGTCGCAAAAGAGAACGGAGGATTATGGCCAAACCGCTTACTACACGCATGTCTCGACGTGTGACTGGAGCACGGAAGGTGGACCTTCAGCAGATCTGCATCGGCAACAAAAACATTTTCACTGTGTCAGACCTGAAACCAGACACGCAGTACTACTTTGATATTTTTGCAGTCAATGCTAATTCAAATATGAGCACTGCCTATGTTGGAACCTTTGCAAAAACTAAGGAAGAATTGAAGCAGAAGACGATGGAATTGAAGGACGGGAAAGTGACTGATGTATTTATTAAAAGAAAAGGTGTCAAGTTCTTAAGGTTTGTTCCTGTCTCTTCTCACCAGAAAGTGATTTTATATGTTCATTCCTGTCTGGATGCAGTGCAAATCCAGGTCAGGAGAGATGGGAAACTACAGCTTTCACAGAACATGGAAGGTGTACGCCTCTTCCAGCTGAGAGGGAAACCAAAAGCTAAGTATCTCATCAGGCTCAAAGGAAACAGGAGAGGTGCCTCACTGCTGAAGATCCTGGCCACCAACCGGCCAAACAAGCAGCCCTTCCCTTCTGTACCAGAAGACACGCGTATAAAAGTTTTCGACAAGCTCCGCACGTGCTCCTCAGTCACTGTGGCATGGCTTGGCACACAGGACCGAAACAAGTTTTGTGTCTACAAGAAGCTCGTGGAGAGTAACTACAGTGAAGAGCAGAAGAAGAGGGAGCAGAACCAGTGTATTGGACCAGACGCCCGAAAGAAATCTGAGAAGGTGGTCTGCAAATACTTCCATAGTCATATCCTGCAGAAAGCAGTGACGACAGAGACAATCAGAGGACTACAGCCAGGCAAATCATATCTTCTGGATGTTTATGTCATAGGGCATGGAGGACACTCTGTCAAGTATCAGAGCAAATTGGTCAAAACAAGGCGGTCTTGTTAGTGTCTCCATGTATAGACACAAACATTATTGAACTATGAACATCACTAGATGCAAATATACAGACTGACGACTTACACAGCTGAGATGTTGCAACCTGTATTTGTAATATTTAGAAAGATATCAACTTGTATATTTATGTTTACATAATTCAGTAATTATTTGAAGAGACTAAACATCTGGCATTTACAATTACATAACTGCAAGCCCCTTGTCACATCTTACATGATATAAGTAATCCACAGAGGCAGGGGACCACTCAAATACTGTCAGCTTCTCGTCCTCTACACTGCATGAATTGCATTTAAATTATTTCATCATCCCAACTGCTTAAACTAGCTGCCGTGTTAATCGTCCATGCAATATAGGACATAGGAAATCTGTAAATTATTTTATAAGAATAAAGTTCAGTCTTAAATGTCTATGTTTTTATGATTGTAAACTTTATGAATCATCTCCATTAAAAAAACAATTCTAACTACCTGTTTCACAATGCTCTTGTTTTAGTTCTAATGAATGGGTTGGGAGGTATGTGCTTCTTTCTTATTCAAGATTGATCTTATTAAATGCTCTTGTGTCGTACATGACATCTATTATACTGATGGGGAGGGGGTATGAAGAGGTGGAGATGGGGTTGATGAAAGGGAGGAGGTGTGATGAGGTGAAAATGGGGTTGATTGTACTGAGGGGGTGTGATGAGATGGAGACAGATGATGGAGGGGAGGGGGTGTGATGAAGTGGAGATGTGGTTGATAGAGGGGAGAGGGTGCGATGAGGTACGGAAGGGGTTGATGGAGGGGAGGGGATGTGATGAGGTGCAGACAGGGTTGATGGAGGGGATGAGGTGCAGACAGGGTTGATGGAGGGGATGAAGTGCAGACAGGGTTGATGGAGGGGATGAGGTGCAGACAGGGTTGATTGAGGGGAGGAGGTGTGATGAGGTGCAGACGGGGTTGATGGAGGGGAGGGGATGTAATGAGGTGGAGATGGGGTTGATGGAGGGAAAGGGGTGTGATGAAATGCAGATGGAGTCGATGGAGGAGAGGGCGTGTGATGAGGTGGAGATGGGGTTGATGGAGGGGAGGAGGTGATGAGGTGGAGATGGGGTTGATGGAGGGGAAGGGGTGTGATGAAGTGCAGATGGTGTCGATGGAGGGGAGGGAGTGTGATGAGGTGATGAGGTTGATGGAAGGGAGGGGGTGTGGAGGTGAAAATGTGGTTGATTGAGGGGGAAGGCGTGTGATGAGGTGGAGACGGATGATGGAGGGGATGAAGTGCAGACAGGGTTGATGGAGGGGATGAGGTGCAGACAGGGTTGATTGAGGGGAGGAGGTGTGATGAGGTGCAGACGGGGTTGATGGAGGGGAGGGGATGTAATGAGGTGGAGATGGGGTTGATGGAGGGAAAGGGGTGTGATGAAATGCAGATGGAGTCGATGGAGGAGAGGGCGTGTGATGAGGTGGAGATGGGGTTGATGGAGGGGAGGAGGTGATGAGGTGGAGATGGGGTTGATGGAGGGGAAGGGGTGTGATGAAGTGCAGATGGTGTCGATGGAGGGGAGGGAGTGTGATGAGGTGATGAGGTTGATGGAAGGGAGGGGGTGTGGAGGTGAAAATGTGGTTGATTGAGGGGGAAGGCGTGTGATGAGGTGGAGACGGATGATGGAGGGGAGGGAGTG
This sequence comes from Narcine bancroftii, assembly GCF_036971445.1. Classification (NCBI taxonomy): domain Eukaryota; kingdom Metazoa; phylum Chordata; class Chondrichthyes; order Torpediniformes; family Narcinidae; genus Narcine; species Narcine bancroftii. The sequence goes on from NC_091471.1 coordinate 227,426,032, forward strand.
TGATGAGTTGGAGACAGATTATGGAGGGGAGGGGGTGTGATGAGGTGTAGACAGTCGATGGAGGGTAGGAGGGGTGGAGATGGAGACGGGTGGTCGATGGAGGGGCGGGGATGTGATGAGGTGTAGACGGTCAATGGAGGGGACGGGATGTGTTGAGGTGGAGACAGGGTCAGTGGAGGGAGGAGGACCACCTCATTAAAACTTCATTTATTGTTTCCTGTCATGTATGAAGCATCAAATTAGCATCTGACTTTGATTATACAGTAACATGGAGGATGTATGCTAATTCATTATAAATATGACCATAATTCCATAATTGGAAAACAAAACATTTTGCAATATTGCACCTTGCAGTCATAAGATTTCAGAGGGAAAAATATAGTCCTGGTTAGTGAGGGCATGGGAGCTGATAATGTGGCCCTTTCAAAAAGCCAGCAGACTCAATGAGCTGAACAGACTTCTTCTTTGTTGCATTTTTCTATAATTCTACGAGAGTTGGAACTAAGAACTCGGGTTCTCAGATGGTTCTTGTAGAAATGCAAAAGGACAAGTTGGGATGATTTAAACCCTCATATTAGAATTTTAGGAGGCATCGGTGCCAAAGGGAATCCAAAAACATCAGGAAATGAGAGGTGCTGGGACAAGGGGATTTGAGTGGGTTTAGGACATTGGGAGCAAAGGCATAGTTGAGACCACCTAATGATTTAGGCCCAGTTGATGAGGATAAATGCTCACTACTATAATTAGAGGGCTACACTATTTCAGATGACTGTATTTGTAATGTGGAATAAGTATAATCAGAATGTAATGGGTACAATAGAAGACTGAAGGTTTGACATTCAACAGTTGGCGTTAAGATTCCAATCTGCTCAACAGTGCATAAATAGAATACAAATTACGATGTGTACAATCAGCTTGCATATATAGTTTCTAAAGCAAATAAATCAATCTTTATCCTATCCTATTAAATTTTAATTTTATGAAAGAATGGAGATTAGGGTTTAAGGTTAACAAACTCCAATTTTCAATGTAAAATATATTTATTTCAATTCCTCAAAATCCTCATTGCATGAAAATGTTATCTCATAATAACCAATTCCTTGCAATGATTTGCATTGAAATATTTGAATGCCAAGAATATCTAAACAAGACATTAAAAAAACACACACAAAAACTCTAATGAGAATTTGGTCATGAAAGGAAACTAAATAGTTGAATGAAATTAACTGATAGTAAAATGGGAGAAGAAAATTCAATTAAAAATTTTGATTAACATCAGAATTTGCTTTGAAATGAAGTAATTCAGCCTTTGCTGTGTAATATGAAGTGAGTCAAATTGAAAAAGCCATTTGTAGAGGGAAGTCGCACTGTTTGGTGTTTCAATGGATGGCAAGGCTTCAGCTTTGCAAGTCTTCTTGATACAAGGAAAGATGACTAACCTGATGAACCATTACGAACATTTAAATGTAGCTTCGTTTGAACCGATCAACTTGAATGTAAGCAGTGAATAACATCAGGAATGCAGATAATATAAAATTGTCAGGATAATACCAAAAGCCTTTATCAATCATTAGCTCCAATAACCCCCTCTCCCTGTAGTTTTCTCCAACAGAGTCATCAACACAGATGCATTGAGACAAAGCCCTCAGGATATAATCATATTACAGTACATTACATTTTTAAGAGTACATAAAGATGACAGTACTTTTTTTTATACACACAGGACATGAGAGTTACAGCCAACAATATTGCCCATCCCAAAATGGCTGAGAAAATGAAACAGGTTGTCTCTCTGAACTGTCATAATTAATTATCACACTGTCGATGTGAAGGGAAATTCTGGAATTTCTTCCTGTAATGATAAATGGACAGGGATATAACACTAATTAATGTGGGATATAACTTGCACTAGAACTTCAAGGCTGTGGTTTCAATGCATTTGTTGCCCTTATCCTTGGCCCCCGCGATAAAGCACCTGGAGATGCAACCTGACTCAAGGACCAATCAGGTGCCAGTCTCCTCCCCACTGACTCCTACCCAAACTCCTGCTGGGTCATCATTATCCCTTCTAACCTTCCCTTCTCTGAGACGCCACACTCTGTTCTCAGTAGAGGCTTTGCCGTTCGCCCCTCTTGGCCCACACCTCAATGTGTTCCACACATCCCACGATGCCAAACTCTTCTTCCACTGTCTCCATACCTACTTCTTCAAGCAGAATACTCCATTCCCCACTGCGGACCCCTTCTCCTGCCTCAAGCCTTCTTTCTCCTCATGTCCTCTTGGACACCACGTTCTGGCCTTTTACCCCCCTCTTGATCTCTTTAATTCCAACTGCTGCAGAGACATCATCTGTCTTCACTTCAGCACCCCTCACTTATTCTAATCTCACCCTCTTGGAAACCACCAGCCTCCACTGTCTCTGCACCAGTCCCAGCCTCACCATCAAACCCGCAGAAAAGGGTGGAGCTATTGTGTTCCTCCGGCTGGCTGAAGCTGGATACCTGCCCTCAGGCACTTCCTCTTGCTTAACCCCTTCCCATCTCCTTTCTATTCAGGTGTCTGTCTGCCTGATATTTGACAGTCCTGATTAAGGGCTCAGTTCCCGAAATGTGGACTGCTTTTTACTTCCTATGGAGGCTGTGTGGCCTGCTAAGTTTCTCCATCATTTTTTGTCTTTTCAACTTTACCCATTTATCCACCTGAGGTAATCTGCCTACCCATCCAGGGTTTGACCAGAGGCGGCCACCAGCCGAGAAAACAGGGCTGCCACACTGGGCTGCAGGTGAGAAAGGCAGCAGCATCCCTAATGATACATCCCACCTGGCAACGCTTGCTTCTCCCTCCTCCTATTGGATAAGAGATTCACGAGCATGTGATTGCACACCAATAGTTCAAAAGCAGTTTCCTCCTGTAGCCTCTTGATTGAATCCTACAATCATAATCTCATGCTGCCCTTACTGTGGACTAATGGATCTTTATATTATAACATCACACACTGTAATGTGCTCTGGCTTTTCCACTTGGTACTGCTTTACACTTATCTGAGATAAGTTCAAGTTCTTCGATCATCAGATTGTACCAGTACAATTTGACGAAACAGCGGAGATAACACACATGCATATAAAAATACATATTAAAATAAATAGTAGCAACATGGAGAGTTGTTTTAGCAATCCTTCTGCAGTCTCACTGCCTGTGGAAGAAGCTGTTTGTCAGCCCAGTGGTTCTGACTCTCATATTTCTGCATGTGTTTCCCGACGGGAGTAGCTGGGAGATGCTAGATGCGGGGTATTAGGGGTCCTCCCTGATTTTGTGAGCCCTCTTTAAACAACAATCCTGTTAGATCCCACCGATGGGAGAGGGGGAGGGCAAACCCAGTGATCCTCTCTGCCACTTTTATGGACCTGTGGGTTGATCTCCGATCCATTTCTCTGCAGCAACCGTACCACACAGTGAAGCAGCCGGCTAGGACGCTCACAATAGAGCTCCTGTAGAAAGTTGACAGAAAGGTGGCCAGTAGCCTTTGCCCGGCTCAGGCTTCCATGGAAGCACAGTCGCAGCAGTTAACGTGCTAAATTGCTTACCAAATGAACCCTTCCCACTGTAAAAAAGGATAATAAACTTGAACTTGAGAGTGGTTTATTATCTGAGGAGTTGTGAGTGGAAATGAAACGCAATGAGAACTCACAAAATATCAGCAGGTGTTGACACTTCATCCCCCAAACCTGCTTTATCATTCAATAATACCATGTCCGATCTGATCTTAGCCTTGATACTTTCCTGCCTGGTCACGAGAGCCATTGATTTCTGTGGCTTCTAAAAATCTATTTGACCCAGCTTTGAATGTATTTAGTGACTAAAGATGCACAATCATTTGAATGAAGCAATTCCTCCTCATCTCATTCATAAATTCTGGCTTCCACATTCTAAGAAGGATGTGAACATCCAAGAGAGGGGAGAGAAAATATTCATTAGAATGGCTCCAGGGATGCGCAATGTCATCTTGGGAATTTTAACATTGGATTAAAGTGCCAACTCGTTGATCTGAGATTAGCCATAGTGTAATCTACCTATTTAGTTACTTGTATTTCTGATGAGATGCTAATTGTATTTCATTGGCTTTGTATTGTACAATGACAATAAAGTTGAATCTAATCTAATTAGCCTGGATTTGATGTTGATGGGTGACAGTCCATAATAAAAACTCCCCGCGGGCGGCCGTCAAACAGTCACAGAGTACATTCTGCTTGGTGTGGACGAGAGAAGAACTGCAAATGACACAGGAATGTTCATATGTAAGGCACATAACAGGACTCAGAAGAGCTGGTGGGGCAAATATATCTGGGGAGGGGCAGGGTGGGGGAGGACACTGTCTATTATCGAGGGAGGGGCAGGGTGGGGGGTAGACTGTCAATTATCGGGGGGTGGGGGAGGAGACTGTCTATTATCGGGGGAGGGGTGGGGAAGACTGTCTATGATTGGGGTGGGGTGGAGGAGGAGACTGTCTATTATCAGGGGAGGGGCAGGGTGGGCGAGGAGACTGTCTATTATCAGGGAGGGGGAGGAGGGTCTATTATCGGGGAGGGGCAGGGTGGGGAGGAGCTGGTCTATTATCGGAGAGGGGCAGGGTGGGGGTGGAGACTGTCTATTATTGGGGAGGGGCAGGGTGGGGGAAGAGGATCTATTATCGGGGGAGGGGTGGGGGAAGACACTGTCTATGATCGGGATGGGGTGGGTGGGCGAGGAGACTGTTTATTATCAGGGAGGAGACTGTCTATTATCGGGGAGGGGCAGGGTGGGGAGGAGACGGTCTATTATCGGGGAGAGGCAGGGTGGGGAGGATACGGTCTATTATCGGGATCGGAGGAGGGGCAGGGTGGGGGAGAAGACCATCTATTATCGGGGAGGGGAAGGGTGGGGGGTCTATTATCGGGGGTGGAGACTGTCTATTATCAGGGGAGTGGTGGGGTGGGGGAAGGAGACTGTCTATTATCAGGGAGGGGCAGGTTGGGGGAGTATACAGTCTATTATTGGGGGAGGGGTGAGGTGGGTTAATAGACTGTTTATTATCGGGGGAGGGGCAAGGTGGTGAAGTAGACTGTCTATTATTGGGGGAGGAGCAGGGTTTGGGAGGACACTATCTATTATCAGGGGATACACACACACACAAACTCACATCCATACACATACACTCACACACACCAACATACACACACATACACACTCACAGACATACACTCACACTTACACACATACTCACACACATTTACAAACACAGTCACATACACACACTCATACACACTCACACACACATACACTGTTACACGCATACACACACTCTCACATACACACACTCACACACATACTCACTCACACCCACACATACACACATTCACACTCACACACACACACTCATACACACATTCACATATACACACTCACTCACATACACACATACTCACTCACACTCACACTCACATACATACACACACACTCATACACACACACCCACACTCACAAACACACACCCACTCACACACATTCACACTTACACACACACATACATACGCACACACTCACACACACAGTTCAATGTAGCATAAGGTGATAAGATCGCTCATGTCATTCATCCCCAGTTTGGGAAAGGGCACTCTCATATGTGGCCCACTCCCTTTGCAAGAAGAGACCATTGGACCAACAAGCTTCATACTATTTCTTGAGAGGACATGTAAATCGATCAAGACTCTCATGACTATATAGTCATTGCAATGACTATATTCTCTTTGAATTCAAATCCCTGCTGCTGCATTACTTTTAAAGTGGCTTGTGTGTTGTGTGTTGGTCAGGCAGTAAGTTGTGGTTTTATTCCACACATGCGCCACCTTTCCAGTAGAAAGGAAAACAGATAGTTATGTAGGAGATGGACAGGCAAGAGAAAGTGGTGGAGGGAGAAGTAACTCAGAAAACTACATGATGATACTTCACCAATTAAGTAGAGTCTCAGAATCCAGGAGGGATGCAAAAGAGGAACTGGTGCTACAAGACTTGAACCACTAGGTTCAGGAACTGCTGCTCCCCCTCCACCATCAGACTCCACAACAACAATCTTAGTCAGGGACTCTTATTTTTGCACATTTTTTATTTTTTTCCCCTCTCTCTGTATTGCACAGTTTGTTTCCATTTCTTTATTTGTTGACATGTGTACGTTGAGTCAGTTTTTTTGCATGACCAATAAGAGGTCAATTCTACCGCGCCTGCAGGAAAAAAGAATCTTAGAGTTGTACGTGATGTTATGTATGTACTCTAACAATTAACCTACGATATGATATCTGAACATTGACACGTCACAGCGAGTCTGGCTTGGAACATCAGATATGGATTTACTGGAGTTAATTGGGAAAGGGAGTAGTCTTCCATTCATACAGTCCAGAAGGGCTAAGACATTCTCTCAACCTGGTGTAAATAACAAAGAGACTATGATCTCCCTTACAAGGTGATGCGTATCTCCTTGTAAGAGCTTGAAGACAATCCCCTCACGCAGAGCCTACAAATTCCAGTATCAGCTTCTGTGGAATCACACAAAGTCTTTCAACATACAAGCTGCATCAATCTCATTCATCTGGTTTCTGGTTTATTTGAAATTATGTAAGTATGGTGTTAGGTCATTAAGAGTAATGAGATGTCTGATTGATTGGTCCAAATGATGTTGTAGAGCAATGTTTCAAGATAATTATTCCCAATTCAGTTTCTTTTTTTTCCATTTAATAGGATCTTTTTGTCAAAAGTTTATCTTTATTTTGATTCTTTGACAACAGTTAATTAGCATATGCCTCTCTGGGATGAACTGTCCAAATATGTTCTGCTAATTGACTAAACAATTTGCTGGTTACCCAGCAAGACCAGGTCTCACTTACTTTCTCATTGATGAAAAACAGCATAGTGTGCAAATCATGGGGGCCATCTTCCTCAACACTGCCATCACCTGGGGCCAGCAGTGCCAGGTCCGATCCATTGGGGGGGGGGGGGGAGGAGAGGCATCTCAGATGCCACCTTCAGGACCCAGCCACGCCACATGGGGCCCCTGGGGGTCGCCATCTTAGGCATCGCCATCTTCTACTGCAGCGATATGCAATGATCCAACTCTAGCCTCCATCACCCTCAACTAGGACAGTCTGCACGCTCACCAGGTCGATGATGGACATCAAGGGAAATGGCCATGTGAGGAGTTGCTTGTTCGATAGTGGGAGCACGGAAAGTTTTATACATCCAGAAGCGGTACAGCGCTTCTCCCTCACATTACTGCCGGTGAACAAGAAGGTCTCCTTGGCATCCTTGGTGGATATTCGGGGTTTCTGTATTGTGACTTTAATGGTGTGGGGTACTGTATATGACAACTTTAGATGGATGGTCATGTTGCAGCTCTGCGATGCTGTACTGTTGGTGCTTGATTTTCAATGTCACCTTAAAAATGTGACGGTGGCATTTGATGGGCTCCATCCACCCTTCTGTCCATAACCAACAATTCGATAGCCAACTGCCCACCATACATGTCCACCAACCAAACCACTCACCATGCATGACTTGCGGGCTCTCCACACTTAAAGCCCCCCCTCCCCCATTGTTATTCACCAACCTCACCCCCGACTGCAAACCCGTCACCATTAAAAGCAGATGGTACAGTGCTGGGGACTGGACCTTCATCCAGGAAGAGGTACAGTGCTTACTTAAAGAAGAGGTTGTTGAAGCCAGCAATAACCCTTGGAGAGTGCAGGACGTGGTAGTGCGGAATGGGGAAAAGAATAGGATGGTTATCGACTACAGTCAGTCCATCACAAGATCCACTCATTTGGATGCATACCCCCTTCTGCAAATCACCAAAATGGTCAACCAAATTGCCCAGTATCGGGTCTTTTCTACCTTCAACCCAAAGATGGTCATCAGCTACCCATCCACCCAGAGGACCACCAATATATGGTGTTCGAGGCAGATGGCTGCCTCTACAACTTCCTGTGGGTCCCCTTTGGTGTCACGAACAGCATCTCAGTCTTCCAGCGGGAGATGGACCATATGGTGGATCAGTACGAATTGAGGGCCACCTTCCCATATCTCAATAATGTCACCACCTGTGGCCATGATCTGCAGGACCATGATGCTGATCTCTAGAGATTTCTCGAGACAGCCAAGCTCCTTAATCTGACGTACCACAAAGCCAAGCGCGTGTCTTGCACAACTCACCTAGCCATCCTTGGCTAAGTCATGGAGAATGGCGTCATTGGCCTAGACCCAGACCGCCTGTGACCACTCCTGCAGCTTCCCTTTCCACACAGCGTCAAGGCCCTAAAGAGGTGCCTTGGGTTTTTCTCCCAATTATGCGGATAAGGCCTGCCCTCTTATCAAAGCTACGTCCTTCCCTTTGGTGGAGGAGGCTTGTGCAGCCTTCAACTACATTAAGTCTGACATCGCCAAGGCCACAATGCATGCTGTGGACAAATCCACCCCTTTACGGATGGATGGTGATGTGTCAGACTCTGCCCTGCCAGCCACTGTTAATCAGGCTGGCAGGCCAGTCGTATTTTTTTCACGCACCCTGCAGGGCCCCAAGATTTGATACTCTTCAGTTTAAAAAAGAGGCCCAAACCATTCATTGTTGAGGCAGTGAGGCACTGGCTCCATTACCTTGCTGTCACTTTAAAGTTCAACAATCAGCAGTGGGGCAAAATCAAAAACAATACTCCAGTGGAGAATAGAATTATCCACCTATAACTATTACATCCTGTACCAACCATGGAAATTTAATGAGCCTGTCTCACAGGACTTGTGCCAGCACACAGATCGACTGACTGCATAACCTCCATAATGATCTAGGATCCCTGCGCTCCACCAACCTTAACATCATCGACAAATACTCCTGTTTTCCATTTGCCACCTCCTGCTCGGAGGTGCCACGATCCTTTATGAATGACAAGCTGCGCCAGTTCCTGTTGGCCAGAGGCAGGATCATTAGTTACAACACCCGGGGTAACGTGCAAGTAGAGAGAGAGAATGCTACGGTGTGGAAGACAGTCCTCTTGGGCCTGCGGTCCAAAGGCCTCCCATTTTCCTGCTGGCAGGAAGCTCTCCCAGAGACCCTCCACTCTACCAGGTCCATGCTGTGCACCACCACTAATGCTACACCACATGAACGTATGTTTTCCTTTCTCAGGAAATCTGTGACAGGGACCACACTACCGGCGTGACTTACGTCCCCAGGGCCTGTCCTGCTTCACAGGCCTGTGAGGATCCATAAATCTGGCCCATTGGTTGAGAGAGTCCATCTCCTCCATACCCACCCCCAATATGGCTACATGGCATATCCAGAAGGACAGGAGGACACTGTTTCCATTTAGGAACTTGGCTCCTTCAGGGGCCATGGAGACCGCTGCTTAATCACCCTCCTCACCGTTGAAAGCACATGATGAACCCAACCTCTGGTATCCTGCCTCTGCCCCAAGGGAGGATACACCAGGCACGGTTCCTACCCACAAGCACAATATTGATGAATACGAACAGGCACCCGAGACTGTCCAGGACTCCCAGCAAATGACCAGACCGCTCGATAGGCTGAACTTATGACTTTCAAAATGTAAACTTGCAACGTTGTAAGTTCCACTTCACCCATAGGTCTCTTTTTTAAATATAAGGGGTGAATGTATAATTATCTAGTCAAGCACACCTATTGGCCATTTGTACCTGTGGCCCGTTCCCACAGGCTCCTGTATAATTGCGACTACTCTCCACGGTCCCCTGCAACTGAGATCAGGACAACAGAACAGTAGGGATATGTTTGCTCTCAAGTGAATTAAAGCCTCTTGGTTTCTCCACAATAGTCTCCTGAGTGATTGATGGGGCATCAATTAGCTACTAATGACATGAAGGAAGCTATGAAATTGCCATTTTAGCCATGCTGCTGGTCTCTAGGATAAAGACAGCCAACCTCACTGGCCCTCTCCATTCAGGCTAAGTAAGATAGGGTTGAGCTGACAGAAGATGATGATTATGGGCATGGGGAATAGGCCTTTTCAAAGTTCAAAGTCCAGATTTAGTGTCAAAGATGGAGGCATGACATTACATTCAATCTTGAGGTTATTTTTTCCTACTTATTGGTAACTGTAAACTGCACTTAAGAAAAAAGAGAGAAATGTTTACAAAGAAAGAAATATAAATAAACTGTGCAATAGAGAAAAAAAATCCAATAATTAATGTGCAAAACAAGAGCCTTTAAATGAGTCCTTGATTGAGTTTGCTGTGGAGGAGTCTGATGGTGGAGGGGTAGCAACTGTCCCTGAACCTGGTGGTGCGAGTCTTGAAGCACCTGCACCTCTTTCCTGATGGCAGCAGCGAGATCCCCTGGATGGTGTGGATTCTTAATGATTGCTGCTGCTTTACAACATTCTATGTAGATGATCTCAATGCTGGGGGAAAGTTTTACCTGTGATATCCTGGGCTTTGTCCATTAACTTTTGCAGGACTTTCCTGCTCAGAGATGTTAGTGTCCCCATTGTCAGGCTGCAAAGTAGCAAATCAGCACACTTTCCATTAGACTTTTGTGGAGGTTTGCAAAGGTTTTCTGTGTCATACTGAACCTCCACAAACTCCTGAGGACATAGAGGCGCTGACGTGCTTTCTTCACGATGGCATTAGTGTGTTAGGTCCAGGAAAGGTCCTTTCCCAAGAACTTAAATTTGCTCACCCTGTCCACCTCCGGTTTTCCCTTCCTGAAGTCAACAATTAGCTCCTTGGTTTTGGTGGTGTTGAGTGCAAGGTTGTTGTGCATACACCATTCAGCCACATTTTCAATCTCCCTCCTGTATGCTCTCTCATCACCCACGTTTACACAACCCACTACGGTGGCATTATCAGTGAATTTGTAGATAGTGTTATTGTCGTACTGAGCCACAGAGTCGTGGGTGTAAAGCGAGTAGAGCAGGGGGCTAAGAACACAGCCCTGGGGTGCTCCGAAATTGATGGAGATTGTGGAGAAGTTCTTACTAATTCTCACTGATTGGGGTCGTGAGGTGAGGAAATCTAAGATCCAATTACACAGTGGGGTATTGAGGCCCAGGTTTTGGAGTTTGCTGACCAGTTTTGAGGGATGACGATGTGAATGCTGAACTGCAGTTGATTCTGCTCATACTAATCATCCGAGGCCCTCATATTCTTGAGAATATTTATTTATTTACTTGTCCTGCATATGTATTGTTTGTCTGGGTGTGTTATGTCTGGTTGTGTGTTCAGCACCAAAGACTGGATAACGCTGTTTTGTTGGGGTTGTACTTGTACAATCAGATGACAATAAACTTGATTTGACTTGACAAAGAACATTCTGATTAATGCGTCTTTGCTGTCCAAGTGTTCCAGGGTTTTGTGCCAATAGATTTAAGGATATTCACTGAGGGAGCAATGTTAGCCAAAATAATATTCTCAACTTATTTTCGAATCTGTTATGTGAATCACAGTATGAAAAAAAGAGAATGGACCTGCAAACAATTCAAAGATTGGCACTCACGACGATTGTTACCAATTCAGAAGAAATTTTGTGGCGAGTATCCACATATTATTAAGTCTGAGGCTGGCCAAGTAAATTTCCCATATGAGTGTCATAACAATGTATCTCAAGAGAGTTTTGTTATTTTAACCTACAGTGGAATAATTTCTGAGTGAAATTCTGAAGGTATTCTCTTTTGATTCTCTTTCCCTTATACTGTAAGGGTGAGGCTAAATTTAACTGTTTACATTAAAATAAAATAACTTTAGTCATCCTGCTACTTTGAACATCTTCGTTCTGGGAGAAGGAAATAAATTATTTTCAAGCCATACAGAAATGGAAGAGTTTGCTCAATGCCTTGCAGTTGTGCAGAGGGAGTGAAGAGACTGAAGATTTCAGAATGCTTTGATTATGATGGACTAATGTTTTGGTAGTTCGTTACTATGAAGTGTAAATTAAGATGTCTTATATTGAGCATTTTTCTCTTTACTACTGACTGTTTTGGTGGATTGCATGATTTTTCTTTTAATTAAGTTTAGATTTAAGATATAATGGAATTTAAATAAAAATATCAGGGGAAAAAAAGTGGTTCTGACTTCTATTGTATCCTGTGGGTATTTGTGACTCCGGTCACGGCCAATGAAATAGAGGGAGGTGGTATTGGATTATATTATTACAGCACCTACTGGGGGGTGCTTTTTTAAATTTATATATAGTTATGTGCATTGTTATAAGTGTACTTTTAAAATATTCTTATTTCTTTTATTTATCTTTTTATCTGAATTGCCGGAGAAGAGGTGTGTAAACACGCTGGGTTGAGAGTCATGGGAGGAAGATTTACAGGCAGAGGCAGAAGGAAGAGTTAACTAGTAGGATAAGTAATACAGCTAAATTCTTAAATTATAATGCTAATAGTTTAAACAGGCTTGTGAAGAGGAACAGACTATGAACATATCTTAAGATGGGTGTAGATATAGCCTTTTTGCAAGAAAATCACTTAATTGAACAAGAACATTTGAAGTTAAAGAGAAATTGGGTTGGATATGTCATTGCTTCTTTTTTTTTTAAATCGCAGGCAAGACGTGTGGCTATTTTGGTTAAAAAGAATATTCCAATTAAAATACAAAAATGCTGTGACAGCTCCATCAAGGAGATATGTGATTGTACATTGTCAAATATTTTCAGAATTATGGGCAATTCTAAATTTGCATGCACCAAACATAGATGATGAGAGATTTATTCAAGATACTTTTTTGAATCTAACAGAAGCACACAATAACATTTTGATAAGAGGGGATTTTAATTTTGCTTGGACACAATTTTAGATAGAATTACAAGAGGATTAATAAGAACTAAAACAGCAAATGCAACTTTGGTTTTAATGAGAGATTTAAATTTGATAGATGCTTGGAGAAAAGATAATCTCAGAGAAAGAGACTACTCTTTTTATTCAAACAGACATAATTACTCTAGAATTGACTTATTTCTAACATATGCACAAGTACAAGGGAGGATATTGGATGTTGAATATAAAATGAGGATATTATCAGATCATTTGCCATGGTTATGGACTATAATAATGCTAGTCAAGGAAAAATTGGTATATAGATGGAGATTGAATTCAACATTATTCAAAGGGAAAGATATTTTGTGATTTTATTAGAAAGCTTATTCAATTATTTTATGATACATATTTGTACTTGATGAATGATAAATTTGTAATATGAGATGCCTTGTGAGCTTATCTGAGAGGGCAAATTATGAGATTCACTACAAAAATTAAGAAGGACTGTATGAAAGAAGTAGATCAGTTGGAGCAAGAAATAAAAATATTGGAAAAAGATCTTTAGAAGCAAGGCTCAGAAGATAAGCATAGGCAATTGATTAATAAAAAAAATAACAAAATTATAGAACTGAAAAAAATATTATAAGAACTACACAGATATTATGAATTGGGTGAATGAGCACAGAAAGTACTTGCATAGCAACTGAAATCTGAGCAGGCCTCAAGAACAATTAATTCAGTTAAAAATGATTTGAATGTTATTAGTTAACAATCAGAGGTAAAGGAAGCAATGTTCATTAGAAAGTAACAAATCTCCAGTGGAGGATGGTTCTCCACCAGAATTTGATAAATAATTAAAAAACAAATTGATTTCTATTTTCATGAAATTGTTGGATCAAGCATCAAGAACCTATACTCTTCCAAATTCTTTTTCAACAGTGATAATTATTGTGATATATAAAAGAAAGATTGAGATCCTTTGAAACATTCTTCTTACAGATCAGTTTCATTATTGAATGCAGATTATAAAATATTGACTTCTAAAAATTTGGTGAACAGTTACTAAATTATGGCCAAAATTAATAAACATGGATCAGACAGGATTTGTTAAAAAAGCGACAGTCAGAGGATCATGTAGCCAGATTGATCTGTATTATACATTCAGCACAAGATGAAGGATTTAAGTGGCAGTGCATGTAGGAAAGGATTTTGATAAATTGGAATGGGACTTATTGTTTAAAGTTTTATGTAAATTTGGGTTTGAACAATTTTAATATAAATTGGATCAAGACATTATATAAAAATTCTAAGGTGAAAGTAATAACTAATGGACAAATCTCTGATCCATTCTATCAGGCAAGATCTAGCAGACAGGATTGTCCTTTAATTCCAGCTTCATTTATTTTAGCTGTAGAGCCACTGGCTGAAATAATTCGGAGTGATTTAGATCTATTTGACTGAGCCAGAGACTTCCTTACATAAATTACATTTAAATTTGAAAGAATATGACAAGATTTCAGGTTATAAATTAAATTGGGATGAAAGTGAAGTTATGCCCATGACACAAAGAGATTATATGCTTTGTCAAAGAAATACTAAATTTAAATGGCCAAAGGAAACAATTAGATTTTTAGGGATTCAAATAGATAATAATTTAAATAATTTATAAAAATGAATTATTTACCATTGCTTAAAAAAGTTAAAGAAATTTTGAATAAAAGTTGACAACTTTGCCGATAACATTAGAGGTGAAGTGTAAACAGTATTAAAATGAATATCTTTCTGTGAAACAATATATTTTATGAACTTAACCTATATGGTTACCACAAAAGTTCTTTCAAGAATTAAATAAATATATAAGAACATTTCTTTGAGAAGGTAAAATGATAAGAGTTTCTCTAGAAAATCTAACATGGAAATATGAATTGGGAGATTTACATCTTTGTAACTTCAAGAATTATTATCAAGTAGCTCAATTGAGGTTTCTTACTTCTTTATTTGAGGGACCAGAAAACCGGCATGGGTCAAAATAGAGATGGATAAAATAGGAGAGAAATTAGCAGAGGAATTTATTTATAAATGGGATTCAAAGTTAATAACTGGTGTGATGGAGCAACCTTTGCTTAAACATTTGATTACCATCTGGAACAAGATAAATAATGAAATAGAGGAAAAGTAAGTATATTCCCTAAAAAACCTGTGATTCAAAATATAATCTGATACCTTCTACTAAAGGTAAACCTTTTTTTAAATATTTGGTTTCATAATTGTATTAAAAGTGTAGCAGATTGTTATGAACAAAGTCAATTGATGTTGTTTTAGCAGTTAAGAAATAAATATGGAATTACTCGAAATACATTCTTTTACTGAGTAAACCTGCCAACCTGTTATTTCACCTTGGATCGCATGCAATCTAACATAGAACATTACAGCACAGTACAGGCTCTTTAGTCCTCGATGCTGTGCAGGCCTATAAATTCTAAACAATAAAAAAATTAAAGCCTTCCTAAATCTATTGTTTTCTATCATCCATGTTCCTGTGTGAGAGCCTGTTAAATGCCCCTAATGTTTCAGTCTCCACCATCCCTCCGATAAAGGGATTCCAGGTACCACAACTCTCTGTCAATGGATGCTGAGTTCCTCCAGAAATTCTTTGTTTGCTTGACAATGTAAAACAAATCATATTGTTCTTTACTTGTGCTTTATTGATTTATGAGGGGAGGAGACAGGATTGAGGAGAGACCAAACTGCTCTGTTGAACAAAAAAAAACGCAGATGCTGCAAATCAGAAACAGAAAATGCCAAAAATGCTCAGCAGTTTTTCCCATTACAACCTCCCCCCCCCCACCCTAACCCACTCAAACCCCACTAAACTACCCCAAAAAGAAAAAAAAAAGTGGAGATCAAATGACATAACACCTATCAAATTTTTTTGCCATGGTTTGGGGCACCTCCACCAAGGCGTGGAGGAAAAAATTAATAATTTAATCGTATATATTCCATATGTGGGCTCCAGGTTTTAACAAAAAAGGAATAGTTATTACATAAATTATATGTTATCTCCAAATGCCATCGCTGAATACGCAAATCGGTCTCATTTTTCCAAGTAATTGCCAAACATTTTCTAGCCACAGCTAAAGCCAATCTCAGAAAAGCAATTTGAATTTTATTTGATTTTAACTCCAAACTCAATTTCTTAATTTAACCCGATAAAAATACCAAATGGTCAAGTGAAATGTTAAATTTGAAAACAGCTTCTAAAAGTTCCTTAATTCTATTTGCAAAGGGTTTCACTGTCTCAAGTAGCATGTAAAAAAGAACTAACTTCCTTATGACATCTGAAACATAAATCAGAAGAAATAAACTTATATTTTCTTAATTTCTCTGGACTTAAGTATAATTGATGAAGAAAATGAACCAGTTGGTACCTTACATTTACAATTTTAATCATATTATCCTCACACAGATTCATCCAGTTATCTTGAGAAATAGATATAGACAAATCTTTTTCCCATTTTAATTTAGATTTATAAACATCCATCTTAAGTATTTCATTTTACAATAAAGCATACATCTCAGATATAAATCCTTTCTTATCGCCATCAGTAAGTAGATTTTCAAATTTAGACTGCCTAGGTAGCCGCAACCTACGCCCAAAATTATCCAACAATAATGCTTTAACTTGATAATATGAAAAAAAGTATTTGATGATATTTCATATTTCTCTTTCATTCTTTGAAATGGAATAAAATATCCAGCTTGGTTACAATCTTCTACCAATTTAATTCCTTTCTGTTCCCACAACTTCAAAAGTTAATTATTTAGTGTAAAAGGAAAAATATTATTTTGAAACAAAGGAGTTTTAGCTGAAATTTTACCTTCAGTACCTATCATTTCATTTTTCATAGTCCATAATTCCATCAAATGTTTCAACACTGGCAAATTATAATTATATAATAACTGAGAATTTCATCTATAAATAAACTGATCACTAATCTGAGATAATTCAATATTAGCCCATATCAGAGGGTTATCCACTTCAAACATCCTGTTAATAAATTTCACCTGTGGCGATTCATAATAATTCTGAAAATGAAGAAGTTGCAACCCTCCTAATGCATGTTTCCAGGTTAATTTCCATAATGACACCCTCGCCATTTCACCTTTCCACAAAAATTTCCTCACCGAAGCATTCAGATCTTTGAAAAACCTTTGGGGAATCTTACAAGGAATAGACTGAAAAAGATATTGAATATGGGGAGAAAACATTCATTTTAACACAATTAACACATCCTATTAATGTTATAGGTAAATCTTTCCACTGATTTAAATCATGTTTAATTTTTGACAAGAGAGGTAAATAATTCAATTCATATAAATGATTATAATTACTATCTATTAAAATACCTAAATATTTAATCTGGTAGGACCACTTAAATTTCACAATCTGCCAGCAAAGCAAATAATCCACATCAGCCAAAGGCATAATTTCACTCTTTTCCAAATTAATTTTATATCCCGACACTTCACCGTACTGCTCCAACCTTTCATGCAGACTCCCCAAAGACAACAAAGGTTGTGTTAAATATATCAAAACATTATCTGCAAACAAATTTATTTTATACTCATCTGCTTTCACCTTAATACACTTAATATTACTAGCTCTTCTAATCATTTGAGACAAAGGTTCAATTACCAGTGCAAATTGAGCTGGCGACAAAGGACAGCCGATCGAGATAACACAAAAGGTGATGATATCTGTCCATTTGTCACAACTCTAGCAGTAGGATTTTTATCCAAAGCCTTAACCAACCAATGAAAAAAGGCCCAAAACCAATTTTCTCTAAAACTTTAAACAAAAAAATTCCATTCCACTCTGTCAAAGGCCTTTTCTGCATCATTGGTCAGTCAGATCGCTCCCGAGAAATATTAACTAAAGAAATCAACTTTACAAAATTATCTGCTGAATACCGATTTTTAATGAAACCTGCCTGATCTACATGAATCAAATCTGGTAAATATTTAGCTAATCTATTAGCTAGAGCCTTGGCAACAATTTTATAAAATACATTCAATAAAGAAATAGGTCTGTAAGATCCTGCTTTTAGTGGGTCTCTATCTTTCTTAAGAATAACTGTAATAATTGCTTTAGAAAAAGAATCTGGTAAAGAATCAGTCTCCATCACCTGTTTCAAAGCATCCATCAATAAAGGGTAATCCCTTTATCTTGAAATTCTTTATAAAATTCAGAAGTAAAACCATCATCCCCAGGTGACTTCCCATTAGGCATAGATCGAAATGCTTCCATCACTTCTTTAACAGTAACATCCTATGTCTTTGTTTGTATTTTTACCATATGAATTATCATGATTATTAAATAAAATGTTAAAAAAATACTCTGAAGGCCAGACACGTCAATGGAGAGAGGAGCAGAGATTATATTTCAGGTGAATGACTTTTTATTGAAGGCTCTGATAGATATATATTAAAAAAATCAAGCTTGTATGCCAATTGTGTTCCCCTCTCCATGCACATTAGCTGATCTGCTATGTATTTGCAGCATTATCCGTTTTAAGTGCCACAGAGTCATAGAGCATAAAACAGACCCTTCAGCCCAACTGGGTTAATCCCATTTGGCTGCATGGTCTTTATCCCTCTAAATACCTCTTTTACATAAATCTGTCCAAATGTCTTTTGAATGTTGCTATTTGTCCAGTTCCCTATGGCAGCTCATTCTAGGTGCAGTCCACATTTGGAGTAGAAAAATAGATCTTTTCAGATCCTTCCTAAATCCCTCTCACCTTAAACCTATGCCCTCTTGTTTGAGCTGGAATAATCTACCTGGAAAAAAAAGAAACTGAGCATTCACTTTATCTGTGCTCCTCCTGATTTTGTCAACCCCCATAAGATCACCCCTCAACCTCCTGTACTCCTGGGAGTAGAGACCCAGCCAATCCAACCTTTTTCTTTAACTCAACCCCTCCAGTCCCAACAATATCCTAGTGAATTCCTTCTTCAAATTCATTGAAGTCCTTCCTATTGCTGGGTGACCAGAACTACGCTCAATACTCTAAGTATGCCAACGCCTTGGACAGCTGAATCATGAGGTCCCAACTTTTACACTCTATATATACCTTCAGCATAGAGTCCACGCTGCTGAAGATCCAGCTGCGCTGGGTGGGTCACGTCTCCAGAATGGAGGACCATCGCCTTCCCAAGATCGTGTTATATGGCGAGCTCTCCACTGGCCACCGTGACAGAGGTGCACCAAAGAAAAGGTACAAGGACTGCCTAAAGAAATCTCTTGGTGCCTGCCACATTGACCACCGCCAGTGGGCTGATATCGCCTCAAACCGTGCATCTTGGCGCCTCACAGTTTGGCGGGCAGCAACCTCCTTTGAAGAAGACCGCAGAGCCCACCTCACTGACAAAAGGCAAAGGAGGAAAAACCCAACACCCAACCCCAACCAACCAATTTTCTCCTGCAACCGCTGCAACCATGTCTGCCTGTCCCGCATCAGACTTGTCAGCCACAAACGAGCCTGCAGCTGACGTGGACATTTACCCCCTCCATAAATCTTCGTCCGCGAAGCCAAGCCAAAGAAGATACCTTGCCAATGAAGTCAAGTGTGCCAAACATATTCTTCACAACCTGATCCACCCGATTTACTGCTTTCAAGGAACTATGCGTTAGTACCCCATTGATCTCTCTGTTCTCCAACCCTTTCCAGGGTCCACCCACTCACCGTGCAAGAGTTTCCCTGATTTAACTTTCCAAAATGTAACACATTATATTTGTCAGATTTAATTTGCCATTATTTGGCTCACCTGCTTAACTGATCTAAATCCTGTTGTAAACAGATATCCTTCCTCAGTGTCCACTACACCACCAATTTTGGTGTCATCTGCAAATTTCCTAATCAGGTTATTACTATATTGTTAATATAAATGACGAACTGCAGTGAAACCAGCACTAATCCCTGCGTTATATCAGTGGATACGGGTCTCTGATCAGAAAAATCTCCTACCTCTGTCTCCTTTGTCCAAGCTAATTTTGAATCAATGGGCCATTTCGTATTGGATCCCATGTGATTTCATTTTCCAGTCTTCCTGCCATGCGAGACCTTGTCAATGGCTTTGCTGAAGTCCTTCTGTACACTGTCAACTGTCCTGCTCTCATTATAGGTGGCACGGTTGGCAAAGAGGTTAGTGCAAAGCCTTTACAGCGCAAGCAATAGGAACCAAACTGGGGTTCAAACCCGCGATGTCAGTAAGGAGTTAGTATGCTCTCCCTGTGTCTTGCGTGGGTTTTCTGCAGGGCTCCGGTTTCCTTCTACCCTTCAAAAACGTACCGGGGTGTAGGTTAATGGGGTGTAAATTGGGCAGCATGGATTTGTGGGCTGAAATAGCCTGTTACAGTGCTGTATATCTAAATGAAATAAAATCCCTCTTGGTCATATCTTAAAAAATTATAGGACTTGTGAGGCACCAGCAAGGTGGGGGCTGGGGGTGGTGGGTGGGCGGGGGAACACTGCAGAAGGGGATGGGGATGGGGATCCTGGCAGAAGGGGATGGGGACCCTGGCAGAAGGGGATGGGGACCCTGGCAGAAGGGGATGGGGACCCTGGCAGAAGGGGATGGGGACCCTGGCAGAAGGGGATGGGGACCCTGGCAGAAGGGGATGGGGACCCTGGCAGAAGGGGATGGGGACCCTGGCAGAAGGGGATGGGGACCCTGGCAGAAGGGGATGGGGACCCTGGCAGAAGGGGATGGGGACCCTGGCAGAAGGGGATGGGGACCCTGGCAGAAGGGGATGGGGACCCTGGCAGAAGGGGATGGGGACCCTGGCAGAAGGGGATGGGGACCCTGGCAGAAGGGGATGGAGGGGACGCTGGCAGGAGGGGACCCTGGCAGGAGGGGATGGAGAGGACTCTGGCAGGAGGGGATGTGGGATGGGGACAGCAGCAAGAGGGGATGGCAGGAAGGGATGGGGTGGGTGGGAGGTGACAGACACTGGTAGGAGGGAACGGGGGAACATTGGCAGGGCTGAATGGTGCAACAGTTGGAGACACCTATGTATTGGTGAGCAAATAGTGCTAGGTGGGTAGGGTAAAGAAACTGTGTAATAGCGGTGTGTGTGAGAGAGAGAGAGAGGGAGAGAGAGCATACATGATAGAATGTGTAGGAGAGAACATGTGTAAGTGTGTGTCACAGAGCATGTGCCAGAGACTGTGCATGAGAGAGTGAGGGTGACAGAGCGAATGTGAGAGAGTGAGTGTGAGGGAGAGTGTGAGTGAGCAAGTGTGTGCAACAGTGAGAGGGTGAGTGTGTGAGGAAGGGTGTGAGAGAGAACGAGTGTGAGTATGTGAGAGAGAGAATGAGTGTGTGAAGGGTGAGAGTGTGAATGAGTGAGGGGGGTGGGTTAAGAGAGAGAGGTGGGGCTGCCTGGATCTGGAGCAATGAGCAAAGAACAGGCGTAGAGAGGAGGGGGTGTTAACATTGGACCATTCATCGTCGCCTGTCCTCAACTCACCCAGCAGCCCCGGGTACACATCCAACCCAGAGATGGTTTCATTCGCAGTTTAAGGTGGAGCGGCTGATGCCCGCGAGACACAAAGAGACAGACAGAGAGAGAGAGAGAGAACGGCACCTCAGCGCGTTGCGCGGAAAGTTCGGAGCGAGTGAGAAGGCGGAGAGCGACTGAGCCATCAGCGGGGCACCTCCCCCCAACCCCCGGCACCGAGGCCGAAGCGCTGACAGCCGCTGCCCTCTGCCGCAATGCTCGGCATGTACGTGCCGGACAGATTCTCCCTCAAATCGTCCCAAGTGCAAGACGGAATCGGCCTGTACACTGCCCGACGAGTGAAAAAGGTGGGTGATTGTTGGTTCTCTTTCCCCGAACTGGCCTTGTTTGCCGGGTGAGACTCAGCTGTTGCTTTGCCATGACGGGCTCAGCAGACTTGCTCGACTGCCACGTATTGACTGTGAGCAGTTCCCCCCCCCCTCACCTCCCCCCTCCCCTCACCTCCCCCCTCCCCTCTCCTCACCTCCCCCTCCCCTCTCCTCACCTCCCCCTCCCCTCTCCTCACCTCCCCCCTCCCCTCTCCTCACCTCCCCCCTCCCCTCTCCTCACCTCCCCCCTCCCCTCTCCTCACCTCCCCCTCCCCTCTCCTCACCTCCCCCCTCCCCTCTCCTCACCTCCCCCTCCCCTCTCCTCACCTCCCCCCTCCCCTCTCCTCACCTCCCCTCCCCTCTCCTCACCTCCCCCTCCCCTCTCCTCACCTCCCCCTCCCCTCTCCTCACCTCCCCCTCCCCTCTCCTCACCTCCCCCTCCCCTCTCCTCACCTCCCCCTCCCCTCTCCTCACCTCCCCCTCCCCTCTCCTCACCTCCCCCTCCCCTCTCCTCACCTCCCCCTCCCCTCTCCTCACCTCCCCCTCCCCTCTCCTCACCTCCCCCTCCCCTCTCCTCACCTCCCCCCTCCCCTCTCCTCACCTCCCCCCTCCCCTCTCCTCACCTTCCCCTCTCCTCACCTCCCCCCTCCCCTCTCCTCACCTCCCCCTCCCCTCTCCTCACCTCCCCCCTCCCCTCTCCTCACCTCCCCCCCTCCCCTCTCCTCACCTCCCCCCCTCCCCTCTCCTCACCTCCCCCCTCCCCTCTCCTCACCTCCCCCTCCCCTCTCCTCACCTCCCCCCCTCCCCTCTCCTCACCTCCCCCCTCCCCTCTCCTCACCTCCCCCTCTCCTCACCTCCCCCTCCCCTCACCTCCCCCCTCCCCTCACCTCCCCCCTCCCCTCACCTCCCCCCTCCCCTCACCTCCCCCCTCCCCTCACCTCCCCCCTCCCCTCACCTCCCCCCTCCCCTCACCTCCCCCCTCCCCTCACCTCCCCCCTCCCCTCACCTCCCCCCTCCCCTCACCTCCCCCCTCCCCTCACCTCCCCCCTCTCCTCACCTCCCCCCCTCCCCTCTCCTCACCTCCCCCCCTCCCCTCTCCTCACCTCCCCCCCTCCCCTCTCCTCACCTCCCCCCCTCCCCTCTCCTCACCTCCCCCCCTCCCCTCTCCTCACCTCCCCCCCTCCCCTCTCCTCACCTCCCCCCCTCCCCTCTCCTCACCTCCCCCCCTCCCCTCTCCTCACCTCCCCCCCTCCCCTCTCCTCACCTCCCCCCCTCCCCTCTCCTCACCTCACCTTATCTCTCCCCCCGCCCCAAACTGCTGCCTCTTGGCTGGCCCACAAAGGCTCAATCTTTCGGGAGAGCAACGACAATTTCGCCTGTAGTCGCTCTGCGTCTCTTATATATAAAAAAAAACTAAAATAGACTTTAATTCCCCTTAAGTTATTCAGCAGCGAATTCCATTCAAAGTCTCTTCCCACCCAGATATTCCCATCACTGAACTTTGTTGTGGTCAAAGTTCAGAGTCACCTCCAGGACATCACATACAACCCTGAGATTCTTTTAGACAATAGACAATAGGAGCTGGAGTAGGCCCTTCGGCCCGTTGAGCCTGTGGGGGAGGCAGAGTTACCACTTAGTGGGAGTGCAAAAAAAAACACCCCAAGATGATCCTGTATAAATACAGGGAGGGGGGAAAAATCCAATAAAGTGCACAAGAAAGAGTCCCAGATTGAGTTCCTCCTCCTTGAGGAGGCTGATGGTGGAAGGGGTGGCCGCTGTTCCTGAAGCTGGCTGGTGCGAGTCTGGTGGCTCCCCCGGACCGCTTTCCTGATGGCAGCGGTGCCAGGTGGTGTGGGTCCTTGATGGTGGCTGCTGCCCTCCGACGGCAGCGTTCCCCGGAGATGTTTTCGATGGAGGGGAGGGGTTCGCCTGCGATGTCCTGGGCTGTGTCCTCTGCCTTTTCTATGAGGTGTCACAGACTAGTACCACCAGGTTCAGGAACAGCTGCACCTCCTCAACGAGGCTCTTATTTTTCAGATTATTTATTACTGAATAACTGTATTTAGTTTCTAAGTTGCACAATTTGTTTATATTTCTTTCTTGATTATATTCCCCTCTTGTTGACACATCTATTTTTGGAGTACAATTTGCCATTACCAATAAGTTGAAATTCTGCCTGGCCTGCAGGGAAAAGAATCTCAAGGTTGTATGTGATGTCATGTATGAAATAAATCTGAACTTTGAAAATTTCTATTGACACGATTGCCCCCAGAGTGGCACCCTCTTGTTACTTGCACCCCCACCCCGATGATCTGCAAAGGATGTGGCCCCTTTCAACATAGCCAACTGAGTCAACTACCCACTCCCCTTCCTTTATATGTGGTTTCGAATGTCGGGTGAATGGTACACACCTGAAATATCAAGCCCAGTTTTCTTCAGTACTGACACTGGTTGAACTGGATATGCAGCTTTCTTGTTTTTAATTGTTTCAGATTTATGCTATTTAAAGAATTTTAAACAAGCTATTTGAAGTGGTTTATTCTAATTAACTGAAATTGTAGTTATTGAAAGATTAAGCTCTCCACAAATTGAGATGGATCTTTTGGCTTATCTGTTTAGGATAGCATTGTCGCTTTCAAAGCACAACTCCCAGGGAAGTGGGACCCATTTCAGTTTCTCGAAGAAACTGTTCCACTGATGATGTTGCAGCCTTGTCCCTTCACTCTGTCCTGACCCACCTGCTGAATAACGCCTCATTTGCCAGGCTGCTGTTCATTGATTTCAGTTCGGCGTTTAATGTGATAATTCCCCAGCGGCTGGTGGAGAAGCTGTCCTCGCTGGGTCTCAACACCTCCCTCTGTAACTGGATTCTGGACTTCCTAACGGAAAGACCACAGTCTGTCTGGGTCGGTAGCAAACCATCGAGCACTGTCATGCTGAGTACTTGCACACCTCAGGGCTCGGTGCTCAGCCCACTCCTGTTCACACTACTGACCCACAACTGCATTGCTAGATCCAGCTCCAACAGAGCCATTAAGTTCAAAGGTGACACAACAGTAGTTTGCCTCATCAGTAACAAAGATGAGTCATAGAACATTACAGCACAGAAACAGGTCCCTTTGGCCCTTCTAGTCTCTGAAAAACCATTTTGTTGTGTAGTCCCACTGACCTGCACCCAGTCCATAGCTCTCTCCTATCAATGTACCTGTCCAAATTCTTCTCTTAAAATCGAGCCTGCATTCACCACTTCACCATGCAGCTCGTTCTACGCTTCCAGCAGTCTCAGTGTGAAGAAGATTCCCCCTCATGTTCGCCCTAATCTTTTCCCCTTTCACTCTTAACCCATGTCCTCTAGTTGGTATCTCACCCACCCTCAGTGGAAAAAGCCAACCTACATTTGCTTTGTCTATCCCCCTCATAATTTTAAATACCTATTGTATTAAAATGAATATTTTTGCTCAAATTTAATATTTATTTCAGTCATTACCTTGTTTACTTTCTAAGGGCTTTTTTAAAGATTTGAATAAAGCAGTGCGAGAGTTTTTATGGTAAGGTAAACTAGCTCAAATGGCGTTGCATAGACTTACATGGAAGTATACATTGAGCGGACTACATCTACCACATTTTCAAAATTATTATGAAGTGGCCCAGTTGAAGTTTATTAGTAGATTGATGGATTTAGATCAGCCTCCTAGCTGGGCTAAAGTAGAGATGGTGTGTATTTCTAGGGTTGAAATACATGAATTTATATTTGATTGGAATTTGATTTTGTTACAGCAATATGATATGCCGATGTTGGAGCATTTTTTAAAGATTTGGTTAAAAAAAATAGGGTGTTAGGGTCGAAAGATAAATTATCAATTTTAACTCCATTGTATAATAATCAGCTTATTCCTTTTTCAATGTTTAATAATTATTTAAAGATTTGGGACTCTAAAAGTATAAAGACAAAACAAGAATTTCTTTCTTTTAATCAATTGAGAGAAAGATTTGATATACTTGTAAATTCTTTGTTTGTGTATTATCAACTTGGAGCTTTGATAAAAGCTAATTATGGTAGAGAGATGATTTTACCTTCTTTGTCGAGATTTGAATCTTTGATTTCCTCTATTCCGAAAAAGGGTATAATTCAGTTATGTATAATTTGTTACAAGATAGTATGGATAAACCAGATTAGGAGAAATCTAAACTTAAATGGGAGAGTAATTTAGTTTTTATTTTTCCTGAAAATAACTGGGAGAATATGTGTCAGGACAATGTAATTAAATTGATTAGTGTATGGTATGGAATGGTTAATTATAATTTTTTACATCAATTATATTTGACCCCGGAAAAGCAATTCGGATTCTTGTTTTAGATGTGATTCATGTATTGGAAGTTTTCTACTTGCTGTATGTAATTGTGTTAAAGTTCAATCATTTTGGAAGGAATTAAAGTAGTTTTGGAGAAATTATATAATTTCATACTACCGTTAACAATTTTCTTGTTGGGAAATTTGTATTCGTTAAGGGGAATGGGATTGATAAAATTCAAATTGCTTTTGTACGTTTGGTGTTATCAGTTGTGCATAAATGTGTTGCTAGTACTTGGAAAGATGATATTGAGATTAATATAGCACGTTGGTATAATGAATTGAAAGTATGTGTCGTTATGGAAAAAATTACGTATAATCTACATGATAACTATTCTTTCTTCGTTAGTAAGTGGTCTCCATATTTGAAATAGATGCATTTAGATATACTCTGAATTGTTATTAACATTTACAATATTTTTTTATATATATAATCTATATAAATTTTTTTGTTGCTCCCCTAAAGGGAGTTGGTTGTAGGGGTGGGAGGGTGGGATGGGTGTTAATAACATAAACATAACATAACAATTAGGCCATTAGGCCCTTCTAGTCCGCACCGAACCAAACACCCCTTTCTAGTCCCACCTCCCTGCACAATGCCCATAACCCTCCATCTTCTTCTCATCCATATACCTGTCCAACCTTTTCTTAAATAATACAATTGACTCCGCCGCCACTATTTCTCCCGGAAGCTCATTCCACACGGCTACCACTCTCTGAGTAAAGAAGTTCCCCCTCACGTTACCTCTAAACCTCTGCCCCTTAATTCTTAACTCATGTCCTCTTGTTTTAATCTTTCCTCCTCTTAACGGAAATAGTCTATCCACATCCACTCTGTCTATCCCTTTCATAATCTTAAATACTTCTATCAAATCCCCTCTCAACCTTCTACGCTCCAAAGAATAAAGACCTAATCTGTCCAATCTCTCCCTATACTCTAGATGCTTAAACCCAGGTAACATTCTGGTAAACCTTCTCTGCACTCTCTCCACTCTGTTTATATCCTTCCTATAATTAGGCGACCAGAACTGCACACAGAACTCCAAATTAGGCCGCACTAACGTCTTATACAATCTCAACATCACCTCCCAACTCCTATATTCCATGCAATGATTGATAAAGGCCAGCATACTAAAAGCCTTCTTCACCACCCTATTCACGTGAGTTTCTACCTTCAGGGAACGATGTACCGTTACTCCTAAATCTTTCTGCTCTTCTGTATTCCTCAATGCTCTCCCATTTACCACGTATGTCCTATTCTGATTCTTCTTACCAAAATGAAGCACCTCACACTTATCAACATTAAATTCCATCTGCCATTTTTCAGCCCACTTTTCTAAGCAGTCCAAATCCCTCTGCAATCCTTGAAAACCTTCTTCATTATCCACTATTCCACCTATCTTAGTATCGTCTGCATATTTACTAATCCAATTCACCACCCCATCATCTAGATCATTAATGTATATAACGAACAACAATGGGCCCAATACAGATCCTTGAGGCACACAACTGGTCACCAGCCTCCAACCTGACAGACAATTATCCACTACCACTCTCTGGCCTCTCCCTTTCAGCCAATGTTCAATCCATTTGACTATCTTAAAATTTATACCTAAAGACTGCACCTTCCTAACTAACCTTCCATGTGGTACCTTATCGAAGGCCTTACTGAAGTCCATATAGACAACATCCACTGCGCTACCCTCATCCACATTCCTAGTCACCTCTTCAAAAAATTCAATCAGATTGGTCAAGCATGACCTTCCTCCCACAAATCCATGTTGAGTGCTCCTGATCAGACCCTGTCTATCCAGATGTTTATAAGTACTATCTCTAAGAATTTTCTCCATTAATTTACCTACCACAGACGTCAAACTTACAGGCCGATAGTTGCCAGGCTTCCTCCTTGAACCCTTTTTAAATAACGGAACCACATGCGCAATGCGCCAATCCTCCGGCACTATCCCCATATCTAATGACATTTGGAAAATTACCGCCAGAGCCTCTGCTATTTCCTCCTTCACTTCTCTCAATGTCCTGGGGAAGATCCCGTCTGGTCCCGGAGACTTATCCACCTTTATATTCTTCAAAAGCATTAAAACTACACCTTTTGTAATCTCTATATTCCCCATATTTACCCAATTTGCTTTTTTTTATCTCACATCTCCCAATATCCTTCTCCTTAGTGAATACCGAAGAAAAGAAACTGTTCAATATCTCCCCCATTTCTCTAGGCTCCACACACAGTTTTCTGCTCTGATTTTCTAAGGGACCAATTTTGTCTCTAGCTTTCCTCTTACCATTAACATATTTGTAGAACTCTTTTGGATTAGTTTTCACCCTGCTTGCCATAGTTTTCTCGTATCTTCTTTTAGCTTTCCTAATTCCTCTCTTAAGATTCCTCTTACATTCAATGTATCTTTCAATCATCTCCTTAACTCCATGCTTCTTATATCTAATGTACGCCTCCCTTTTTCTTCGAACCAAGTTTCCAATATTCCTTGAAAACCACGGCTCTCTCAAACCTTTTGCCCCTCCTTTTAACCTAACAGGAACATAAAGCTTTTGCACTCAAAATCTGATCTTTAAAAGACTTCCATCTCTCTACTACATCCTGCCCATAAAACAAATTGTCCCAATGCACACCCTGCAAGTCCTTTCGCATCTCCTCAAATCTAGCTTTTCCCCAATCAAAAACCTCAATCCTTGGCCCTGATTTCTCTCTTTCCATAATGACATTGAAGCTGATGGCATTATGATCACTGGACCCGAAGTGCTCGCCAACACTAACCTCCGTCACTTGACCCATACCATTTGCCAACAGTAGATCTAACACTGCTCCTTCTCTGGTCGGCACCTCTACATATTGTTGTAAAAAACTATCTTGCACACATTTCACAAACTCTAACCCATCCAGTCCTTTCACAGAATGTGTTTCCCAATCTATATGTGGAAAATTAAAATCTCCCATAATTACAACCCTGTGCTTATCACAAATATCTACTATCTCCCTACAGATTTGCTCCTCTAGGTCTCGGTCCCCTCCGGGTGGTCTATAATATACCCCTACAAGTGTAACCTCTCCTTTCCTACTCCTCAGTTCCACCCAAATAGCTTCCGTGGATGTGCCCTCTAATCTATCCTTCCTAGGCACCGCTGTAATATTTTCCCTGACAAGCAATGCATCCCCACCTCCTCTTGCCCCTCCGACTCTATCACACCTAAAACAACGAAACCCAGGGATATTCAGTTGCCAATCACATCCCTCCTGCAACCATGTCTCACTAATCGCTACCACATCATACTTCCAAGTATTAATCCACACCTTCAGCTCATCCACCTTTTTTACAATACTCCTGGCATTAAAATATATGAATTTCAGAGATTTCCCAATTTTTAATCCCTGTTTTCCCTCATCTTTAATAACAACATTATTTACTTTTCCTGCCAATTGCCCTTCATCTTCTTCCAGAGCATTTCCCTTCTCTATCACCTGCCCATCCATATTCAAATACTTACTACAAACTTTCTTTGTTTGCATTCTAACCTTTTCCTTACTGCTCTGTACTATTTTGTTCCCTCCCCCCAACCATTCTAGTTTAAAGGATCCTGAGTAGCCCTAGCAAATACCTCTGCCAGGATTCTGGTCCCCCTGGGATTTAAGTGTAACCCGTCCTTACTGTACAGGTCACATCTCCCCCAAAAAAGGTCCCAGTTATCCAGAAACTTAAAACCCTGCCCCTTACTCCACCCCTTCAGCCACGTGTTAATCCTCCACCTCATTCTATTTCTATTCACACTGTCACGTGGCACAGGGAGTAATCCAGAGATTACCCCCTTTGTGGTCCTTCTTTTTAACTCCCTACCTAACTGCCTGTACTCACTTTTTAGGACCTCTGATTATTTCTATACTGTATGTTATGATTTTGTTATCTTTTAAATAAAGTTTGCAAAAAAAAAATTACCTCAATCAAATCTCTTCCCATTCTTCTGCACTCCAGTGAATAAAGTTCTAACCTGTTTAACTTTTCCCTATCACTCAGTTCCTGAAGTCTGGGCAACATCCTAGTAAATCTTCTCTGCCCTTATGTTGATCTCTTTCCTGTAGTTAGATGAGCAAAACTGCAAAGAACACTCCCAATTTTGCCACACCAGACTTCAATCCATAAAGGACAAGTGGTGGTGTCTTAAGAAAGCAGCTCTATCCTCAAGACCCCACCACCCAGCCCACGTCCTCTTCACTCTTCTACCATCAGGAAAAAGGTAAAAGATGACCACTCAGTGGCACAAGGACAGCTTCTTCCCCGCTGCCATCAGATTCCTGAATTAACATGAACCACAGACCTCACTTTGGAGGTCTTTTTCAACTCTCAACACTTTTTATTCTTCTTTCAAGATTTTATAAGGTGGTTTATATAAATATTTGTACTGTGATGCTGCCGCAAAACTACAAATTGTGACTTGTTGATGGCAATCGTTTCTGATTCAACGCTACACATTACTAGCTCTGTTGTGGAGAGAATAGAGAACACCAAGTTTCTCGGAGTTCAAATAAGTAGTGATTTATCCTAGACACACATCTCTTCACTTGTCAGGAAGGTGCAACAGCGACTGCACTTCCTGAGAAGTCGGAAGTGGGCAAGGGTACTGGCCACCATTATGTCAAGCTTCCATAGGAGCTCTGTCAAGAACATTCTGCTGGCTGCATCAGTGTGCAATGGTTGCTGCAGAGAAATTGATCGGAGGTCAATCTACAGGACCACAAAAGTGGCAGAGAGGATCTTCCCTCCACCCACCCCCCACCCACACCAGGCCCCACCCCCCATCCCAATTGGCGGGATCTCCTGCAATCATTGTTTGAAGACGGCTCACAAGAGCCTGCACCACCAGGCCGAGGAACAGTTTTCTCTCATGGGCAGTGAGAATGCTGAATGATTGAATAAGGTGTATAAACTGCTCATACAAAATCTTTGAGACTACTATTTATTCAATCCTATCTATTTATTTTACATATGTACATGCATATGTATTGTTTTGTCTGTATGTGTATTACATTTTGATGTGTTTATGCACTGAGGAGAGGTGAACACTGCTTTGTTGGATTTTACTTGTACAATTGGATGATAGTAAACTTGAATTTGAACTTTACCTGGAAGTTGTCCTGTTTCAGGTATCTCCCTTTTCTAAATTTCTGAGAGATTATTGGGATACTTTTCCAGATCCTATTTGTCCAATATCTGGACACGTGGAATATGTTAATTCTTGCAAGTAAAATATTAGTTGTAGATAAATGAGAGGAACTTGTGCTCTTGGGTGCAATGTAGTCCTTGCATCTTTTTTCTTCTTAAGACAACTATTAGGTCCTGTAGGTGAAATTAGCAATAAAAACTTCAGGTTCTGGAAGTCTGAAATGAAAAGAGAAAGCAATGAGAACATTCAGCAGGTTAGACCACATTTGTGAAAAGACATTTAGTGTTTCAGGTTGAAACACGGTACCTGGCACTGAGGTGCCAATGCACAGGTCAGGGGAAACAAAACAACTCCACAGGGTTGTTATGCGGCCAGCAGCAACATGGGCACCAGTCTTCACTCCATCAAGGACCTCTACAAGAGGCTCTCTAAGAAAGTCAGCTTCTATTCTCAAAGACCCCCACCACTCAGGCCATGCCCACTTCACACTGCTACCATTGGGAAGGAGGTGTGGGAGCCTGAAGACGAGCACTCAACGGCACAAGGACAGCTTCTTCCCCGTTGCCGTCAGACTTCTGGATGAACAATGGATACCACCTCACATTTTCTTGCACTAGTTATTTATGTTTGAAATGTTTGCTGCTGTAACTGAAATGTTCATGACAGTAAATTCTGATTCTGTAGACCCTTCCGTGAAAGAGAAAATTAATCAGTGTAAATGATGAGTGATAAAGAGGACAAATGGGATACTTCTGATGGGGTGAGGCTACATGTTCCACATCAGGATAAATTGTATATATCCACCAGTCAAATAGTTGGAGATTAATAATTTTTAAAAAAGTGTAATGTGGTGCAGAGTGTGCGAATGGAGAGTAAAACTCAGCCAATATCACAGATAAATAACTTACAACTTATAAGTTGGCCAATTCTGATAGAAACAGAAATGACGGTGTCTGATATTGGAGGATTTGACATTAAGCCTGGAAAGCTGCAGCATGCCCAGAAGGAAGATGAAGGCTTGGTCCTTCTTACAACAGTGCAGGAGGGTACTCTGATCCTGAGAATTAATATAGCAGGCAGCATTACACTGAGGGTTACCCTTGCAGAATGAAAGTAGGTGGAACACAAATCAACCAATCAAGGGGAAACCATATTGTGAAAACTGAAGGCAGTACACTAGATTAGAAGTGCATGTGAATTGCTGCTTCACCTCAAAAAAAAAAATTGGTGCCTGAACATTAGGAAGGGAAGAGACTAAAAGGACAGGTGTGGCATCTCCAGCGGTTGCTTGGGCAAGTTGTGGCTTTCTATGTTCTATACAGAATTCTCCAACTTCAAACAGCTTGCTTTCTCTCCCTCTGCACGTACCTACTTTTGCACGTCGTCCATCATTGATCCGAGCTCAGCTCATCTCCCTCCGAGATGGGAGCATGGTGAGTGTAGCAGTTAGCCTTTATACCTTTAGCAATCGAGTTCGGTCCAGGGTTCAAATCCTACGCTATCTGTAAGGAATTTGTATGTTCTCCCCGTGCCTGCGTGGTTTTTTTCTGGAGGGCTCCGGTTTCCTCCCACACTTCAAAAAAGTTCCGAGTATTGGCTAATGGGGTGTAGGGGCGGATTGGGCTGTTACAGTACTGTATGTCTAAATATTTTATAAAAAAAATTAAAAACATCCTCTGTCCTGCAGGGCTTGTCCTACTGCCCAACTAATAATCCATAAACACAGTATTAATATAGTAAAGCAATATGATAACGTACGCAGCATATAATTAAAGTAAATGCACAATATGCCAATTTTAAATTTCATCCCTAATTGTTAAATGTGATTGTTAAAATGATTATACATAAAGATGTTAAATAATATTATAACAAACCTCTAAATAAAGGAGATATTATCCAGGATAATCATAATTAAACCCCATAAATCTATTTTTATAAAAGAAAGAACCCTAAAACTAATACTAATCTACCTCTCCCTCTAATCAATGTTACAAGAAAACCACAAAGATGGATCAAGTTGCGACCTCCAGCAGACGGATGGATCAGCACCCAAATCACCTAAAACTGTCAATAATGATGGTATTCTATAAATCGGCCCGATACCTTTCCAAACGGAAACTTTTTATCTTTAATATTATACCTAATTTTCTCTTAGATATGTCATTGCATCATGTAGCCACTGTGTATGAGTCGGTGAGAGTTGAAAAACATACAAATGCTGGAGAAACTCAGTAGGTCAAACAGTGCCTTGTTGTAGCAAAGGTGAAGATCCATCACCAATGTTTTTGGCCTGAGCCCTTCATCAAGGTGTGGGGGGGACATGAGAGATGTCCGAACAAAAGGGGGAAGGGGGGGTTGGTGAGGGAGATGATAGGTGGAGATGGGGGGAGGACTGCAGGAAGGGTGGGACAGGCATAAGGCTAGGTTGAGAGAGAGAAAGGAAGTAGGAACTGGAATAACTAGTTGGGGGGTGGGGGAAGAGGAGGGAAGGCAAGCTGATTGGTGGAATGCAGTGAACTCAATATTCATGCCCTGGGGTTGGAGAGTGCCCAGACGAAAAATGAGGTGTTGTTTCTCCAGTCGGCGTGTGGTCAGGCTGGGGTAGTGTGAAAGGCCATGGACGGGCATGTGAGCTTGAGAGTGTGACTCACAATTGAAAGGGTTGGCTACGGGGAGGTCGCTTTTGTTGTGGACGAAGAGGAGGTACTGGGTGAAGCGATCTCATAATCTGTGACTGGTCTCTCCGATGTAGAGAAGGTCACAGAGGGTGCACCGGATGAAGTAAATGAGTTCTTTGGAGGAACAGATAAAGTGTTGCTTCACCTGAAAGATCTTTTTGGAACCTCAGACTGTGGTGAGGGAGGAGGTGTGGGCGCAGGTATTACACCTCCTACGACCATGGTGGAAAGTGCCTGGGGGCTATGGGTGGGGAGGGAAGAGTGCACAAGGGAGTCACGGAGGGAGCGTTATCTATTTATTTATTTATTAGAAAGGGTCTAGTTGGGGTGTTGGAGAGCTAAGGCCAAAGTAGTGGGCCTGGAGACGGAGGCGACGGAAGAAGAGTTTAAAATAGCTGCGTGCGCGTAACTGGTTGAGTTGTGGATGGAGGGGAATGAAAGTAAGGCCTCTGCTGAGGATAGAGCACTCCAACTCTGAGAGGGGAAGATCAGAGGGGATAGAAATGTCAGAGTGGGAGTCACTGTGGTGGAAGGTGTTGGGGGAGGGGGGAAGTGTTGGAGAGGTCCGAGGATGGAGAAGGGAAGTGGGGGAGGTTGGAGTGAGGAGTGTTGGGGGGATTGGTAGGGGGAGAAGAATTGGTGGGGGGGGGAGGAAGGGGGTAGGGAACTGTGTGGGGGGAGAATGGGGGAATTTCTTTCTCCACCTAGCCTAGTCTTCTCCCTCCCCTCCTGCAGGGTCCCCCCTCCCTACTTGTCATCTACCACCCTCACCTCCCCCCTTCCCCTTTAGTTCGGACATTTCTCATGTTTTCCCCACACCTGAATGAAGAAGGGCTCAAGCCCAAAATGTTGGTGATGGATCTTCACCTTTGCCACATAAAGACACTGTTTGACCTGCTGAGTTTCTCCAGCATTGGTGTGTTTTTTTACACTTAACCAACGATGTCAACCGAATCCTGTGTTTTACCACCAGTCGGTGAGAGTTCATATTTCCATTTCATTAAAACTGCGCATCTGGCTATCAACTTGCTAAAAGCTAAAACTTTCTCTTGAGATGCTGATAAAAGTTTATCCAGTTCACATGAAAAAACAAACAGGGCAGTTAAACGGCATGGACCTAATTTAATCTTAAATTTCATTGAGAAAGAATGAAAAATATCTTGTACAGGTCAGGGTCCTTGTTCTTCAGGCTATATTTTGTGTTATGATGCATTCATTTCAGAGTGACTGCATCCAAGGCTAACTCAAAGATCCTCAGAGTTCAATTTCCATTAAATGTAGTTATTGAAAACATGAGGAAAGCTACATTTAAGAGGGTGTAGTTAATGTCAGAAGAGGAACTCAGTCAGAAGTCAGACACAGACCCCCCCAAATGTTTAACATTTGAAATTTCGTGACACCGTATGGTAACAGGCACTTTTGGCCCATGAACCTGTGCTGCCCCAATTATACCCATGTGACCAATTAATTTACTAACCATGTATGTCTTTGGAATGTGTGAGGAAACTGGAGTTCAGGAGGAAACCCATGTGGAAAACACAAACCCCTTACAGACAGGGACAGGTCATACAAGGAATAAGAGAAATTTGGAGTAAGGCATTTAAGGCTTGATGACAGCCTATAGAAAATTGATGTCATTAATATTCAAATGAAGATGTTAAGCCAGTTTTGGTAATAATTAATTAAATTTATGAGGGACGGAAAAATCTTTTGAGTTTGCAACTCAGGTGTATGTAAATTTGTTTTTGAGTAAGTTATCTGTTCCCTGCAATGCTGTGTTTACATAATTGGAAAAAAAATTACCGTGGAAAGCTCAAATGCAGTACATCCAGTATATCATCCTAAATAGGTTCTCAAGTTAATGTAGTTACTATCCCCCCCCCCCAACACCCGGGGGCAACGTTTTCACTCGGAAGGAGTTCAGTATCTGGAATAAACTATCAGAGGAAGACATTCAAAGGAGTAGAATTTTGATGTTCAAAATACATTATGGACAGATAATGGATAGGAAGGGTATGGATCAGTGGTTCTCAACCTTTTTCTTTCCACGCACATACCACTTTAAGTAATCCCTATTGCCATCGGTGCTCTGTGATTAGTAAGGAATTGCGTAAGGTAGTATGTGTGTGGAAAGAAAAAGTTTGAAAACCACTGTTTTAATCGTACCTAATTGACTCATGATGTGCACGGTTTCAGAACCCCAGTGGACCAATTACAATTTTTCTCAAGCAAAATATTTCAGTAACAATTGGGTCTAAAGCAGTGATTCTTAACCTTCCCTTCCCACTCACATCCCACTTTCAGTAATCCCTTACTAATCACAGAGCACTGATGGCTCAGGGATTACTGAAAGTGGGATGTGAGTAGAAAGAAAGAGGTTGTGAACCACTGGTTTGGATAGATATGGGCCAAATGCCGGCAAATGGGAGTAGCCCAGAATACAAACTTGGTCGGTTTGAATGAGAAGGGTCTGTTCAATGCAAAATGTTTCTGTGACTATTTTCTCCTGTTACTAGTATATGATGACTGAAGTTTGAGAAGCCTTTTGTATTAAGTTGATCTCAGTCTATTTGTGCGACATTTTAAGATTGGCTTGCATTGATTCTCATAGTGGCTGCACATGCCGACTTGTGTCAACAGCCTCACCTGTTTATTGCTAAGTTAGTCACTAACTTACTGTGCCCACCATAATGTTTGGTAGCAATACTCTTTTTTTCCTTTATTTGCACCTGTGGTCTACATTGTAATCAAACAATTCACATGTAAAGTGCACATTTCAGATTTTATTCAAGGTTGTTTGTACAGTTTGACCATGTAGAAATTACAGGAGATTTTATACATAGTTTCCCTCATTTCAGGGCTCCGTAATGTTTGGGACATTTGGCTTCACAGGTGTCTGTGATTGCTCAGGTTTGTTTAATTGTTCCATTGGTGCAGGTATAAGAGAGCTCGGCTTGTTTCTCAGCTTTGGATCACCTTTGGTGGCTGGAGTTGCCATTTTTCAACAGGAGAACCAGAGGTGAGCCAATAAAAGTCAAAAAAGCCATTATGAGGCCGAAAAACGAGAACAAAACAGTAAGAGACATCGCCCAAACCTTATGATCACCAAAATCAATTGTTTAGGATTACCAAAATCAACTGTTTGGAAACTCAGTATCAGAGCCAACATGGCTGAGGTCCAGCTTCTTCCCACGGGCAGTGAGAATGGTGAACGACTAAAGGAACTGCTCACATTCAACATGTGAGAGTCTCATTTGTACAAAGCAATATTTATTTATTTATTGTTATAGATATAATGCATGTTCTGCATGTGTGTTATTTGTCTTTATGTGTGTTGCATCTGGTTGTGTTTCTGCACTGATGACTGAAGAATGCTGTTTCATTGGGTTGTACTTCTGCAATCCAATGACAATAAACTTGACTTGATATACAAATATGAATTTAAATAAACATTATTGTTAAATAAGTAGTTGAGTCAGGGAGAATTCGTGTGAGCAGTTCTTTTGATAATTCATCATTCTCACTGCCCATGGGAAGAAGCTGTTCCTCAGCCTGGTGGTGCTGGCTCTGATACTCCTGTGTCTCTTTCCCGGCAGGAATAGCTGAAAGATGCAGCGTGCAGTGAGGAAGGTGTCCTCCCGGATTTAGCGACCCTCTTTGAACAATAATCCTGATAGATCTCAGGTGCTGCTCTGACTTCTGACCCATTTTTCCTCAGCCACTCTACCACTCTGTGATGCAGCCGGCCAGGACTCTCTCTCTCTCTCTCTCTCTCTTTTTTCTCGAGAGCTCCTGCAGATGGTGGTGGCCGGTAGTCTTGCCTGTCTCAGCTTTCTCATGAAGTGCAGTCACTGTTGCGCCTTCCTGACAAGTGAGGAGATATTGTGTGTTCAGGATAGATTGCTAGTTAAGTGAATTCTGAGGAACCTGATTACAAGTTAGAAGATGGGCACACAAACAGTCAAAGGATGGATATGAATTGGGTGCAAACAAGTGGGATTAGTTTAAATTGATATTGTGGCTGCCATCGTCATGAAGGACTGAAGGGTCTGTCCTTGTGCTATGTTCTATTTCCCAACTAAAATATATGGTGATCAATTCTCATCTAACAATGTATTTTGAAGGTCTGGAATTGGGCATGGAAACTTGTAGCTTACGTACTTTGTTTGGCACATCATTTAACAAAGTTACTTGCTAATTTATCAGAGAGCTCGACATATTGTTTGACTCCACCGTTCCTTTTCTTGTATTCTTTCTGTTTTTCATTTACCTTGGGTGCAAGGATTGTGAAGGTGCAAATGCACTTTCGGACTTTGGCAACGTGGCTACAAAATCAAGAAGAGCTCAAGTTAGTGTGCCTCATTGGTGGACGGAGCATTGGTTGGTGAATGGAGTGAAGTGTCTGAGAGCTGTCGTCTGGCTTCAGCCAGGTCGAGGTCATTGTGCCAGACCTCATTAGCACCACCCTTGACTGCGGGTTTGATGGCGAGATTGGGATAAGTGCATGGAGTGGGCGGCAAGGAGTTTTGAAGGGTTGAGTGAGGGGAGGGGTGGTCGAGATATTGATGTCTCGATGGCCATTGGAAAGATAAAGGCCCGGAGCAGGCAGAGAGCTGGAACAAGATGTTCAGAAGGTCTACAGAAGAAGGACACTGAGTGTGTTTTTAAGAGCGGATTATTGGGACGAATCATTGCCAACTCAAGGTACAAGGAGTTGGTTTTACAATACATCATACAACGTGATGCATGGCTAAGATTCCTGAGAACTTTAATATCTTCGGTGCAAATGTATCACATGTTTTCAAGCAAAGGATCAGTTGCTAGTACGTGGTTTGAAGCAACAGTATAACGCCAAGAAATACAGACATTTTAAAAAAAAAGGTGTGGTGAATCTGCAACAGGAGGAACATAGGAACAGGATTGTGCTCCTGTATTGTAACACCTCACACCTGGTTTACCATTCACCTCACACCTGGTTTACCATTCACCTCACACCTGGTTTACCATTCACCTCACACCTGGTTTACCATTCAAATAAAACATGGCTGATTTGTTATCAACAGTCCAAAACAAACTACAGAGTATTTTGTAATATATTTATGGTGACTAAGAAAGAGAATTTCAATTACTCTGAGTGGAATAAAGTCCTGAATTCCCTGCTTAGGGATCTTGTTCTACATTTAAGATTGCTCTTGCTTTGTGAACAAGTAAATATTCCATTGGATCATATTACCATTTTATGTTTGCAGAAGACTTTCAGTCTTTTATTTTCAAAGGAATAGAATCAACATTCTGATCTTCTACATTTAACTTTGATGTCCTGCATTACGTAAACAGGGACCATTTTGCATTGAATGAAAATCTTTTGAAAATGTTGTGGTAGATAAATGTAGAAAAAAAAGGATTAAAAAGTCAGTTGTAAAGTTATAATTCAAAGGCTTTCAACCTTTTTCTTCCCACTCACGAAACCACTTTAAGTAATCCCTATGCCATTGGTGCTCTGTGATCAGTAAGGAATTGCTTAAGGGTGGGAAGGGAAGGTTGAGAACCACTGCTCTTGACCCAATTATTACTGAAATATATTTGCTTGAGAAAAATTGTCATTGGCCCATTTCTTTTGGAGTAATGAAACCGTGCACATGACGAGTTAATGAGGCATGATTAAAACAGTGGTTTTCAACCTTTTTCTTTTCTTTCCACCCATCTTAAGCTATTCCTTGCTAATCACAGAGCACCAATGGCAGAGGAATTACTTAAAGTGGTATGTGGGTGGAAAGGAAAAGGTTGAAAACCACTGGTAGAATTGAATCCTCAAGGGTTAGCTTCATCAGTTAAAAAAAGGCACTCCTTGAACAGTGAATCCCTGCATCTTCCTGTCTCTGCAGCCTACCCTACCGATGGGCAAACGTGCATTCTTTTGTGGCTCTGCCATTATAACTGACGGAAATGTTAGACTTTGCGTTTCCTCGCATAAACGTGGGATGATGTCTGCTAAAATCATGATTCAGTAGTTTCCGATAAATTGGGGGAGGCAGTATAAAAGACAATCTGTTTGATATATTTAATAAGCTAATTGCTCCATTAATTCAGTATTATGATATAGCTTTAATTTAATTTGTAGTTGTTTTTGAATGTTCCATTCTATTTGAATAATTAATCATTTCATGGAGTTCCCATAGATACTGAATTGCTCGGATATGCTTTGATTTGTAAACTCTTTTGGTGATTTTGAATATCAATGTAGTATTTAACATGTATGTATAAATAACACTCTTGAATTCAATTTTCTGTTGATTTGGCCGATAAATGTTTGAAGTTATAATACCCTCTGCATCTCAAAGTTGTTAGTCAGAAGAATCAATATTACGCTTTAGTTTAACAATTTATTGGTAGAAGTATGTGTGAGTAAATAGAGTTCTATAAACACAGAGCAGTTTTATTATTTGCACTGTGCGTGCATTGCATGAATTATGTTGCAACTTCAAATGATCACCTCGGAATTCTGCTATCTGTGGGAGGAAGAAAATTGCTGACTGATTGATAAACTTTTCGAAATCTGTGCACGTGTGTTTGTTCTTGAGTTTTCCAGTCCAGTTGCTGATTGTCTCCAGCAGCCATTCCCAACTTTTTTTCCCGGCTATGCTCCCTCCCCTCCCCCCCCCCCCACCACCCACCCTTGACACCTCCCACCAGGACTGCTACATTTGTGCACCCCTTTCCCTGTGAAGCAGTCAAGTTTTGATTTCTTCCGTACTTCTCTCCTACAGACCATGTTAAATAAAAACTAAAGAAAAATTGTTCTTGCGAGGTGCAAATAAAACAAGGCTTTTACTTAAATGAGCTGTGGCCCCTGGGCAGTGGGGTGGGGTGTGGTGGGGAGAGTCATTGGGAATGGCTGGTCTATGGGTATTTTTTTTCCCTTTTAGTCCTTGGAACATGTTTCCAGGATGATGTACAGCATGGGATATTTAATGAGCTACAGGTACTCCCCGACTTATGACTGTAATTGGGACCAAAGGATTGGTTGTATCTTGAAATGGACATAAGTTGGAATCCTCCCCCCCCCCCCCCCCCCGCATATGTGGAGTACTGAAGTCTTTAAAAACAAACCTTTTACTCAAACATTGTATATAACAAACTGTAACAGGGATACAGGGCATGCTAAAATGTGCGTACTTACTTTGTTAGTCGGCGTCCTGGGGTCCGTCGGGTGGGCGTGGCCATCCTGATTCTTGTGCGCATGCATGAGTCTTTGTTTGATGCACATGAGGTGGGTTCATGTATTGGGGTTCGGTATTGGCACATGCGCGAGAGTTAAGCGCCCTGACAATATTGGCTTTGCGCCCTTCACTCTCGCCAATACCGAACTCCAATACGCGAACACACCGCACTTGCCGACCGAAGACTAATGCATGCGCACGGGAATCAGGATGACTCTTCAAACTTGCAGAAACTTTGAAGCCCTCACGTATTTTCTCTTTGTCCTTTAAAATTGTGGAAACGGTGAAATGAGAAAATCTAACGGCAAGGGATGGGTTTTTCCTCTTCCATTTTCTAGCAGGCCTGCTGAAATGCCACTGCATGGTGGGCACTATATTGCGCATGTGCATTTTTGAAAAAAATTTGGTTGCTCGGGCAGATGTAAATTAAGTAGGTTGTAAGTCGAGAAGTAACTGTATTTGATTAAAGACATCATTGTTTGATTCTGAATAAGAAACTTCTCTTGGTTTCTTGTGTGTGTGTAGATGAGAACTAAAAATGCCACTATTGAACTTTTGGATTATAGCACAGGTAACATCAGACTTTCTTGCTTGATTTTTGAAATCAGTGTAGCATCTGTTAACAGCCGTGCTACCGAAATGAAGGACGTCTGCACAGCACGAGGTTGAAGCAGCAA
Organism: Narcine bancroftii; assembly: GCF_036971445.1. Lineage (NCBI taxonomy): Eukaryota > Metazoa > Chordata > Chondrichthyes > Torpediniformes > Narcinidae > Narcine > Narcine bancroftii. The sequence continues at coordinate 227,467,849 of NC_091471.1, forward strand.
CAGAACTCGAGGAGACTGCCCACTTCCTGTGAGGGGCACACTGGCAGGAAGTGATGCCAGTGCATCACGGTGCCACTCTCCCCATCCAGTGGCACGCAGCATGGAAGCGGCTCTGTCCCTGGGGAATGCATGTCGCCAACCGTGGGCTTCTCCTCGGAAGGGAAAGGGGGGCCCACGCCATCTTGTGTTGGACGCCTGGGGGGGCGATTTGGCCCATCTAACCGCACGGTCGCCTGCCCCGCTATATCCGATTAATTTTTTTAAAATTCTGGCATCCTTTGATGGACCACATCAAAGAAGAAATAGGACTGGAGAAAGTAAAGGATTTTGGCAACAGATCCAACTACGTGCTATGGATCACAATAAGGGATACAGAAAATATAATTAGGGAAAAAGAGGAGGAGGCTTCTGAACTTCAATAATATTGGCTGGGTAAAATGCAGGTTTGCATACATGTTTCTCCGCAAGCTACAGTGAGTTTTAATTTTGATTTGTATCTACTTTCTATTTTAATATCTATAAAAATGGTTGAAGGCATGCTACAAATTGAACGCCAAACTAAAAGTGTGAATTCACTTGTGTTTTCCCCCCTTTATAAACCTTGCTTCATCTCCAGTAATTTATTGAAGCAGCTGTTTGCCATCTTTATAATTTTATTATTATTGGCTGATATCCCTTACTTCCTCAGGAGAATAGCTACACACAAGAAAAACAAATGATTAATTTTTCGTGTAATATTTTCAAAGGTTTGCCTTGACAGTAAAAAAAAAAATGCGCAAATAATATCTCAAACTTTGAGTGATACTCCAAAGAAATTGTAAAGCTGAGTAGATCTTCAGGCTGACTTTTGTCAGTGTGTTGTTCGTTTCAATAAGAGTTGTGTCTTGTCACAAAAAAAGTAATGACTTCCGTTTGTGAAATACTTGCAACTCATTGACTGTGGATGTTGTGATTTATAGTTGCTTATTAAAGATAATCAAAACAATATTAAGTTGTAATTTGAGTATCTGTTTTGCAAATTTGAAGCAGAATCCAAATGCAGGTTGTTGCAGATCTGATTTTCCTGTCTCTGGAGACGCCATCTATTATTGTGATTGGGAGGGTGGAAAGTAACTTCTCCTCTCTTTTGTTGGCAGGGTGAGAAGTTTGGCCCATTTGCTGGAGAGAAAAGATCGCCTCATGAACTGGATGAAAGCATGGATTCAAGGCTGATGTGGGAGGTAGTTGCTCTTGTTTCTACATCGAGTTGCATGTGGTAAATTAATCAAAGGGTTTGTCCCAGACCACAAAACTCTGACAGATATTGTTCCCTTTCCATTTAAAGTTAAAAAAAATCTTTATACTCTGCTGTTTCCCTTCCAACAAGGGGCACGTATCGAATCTCAGTTGTTGGGAAGCATTTGAAGAACACATCTGGTTCGCTGATCCTATGTGATGACAAATCAGACGTGTAATCTGTATGTCCCCACTTGCAAACCTCATTGAAATGATTGTAGAAAATGGTAACACAGTCCACCTGGGATGGAATGCTTTTCTAATGGGATTGTGTGTTTGCTGATTACTTGGGTCCCTGTGGCAATGTCTATCATCTTTGGTGGTCTTCAGGAAAGAAAAAATAAAACAAAGTATAGAAGGTTTCGCCCCGAAACACCTTTTAGGAAGGGGAGGATGAGATAAAGGAAGAAGCATTTGCAATTATCCTGTGAATTGTACAGGCAGTGGAAATTTAAAAAAAAATATGCTACCACACTTTTCTGTCCTAATGGCAACAAAATGAAAGTACAGTGAAATGAGACTGTTTACGTGACTGTGACCTTGACAATCTACTATTCACATTTAGACGATTTATTGCTGCTTTCTTAATAAGCTGTTCATTTTCTGAATGTAGCAATGTTTTTCTTCAATTAAGTAATTTGAACTCGTAAATGAAGATTGCCGGACTTTGTTTTTGCTTTTGAAATGGGGTAAAAATTGTGCACTGGTAGTGAATATTCTTGAGGCAAGTAAGGAAATCATTGGATTGCTGGAATCACAGGAGACTGCAGTTGGTGCAAAAAGGAACAAGCTCCAGAGGAATAGAGAGGGTCAAGCAGCATCTGTGAGGGGAGAGGAATGGTTGGCATTTTGGGTCAAGCTGTGTATTAGGATGAGAGTGTAGAGGGGAGATAGCCAAGGTAAAGAGATGAGGATCTGTTCACCATTCACATTCCACCCCCTGGGACAACCATCGCCATTCACTCATCTGTCCTGGAAACTACATTCACAATGTGGACTCGAGTAATGCCAAGATGGCAGTCCATTTTTTAATCTCTCTTTGTATGTTTCACCAGGCAATTGCTCCTTTTACATAGCCACTTCAAGGCGGGAATGCTGCACCTCTATTGCGCCACGCCTCCTGAGTAAAAGGTACAAACACAGATTGGGCAGGGGTGGGGGTGGGTCATTGTAGTCCCGCCTTTAAGCTAGCAGCAGAGGTAGTCACAGTGCTGAATTGACGTCTGTGTAAAAAGGGTGATCCGACAGCCCGGGACCATTTTGATGACGTATTTATGTGTGTGATCTACTAGTGAGGAATGTAAACATTTAAAAGCAACATGCAGCAGGTAACGGTTACGATCTCTGCTAATTGAGGAAGACAAAGAGGTCTGGGAGCTCCTTACCCTCCGAGCAGAGGACAGAATAAGGCAACATATAGCTGGGATGGTAAAGGATGGCCCAATATTAGAAAGGCTGGTGCAACACCTTAGAGACTGTGGCTTTGCTCGTGACAAGGAGCAGGTGACAAGCAAAATGAAGAGCCTACAAAAGAAAAATCATCAGGTAAACAACTATAATAGGAGGAGCGGTATAGGGCTTTTGACTGGCCATATTTCAATCTGTGCTATTCCACCTGGGGCACAAGCCACTCTGCAAACCCGGCTGCTCTTCTGAGCGACGTGGAGGATCCAGCTTCCTTGGAGACCGTTCCAGCTGCGTCTCCCTCCTACAGCAGCGGTGCTGATGCCGGAGACCCTAGTGCCCTGGACACAGAGGCCAGCAATAAAAATGGTGAATCTGCGCCTTATGATCAACCAGGTAAAAACTTTTTCTTTGTGATTAATATTTTTTTTCATTTGTTTTTGTGAGTATGCTTGCCCATTAAAGAGCCGTCTCATTAATGTTGCTTGTGTTCTACTCTTCTCTTGGCAGAAACCAACCAAAGCCCAGGTGGTGACGAAAGGAAGTCAAGGATTTGTTGCTACGAATGGGACGTGAGGATGCGGAGAGTGATCGTCTTCGATCAGAAGTGCAGCGGGCCCACGAAGAGCAGTTGAGGAGAGAGGCATAGGAGGTGAAGATGGCAGGATGGGAGGCCGATAGACAGGAGCAGGCAGAGCAAATGAATGGGATCGGCAGCTTGCTTAGAGATATTCAGGGTGAGGTGCAAAATCAGGCTTCATGATTGCATTCATGAAAGATCCCGTTCCACTGTACCACGTTCTTGCACCCCAGAGGCAGTATTATTCACTCATCAGAATGACAGCCTCCACCACATGGACGAGACATGATTAATTTCATCCACCTCCTTCCTCGGGCTGCTGGAGTGATTTAACAGTTGTCCACACTGTGTTGTGCTTTTCTACTGTTACAAGCCTAGGGGACACCAAAATCCTGCAGCAATAGATATTCACCAAGACAAATGGTTACATAAACAAAAGTTGCTTTTAATTATCTTTAAACATGAAAACAGAATCACACTTTAACTTATCACTACTGACTTAACCTAACTTAATCCCCTTCTAATTCTAAGCGCACGTGTGTGTAATGTCTGTGTAAGTTCAGAAAAGTTCTTTGGTTCACAGTCCAATCTCACTTCCCATTCTTCTAAGTTCACTGGTCGCAGGCAATTCTTATACTCTGCACAGAATTTAACATTTATAAAGTTTACCAGACTTTGGTGCTTGAAAGGTAAATGGTTACTACTCAGGAAGGTTCTTGTCGGTTTTCAGAGAGATTCGTCGTATGCTGGACACCCACAACTGATTCCTTTTTTTAATCAGCCACTTCAGTGTTGCCAAAGAAACTTTCCCCCTCAGGGTTTTCCAGATGACAACCTCGTTCTTTCAGGTCACCACTGAGTTTCTTTTTGTTTCTCTTATTTCAAATGAAACATTAGGCAACCAGTTGTCTCTTCTTGCATGAACCACAAGGGCTTTGACCAGGCTGAACTAAGCACTCACAACCCGTCTTCCAAATGGGCTTTTCCACAAGCTTGTCAGCTTCCTGCTGCTGACTGTAAAACTATAGAACTGATCTCTGTATCTCTCTCTCTCTCTTTCTATCTCTCTCAGAGAGAAAGCCTGTTTGACTCTCTCTGCTTGCAAAACTAGATAATGCTCTTAGAACAGCAAGTTTCCCTCTAGACACAATCTGCGACTCTGACAAGCTCCTTTATCTGTTGCCTTTTTTTAAACAATCCATTAGCACTCCCCAAAGCTTTTGCAAAGACTGTTGGCCCCGACATATCTAGCATGAGCAGAGATCCAGTATTTTAAATAAGATCTAGTTTAAAGTGCTTGTATGCGGCCTACACCTACAAACCTTCCCCTAATTTATCTCCCAAAATCATATCTATATTCTGTCACACTACTTTGGCACATGGTCATTGGTGTTTGTTCCTTTGCAGAATTGTAAATAGTTATACATTGATTTCCCCCTTATTATTATTTACACTACAATTCTCTGATAAGTGCAATTTACATTTACTAAAAGGTGTTAATAGTTTGCTTGAATCACCGACTAAAGGGACATAATTGCTTCACGGGTCGCCTGCTGACTGTGGCATGTGCACCCAGATAAGCAACTCAATCTGTGGCTCACCGAGTTCGGGTAGCTCAGTGTTCCACTTAGGCAAGAAGAGTTCCCTGCTGATTTCTTATATATTGTGTAGAACACAACGGGCAACGAAAACGTCTGATGCCAAAATGGTACAAATATCAAGTCACTCGGCAAGGCACCTCCAGCCCCATTTGAGGCATCTGAAAGCATTTTCTACGACCACCCTTGCTGAGCTCCAACAGTGCCATTGATCAACGGTGTGGTGGTTAGTGACCTCTGCCATCAGCCGCTTCTTGAGGCGGTTAAGCGGGGATTTCCACTCCGTTTGTGGGCAGACGTACTTTGTGCAACTTCTGAGATCACAAACAATCAGTTCACTAATATTTTCCAGTGGCTGTTTTACAATAAAAGGATTGAACCTGACCCTTGGACTTGTCATGTTTTATTTCAAGTAATCTCAGTCAGCCTTTCCTTCACTTTAAACAAATAAATAAATAAATGGTCAGATTAATAAATAAATAAATAGATAGACATTTCCCTCTGATTGTATCCTGTATGGTTACAGGTGACATAAACATGATTAATTGATCTACACATACATGACTGTACAGTCACGTATATGGACTTATTTCACGTGGGAAGAGGTCCCCGTCTTTCTGTAGATGGTCGAGTTGGTGAAAACCCGAGCATCGTACATGTAACCAAGCCAACCCACATAAGCATCTGTGAAGCTGGAACAACAAAAAGACTGTGTATAGGTCGACATATGAAACACATTAATTGTTAAAGACAAATGATTGTAACTCAGGCCATGCTCCTTACCAACAGTTGTGGTCAACAGCAGTTTAGAACAATGGAGTGCCACCCTTTCCGATTGTAGTAGGCTGGTGTGTTGTCACGGAGGGCGATGAAGGGAGTATATGTGCCATCCCTGGTATCAGCACACATTGGATACCCCCATTCTGCAAATCCGTCCGTTGTCTCCTGACGACGTGCATCACTTGGCAGGTCAGAAAAAGGGCCTTCATGCTCCAGTAACTTGGCGTATACACACACACACACACACACACACACACACACACACACACACACACACACACACTGACACCAAATATACAACTGATGGATCGATATACACGTGGGCAGCATACCATCACAGAGCAATGGCAAGTCTAAGCCAAGGTTCTAAAGGCTGTCGCCAGTTTGTTGTCTTGCGCCTCAGGTGTTGCTCAACGAATTCCAATACAAAAGTGTTCCGAGAAATACGGAAATGGCTCCACCACTCATCTTCATCAAAGTTGTGAGGACATTACACCAGAATATGGGCACCTGTGGTCTCTCTCTCCTCCACATTCTTCTATCCGAGACCAGTGCAAATTGACTCAGAAGAGTCTACAGTGTCTACGGTCTGTGTTCCTTTCTTCCTCAAGCAGCTCTCTGCTTCTCTTCAATTTCTCCTTCTATCTATTTCTGATTGCACAAACACATTGCTCGCATGAATCTGCCATTGTATGAATCAAAACTTTTAAGCAAATTTGCTTGCGTTTGAAGGGTGGTATAAATGTTCACGGCTAGCATAAACACATCAAGTTCAACCACCATTATTGTGTAGAAAGCAACGTCTGACCTGTATGTTGTACGTCACTCTGGATGCCGATGCTGTTGTGTTACATGTCTCGCCTCTTTTGATCCTGGAACACCAGCTTGCCGCGTAAAATGACACACTGGTTCAGCATTATGCTGATGTGGTTCAGTTCAGTGCCAACAAGCAAGGACAGCTTAATGACGGGTCTTCTTCATGGTAGTTTTGCGGGATTTCTGTATAAAAAGAGTGAATGTCTCGCAAATCCATCTTTCCCCTTGACCACATGGAGCCATCTGTCTATCTTTTTCCTCCTCACCTGGTTCTTCCTATTGACCAGCAGATTCCTACCTCATCCCTCTCCCTGACCTCCTAATACTGGGTATCTTCCCTTTAGGCTTGATGCTGGGTTTCAAAACATTGACAATCTCCCTCCTTCACAGATGCTGCCTGACCCACTGAGTTTCTCCAGCAGTTTGTTTTTGTTCATTCGAATACCGTCAGGCTGTTCTGAAATTATGGAGTGAAACACTGAAGTCTGCAGATGCTGTGATTGTAGTAAAATACACAGAGTAAATGCTGAAGGAGCTCATATGGTCTCAAAGCATCTATAGGAGCTAAAGATATATTACCAACATTTCAGGCCTGAGCCCTTCTTCAAGGTATAAGCAAAAAGTGAACAGGCATCTCAATAAAGACTGCGAGAGAAAGGGGGAAGAATGGGAGTTGAAGAAGTCCCGTCCAACAGTTGGATATGATAATAGGAAAGGTGAGAATTGATTTTGTATCTGTGAAAGGAGACAAAGGGAAAAGGGAAGAAAGACAGAAAGCAACAGATAAAGGGGTATGCAGATTGGGGGAGGGGGGCGTTAACGGAAACTGGAGAAGTTGACGTTAATGCCATCCATTAGGAGGGTGCCCAGATAGAAGATGAGATCTTGTTCCTCTCATTTGCACGTGGTCTCATTCTGGCAGACATGTTGACAAGGGAATGGGGCAAGGAATGAAGTGGGTGGCCACGCTATTGCAACGGACAGAGCCAAGGTGCTCAACGAAGCCATCTTCCAGTCTTTCTTATGTAGAGGAGACCACAACAGGAATACTGAATGCAGTAGATGATCCCTGCAGATTCACAAGTGAAATGTTGCTTCACTTGGATGGACTATTTAGGGCCCTGAATGGGGGAGGAGGGGGAAGGAGGAGGAGATGTTGATGCAAGTGAAGTATCTCCTGCAGTCGCACGGGTGCCAAGGGGATGAATGGTGGGGAGGGAGGAGTGGACGAGTGAGTCAAAGAGGGAGCGGTCCCTGCAGAAGGCAGAGTGGGGAGGGAGGGGAATATGTGTCTGGTGGCAAAAATTGTGGTGCGGAGGCTGGTGGGGGTGGTAGTTGAGGGCAAGAGGAATCCTGTCCTTGTTGCGCATGGGGACGGAGGTGCCAGATATGTGGGTAATTGAGGATATCTGGGTGAGGGCCAAGTTGATGGTGGTAAAGGGAAAGTCACATTGTTTGAAGAGGAAGGATGATCTGGCATGGAAGACCGCATCCTGGGAACAAGTGAGATGAAGGAATTGAGAGAAAAGGATGAAATCCTTACAGGGAACAGGATGGGAAAAGGTGTTGTCGAGGTAGCCATGTGAGTTGGCTGATTTGTAGATTTTAGATTTATTGTCATGACATCACATACAACCCTGAGATACCCCCTTCTACAGGTGTAGCAGAACCATCGTCAATTGATAGTGCAAAAAAACCTGCTCACAGCGTACATGGAAACAAACTGACTGTGCAACACAGCGAACAAAAAAGAAAATCAATAAAGTAAGGGTCCTTAAATATGTCTCTAATTAAGTTTGCTGTTGAGGAGTCTGATGGTGGATGGGTAGTCTGGTGGTTCGAGTCTCGTGGCACCTGTCCTTCTTTCCAGATTGCAGCAGCGAGAACAGAGCGACTGCAGGGTGGTGCGGATGCTTGATGTTTGCTGCTGCCCTCCGACGGCAGCGTTCCTTGTAGATGTACTTAATAGTGGGGAGGGTTTTTCCTGTGATATCTTGGGTTGTGTCCACTATCTTTTGGAAGGCTTTATGCTCAAGGGAATTGATGTCACCTTAAAAGACCGTGATGTAGCCGGTCAGCACACTTTCCACCATACCTCTAGAAATTTGCCAGGGTTTCTGGTGTCATACCAAACCTCCACAAACTCCTGAGGATGTAGAGGTGCTGACGTGCTTTTTTCATGATGCCATTAGTGTGTTGGGTCCAGGAAAGATCCTGTGAGATAGTAATTCCCATGAACTTAAATTTTCTCACCCTCTCCACTTCTGAACCCCCAATGATCACTGGATTGTAAACCTCTGGGCTTCCTTTCCTGAAGTCAACAATCAGCTCCTTAGTTTTGGTGACATTGAGTGCGAGGTTGTTGTTGGGGCACCATTCAGCCACGTTTTCAATCTCCCTCCTATTTGCTGACATCCCCATCCTTTATACAACCCACTACTGTGGTATCATCGGCAAATTTCTAGATGGTGTCATTGTCATACCGAGTCACACAGTCTTAGGTGTAAAGTTAGTAGAGCAGGGGGCTAAGTACACAGCCCTGTGGTGCTCTGGTACTGATTAATCCTCACTGATTATGCTCTGGAGGTGAGGAAATCTATGATCCAATTACACAGTGGGTTATTAATTTGCTGATCAGTTTTGAGGGGACAATAGTGTTAAATGCCGAACATTGTCGATAAAGAGTATCCTGATATATGCTGCTTTGGTATCCATGTGTTTCAGGGCTTTGTGTTGAGCCAATGAGACGGCATCCGCCATAGACCTGTTACTATAATAGGCAAACTGGATTGGATCTATGTCACTGCTCAGACAGGAGCTGATAAGCTTCATCACCAGCCTTTCCTCCCTTTCACCTTTCCTCCTTTCCCTCTTTCTTGTTTCCTCCTTTCTTCTATCTCCATATTGACAACTACATCGATGAGCACGTCAACTTCATTCACTCCGCTGCTGACTTCCAATCCAATGTCAAGTTCACCTGGTCCATCTCAGGCTGTACTCTCTCCTTTCTTGATCACTCTGTCTCCATCTTGGGAAATAAACTTACCACAGACATTTTGTACAAAACTACTAACTCCCTCGACTATCTTGACTGCACTTCTTCGCATCCAATCCCTTTCAATGATTCTTTCCCTTTCCCTCAGTTTTTCCATCTCCATTGTATCCGTTGATTAAATCTTTCAGTTCAGATCATCTGAAATGTCCTCCTTTTCCAAAAAAGCATGGCTTCTCCTCCTCTACCATCAACTCAGCCCATCTACAGTGCCCCCAGATGCAACACACAGGATTCCCCTTAAATTCGCCAACTACCCTACCAGCCTCCAACACATTATCTTCTGTAATTTCTGCCACCATCAACCAGACCCATCTTCCCCTCTCCTCCCCTCTCTGCCTTCCATAGGGACAGCTCCCTCTGTAACTCCCTCATCCACTCATCCCTTCCCTTTAATCAGCCCCTTGGTACCTTCCCCTGCAGCCTCAGGAGGTGCCACACGTGGGCCCGCACCTTTTCCCTGACTGCAGTTCGGGACCCAAAGTAGTCATTTCCAATACAGTTCACTTGCATATCTGTGGGAATCGTGTCCTGCATCTGGTGCTCCTGTTGTTGCCTTCTCTACATTGGAGAGACTGGATGCTGACTGGGAGATTGCTTCATTGAGAATCAGTGATAGGGAGCTCCCAGAGGCCAACCATTTTAATTCTGCTCCCCACTCCACACAAACATGGCTGTCCACAGCATCATGTACTGTCATAGTAAGACCACCCATAAATTTGAGGAGCAACACTTTATTTCCTGTCAGGGCACCCTCCAACCGGATGGCATTAACATCGACTTCTCCGGTTTCTGCTAGCCTACTCCCCATCTTCTCTCTCTTCCCTCTGTCTTCTATCTTCTAGCTCTCCAGGCCCTTCCTTCTCCTTATTTGCTGGTATGCCCACCCTCCCTTACCCTCCCTCTATTACCCCCTGTCCCTACCCCTCACCCCACCATTTTGTTTGGACGCCTGCCAACATTATGAATGACTTGATCCTGAAACGTTGGTTATGTATCTGTAACTTTGCTTCCTAAAGTACACTGTTTGACCTGCTGAGTTTCTCCAACAGTGTGTTTTTACTTTAAGACAATTTTAATTCCATCTGGTTGGAGGGAGCCCAGTCGGAAGATGAGGTCCCCAAAGTATTTGGAGCATCGACCCCTTTGTAGAATCCTTGATTACTCATAGACACCCAGCCACGTAAAAAATATATAATTAAACAAATAAATAAAAAGTTAAGTAATAATTAAGTTGACATTTGTTACAAGATCAAGCCAGCAACCACAAAGAAGGCATATCACACAGGGGTAAAGATGAAGAATTACTCTATTAATAAAATTTCACCTTCAAACTTTCATTCAAAATCCCTCCATTTATAACAATGCCCACTGGTTAATATACAAAATTCTATAACAGTGTAAAACTAATAAATTCCCCAGCCTAAATATAACATATGTAATCAAAGGCTAAGCTATATTCCCAACCAGCCCACAGAAAAACACTTAGACACAAAACAAACACAAAACACATAAGACTCACAAAACTTCAATTACAATTGAAGTAAAGATCATAAATAAAATTCATTTTGTTTGGTAAACTGAAGCCAAAAGATCTTTTGGAGAGAAAGAGAGTGAGAGCACAACATTCGAAGTGGTCTTCTTGTGTTGCTGGCAGAGAGAGGAACAAGGGGTTGGTCCAGATCCTTCTGGGTGCCTTCAGAATGTTCCTCCCTTTTAAAATGCCCAACATTCCAAACTGCCTCCCAGACAATGACTCTGCTTGGGCCTCCTTCCACTTCACTGCCATACCCAGTGGTGGTTTGTCTTCCAAGTCCAGAAATTTCTAGATCATCTTTTGTATATGCCCAGTCCGTCTCCCATTCTCTCTCTCACTCTCAGCTGTCCACCTTCACCTTGGCTCTCAAAGGCAAACTGTCACTTTTTACATAAAACCACACAACACATAGGCTAATACACAACACATAACTCTGTAACACATGGACTTTCCATATGCATTAGTGAGGGAAACTATGTGCAAGGTGTCCAGGCCTCCCAGCAATAACCCAATCACCAAGCAACAAATCTAAATTAAGCAAGCAAGTGATTACAATAACAGTTGAAAAAAAACGGTGCTCCTGGCCGGGAAGATGCCAAACAGAGCTAGGTCCAAGCCTTCATCACTGGCGATGGTGCTCCCTTCTCCACATTGGGTGCAGTGCCGTCCGGATCAAAGAAGTCGCCTCGGGCTCCCAGGCAGGAGCGGGGACCTGGGGCTGCCAGCAGGAGCGGGGACCTCGGACTCTATAATTCTTTCGACCCCAAAAGTTTAATTGAGCCCCCGGCATTTATCGACCCCCACACTTTCGACCCCCTGGTATTTTTTGACCCCTTGGATAGTCCCATTGACCGCCGCCTACTTTGGAGAACCCTATTCTAAAACATAACACTTACTATGTAGAGTACATGCTTTATGAACCTCATAATGTTATTTATGTGCAAAAACTTCATGGTATATGTTACCCAAAGTTCCATACAAAGTACAAAATTCACAGCATGATGTCTCATCTTGGTGAGAACTCTTAAAACAGAGGAAGAGGAATAAAACTGCTGTGAAGATCACTGGTGTCTCCCTTCCCTCTATTGTTGACATCTACAAGGAGCTTAAAGAGGGCTCAGAGAATCATCAAGGACCCTTATCGTCCAGACTGCAGTATCCTTGAGACATGGTCTTCAAGGAAGAGGTACAGGAGTATAAAAGCCAGGACTGCCTGGCTGTGAAACAGCTTCTTCCCGTTGAACAATTTCAGAAACACGTTAATTGATTTCTATATATATATTTATTGCAGATTGCTATCTATGTATGTTGTTTGTGTTTAAGGTATACTTGGTGTCTGTGTGTGCATTCAATGTTCCGGAGATGTGCTGTTTTGTCGGGGTGATCAATCAGATGACAATAAACTTGAACTTGACTGATTTGGGCCATTTTTGCTTTTGAATGGTGGGGTGAGATGGAACAGAGTATCATCGAAGATGGGACATAATTTGTTTTGAAGTAGCTAATAGTAGCACATACCTGTGTGGAACCTCTGATCAGAGGAAAGTGGAGTTGAGACTGTGGCAAGCAACACATTGGGGCAGACCAGGATTACAGGCTTAGCTTCACTGGTGGTCCCTCTTATGGTGGTGTTGGAAAGGAAGTGTCTTTTAATTGAAGCAGAGCCTCATCTCTATTACACAAGGGGCACTGTGGAATGTGGAGGAACAAAGCGATTTGGGAATATATATATACATAATTCTCTGAAAGTGCCATCACAGGTAGGCAGGGTTGTAATGGAGTTAAGGCTCTATTAAGATGGGAGATGTTGTAATGTGGCGTCACAGTAGATAGGATTGTCAAGAAAACTTTTGGGATCTTGGCCTTCATAAATCAAAGTATTGAGTACAACTGTTGGGATATTACAGTGAAGTCCTCTAAGACATTGGTGAGGCCAAATCTGGAGTATTGTGGTCAGTTCTAGTCGCCAAACTACAGGAAGGATATCAGTAAAACTGAATAAGTGCGGAGAATATTTACTGGGATGTGGCCGGGTCTTCCGGAGTTGAATAACATGGAAAGTTTAAACAGGTTAGGACTTTATTTCTTGGAACGTAGAAGAATGAGCGGAGATTTTGTAGAGGTTTACAAAATTATGAGGGGTAAATGCAAGTCGGCTCTTTCCACTTAGATTGGGAGAGCTAAATACGAGAGGACATGGCTTTGGGGAGAAAGGGGATAGGTTTCAGGGGAACATTTTTATAGGGGGAACTTCTTCACTCAGAGAGTGGAGGGAATGTGGAATGAGATGCCATCCGACGTGGTAAATGCGGGCTCACTCTTAAATTTGAAGAATAAATTGGGTAATTACATGGATGGGAGGGGTCTGGAGGGACACGGAATGGGTGCAGGTCAGTGGGACTAGAGGAATGATGTTTTGACATTGACTAGAAGGGCTGAATGGCCTATTTTCTGTGCTGCAGTTTTCTATGGTTCCATAGCCTCTTCCTACATTTGAGGCTCTCTCAATTTCTTGCACAGTGCATGCACAATATTGTATTGAAGAAGCATGGAATAAAAGTGGAAAATGCTAGAGTACACCCAATCAGCATCTGTAGACTTTTGTGGAGGAACAACACCTCATCTTCCATGTGGGCACCCTCCAACCAGATGGCATCAATATCTACTTCTCCAGTTTCAATTAAAACCTCCCTCCCCCCAACCCCTTCTTCCCCCTGTGTCTTCTCTCTCTCTCTCTCTCTCTCTCTCTTCCTCTTCCTCTTTATCATACTCAAAGCACCTTTTTGTTTGTTGGGCCGGTCTCTTCCCCCTTCCATTTTTCCCCCTCCCATTTTTCACCAGCCTGTAATTTAAACTCGTACCTTGAGGAAGGACTCACGCCCGAAACGTCGGTCATATATCTTTCCCTTCTATGGATGCTGCACGATCAGCTGAGCTCCTCCAGGATGTCTGTGTCTTTTGACCTGTTTCACAACACCCAGTGTGTCAGAACTGAGAAAGGGGAGAGGACAAAACACATGATTGTCTGGAAACTGGACCAAAACATAATCTGCTGGAGGAACTCGGCAAGTAAGTCATACAGCATCAGTGGGAGAGAGAGCACGGTCAACATTTTAGGCCTGAACTCTTTCTCCAGTCTTAATGAAGGGGTCAGGCTTGAAATATGAACCATGAATTTTTTTTCCCACTGATGCTGCTCAACCCACTATGTTCCTGAGTTCTTCCAGCAGATTCTTTTTAACTCCAGAAGGCAAATTAGTCTCGGTAGCAGAGAAGGGCAATGAGTGGAAGAAAAATAATTTCTTTGATTGGGTGAAATGGTGAGGGCAGTTGTGTAGGCCGGACTATGTAAAGGAAGAGAAAGGAAAAAAATGGGGGGGGAGGCAGGCAAAAAAAAAGTTTTTTTTTCTGATACAAATAAAGTGAATTATTTAGAATTGCGGACTTCAGTAAAATATCCTCCAGGCTGCGATGTGCTCCAACAAATGGTAAGGTGTTTCTTAATATTGAGTTGAGCTTGAGATGATGGGCACAAAGTGTCAGAGTGAGATGGGGATGGTGAATTACGGTGAAAGTTAACTGGAAATTCAGGACCCCCACCCCCATGTGGACTTTGTCAACTGATTATCCAGCCTGTGTTTTGTTTTATCACTGTAGATTGGAGGATTGTGTGAGAGAATCGCTGCATAACTTGGTTCCTGGATGGGAAGATGGGAAATGGCCAGTTTCATCTCCTTCAGTTTCATTGAGTAGCTGGTGGGGTTAGCAGAATGGAGCAGGGGATAGCTTCAAAATGCAGATCGGGGAGAGGAATATGTTTCTGATCATGGAACTGGCCTCCTTATAGAGTCTGGCCTCTTGGGCATGCACTACTAGGCCAGTCTATATAATATATCATAAACTTTAACCAGTTTATTGCAAAGTAGCTCCATTTCACCTTATCTTGGAAATTGCCTTTATTCCATCCATTGTCCTCCCTCTCCTTACTCAACTGACTTACTTCACTCCAATGAAGGGTCCTAGATCTGCATTGTTAGCTCTTTCCCTTTTCAATATTTCCATTGCCTGACCAGAGTTATTCCCCCATTCTTTTTTGGGTTACAGATTTCGTGCATTTGCAGTATTTTTCATTAGTGTTGCATATTACTGCTGCATGACTCGGCTTCTGTGGATGCCACAATTAAGCAGATCCCTATGTTGATTTTTCATGTCTCACCTTTCATGAAGGTCACACTGATTTCTGTCTCAATTGTCATAAATCTGAAAATGCTGAATGTGAGACCTGGAGCCAAATGGCCTGTTTTCTGAGTTGTAGAGTTATAAGGTTCTACAGTATGTGATTTTCTTGCTGAGTCTTCTGGGAAACAGGCTCAGGCCTGGTCAGTATTTGGAGGGGAGATCGCCTAGGAACACCAAGTGCTGTAGGTTTCTGTGAGGGGCGCTGGACAAAGTTGCGACTTCTGTCTGCCTTACGATAAAATTAAAGAATTTCATGTATGTTACATTCTAAATGTAGTATTATGTGACAATAGCAGAACCTTGACCTTTTTACCTTTAATGCAAACTGTTCAAATCATAATGGCCTCAAGCCATCTTTACTTCCCTGACCAAAACCAATTGATACCCATTTTAAAATACATCGGCTTCACGGTCAACAAGGCCAAATGCCAGTTTGGGAAACAGACATTGTAGTTCCTCATACCATCTCAGCGTCCGGGGCAGCTCTAGCACCGGAGAAAATGGTAGCCGTCCAGCATTTTCCCAAACCCTTGTCCCTCAAGGGCCTGCAGGAATTTGTGGGAATGGTAAATTTTTACCATAGATTCATTCCCAACGCTGCCCGCATCATGCACCCTCTTTTCACGCTGAACGCGACGAAAGATAAGACCCAGGCCTGGTCGGAGGAGGCGAACGGTGCTTTTGCTGCAACGAAACAGGCCCTCACAGAGACGACTTTGTTGATGCACCCGCACCCGGAAGCACACACGGCGCTCTCGGTCGACGCTTCTGCCACAGTGGTCGGGGGAGTACTGAACCAGTAGCTGGATGGGCAATGGCACCCGCTGGCCTTTTTCAGTAAGCAGTTGCGGCCGCTGTAGCTTAAATACAGTGCGTTTGACTGGGAGCTTCTGGCGCTGTACCTGACCATCCGCCACTTCCGATACTTCTTGGAGGGCAGAACTTTCACAGTTTTTACCGATCACAAGCCCCTCACCCAATCACTGGCTATGGCCAAGGACCTGTGGTCGACCAGGCAACAGCGCACCACATCCGGCACTGGACAGGCAAGGACAATGTAGTCACGGATGCGCTCTCCTTCCTGGCCATCAGCACGCTAGCTTCTGGCCTCGACTACGCTCAACCAGCACAGGCTCAACAGCACGATGCCGAAACTCAAGCTCTCCAGAGTGCCATCTCAAGTTTCCACCTCGAGGATATCTAGCTTCCTGACTCCGCCCAGCCGTTGCTCTGCTACACCTCCACTGGCTCACCGCACCCGGTAGTCCCACAGGAGTGGAGGGCTAGGGTCATCAGCTCTATCCACTATTTCACCCACCCCTCAGTAAAGACCACCGTGCATATTGTGGCACAGCGATTTGTCTGGCATGGCCTCAAAAAGGAGATGGCAGCGCTAACCCACAACTGCATCAGGTGCCAGATATCTAAAGTCCACAGGCACACTGTTCAACATTTCTACTCGACAACACGGAGGTTCCAGCATATCCACGTGGATGTCATGGGCCCCTTGCCGGTGTGTCCAGGGAGTCGTGGTACCTGTTTACCATAGTGGACAGAGTAATCAGGTGGCCTGAAGCCATCCTGGTCCATGAGGCATCAGTGGAGACATGTACTAGAGCCCTGGTCATCCAGTGGATTGCTCGTTTTGGCATGCCGGCGCACATCACCAGCGACAGAGGCACCAAATTTACCTCCGCACTATGGTCACAGCTGGCAAGGCTTTTAGGAGTAACACTGCACCACACCACAGCCTACCACCCACAGAGACACCTAAAGTACACTCTGATGGCAAGACCTTCTGGCCCCGACTGGGTGGACGAGTTGCCCTGGGTTCTCCTTGGGATTAGGACGGCGCCCAAGGAGGACCTACAAGCCTCGTCAGCAGAAATGGTTTACGGTGTGCCACTCTCCCTGCCAGGCGAATTCTTTGGCCTGGAGGCCGAGACAACGCACAATGAAGGTGAGTGGCTTGTGGACCTCTGTCAATGACTGGGCAACCTAACCCTGCCACCCCCATCGGACCACGGCACCCGACCTTCCCATCAACCGAAAGAACTGAATGTGGCGCTAATCGTGTTCATCCAGAGAGGACCACAGAGGGCCCAGCTATAGCACCCATACAAAGGTTCTCTGGCGGTCCGGTGGAACTTTCACTTTAGATGTGGGGGGCAGGGAAGAACTGTTTACTGTGGACCGTTTAAAAGCCGCTCATTTGGACCTGTCACAGCCGATGCAGACGGCCGTGCCCAAGCGCCGGGTCCAGCCGCCAAAGCGACAGGATGCGTAGCTGGTTCTGAGGGGGGTTGTGTGGTGGCGCACGTCCTCATGGTGAACTAGCCCCACTTGTATCGCCACGTGGTGGGGCAGCCATGGTGAAATGGCGTCGTCAGAGGTTTCTCTCTGACTCCAGCATCCCTCCCACTGCGTCACAATGCACCAGGTGACTGAGCTCATGCTTCCCTTAAAGGGGCATGCTGAATTTGAGTAAAAACAGTTGTTAACGACCTTCGGTGTGGCAGCAGTTATTTACTTCAGCTCCTGCAATCGCCACACCTTTGTGTTTACTTCACCTGGTTTGTTTCTATACTGTTAATGAATGAAAATTAATGGAGTGACTTGTTGGGTAATTTTTTTTCCAAGGATCATCAGAAATCCATCTCAAGTTTCTAGATGCCAACGTAAATAGCCTATGTGTGAATTCCTGAAGAATAATTTAAAAGCGAGGTCCCTGATGAATGGAAAAAGATGGGAGAAGAGTGTTGATGATGTACTGTACTTTATAATGCTGTGCTTTGAGTTGTATAGAATGAACAACAAATAAAATTTTTATTGTGAGGGAAGAATGATTGAGAAAGCATCCTATCATTCGATAGGATGCGAGACAGGATATATAATGTTAAACATAATTGTTAGGTGATACCAGTAATGTTCTGAAGAGAAGCATGCCTCTAAGAAAACAACCTGGAATAGGAGTTATTAGATAATTATTTTAAAGAACAGACTCAAGATCTTTTGAACAATGGTACATTGTCAGCTTTTGCCATTCACAATCCTGTGTGACATTTGTTGCCCTTTTTATATAATGGCAGCAGTTAACTTTTTTAATAAAATGAATGTATAGTGTTTACATTTGATCCCTAAGTCTCTCGTTTTAACATTAACTTGTGGCTTTAATGTTCAATGTCACTGTTCTAATTTTGTCAAGTTAATTTTATGGTATTCCCTCTCCATTTGAGTTATTCAATCATTTAACTTGTCAGGTCTTGAAAGGATTCAGCCAATGTAGAGGTGCCCTCCTTATCAGCTAACTCATTGCAGCTGGAAAAAGGTTGCAGGAAGCTGAGGAAAAAGTGTAGACATTTAGTGAAGTGATAAAGGATTTACCATCTGACTAGTCGTAAGTCAATATCAAATAATAAAAATGAGCAACGTCATGACATTCAACATTGCATATAGACTGTAAGATAAAGGCAGTGATGTTTTATGGAGAGTGAAATTGAACAGTAGCTGTAGTTGAAATATATCACACGTACTTTCGACTGAAACCAGAGATCTGACTCAACAGAACTCCATAACTTTATGAAAGTTTCAAGTAATGGGACTGAATCTTTCTCTCACTGCTTTCCACTGATGGAAATTACTTTGGTGCAAAGATTCATTTAAAAAGGAAAAGCAGAAAATGTGTCCATTAAAGAATCTATCAAGTCATGTTGCTCAGGAACTCAAATCAGAATTTGGGACAATAAAATTAACTCAAAAGGGACAGCTGCTCACAGCTCACTAGCTGATTTTTAGGAAAAACTGTTTATTATATAATCTAAGAAAGAAAGCTTCCAATATATTTTTGCAAAAAAAAAATTAACAATGCCAGGATTAATGACTCTCTCAATAAACTTTGGAAGGCCCAATTTATCATGTGGAAAATGAGCATTTCTGCAAATTCAGTCTGCGATTCCATTTAAAGTTGAGAACATTCTGGAATGTTAACAATGCTGGATGTCTCATTAATTTGACCTATTACTTCCAAAAGTACCAAGGTTAAGATTGTAAAAACTCCATGTTTATCATAATTGTCTCCAGCTATTCCTTTAGGCTACCTAATCTGCAAAAGCAAATTCACCAGGATGTTCTTTGGACTGTAGAACAGTAGTTAGACGGTTACGCTATTGCTTGACAAATGGATACAAGGTTAAGCTTTGAATTGGAAATAAAAGTGAATACTTTGGAGAGGTTTTTAATTCACATTCCAATTACTGATATGTGTATAATATATGTCTACACATGATATGGTTAGACTTGACTGAGGTCATCAGAGAAAATTGAAAAATGCTTTTCTTTGCCGCTGTGAATGATATACATTAATTTTAATTGAAAAAAATTTGTCCATCCAAAGGAGGGGGCTTTGCCATGTCTTTATACTGCAGTCGGAAGCATATATTAACATATATGGTACTCAGAGGGGTAAAAAATACCTTTCTCATATGTTTTAATTTTTTTTTTGTAGTAGGAAATAATCCTGAGCATTTTTTTCACCTTTGTAGGTACGTGGAAATAAGGGAGAAGTTTTGTATATTTTGGATGCCAGCAATCCTCGGCATTCAAACTGGTTACGTTTTGTTCATCAAGCCCCAACACAAGAAGAAAAAAATCTGGCTGCCATTCAGGTACATATATTTAGGGATTTAACAGAGATTCTTAATGAAGGCTAATGGTTTTTGCAGTTGTCTATTTTTTTCCATTAGATTAAATATAACCATCCACACAGGTGCAACACCTGCTCTCTGTTTTCCAAATCAACTGTAATGCTCACAAATTAGCATTTAACTCTGATAAATAGTTCAGATGTGTCTGTGAATTATGGTACATGTGAAATATGGGATTTCAAAATAACATAATAATCTCAGTCTAGTCAAGTTATGCATTCAATAAAACCTTAATTAAGAATTCCACATCAACTTTTTAAGTCAGATCAAACAAGAATTGAGTAGTAAAACTGGTAATTATTCATAATGCTTTAATCCTTGTTAAAGTAATCATCTTTTAAAAAATATTTTATTTTTGTTTTTTTCCATAGTAACGCACGCTCACACACACACACACACACACACACACACACACACACACACACACACACACACACACACACACACACACACACACCATACAGAAAACAAACAAAATAAAACAACCCCTCGTTCCCTCCTCCCTTTCACACATAAATCCACACATCGTCAGGGCTCACATTTATGTTGACCATAAAAAGATTCTATATGGGGAAGTCACTTGGGAAGTTATAGTTATAATTGGACCCCTATATGACCCAAATATGGCTGCCATATTTTGATAAGTATGTCATATTTATTCTTTAAATTATATGTCATTTTTTCCATAGATATGCAACTATTCATCTCAGCAGCCCATCATGCTTATATGTAGAGGGGAGTCAGATTTCCAAGTAATTACAATACATTTCTTAGCCACTGCTAAGACTATTTTAACAAATTAAATTTGGAATTTAGTTAATTTATTGCTTATTTCAATAAAGTTATCCAAAAGATAAAGCTCCGGGTCACCGTGAAGGCCACCCCTATTATCCTTGTTAGTATTTCAGTAATATTCTGCCAGAAATGTCTCACATTCACACGCGACCACTTAGCATGTAAAAACATTCCTATTTCTATCTCACACCTATAACACATTTCTGACATTTCAGATTTTGATTTATGCAACTTCTGTGGTGTAAGATACAATTGGTGTCGGGAATTATATTGCACTAATCCGTATCTTGTATTTATAATTGACGTTACGCAATCCAAATACCAATAAGACCCGCATCTTTCCATTAACACAACTCCTAAATCCGACTCCCATCTCTCTTTCTCTCAATCTCTGCAAACCTAGTTTTGCACTTTCAATCTGGAGAGCAAAGTTCATCTTAGTTATAAAGTTAGGTGTATTCCCCATTCAAATCATTCACTAATTGAAAATAAATATGGACAAGGGTGAGAAATGCCACTGATGAATTTTGATTATGAAAGATATCAAAAAGGTAGTAGAAAAAAAAGAGAAAGATTGACTAAAATGGAAAGACTTGCTGATTACTTTAGTAGGAAGAGGAAATTGTATTAAAATGCAGGTGATGCCAAGATTATAGTATCCTTTTCAATTGTTGCCTATTGCACTACCTAAAAAAAATCTTTAAATTATTAAGTAATTATATAAAGTCATTCTTATGGAATAAAAGAAGTGCTGAGAATTTCATTGGAAAAGCTAACATGGGATTATAGACTGGATGGACTTAGACTTCCAGATTTAAGTTGCCTCCGCCTAGCAATCAAATTTAAATCTTTCAGAACTGATGATGTCGTTTTTGCAGCTTTTGCCCTTGTTACTGTTCTGGCAGATTTATCTAGTGTTGCATCTAGACAGAAATTGAAATCTCCTCTGACAAGTATATTTTCTCTTCCCTCCGCTGTTTTTAAAAAGATATCCTTCATAAAGACTTCACCATTATAATTTGGAGCATAGATATTTGTAAAAGACTGTGATTCTGCATAAATTTTACAATGAGCTGTGATGGATTATTTGGAGATGTTTTTTGGGAGATAAATTGGTAACATTAGTATAGATTACATACATACACGCATTTTAAAACAGATCTTATTTGAAATATGAAGAATTCATATTCATCGACTTTACAGAAACTATGGAGAATGCTATGTACATTACACAAGTAGGTGCTAATTGAAATGATGTCATGAATTGAATAGACTGGAGTCAGGTAATCTGTGTTTGATATTTCTGACCTCTCTGCAAAGTGGTCAGTCAAAGGTCAACTCCTATTGTTTGCTGGTGAAGGTGGGAGGTTTTGCAAGTGTGAGAGAGAGAAGAACATGTGGCTGGAGTTTGAATCTCAGAGAGAGAGATAGTCACAGCTGTAACAAGCCAGGAGAAGCTTGTTGGAACTGAAACAGAAGTTCCAGAGTGGCGGATGGCTGGAAGTGTTATCTGTCTGATGTTTCTCTTGGAATAAACGGAACAGAAAGGAATTCTGTGGTAGCCTGAAAGAAAGAGGTTATCATCTGGAGAACCCTGATGGGGCAAGTTTAATCAGCAAGATATTGAGGTGACTAATGGCGGTACCTCAGTTGTGGAAAACTTGGAACAATACATCTCTCTCTGCAAACCTACAAGAACCTTCCTGAGTGGTAAACATTTACCTTTCGAGCACTAAAGCTTGTTGAACTTTATACATATTAAATTCTGTGCACAGTATAAGAATTGCCTGCAACCAGAGAACTTGGAAGAATGAGAAGTGAGATTGAACTGTAAACCAAATAACTTTTCTTAAATTTACACACACATCACATATACGTTCGCTTAGAATTAGAAGTAGGGTTAAGTTGGGCATTTAAATTAATAGTGATAAGTTAAAGTTTGATTCTGTTTTCATGTTTAAAGATAATTAAAAGCAACTTTTGTTTAAGTAATGACTTGTCATGGTGACTCTATTGCTGCTGGGTTTTGGGATCCTTTGGGCTCATAACAGAGCCATTACAAATGTTCTGACTTGGTCAGTCAGTGTCTCTTCTATTATTATTGGCATATTCTTATTAATTAGAATTGCTATTCCTCTTTCTTTTTAGTCAAATGAAAATGATATTATTTGTCCCATCCATCCTCTTTTTAATTTAGCTTGTTCCGATTTGGTAAGATGTGTTTCTTGTAGAAAGACTATATCTGCCTTTAGTATTGTTTAGATGTGCAAAGACCTACTTCTTCTTCACCGTTCCATTTATTCCATTAACATTAAGACTAATAAATTTTAGTGCTCTATCTATATTGATTTTTTAAACAAATATTGCTTAACAATAAAACCTTTTTTTGTTGTTTAAATAATAGTGATCTTTTGCCTTTAAAAAAAAACCCACATACCATGTCCCTGCCCTGATGGTGACAAAAGCCTGTTAGAAAAGTCCGCAGAATCCTTCTAAGAAGAACCCCTCCCTTTAGCGCCATCTTTTATAGATACTCCTGTCTGGGCACCATTCTCTCCCTTAGATCGGTGTCTCCAACGCACAGCTACTTTTTCTAAGTTTTCTCTCTTTTCTGAGCTCTCAGTGAGCATTTCAATAAAGTGTACTTTTCAACAGTAAATACAAGACAGTTTAAAAAATACAGCTTTTACTTCGTCCCATTGTAAATATTCTTCAATCTTCTTTCGCACCATTAGTTTTTTCATAACACTCCTAAGAAGTCTTCCACATCGTTCTTAGTCTTGAAAAATCATCGATTACCTTCTGCTCCTTGAACGCTCACAGTTGTGGGTATATCATCAGATTTTTAAAGTTTTTGGAACGCAATTGTCTTTTTACATCATCAAACTTCTTCCTTTGCTTAATCAAAGTAGGGCTAAAATCTTGAAAAAAATAGCAGTTTTCATGGTCAATCTCCGGTGGACCATTATTTTGCTTAGAGTATTCATCTGCTGCTTCCAGAGAATTGTCTTCCATTCCTGGTAACTCAAAAGTCTTACCAGGACCAGTCATGGTCGCTGATCGCCAGCTCTCCTGGATCCGAGGGTCTGCTGAGCCCTTTCAATATGCAGTTTTTCCTCTGAATTTTCCCTCTCCCAGGACTCATGAGATCCATGTTTCAAAGAAACATCCAGAACTTTTCTCTCGATTCCTTCTTTCAGTCCGATAATTCAAACATTATTTTGTCTGCTAAAATTCTCCACATGGTCGATCCTGTCCAGCAGACCTCATGTGTCCGACTCCTATTTCTTTACATCTTTTTCCAAAGCTTTTAGCTTATCTTGTGTTTTTAACCAAGTCCAGTTCTGCTTGATTAATTCTTTCCATTAAGTCTTCAACGATTTCTTTAATTTCATTCATCCTTTCAGTTATCTCTCTCATTACATTTTTGACGCCTGCATATTGATTGCTCAAGTTTTCCAGGATAATATTTAGTTCTTGTCCCATCTCCCATCTCTGCCATGGTCCGCCAGTCCTGAGGCCACTCTTGCACTGTTCCCTTTTGGGCTTTCACTCCTAACTTCCGACACTATTCACTGCAATTGTGGCCTATTTATAACGTCTTAATCCGTTGTTCTGTAAATAGCTGTATAAGTTTCGATCGATTGCCTTGGTTTTTACAGCAATTTGGTCAATTGTAAGTTGAAAAAAAATGTGCTATATAAAATAAAGAACTTGAGTAGAAACTTTGTTGATTTTTGTTCTCGGCTGCCTTTATTTCTTAGTACTTGTTTTGTTCATCTTTTAGTAAAAAAAATCTTAATTTTAAGATTTTAATTGTCTTTTTAATGCTCTTCATGGAGAATTCAGTCAAAGCACATCTGTCGAAGTCCTTTGCATGGGCACGCCATGTGGATGTGAATGCTATTGTGTGATAGTCATTGAGGCAGCTCACACTACTCTTTTTGGGGACCGGGATGATTGGTGGCCTTTTTAAGAGGTGGGAACCTCTGACTGGAGCAATGAAAGATTGAAAATGTCTGTGAACACTCCGGCTAGAGGGTGGGCACAGATTTTCAGAATCCTGCCAGCGGCCTGATGCCTGGTGAGGGTTCAGTCTCTTGAATGATGGCCTCAGAGTCAGATGTCATATTGCAGGGATTCTCATTGGCACTGTTGGGTTCTCCTTCTCAAAGCGGGCATAGAAATTGTTCAGCTCATCAGGTAATGAAGCATCACAGTCATCTATGGTGTTCACCCTCACTCTGTAGGCTGTCACACCCTGCCATAATTGGCATGCTTCTATCTCCAATCTTGTCTGGAATTGCCACTGTTGAAGAGATGGCCTTCCATAGGTCGTACCTGGACTTCATGTAGAGATCTGGATTCCCAGCCTTAAATGCCCTTGATCTCACCCTTAACAGGTTGAAAATCCTCTGATTCATCCAAGGCTTCTGGTTGGGGAACACCTGGTAAGTTCCCGTAGGCACACACCCATCCATGCAGGTCTTGATGAAGCCGGTGACACCTGCTGGATGTTCATTCAAGTCTAAGGATGAATTCTTGAATACGGCCCAGTCCACCAATTCAAAGCAGACTTGCAGGTGCTCCTCTGCCACTGGTGCTGTGGTCCTCAGTCTCTGCTTGTTAAGCCAGGTGATCAGATTTGCTGAAGTGCGATTGTCGTGACATGGCTCAGTAGGTATTCTGCATGGTGGTGTAGCAGTGGTCGAGTGGTTATATGGAGTGTGTTGACTCTTTTGGTCTTGCATGCAACATGTTGGTGGTAGTTCGTTAGAGTTTTCTTCAGGTTGGCCTGATTGAAGTCCCTTACAATGATCGGGAAGGTATCAGGATGTGTTATCTCATGGCTGTTGATCACAGTGCTCCATCCCACCAGAGCTAGCCTGATGTAAGCGTGGGGTGGCAGAGAACTCCCTTGGCAGGTAGGATGGGCGGTACGTGATTGCCAGATGCTCCAGGTCGGGCGAACATGTCTCAGACATAACTGTCAAGTTTGTCCAGCATGATGAATTAGCAACCTCCCCTGGTTTTTCCTGATGCCAGTGTCCGGTCAGCACAGTGGAGGGTGAAGCCCATGGGCTGTAGCACCATGTCTGGAATGTCTGCGTTTAACCATGTTTCTGTGAAGATCATCCCACAGCACTCCTTGACGACTTTCAGATTTCAGATTTATTATCAGTGTACATAATAACATCACATACAACCCTGAGATTCCTTTTTCCTGCCGGCAAAGAGGAATTACCACTAATTTTTAGTGTAAAAAAAAACTACACAGCGTAAAACATGTAAACAAAGAACTGTAAACTGATAATAAATGTAAACAAACTGACTGTGCAGTACAGAGAGAACAAATTTCACAAGTAAATGAGTTCCTGATTGAGTTTGTTATTGAGGAGTCTGATGGTGGCAGCTGAACCTGAACCTGGTGGGGTGAGTCTTGTGACACCTATACCTCTTTCCTGATGGCAGCAGTGAGAACAGAGCAAGTGCTGGATGATGTGGAATCTTGATGATTGCTGCTGCTCTCCGACAGCACTGTTCCCTATAGATGCACTCATTAGTGGGGAGGGTTTTGCCTGTGACTTCTTCGGCTGGGTCCACTACCTTTTGGAGGGCTTTACGCTCGGGGATATTGATGTTCCCATATCAGATGGTGATGCAGCCCGTCAGCACACTTTCCACCACACTCTGTAGAAATTTGCCAGGGTTTCTGGTGTAATTTCTGATGGAATCTGGCTCGGAGTTCATAAAGTTAGTTTTCCAAGGATTGTACGTTGGCCAGGAGGACGTTTGGGAGTGGAAGCCTCCGGGCTTGGCATCTTAGTTTAACCTATTGCCCCCATCTCCCTCTGTAACCACATGGATGGGCCTTTTTTAAATGGCCAATGGGTTGGCTGCTGGCAACTCCTGCAGCATTGAAATGGTCTCTTTAAATTTCCCATTATGTTTAACTGGATTGAGCGTCTGCTGTTTGCGATTCCAGTGAAGTTTAAATGGCCCGTTTGCTGGCCTTTTAAAACTCCCGTGGTATTTAACTTGCTTGAGCGCTGGCTGTGTAAAAGTCCTGCGGACCGACGGAAACTATTCTTTCTACCAGTTGCGAGGTCTGCTACTGTTCTTACGATACCCTTATTCACAGTTAAGTTTGATTCTATGGTTACAGGTGATAGGCTCTAGCAATGACTCCAAAGCTGTAGAGTGAGGAATGATCGGCTTTATTACACTTTAGATGTAGCTGGCCTGATTCCAAGTGCTCGAATGAGGGCAGGGAGAGGGAGGTCGACCTTTACTCCAGGGACACAAGGGGAGGAGTTACCAGGGAGCGAGTCACCAGTGGCGGACGGGTCAGCAACCCATTGGCAGTCATAGGTACATGTGTCACCGCAATGGGGTTGAGTTTTAATAATTCTGAATGGGAATATTTGATAATTCCCATCAGAGCTGCACGCAAAGAGTCCTAACTGTAAGGCGTCTTGAGGGCTGCAGACATTGTATATAGAAATTTAAGAAAGGCATTCGATAAGGTTGCATTAGGCCGCTCTGGGCAATGACATTGCATGGGAGCTAAGGTGAGATAGAGGAACGGATTAAAAAAAGAAGGCAGAGGGAGGTGATGGAAGGCTGTTTTTTGGACTGGAGGCCTGTGACCCGTGGGGTTCCTCAGGATTTGGTGCTGGGCCCATTGCTGTTTGTCATCTATCTCAATATTTCAGCTGAATAAATACATGTCAAAAGTTTGCAGCAGGATTTCAATCAGGTGGGCAGGGGAATGGTTGATGAAATTTAATACAGGGAAATGTGAGGTGTTGCATCTTTTTAAATTTAGACATACAACACAGTTACAGGCCATTTTGGCCCACAAGTCCATGCCACCCAATTTACCTGCACCCTTGGTATGTTTTAAACGGTGAGAGGAAACCAGAGCCCCTGGGGAAAACCACAGACATGGGAGAACGTACAAACTCCTTACAGACAGAGTGGGATTTGAACCCTGGTCCCGATTGCTGGCACTGTAAAGATGTTGCGCTAACCGCTAATGCCAACTGTGCAACTGTGGGAGATCTAACATGGGTGGGACCTACACAGTAAATGGTAGGGATCTTTGTAGAGAAGAGGGATCTTGGAGAGTAGAAAGTGGCATCACTGGTGTAATGAGAGTGATCATGGTTGCAATGCAACTAGCAATCCCTTAAGGGATATAGGTCCCATTTAATTATACTTGGCTGCCACCAGGGGCTGACACAGAGGAGGAGACTGCAGTATGTTAGATCTGTAATGGAGGCTTGCAGCCTCATGGTGCTGTTTACCACAACTTTAAAGTAAAGAACCTTTTCCTTCATCCATGTGTTGTCGAAGAACTCACACATGCGTATACAAGATGAAACAACAGGTAGATCGGGTGGTTAAAAAGGCTTTTGATATATTGGCCTTCATCACTCATCAGTCAGAGGTCAGGCTGCAGTTGTGTGAGATTTTGGTGAGGCTCCACTTGGAGTGTTATGTTTGGTTTTAGTCACCATGCTGCCAAAAATACGTTATAAAGCCGGAGAGGGTGAAGAGAATATTCATGAGGATGTTGCCAGGACTTGGGTGGGCCTGAAACATATGGAGAGGTTGAGCAGGTTGGGGCTTTCTTCCTTGGAATGCAGGAGGATGAGGGGTGATCTCATAGATACATGCAAAATTGTGAGAGCAATAGATCAGGCGAGTGCAAAGAGATTTTTGTGGAATTGGTAACTTTAAGGTTAGGGGGGGAGAGAATATTGCACTGTCTGTGAGGAGTTTGTACTTTTTCTCTGTGGCTGCGTGGGTTTTCTCCGGGGGCTCCGGTTTCCTCCCACTATTCAAAATGTACTGTAGGTAAATGCTGTGTAAATTGGGTGGTGTTGTCTCATGGGGCGAAATGGCCTGTTACTTTGCTATAAATATATAAATTTAAAAAAAGATTTAACAAGAATCTACAGGGAAACTTTTTTATTCAGTGGGTGGTGGGTACATGGAACAGGCTGCCAGAGGAGGTGGTTGAGGCAGGTATAATTGTAATGTTCAAGAACCATTTTATAGATACATGGATTGGATAGGTTTAGAAGGATTTAGGCCAAATACAGGCAGGTGAGACTAGTGTGACATTTTGTTTGGCATTTCAAGTTTTGCTGAAGGGCCTATTTCCATGCTATCTTGCAGTGGTTCTCAACCATTTTCTTCCCACTCACACACCACTTTAAGTAATCCCTATGCCATCGGCGCTCAGTGATTAGTAAGGGTGGTAAGTGAGTGGGAAGGGAAGGTTGAGAATCACTGCTCTAGACCCAATTATTACTGAAATATTTTGCTTGAGAAAAATTGTCTTTGGCCCATTTCCTCTGGAATTATGAAACCATGCACATAACGATTCAATGAGGTACGATTAAAAGTAGTTTTCAGACTTTTTCTGTCCACCCACATATCACCTTAAGCAACCCTTACAGAGTTCTGATGGAATAGGGATTACTTAAGGTGGTATGTGAGTGGAAAGAAAAAGGTTGAGAACCACCGCTGTATGACTTCCAGCTAAAGGGTAATGAGTCATTAAATATTTTGTTTGAAGTTAAAAATTGCTCTTGTAAAACACACCCCTACTGAAAATTAATGCCATTTCTGTTAATGCTTGCAAAATACACAGGGTATCTCAAGTCTACAAATGAATGGAGAAATGGTTGGGGAGATGCCTTTGGATAAGCAATTGATTAAAAAAAATTGTAGGTTTTGACTTGACGTTTCACTAATGTTTAGAAATCAGTTACTTTGCAATTGTAACAATTGGAACCAGCAACATTTGGAAATAAAATTAGAGTCTGCAGATAACCCATTGACAATATTCTCTGGTTAATTTGATGCAGCAATTTATTATTTGAAAACACAGTATCCAGTTTTGACCCTACAAGATCTGCTGCCAAAGAATGTTCTGAGATTAATTGCAGAGGAACCGGTAAAGGGATACATTTCTGCATTCTCCAACATTTCTCTTGTGAGGAAATCGTCAGACTTCCAGGATCATCAATCCTGGTGGTAAAAGATTGATGCTGTATCTACCTTTCCTCAAATGCACATTGGACTGCTGCACTGACTGCTTTGTTGTGATGACCAACTCTCATTAGTCAGCCCATGATGTAACGTGTTTCAGGAACATAAAGCACAGATGGAAGCGTTTCATCTGATGGAAGATTATTTTTCACCTTGTTGTAGATGAAAAGATGAAGTTTTAGCCAAATTTTGTTATTCAGTCTTTACACTCAATATAGATTTGTCTTTTTAGCCCGATTAGCAGGATGTAAAATATTTGGTTGTATATTTGTATTAAAAAAAAACTTTTATGTTCCCTCCTCCCATCTTGTTTTATTTCCACCAAAAACAGAGGACATTTGCTCTGAATTCATCCATCCGACAACTTATTATACTTATTTTTTTACGCATTATTGTTACTTGCTGGGGGCATGCAGAGATTCCTGTCTGACCTGCAGAGATGAACTAATTCAACGTCATATGTTGAAATTGAACTTTATAATATGGCACAACCTTTGGTATGATGGGGATGACTGGACGCATGCCTATGCTCTCTTAACACGACTTATAATATGGGCATCATTGTTGATTAGCTTTAAAAATATTTGACCTTAGGAAATAAAATGGGTTACTATTTTGTCATTTTGCAATCCCATTATTTATTCTTTTTCATGTTAAAATAAAATTACTACCACAACTCAATGCTTATGAGATTTAGCCAACTGGTTAGCCAAGGTACCGCCTGTTAGAGTCTTCCTGGAGGTGAAATTGGCCCTGATTTATTTCCCCCACTGTCCCTTTAGTGTTCTGAAATAATAATCTGACTGATATTGGAATAGGCTTTAAGTTAATGCTGCACTGTGCTTCTATAAAAGACATTTTCAGTTTGTAGGAACAAATGAATCACTGTTTCATAGTTTTGCTTTATACTAGATACAACAGTTCTCAACTTTTTTCTTTCCACTCACACCACTTTAAGTAGTCTCTATGTCATCGGTGCTCCGTGATTAGTAAGGGATTGCTTAAGGGATTGCTTATGTGAGTGGGAAGGAAAGGTTGAGAATCACTGCTCTAGACCTAAATGTTACGGAAGTATTTTGTTTGAGAAAAATTGTCATTGGCCCATTTCCTTTGGAGTTATGAAACCTTGCACATAATGAGTCAGTGAGGTGCGATTGAAACAGTAGTTTTCAAACTTTGCCTTTCCACCCACATCCAATCTTAAGCAATCCCTTACTAATCACAGAGCATGTATGGCATAAGGATTATTTAAAGTGGTATGTGAGTGGAAAGAGAAAGGTTGCAAACCATTGGGCTAGAAGATGAGAAACATATTTGTGTCTTTAAAATATGCTATTTTAATGGTGTATCCTCGAAACACTTACATTATCAGTAGGCTCTTGCGAGTAATCGTTTTCATTTTGAATTTATTGATGATCCATTGATCATTCCAGAAAAATGCTTGTTTCAGTAGGAATTGGAAAGACCTTTATGGCCCTCAGATACATTTGACATCAATTCCAGATCAGAACAACAAGGGAAATTTTGTTTCTGTTATTGTGAAATGGCCCCATGGAGATATCTACATTCTACAACTGTCAGTAGAGTGCCTGCTGCTATAATAACAAACACAAACTGAGGCAGTGATCCAACTGTTTTGGCATATTTTGGAAAGTGCACAACCTGTTCCCCTCTCATGGGAGTCCATGTGTAATCTATTATGTTCTGCAAGACCTCGATAACAACATGAGGAGATGATGTGTGGATTCCCAGTAATGGAGAACTCATGTTTTGGAACTGCAGTGATATTATGATGCTTGGATTGAATTCCTAAGAAAGTAAGTTACTCTTCTTCTGGTGAGTGTTAACACTGGTGATAAGCTTGACTGTATTTCAGGGCTTGCAAACATTGAAAGAGAAGGTGATGAAATAAGTTGAGACCATATGAAGAGAGTGTGAGGATTTTTGTTGTAATGGATGAACATAGTAACAGTTTGAGTTTTCAGTTAATGGTCAATGCACTAGTAAAAATATAATGCCATTTCGTCACTTTAACTGTTCTCTCTATAAGTTGCATGTGTAATACTTGCACCCTGTAATCTTTGACTTAATATAGTACCACACCCTGTGTTATATCTCTGAGTTACTTGGGAGGCTTCTTTAATAACTTGGAGATGCAAGATTCAAATAACAAAAGAAAACTGTTCATACACACACATGCACATATGCCCCACAGT
This sequence comes from Narcine bancroftii, assembly GCF_036971445.1. NCBI lineage: Eukaryota > Metazoa > Chordata > Chondrichthyes > Torpediniformes > Narcinidae > Narcine > Narcine bancroftii. The sequence continues at coordinate 227,499,910 of NC_091471.1, forward strand.
TGTACACTGTGGTTACTACAGTGAGAAGGGTGTATTCTTACACGGTTACAAAATAGTTCACATTATCCTGACTATATAACATCCCTTCTTCTCAAGATAAAGAAAAAGTTAGTGTTCTTTATCACCTTTCTTTCCAGTACAACTTAAGTAACTGAACTTGTATACTAATTTATTTACACAACTATTTTTAAATAGTTCTTATCGATATTGCACCGGCGGCAGTATGTTGCTTCGCCATCTTGTGGATTTGGCTGTGACCATTGGGCTCTGTGTTGCTGGTCCACGTGTAGGTGATGGAGCTACACGTTGTGTTTCACCTGACCACTGCTGTGTTGATGTTTTGGTATTAGTGGATGTGGTCTCTTCACTTGATACCTCACTTGATATTGGTGTTGCAGGCTTTGCCGGTATTACATCTTGTATCAGCCGGATGTGAATTCTGTTCCTCCTCAGCTGATTTCCAGAGTCTCGACAATGTATGATCTTGGTGTTTCAGCTTCTCTGATGACCTTTGCTGGGGTCCATGTTTTCAACATCTGCTCTTGAATGTGCACATCCTGCCCTCTGAAGAGTTCTGGCAATGTTTGTACCTGTTTGCTAAAATGCTGGTGTCCTTCTTGAGTGTCAACCCGTCTTCTTCTGGTTTCCTCCTGGTCTTCTGGAGGGTGTATTTTGCTTGGCAGAGTTGTTTTATATCTCCTGCATTTTAGAAGTTCTGCCAGCGACTTCATGCCAGCCCTCAAAGGTATTTCTCCTAATGATAGAAGAGCTAGGTCTGGGTCTTCTTTTGTTTTGCGACACTTAACTAGTGTGTCTTTCAATGAACCCACGAGATTTGGGGTAGTATGGGGATGATGTAGTGATAACAAACCCAAAATCTGCAGCCAGCTTTCTGAATTCTTGTGACGTGAACTATGCTCCATTGTCACATATTACTTGCTCAGGTATTCCTTGTTCAGCAAGGACGGCTCTCATTTCTGAGGTGAGAATTAACACTTTCAGGTCTTTCAGCCTTTTAATGAACAAAAACTTAAAGTAGTAACAGGTTACTATTAAATACCACTCCTGATTCTCGGTGAACAAGTCTGCTCTCACTGTGTACCATGGCCTGGCAGGAAATAATTTCCTCTTTTTTTGGTGTGTTTCTGTTGATCCTTTTGGAAATCTTCTTCGTCTGGATCTCATAATTGACAGAGATCAACTGCAACTCCCGGCAGCTATCCAGACCTAGAATTGCTGGTCTGTCTGTGTCTAACATGTAGAATGAACAGAGGATGTTCTTTCCCTTAAGGCAGCCATTGATCTTAGCTCTGCCTATCTGCTTGATCGTGGGTCCACCCAAGGCATTTGCAGTTTCTAATGCACCATCTTTTGGATACCCTTTTATGATGTTCTCTGGGAACATCTGGCGGTGGAGTCTGAACGGAAGGACATTGCTTTGTGATCCAGTCTCCAGCTTCACCTTTAGGTTAAATATCAGAGTTTTGTTCTGGATTATCCTCTGTTTTGGTCCTTGTTTGCAACTTCTTTTGTCTCACCCGACATCTTATGAAGGTGTATGTATTCTATGTCCGGTATCTGGGTGTTGGAGTCCTCATTGTTGTTTCCTTTTATGTTCTGGATCTTCTCCTTGTCTTCTTTCTTCACTGGTGTTACTGTTTTCTTCATGTGAAACTTGCACATCTTCGCCCTGTGCGTTGATTTACCACAGGACCATTCAGAACCATATGCGGGGCATTTGTTTTGGTCATTGAAGGGGTGTTGTCTGCTGCACTTCCTGCAGGTCTTGGGGGTTTGCACTTTTCTGATTGTGTTCTTTATAGCATCAATCCTTCCTTCTCTTTGTTGTGGGTGGGTCTCCATAGATAGGCATTTCATTTGCGCCCTTATGGTTTCAAAGGCTCCGTCTGTGTTTATAGCTTCAAGCTATCCTTCCCTGTAAGAGACGTTTGCACTTCGGGATGGGCATTCCCGCATACTAGTTGATCAACTAATCTTTCCTCTATATCCATAAATCTGCATTTTGCAGCAACAATTTTTAGTCTAGTGAAGAAGTTTTCAACAATTTCATCAGTCTCTTGCATTGCCTGGAAATTCACAATGTTTAATTCTATGACTAGACTTGGGTTCAAGGAGAAAAGCAAACTTTGCAAATCTCTGCTCTGGATCATTTTTCTCCCCCTCTGGAAGCTCCCGGCTATTAAATAAGTCAAGGCCTCGCTCCCCTGTCCAGAGAAGTTTATAACTGACCTTCCCCTCTGATTGTGAATGCTAAATTGCACTCCTGCTGAAACTTTTTAAACTATATAACAATTGGCCATTTCAGGTGAACTCTTCCCCTTGAGGCTGGCGGCAGGAGCGGATTGAAATCTACGATTTCACCTTTCAGACAGCAGCCCTAAAAGGCTGCTCCAGCATCCCATTCATATCCAGAGGCGCCTCGTAGTGCCCTCTGGATCTGATGGAGGCGGGCAGACTGGTGCTGCAGCGCCAGCCGTCATAAATATGTGGCATAGCAATGGCTGTCTTCTCTACCCATGATCCCCCATGCAGGTGGAACCACTCTGTGTTTCCCAGAAGAGTTCCAGCTGCATGGGGGATTATGGGTAGGGAAGACAGCCATTGCTATGCTGCGTGTTGAGCTGCAGAGAGCAGCGCCAAAGACTGTAGTGGCCAGTGAAGTGCCAGTGCCAACCTGGCTGTCACATTCCGCACCAGCCGTCCCCAATGACTCTCGCTGGCCACCCCTGCCCAACGTCCCCTGCTGGCCGCTCCTGCCCCGGTGGTCCCCACAGACCTCCCCTCCCCAGTGGACTGGGGGGCTATCAGGTAGCTGGGTGGGGGGAGGGGGGCCACCAGGCAGTAGGGAGTTGATTTGGGTTGTGAGCTGATGGAGTCATCAGCCTACCCCAGGCAACTGCTGCACATTGAAGTGCGTCGGCAGAGCCTGGCGCTTCACCAATGATCCCTCCCCAGCAGGGTTGGCATCGACGCCTCAGAGGTGCTCTGGGTGCATTTAGGTAATTAGGTATTTAGCCACAAGGGCGGATAATCTGCGGCTTCACATGAGGGGGTGGTTTTCGGCCAACTGGAGGAGCCTAATGTGTTCAGCCTCCCAGTCCATCACTGGGTGACGTGCTGTTGCTCCAGCCATTTTTTTTTCAGTAATGTTTTTTTCTCTTCTTCCCCTTAGTATTTCAGTGACTTACAATCAATTGTATGGCTTTATTCTTGTTCTCTTGTATCGCTGCCACCATGTCATGTCTATATTACTTGGGAGGCTTCTGAAGTAACTTAGAGATGCAAGATTCAAATAACAGAAGAGATTTTACTTACTAATGCCTTCCACCATCTCAGGAAACTGTTCACATACTCTCACATACATATACATACACCCCACAGTAGGGCATTATAGTTACTACAATGAGAAGGGTGTATTCTTACATAGTTACAAAATAGTTCCAATTACCCTGCATTTCTGTTTTATTATGCATTACCTGTTGTTCATAATTATGTATTGACTTGTATGGATAGCTTGCAATACAAAGTTTTCACTGCATCTCTGAAGCAATTCCAATTCAACTTTTGTGACAGAAATGAAACAGTCACTTTGCATGAAAATAGGGTTGGATACAAAGTGCCCAGGTTTTAGATGTGCAAATTCTCTGTAAAGGTGAGTCTGTCTTTTTCTTTAGCCCCTTTCAAACTTGCGTTCCACTAAATCGGCTGTGCAGTGACCCGGGATAGGAATTGGTGGTGGGGGGGGGGGGGGGCATTTGGCTTTTCACACTTGACCTCTCCTAACTATGACACTTTCACACTTGCAAGGAGCCATCCCTGTGGTTAGGACTGTTTGACCATCTACCGTTAACGTCAAGACACATCGAGTGATGATGGGCCTGCCATAAATTCTGATCAATGCATTATGATGAAGAAAGTTAATCATGCCTAATTATAACATGATTAAGCTTTATATACAGCACAGTATGAGCCTTTCAGCCCCTGTTGTTGTTGTGCCAACCTATATAAATCTTTTAAGGGACTGTGGGAAAGTGCAAGCAATAAATAGCAATAGAGGACAATTTTTAAACAGCGTGGAAAAATTTGTAGCTCTAGAGCATGCAATTTATACAGCTTGGGAAAGTTGGTAGCGCTATAAAGCACAATTTATAAATTCCTTGGGAATTCCTCACAGAATTCCATGCGGCAGAGAAAGGGCTGTGTGTATGGCTGCATGCATGGAGTACTCCTGGTGGGGTTTCTCTGCTGCACGGCATTCTGGTATGTCAGATCTGCCATTGCTTTTTTCCATGGTCTTTATAAATTGTGTGCTATAGTGCTACCAACTTTCCCACGCTGTTTAAAAATTGTCCACTATTGCTCTTTATTTCCTCTCTCTCTCCCCCACTGCAACATTCCCATGGCAAAGTTTATAGCTTAATTTTAATCTTTTCTTCCTTCACGTTCCTGCACTCACGCAAAAACTTGGGTAATTTCAATCCCACAGTGCAATAGCCCACTCTACACTTGCCTGATTGCAAAGCCGTCATCTGCAGACACCAGCAGTTGTAGTAGGAATCAAGGCCGTCAATCCCCGGTGTGAGATGATGTCATCTGACACCAGCGTTGAGAATATTTTCCTTTCATACTGGGCACTTTAAAGGCTTTTAATTCCTAGGACCACTTGGAAGTGTGAAAGGTGCTTATAAATGATAACATTTTATTGGGCTCCAAGACAAAATACAAGGTCGAGCTCAAGGAATAAACGGGGCAAACTGATCATTGGAATTGGCTGGCAGGCCTGGTGTCCTTCATCATCCACTTAATGGAATGACTTGCTGAGCCATTTCAGAATGGTATCGAGAGAACCCATGTTTGTAGGTCTGGAGTTTTATATGAATAAAACCAGGAAAGGAGATGTTCCTATAGTTGGCTTTTGGCTTCACCCTGCTGGCAATGGTTAGGGCTGAGGGCAGTCGTCTGAAAGGGAGGCTTGAGATGTTGGAATGTGAAGCCAAACACAATGTGCTCAGGGGATTTAACTGCATCACATGGAGAAAAAGACTGGTTGTTTTGAGCTGGCTCTCTCTGTCGAGACTGGTGGGGAATTCCTGCAGGTAACGCACTCATTCTTTCTTTCCCACTGAAGCTGCTTGAAGTCTGCAGGGAACATGATGGGGTATTAAAGTGGCTGGCAGCTGCAGGCTGCAGATTAAGCACAGGAATTCAGAGAAGTGGTTGTCCTTGCGAGAGCTGAAGTGTGAAGATTTCGGGGCATATCCGGGAGAAGTAGTGGCGGCAGGGTCCATTGTGCCATTTAAGGAAAAACTGGATGGGTTTATGGATGGGAGAGGAATGGAGGGTTATGGGCCGGGTGAAGGTAGGTGGGACTAGAGGAGAGGACTTGGTTCAGTGCGGACTAGAAGGGCCTACTTCTGTGCTGTAATTGTTATATGGCCACTTTTTCACTTTTAATAGACATTAATTAACCTTGTATTTTTCAGAGTGGTTCTGATAGATTTATGATGATTCCAGATTTATGATTCCAGGTTTATTTGAAAAAAAATTCCAGGCTACATTGATTGGATTTAATCTCCCATCTCCAGTTCAAGAGCCCAGCCTCTTCATGCTAATTCAGTGAGTTAAGCATTGTTACCCTTAAGTTGTCCTGGTTTGTTGTTCCCCATTGAGAGCAGCAGTTTTATGCCACTCCTAACCACAATGAAAACGAAGAATGCGAGAAATACGCAAGTCAGGAAGAATTAGGAGAACAACAGAGCGCAGATTTATAAATGGCATTTGGCCAATACTCACGCAAACTCATGCGATGCTATCAGGCCAGAAGATAGGATGGTGTTCTGTGATTTAAGTTGGAACAGTGTAAAATCCAAAGATAGAGAGAGATCAGAGTGGAGGTGAGACAAAGAATTAAAGTGAAAGCCAATTGAGTCAACTTTGCGGATTGGCTGTGGGATGTTCTGCCAGTTATACACCATTCGGATACAGCATTGGACTCCACTTATTTCTGTAACTCTCATCTACAAGTTTTCAGATGGCACCACTGTGGTCCGCTGGACTGCAAAACATGATAAGGAAGAGGACAGGAAGGAGACTGAGTCTAGTGTCACAGTTTCAGGGCTGTCACCTCTCCCTCCATGTCATCAAAATTGAAGGAGCTCGTTATTGACTCCCAGGAAATGGGGAGGAACACAGTGCTTTGAAGGTGGAAATAACAGAATGCTGTTTTTGGGCATAAATATCCAACATTTAAATCGTGAATAAAAACAAATAAAATATTACCAATTTAAACTGTAAACCAAAAGAAAAATCAATAGGTATCATAAATTCATCCTGTCCAACCATGTTGATGCTCAAACCAAGAGCATCAATGGTTCGATTTCTTCTCAAGTGTTGGGAAATCCCCAATTTTTTTTTTATATAGATGTCCCTTTGAAAATATCCTGTCTGGATGCATCGCATCTTGTTATGGAAACTGCCCTGCCCAAGACCACAGGAAACTGCGGAGTTGCTCATGCCATCATGGAAACCTACCTTCCCTCTGCTGCCTATGCTTCCTGCTACTTCGGGGAAGTAGCCAACGTATTAGAAGATCCACCTTGATGGAACTCTTCTCCCCACGCACGTCGCACAGAAGATACGCGTGCACACAAGGCGTCACCAAATCTGTAGGGACACAGAAGAATGCAGATGGTGGAATCTGAAGCTAAACACAGTCTGCTGGAGGAACTCAATGGGTTGAGCAGCATCAGTGGGGTGGAAAGAATGGTCGATGATCTGACCCAAAAGAGTGACCATAATTTTTCTGGATCCACTGCTGAGTTTCTCCAGCAGGTTCTATTTAGTAACCAAATCGGTATTTGGATTCCCCAATGTAAAAGAGACTACAATGCGGCAATAAGGAGGCAGGAGAAAGGGGAGTGGAGACTCAGCGCTGCTTCGCAGGTTCACTCACCACGTCCTAATGCCATTGGCTCTGTACAGACTTCAATTGGCCTGTTAAAGAAGCTGGTGGTGTTTTTAATTAAAATCCTGAAAACTTGGTGCCTGTAGACAAGATGGTGGCCCCATCCATGGCAGCAGCCACGAGGGATTGCAGACTCCAGAGAAGCAGGGCACCAGAAACAGGGAGAACACCCCCTTTTGCCCCGTATTGAGAAGGAGAAGCAGAGGAAACTATTAAAAGGGCGGTCACCATGGTGGCCGACCAAAAAGGGGCTCAGCAGCTGAAGGGCTGTACAGGACAGTGACCACGGTAGTGGACTGGCGAGGGGCTCAGTGGCTGAAGGACTCATGCGGGCTGCAGGCAGTCTGCGTCACGGTCGAGGGTCTCACAGAGCTGGGATTCATGAGGATGTTGAGGGCAAGAAGGGCTGCTGATGGGCTCAGGCACTGAAGGCTTTGTGATGGTTTTGGAGCTATGGAGCAAGGGCTCAGTTTGCCGATGGATGGATGGAATGAGGGTGTGTGCAATTGAAGAGGCTGCGGCAGCACTGGAGGAAAATTCACGCGACACTCAGCATCTCTGAAGGGGGCTCTCTTTTGCTTCTCTTTCTCACTGTAAGGGGCAGCAGGTAATGCTGATGGTGACTCACTGTCTGACTTATGGCAGTCAGAAGGAAAGTTTGTAATATTACATTCTTTATGTAATTACATGATGATAAAAGAATCTTGAAAGTAGTGAGTAAATTGGAAAGAAGTCCAATGTAATTTGCATCTTCACCTGGAATGCTGATGGATAGTGGAAGGGCAGACATAAAATGGGTGGTAATGGTATGTTTGAGCCGAGGGAATGGTACTCTTAAAGTGAGTGGTGTAAAGGGAGTCGTTCGACGTCAAAGCAAGTTTAGCCAGTTGAAAGAATGTGGAGGGGGGAGCAGGGTTGAGCATGCTTGAGGGAAAAAGAATCAAAGGTCCTGGAGGCAAAAATGTAGCCATTTGGGGGCCAAGAAATGTGAAATGGCCAAAGTGGCAGGAGGTGCCAAGGTGGAGGATAAGATGAAGGGAGAAGGAACGGAACAAAAGGAGCAGGAAGTAAGTTATATGGATCAAGAACAGAGGGTCTACCAGGACAGTCCTACTTGTGGATCTCACAGCAAAGGTAAAAGGGGGGTGGGTTTCCTTGTTTAATTTTGTGTTTATTGTGTGCAGGTGGCTGAATTAATCTTATTTTTGATAGCTGTCTTGAAGTTAAATTCAAATGGGAATTTTGTCTTTCATAATCTTTATCCTGACCATGTTTCCTCAAGTAAAATGAATTCCTATTATGGAAGTGAATTATGAGCAATTGGGCCTTGGTGCTACTGCACGAGGAAAGCACTAGAAATCAATCCATGCAGACTTTGCTGGGTTTTTGGAGCAGGTGGAAATTGTTTTTGAATATGAATGTTTTTTTTTTCAACTCATCTAGCAGCCACCAGCCATTAGTGTTGCAGACAGTGCATGCTAAAATGCCATTGGCAAAAAGCTTATTGTTGTTGGTGCAGAGCCAAAGGTAGCTAATCAGTGGCAAATATATGTGTCAGACTGCCGTTTCCATAATGCCTGAAATTGAACTGCAAATGATTTTTAAAGTAGATATTTCCAGGGTAAGAATATTGTAGAATATGAAGTCTGTCGTCAGGAATACAGTGAAGTAAGTTTAAAAAAGAAAGCATGGTTAAGGTGCATTTTAAATATTCTTCTAATTGTCTGTGGTTCAGACAAAAAAAAATCTCATTTGTCTTCAGGCCAGGACTGAGAAATGATACCTGAGCAGACTAAATATAGCTATCAGTTTCATCGTCAGAAGAAGAAAAGTTATTCAAATTGACTCTCGCTAGTGTTATCTGTCATATCGATGGAAATCTTAGTGTATGAATTTTTTAAAAGTTGTTTTTGACATTTTAGGATGATTTCGGTTCCAGTCCAGTGATCGGAACAAACTACTCAACACTCTAATTTGAGATTTGTTTATTGGCCCCGAATTCAAATGGCCCAAATAATTATGGTTGTTAAGTGTGATTATTTAGGATGTCTTTATCATAAAAGTAAACTTCTATCCTGGCCTAGGCAAATTAAAGTGGTGTGAGTATTATGTGACACGGTTAGCATTTACAGTGCCAGCGATCGGGACTAGTGTTCAAATCCTGCGGTACGTGTAAGGAGTTTGTATCTTCTCCCCATGTCTGCGTGGGTTTTCCTCCGATGGCTCCGGTTCCCTCACACCATTCAAAATATATCGGGGTTAATTTGGTACAATTGAGCGGCACGGACTCGTTGGTGGAAATGATCTGTTACCGTGCTGTACGTCTTAAAGAAAAATGTGCCTCACTTGATTTTGTTTGACTCTAAGGTGGTTGAAAACCTCATTCCATCAAAATTATCTCACAATATCCTTAAAAATGCATAAGAATGTTGGGAGAAAGCCTGAATCCTCTCCATTTCTGGTGCCCCGCACTGGCCCTCTGCTCCTCCAGAGTCTGCAAGCCCTCATGGCCACTGCTGTGCATAGGTATAAGCCCTGACGTTACAGGGTTTTAATTAAAACCACCATTGGGTTCTTTAACAGGCTGATGGATTCCTGTACAGAGCCACTGGCACAGTTTTTCCACGTTTACTGGTACTTTTACCTGTATAGTCTTGGGCTGCATTTTTTTAATAAACCAAACTATGTAGTGAGCTGCATTTTCAATAAACCAAATAGGAAGACTGATGGGATAAAATTGGTGACAAATATTTGCCATTTAGTTGACAAAAGTTTGATTTCTTCCTTCTTTCAGTCCATGATGTTCTGATGATCAGGATATTGAAATCTTATCCCTTTCAATCATTTGAAATTTATTCTGTCTGTTTTACCTAGGGAAGACATAGTTTTCTCAACCAATGAAATATTACCAGGGATATGGGGAAAGAAGGAAAGGAGAATGGACCAACGAGATTGGCCTGCTGGAAGCCTACACAGATTCAGTGGGTTGAATGGCCTACTTTATGTAACAACTGGAAGGATCTCACATATAGGAAGTCATATTTAGGAGGTAGTTACGATCTATATTCATATATGAAATTTATTGATCGTCTCTTTTGGACGTCACTTGGTATTTTTGCTTATTTACTTTATTTCTTCACTTTTGAGGACTTTCATAGTCAATAGAAAAGAAGCCTGCTTAGTGTAGAAAAGTTGGTTATTGTTTTGCCATTTACTGAAGATTAATATATATCTCTTTATTTTAAATTAAATTTAGACATGCAGCACAGTAACGGGCCCTTTTGGCAACCTAAATATTCCAATGAATCTACAACACACCCACCACCCCCCCCCGCCCCCCCATAAGCTTTGAAGGGTGGGAGGAAACCAGGGCACCCGGAGGAAATTCAAGCAAACACAAAGACAGCACTGAATTCAAATCCGGGTCATTGGTGCAGTAATAGCAATGTGTTAACTGTGACGCGAGCCATGCCACCTGATTGACATTGTCAAAAAAATCATTTGAAATTAAAATAAAAATCTCATGGCCCATTTTCAGTGACAGAAGTCCAGTAACCTTTCCACTCTCTTTATTCTTGGCACGGACTCGGAACATATGCAGAAGATCTCTGCATGCAGTGTTACTGATCCATGGGGATCTCATTATCCACTTTCTTATTACTCTTTTCTGCCCAGCAGAAACTTAAAAATATAGTACATTTCATTATAATTCTTACATGATTAAAAATCTATTGGGTTATTTTCAGAATTATTTAAAAATAATAAAATTTAAGCACCTTTCACTTTAATGTACTGGTCTCTGGATCGCTTATGTGAAATTTGCCCAGCTGCGTTGACAAAAGCAACTTCAGATTTCTGTAATGAATGTGATTCTTCACTATTGTTTATGATGGGCTTTAATCCATTACAAGCAATGCATTCTAAATATAGAACTTGTACTTAAACAGTGGCTTTCATAATCGTACAATGCCTGAGAGAGTTTTATTTTTACAGCCAATTAACCTTTGAAAGATAGTTAATGTTGCTTCAAAGTTAATCTAGCAGTCAATTTTTGCATATTAAAGTCTCATAAATAGCAATGCTTCAAATAATCAGATCGTTTTCTCGTGTTATTATTTGAAAACAATTATCGGGGAACTTCGGGAGAACTTGTCTATCTTCAAATCGTGTGACAGTATCTTTCAGAGGCAGGTTTAAAATTTTATTTGAAAGCCAACGCTTCCAACAGTGCAACCCTCTCTTAGTATTGCAAACTAATATGTCAGCCCAGATTGATTGCAGACTTTTGGAGTGAGCCTTGAACCTACTTAGTTCTGCATCTGAGGTGAGAGTGATCCAAGGAACTGTTAAAATAATCATGTGAAATGTAAAAGGAGCATTACAAGCTTGTACTTTGGGATATCATATTTCAATTAATATGATCAAAATAAGCGTTCCTGAGGGATGCAGCAATGAAACCTCATTTATATTAGGGGCTTGCCATCAATGTCATTCATGACACACTTAATGTAAATTATAACAAACATAGGTGCATTGCTGCCATATTGCTTGTAAATATTATACCTAGGAGGGCAATATAAATGCCTGCAAGTTGAAATTAATCAATTATTTCTAGTTGATATGGAATGACAATTTTATAACAAAATACAGATCAATTTCCATTTCCTCTAAATCTTCCAATTGTGGGATGATAAATAAAATGCATGTGGGAGGATCAGGAAGTTCAGGCTGATTTGAAGATTGGCAGAGTTGTTGAATGTGTGGAAGGTAATCTTGGGATACTGATGTGTTGGTGAAATAGGCAAAAAAAAATATTGGATAGAGATTAATGAAGGGCAAATCTGAGGTGATGCATTTTAGGAGTATTAATAACACTAGGCGAGTCTGTTGTCTATCTCATTGTCGATCCTTGCATCTGATGAAATGGTGCAGGCGAGATAGGTAAACTGGTTGACCGTTTTGAGTTTTGTGTGCCCGATGGAGATGTGGGGGGGGGCTGTTAGTCATGGTGGGGAGCTGGCTGATGGAGGACCTCAGTTTTCTTCAGGCTGACTTCCAGGCCAAACATTTTGGCAGTTTCCGCAAAGCAGGACGTCAAGCGCTGAAGAGCTGGCTCTGAATGGGCAACTAAAGCGGCATCGTCTGCAAAGAGTAGTTCACGGACAAGTTTCTCTTGTGTCTTGGTGTGAGCTTGCAGGCGCCTCAGATTGAAGAGACTGCCATCCGTGCGGTACCGGATGTAAACAGCGTCTTCATTGTTGAGGTCTTTCATAGCTTGGTTCAGCATCATGCTGAAGAAGATTGAAAAGAGGGTTGGTGCGAGAACACAGACTTGCTTCACGCCATTGTTAATGGAGAAGGGTTCAGAGAGCTCATTGCTGTTTCTGACCCGTTCTTGTTGGTTTTCGTGCAGTTGGATAATCATGTTGAGGAACTTTCATCAGATGCAAGGATCGACAATGAGATAGACAACAGACTCGCCAAGGCAAATAGCGCCTTTGGAAGACTACACAAAAGAGTCTGGAAAAACAACCAACTGAAAAACCTCACAAAGATAAGCGTATACAGAGCCGTTGTCATACCCACACTCCTGTTCGGCTCCGAATCATGGGTCCTCTACCGGCATCACCTACGGCTCCTAGAACGCTTCCACCAGCGTTGTCTCCGCTCCATCCTCAACATCCATTGGAGCGCTTTCATCCCTAACGTCGAAGTACTTGTGATGGCAGAGGTCGACAGCATCGAGTCCACACTGCTGAAGATCCAGCTGCGCTGGGTGGGTCACGTCTCCAGAATGGAGGACCATCGCCTTCCCAAGATCGTGTTATATGGCGAGCTCTCCACTGGCCACCGTGACAGAGGTGCACCAAAGAAAAGGTACAGGGACTGCCTAAAGAAATCTCTTGGTGCCTGCCACATTGACCACCGCCAGTGGGCTGATATCACCTCAAACCGTGCATCTTGGCGCATCACAGTTTGGCGGGCAGCAACCTCCTTTGAAGAAGACCGCAGAGCCCACCTCACTGACAAAAGGCAAAGGAGGAAAAACCCAACATCCAACCCCAACCAACCAATTTTCCCCAGCAGTCGCTGCAACCGTGTCTGCCTGTCCCGCATCGGACTTGTCAGCCACAAACGAGCCTGCAGCTGACGTGGACTTTTACCCCCTCCATAAATCTTCGTCCGCGAAGCCAAGCCAAAGAATAACACTAGGACATATACTATCATTTGTAGGATCTGAGGGAGTACTATGAAACAGAAGGACTTTGGAGTGCATCCATGGATCCGTGTCGGTGGCACACAGGTAGATCATATGTTTAGGAAGGCATATAGGATACTGGCATTCATAAGTCAGGGCATTGAATACAGAAGTAGAGAAGTTATGGTATAAATTTATAAATCGGTTGGAGTATTGGGTACATTTCTTGTTATCAAGGTAGAGTAAGGATTTATTAGTGCTGCACAGAGTGAAGATGTGATACACCAGGATATTGCATTGGATGGGATTGAATGTTTTGGTCATGAGGAGAGACTAGAGAAGCTTGGTCTGTTCTCCCTGGAGAGAAGAAGGTTAAGAGGAGACATGATTGAGGTATGCAAAATTATGAGGCGTGCAGACTGAGGAAACTTCCTTTATATAAGCAATGCATAACATTTGAGGACACAGACTTGGGTAAAAGGGGAAGGGATATGAGGGGGAGCTTCTCCCACTCTGTGGTGTTTGGGTCAGGAGATTCAGAAAGTCCAACTACAACCTCTGATAGGTCATCCCAAAGCCAAGAGACAATTCTGGACAAAGCTGAAGTCTCGGCCACTATATGACCATGGAGGGGATTGCACTCTAGAAGGCAAAACAAGGAAGTATCATTAACTGTGATACACCTCTTCTAGACAGGCTCTCTCAAAAGGGAAAACAATGAAGAACTCTTCTGAGCTCCCAAAATCCCCGGCACCTTGGTGCTCCCATTTTCTGAGGCTGGTATGAACAGAACCTTCAGGAGGGTAAATTCTTGAAAAACTATGAACTTAAGGTTCACCTGACCATGTATTTAAAACCTGCGCCAACCAATGGCTGGAGTTTTGGCAGACCTTTTCAACCTTTTACTGCAATGGTCAGATGTTCTCATCTGTTTCAAAAGGACTTCCACTATCCTGATGTCCAAGAAGAGTAAGGTGATGTGTCGCAATGGCCATTGGCCAGTGGGATTGATGTTCACTGTGTCTTCAGTGATGACATGCTTTGAGAAGTTGGTTATGGAGCAGATCAGATCCTATCTTAGGAACAACTTGTTCCTATTTCAATTAATTTATTGTCACAACAGGTCTGCATTAGATCACTTGGACTACAGGAACATCTGCGTCAGGTTATTGTTCATTAACTGCTGTTCAGCGTCCTTCACCAGCAAAACTTAGAACCAAATTAAAGGATCTGGGACTCTCCCCACCCCTCCACAATGAGATCCTCGCCTTACTCAATAGCAGACCCCAATCAATGTGGATTGGTTACATCTCCGCCTTCCCGTGACCAGCAACAAGCAGCAGGACTGCTGACCCACTCTATTCCCTGTACACTCATGACTGCGTAGCCAAGTTGGGGTCCAACTCAATCTAAAAATTCACTGAAGACACCACTGTTTTGAGCTGAAAAACTGGAATAATGAAGTGAATACAGAATAGAGATGGAGAGTTTGGTTGGGTGGTATCAGAACAACCATGTTGGTGGGCGGGTTTATTATAGCTGTTAGGGAGGTTTAAACTGATTTGGCTGGGGGGGGGGGATGGGAACCAGAGAGTTAGGGCTAAAGAAGGGGGAAACCGCAGTAAAGCGAAGGTAGTGTGTAGCAAGGATGACAGGCAGGAGACGAGACAAAATAACAACCGGAGACATGCAAAAAGTGATCTGAAGGCACTATACTTAAATGTACACAGCATTAGACATTGTAGCTACAGATTGGAAGGTATGATGTTGTGGCCATTACTGAGTCATGGCCAAAGGATGGATGTCATTGGGAGCTGAACGTCCAAGGATACATGGTGTATCGCAAGGATAATCAAGGACGTAGAAGAGTTGGTGTGGCTCTGCTGGTAACCAACAATATTAAATTATTGGAAAGAAGGGGCATAGGATCAGAAGACGTAGAGTCTTTATGGGATGAGTTAAGGAATGGTAAAGGTAAAAGGACCCTAATGGCAGTTATAGACAGACCTCCAAACAGTAGCTAGGATGTGGATTACAAAATATTACTGGAAATAGATATGGCATGTCAGAAGGACAGTGTTACAATAATTATGGGGTTTTAAACATGAAAGTAGATTGGGAAAGTCAGGTTGGTTCGTGATTTCTGGAGAGAGTTTGTAGAAAGCCTATGGGATGGCTTTTTGGAACAGCTTGTTGATGAGCCCACCAGGACTGTTCTAGATCGGGTGCTGTGTAATGAGCCAGAGGTGATTAGAGACCTTAGGTAAAGGAACCCTTCAGAGGCACTGATCACAATATGATTGCATTCACCTTGAAATTTGGAAAGGAGAGGCTAAAGTCCGATGTGTGGGTATTTCAGTGGAGTACAGGAAATTAGAGTTGCTTGAGAGAGGATCTGACCAAAGTCAATTGGAAAAGCACATTAATGGGGAAGCCAGCAGATCAGGAATTGAGGAAAGTGCAGGACGGTAAGCACCAAAATGAAAGAAATATGTGAATGGAAAAATAAGACAATTATGGCTGACAAGGGAAATGACAGTCAAAGCAAAAGCAAAAGAGAGGGCAGACAAGGAAGCAAAAATTAGAGGGAAGTTCGCGGACTGGGACCATGATTTACTTGGTTCATCAGAATTTCTCCAGCAGTGATGTCATACATACAGGGCAGTGAAATCATAGCAGGAATAAAGCTCAATGCTTAAAACACCATGGGGAAAGCAGGCACAATTTAATAAGACATACATGCTCAATGTATAAGCGACTGGGGGAAAATGTATCACAGTGGCCTTCAGACTGCTCAAACGTAGGAAAAGCCACAGACCAGCTTGTCATTATTCCCTAAAAAATAGAGTATAACAAGTATTTGCATAACATTACATTGTATTAGGTATTACAGTTAATCTTGAGATGATTTAAAGCACAGGTACGTGCTGAGAGCTCCACCGACCGCGCTCTGACAGCCCCGCCGACTGCAGAGTTAAAATTCACAGTGTGGCCGGCCAAGCTCTAGCAGCCGGCCGGCCAGCTGTGTGTGAAGTAGCATGTGGGGCTCTCATGGCTCTCTTGGAGGTTAAGTCTCCCGGACCAGATGGAAGGCACCCTTAGATTCTGAAGGAATTAGCTGTAGAGATTATGGAGGCATCTTCCAGGAATCAATGGAGTCTGGCACGGTTCTGGTGCACTAGACGATCATAAATGTCACTCAGCTCAGTGGTGTCACCCAGTGGAGTAACTCATGGTGTTACCACCCACTCCTACCTGGACCCCTTCCTGTATCAGACCATGCAGAATCCTTAGTAATGACTTTTGTATTAATGTTACTGGTAAATCGTAATTCCCTTATATCACTGAATGTAATGGCAATAGCAATGAGATAAGCAACTATCAAAATTAAAATTACTCCTTTAAATTACAATATCATATGCACAGCCTAAATGTATTTACATTTACATAGTTTCAAGTTGTTAAAGTGAAAATTTGGTAAGAAAACAATAGAATTCAAAATAAAAACATTTAAGAACTACATCAAAATTATATTGATTTTAACATTAAACTTTATTGATACATGAGATACATTAATAACCGTTTACAGTGCGAAAACAGGCCATATCGGCCCTTGGAGTTCACTGTAACAACTCCACTAGCTCCCCCCTCCTGCTCTCCATCCATAACCCTCCAACCCCCCTCACATCCATGTACACATCCAACTTTCTCTTAAATGACAGAAGGGGCCCTGCTGCAAATATCTCTTTTGGAAGATCATTCCATTCTGCTACCACTCTCTGAATGAATAAGCATCCTCTAACATTTCTCCTAAAGTTTTGCCCCCTTACCCATAACTCATGCCCTTTGTTCCACCTCCCCTTCCCTCAGGGGAAAGAGTTTATTTATGTCTAGTCTATCTATTCTGTTCATTATTTTAAACACCTCTATCAAATCCCCTCTCAACCGTCTACTTTCCAAAGAATAAAGTCCCAGTCTCCTTAATCTTTCTCTGTACTCTAGATATTTTAAGCCAGGCAACATCCTTGTAAATATTCTCTGCACCCTCTCCACCTTATCTATATCCTTCCTATAATTTGGAGACCAGAACTGAACACAATACTCCAAACCTGGCCGCACCAATGCCTTAAACAGCCGCAGCATCACTTCCCATCTCCTATACTCTATACTATGATTTATGAAGGCCAGCATACCATATGCCTTCTTAACCTCTTAGTCTACATGACAAAAACCTCTGTCATCCTCCTGACCATCGAATCCCTTATGACAATCATCCTTTTCCTCTTATCCCTGCCTTTCTGGGCCACAGAGGTTGACACCACACCTCTGCCTACCTTAATCTGACCATCCTCCTCCAAGTACCCCAGGTGGTGTACTGATTTCTGAGGATTTCAGACTCGGATGCTTTCTCTTGAACGCGACCCCTCCCTTTCCTCCTCCTAACGGTAACCCACTACCCCTCCTCCCGTGGCCCCGGTGCGACCACCTGCCTATAGCTCTTGTCAATGATAGCCTCATTCTCACTAACCAGAGTGCAGTCATCGAGCTGCAGCTCAAGTTCCCTGACTCGGTCCCTTAGACGCTGCAGCTCAGCACACTTTGTGCAGGCGTGGATGTCTGGTACATCACTCCATGACATCCCACATGTGACACTGAGAGCAGAAAACTGCACTCACACTCATCCTGCCTCCTTCTCCTCTCACCTTACAAAAATAAAAAAATTAAACATATATATTAAATTAAATATGACAGTCTTACCTTTAATCCAGACACACTCGTCCTCAGCCTCTGCTCACCTAAGCCTCTCGAGCCAAAGCCTCAAACACCCACTCCTTCACTGTGCCACTCACTTGCTGGGCCGCCCCTCGCTGGCTTCTCCCTTATACTTACCCTCCTTTTATTGGCCCCTTGACCAATTAACCCCCTCACTCTCTCCAAGCTCCTCTTCCTCCAGATAATCGCCCGAACTCCAGTCCCCGCCTCCTCCGATTCTCATATCGAACCAAGTAGATCCTATTGAATAATGGGGCAGGGTCACAGACCAGATGTCCTTCTCCTGTTCCTATTTTTCTCTGTTATGAGGACACATCTGTTGTCTTTCTTAGTCTATTCAGAAAGGCAAATTATAAAGATGTTTTGAATGAAACTGCAGGAATACCTGTGTTTGCTGCTCTTTTTAATCATCATTTTTTGTTGGCATCAAGGTCTCAAACTCCCTCAATGTATCTGCAGCCACTTTCACGTCTTCTTCATCGAATGAAGTCGTTAATGGTTAGGTTTGCATTATCAATAATGGCCCAAATAATGTAGAACTTGTAGACAAATGCATGTGGGAAGATTAAATTGCAACATTAAATTGCAACATTATTAGTAACTGAGCCAAACCCTTTCTTTGAGTTTTTTTCTCCTTTTTCTTTAATTTCTACTTCATTCTCAAAAAAGTTACTGATCGAGGTTCACAAATACTAATTTCCACAATATTGTAGCTAAAACACCAGAACATTTGACAAAAGCAGTAACTATAAAAACTCCAGCAGCAACAAAAACAACAGCGCTTGCTTGTAGCACATGTCGACAAAACCACGGGATTTGAAGCATCATTGTAATTGGGTAATAATGACGGCTCTGACCGGAGCGCATTAGAAGGTTCAGAAAGTAAATTGGCATTGAGTTTTAGTCTTGTAAGCTGGGCGTATGAAAACTGTTTTTGTTGTTATAACTAACTGCAGGGACATTTTTACAAATATTAATACATTTCTAATGAAACACTTCACAAACATTCTTGTACTTTTGATGTCACCCAATCTGATAGTGTTGCTCAGTGTGGTCCAGTGTGAGTGACTCTGCTGCTTAAGGATGGATGGAGGCTTCTGTTTCCTTGTCTTTGTCTGTCATGGTCAACCATGGGTAAAGTCAGGGGAAAGTTGATATGGAGATCTATCTGTTGCCCATGCAGTAGGAACCCCCTCCATGCTAATGAAAGGTCCAGAGGAACGATGAAGGTCGATACAGTTTGGCTCCAGCAGCATCGCAGGAGTTGCCTTGCTGGGCAGTCAGCTGCCTTAGGGGCTCCAACTCCGGATTTTTCCTCGGGGTTTACTCCCAAAGCCTTTTCCATGAGCGCGTGTAGCCACAAGGCAGCGGAGGTTTGAAATCGGAGTTTTCCCTTTTCTAGATGAGTTAACTTCCGTGGTTAATGAGCCATCTGCCCGGATCAACTGGTTTCAAGGCACCAGTGGCCTGCCTTTCCCCCTGCTCCCCCGGGCATAAGAACTATGCCACCCGTGAAGGCCAGGAGTTGGACTTGGTTGTCAGAGGCTGTTTGAGACGCGCACCATGAAGAGCCTTTGTGTATCAGTGGGAGCTTGTCCCCACTAACACCCTTCGGTTATGACAACCTTCAGAGCAAGAGAAGGTGGGGCCTACAATCCAGATTTATCCAAAATTTATAAGGAATAAAGAGATCCTATTCTGCTTGGCTACCAGTTACCAGTGGTGTTCTGCAGGGGGTGGTGAAAGAGCTGCTTTTTTAAATGTTAATATGTAAATGATGTGGATAATGGCATAGAAGGTTTTGTGGCTAAATTTGCAGATGATACCAAAGTTCTATATGAGGTAGGGGGGGTGGTACTGAGGATACCGAAAGGCTGCAGAGAGATTCGGAGAATGGGCAAAGTGGTGGCTGATGAAATACGATGTTGGAAAGTGTACGATCAAGCACTTTGAGTGAAGAAATAGACAGGCAGACTATTATTTAAATGGGGAGATCATTCAAAATTCAGAGTTGCAAAGGACTTTGGAGTCCTTGTGCAGGATACCCTAATGGCTAACCTTCAGGTGGTGAAGAAGGTGAATGCAATGTTGGCATTCATTTCTATAGTATAGCATATAGGAATAGCATTTAAGAGAAAGGATATAATGTTGATAGAGGCATACAAAATTATGATGCGTATTGAGAGAGTCAAGGTAAGCCAGCTTTTTCCACTGATGTTAGGTGAGAAAAAAAAACTAGAGAACATGGGTTAAGGGTGAAAGTGGAAAAGTTTAAAGGTAACATTTAGGGGTGATTCCTCATGCAGAGAGTGGTGTGAATATGGAGCAAACTGTCAGCTGAATTGGTAGGTGCAGGATCAATTTTGACATTTAAGGAAAATTTGGATAGGTACATAGATAGGAGAGGTATGGAGGAACATGATCTGTGTGCAGGTGTCTGGAAATAGGCAGAAAAATAGTCTGACACAGACTCAAAGGGCTGCAGGGTCCATTTCTGTGCTGTCATGTTCCATGGTTCTATCTTTACTCCCAGATCCCTCTGTCCTACTGCACTCCTCAGTGCCCTACCCTTTACTGCCTGACCTACCTTGCTTAGTCTTTCCAAATTACAACACCTCACATTTGTCTTACTGCCTGACCTACCTTGTTTAGTCTTTCCAAATTACAACACCTCACATTTGTCTGCAATAAATTCCATCTGCCATTTTGCCAGCTGGCCTTGATCCGTCTGCAAGCTTTCAAAGCCTTTCTTGCTGTCCACTACACCTCCAAGCATTGTGTCATCTGCAATGTTGCTGATTCATTTTACCTTATTATCATCCACGTTGATGATATAGACAGCAAACAAGAATGGACTCAATACTGACCCCTGAATCACACCACCTCCAGGTTTCCAGTCAGGGAGGTGATCATCTACTATCACTCTCTGGCTTCTCCCACAAAGCCAATGTCTAATCCAATCTATCCCCTCATTCTGAATACCCAGCGAATGAACCCTCTTGACCAACCTACCACGTGGAACCTTGACAAAGGCCCTACTAATGACCATATAGACAACATCCACAGC
This sequence comes from Narcine bancroftii, assembly GCF_036971445.1. Lineage (NCBI taxonomy): Eukaryota > Metazoa > Chordata > Chondrichthyes > Torpediniformes > Narcinidae > Narcine > Narcine bancroftii. The sequence continues at coordinate 227,520,934 of NC_091471.1, forward strand.
CATTCCTTCATCTGCTTTCCTGGTAACCTCCTCAAAATACTCAATGAGATTGATTAATCACGACCTACCATGCCCAAAGACATGTTGACTATCCCTGATCAGTCTCTGTCTATCCAAATGCATGTATAACCAATATTTTAAAATGCTTTCTAATAATTTACCCACTGCTGACATCAGGCTCACCAGCCTATAATTTCCTGGACTATTCTAAATGATAGAACATCATTTGCTATCCTCCAATCCTCACCCGTGGCTAAGGACATTTTAAATATTATCTGCCAGGGCCTCCCTCATGGTTCAAGAAAATATCTTGTCAGGCCCTGGGGATTTGCTTTAAGGCAGCAAGCATTTCCCCCTCTTTAATCTGTATAGGTTCCATGACCTCACTGGTTTCCCTTACTTTGTGCCAGTTTCCTGAGAGAATACTGATGCAGTAAACCCATTTAGGTTCTCCCCCAACTCCCTACATAGCCGACCACTCTGATCTTCAAGAGGGGAAATTTTCAGAATGAGAATCTAAATTTATTGTCATGAGCAAGTAATGAAATTCATTGTTTTGCGGCTGCATCAATAGTGCAAACATTTATAGAAACCACCTTACAAAAATAAATAACAATAGAGTCAAAATAAGGCAGTTTCTTTGGTTCATTGATTATTCATGAATCTGTTGGGAATGGGGAAGAAACTGTCCTTATGTGCTGAGAGCTTGTCTTCACGCTCCTGTACCCTTTTCCCGATGATAGCAGAGAGAAAAGCGCATGGCCTGGGTGTTGGGGGTCTTTGAGGATAGAGACTGCTTTCTTAAGTCACAACCTCTTGTATATGTCCTTGATGGAGTGAAGTCTGGTACCTGTGATGTCACAGAGGTTAACAACCCTCTGGAGTTTTTCTTTTCCTCAGTGTTGGCATCTCTGTACCTTCTGCAACCATCTGGAACGCTCTCCACGGTCGACCTGTAGATGTTTTCGAGGGTCTTCAGTGATATACTGTATCTCCTCGAACACCTCACAATGTATAGCCACTGGCCAGCCTTCTTCGTGATTGCATTGACATGGAGGTTCCAGAGTCGATCCTCAGAGATGTTCGTACCCAGGAATTTGATGTTCTTGACCCTCTCCAATATTGAGCCGTTGATGAGGACCGAATCGTGTTCCTCTGACTTCCTCCTGATGTCCACAATCATCTCCTGGGTTTTGCTAATATTAAGTGCAAGGATGATGGTGTGACCCCACTCTACAAGCTGATCTATCTACCTTGCGTACGCTTCCTCATTACCATTTGTGATTCTGCCGACAACCGTAGTGTCCCTCTTTTTGAAATATTTTTATTGCATTTAACAAGAACCCTTTACACAAGGTATATTAATGATAACATAAATCAAATCATATATATATGTCACATATCAATTGAAAATTAGAAGCCTAACCATAATTATTACGTTTCATTCAGAGCATCAAATTCTATAATTATAATAATTAAACAAATAAATCATAACTTGTACTATGTCTAAAAATAATTTTGAAGACAAAAAATATACAAATTACAGACAAAGTTCCATTACATAAGATATTTTATACTTCTCTGATGCAATTATGTTGTTCTGTGATATGGCCCATAACCTGTAGTTAAACCCCCTTTGCTTGTTGGTCTTAATAATGAAAAGGAAAAAAAAAATTCCCTAATAACAGAACAGACCCTTCAGAACCCCACTGGTTACCAATCGCCGGGCAGAATGTGCTCTATCTCCTCCCGCCTTCTGTGAGCAAGGCAGTTCCAAATACACACAGCCAAATTTCCTTGGATCCCATGCCACATGATTTTCTAGATTTGCCTACCATGGGAAATCTGGGAAACCTTGTCAAATACTTTAATAAAATCCATATGTACCATATCCACTGCTCTACATTTATCAATTTGTCAAAAAGGTCAATTGGTTCATGGGGTATGAGCTGTCACTCATAAAGCTATGCTGACCAGCCCGAATAAGGATAATATCCCTAATTATGCTTCTCCAAATGCTTGTAAATCCTGTCCCAAAGAATCCTCTCCAATAGTCAGAAGCAGAATTTATTATCTTGAATAAGTCATGAAATTTAGTGTTTTGCAGGAGCATCATTAGTGCAAACATTCATATTATAACTATCCTACAATATTACTATAAATAAAAAAAAGAATAGTGCACGAAAAGTAAGGCAGTGACTTTAGTTCATGATTATTCAGGTATCTGAGGGCAGCAGGGAAGAAGCTGTCCTTGTGCCACTGAGTGCTCATCTTCGAAGGCAGGACTGGACAGAATGGATGCAGATGGGATGTTTCCAATGATGGGAAAATCCAGAACCCGGGGCCATGGTTTGAGGATAATAGGCAAACCATTTAGGACCGAGATGAGGAGGAATTTCTTTACCCAGAGGGTGGTGAATCTGTGGAATTCATTGCCATAGAGGGCAGTAGAGGCAGGTTCATTCAATATATTTAAGAGAGAATTAGATATATTTCTTCACTATAAGGGTATTAAAGGTTACGGAGAGAAGGCGGGGACGGGGTACTGAACTTTAAGATCAGCCATGATCTCGTTGAATGGCGGAGCAGGCTCGAAGGGTCGAATGACCTACTTCTGCTCCTATCTTCTATGTTTCTATGTTTCAGGCTCCTGTACCTTTTTCCCAATGGTAGCAGAGCGAAGAGGGCATGGGGATGGGGGTCTTTGAGAGTAGAGGCTGCTTTTTTTTTTAAGATATTGCCTCATGTAGAAGTCTGGTGCCTATGATGTTGCTGGCCGAGTTAACCACCCTTTGGAATTTTTTTCAGTTCTGAGAGATGGTGGCTCCATACCAGGCAGTGATGCAACCAGCCAGAATGCTCTCCACGGTCCACCTGTAGAAGTTTTTGAGAGTTTTCGGTAACGCCTCACAAAGTATAGCTGCTGGCGAGCCTTCTTTGTGATTGCATCAACATGGAGGTTCCAGGACAGATCCTCTAATATGTTGACACTCAGGGATTTGATGTTCTTGACTTGCTCCACTACTGAGCCCTCGATGAGGACCAGGTCGTGTTCCCCTGACACATTGGTCTATAATTCCCAGGATTCTCACTACTTTCTTGAATAACAGAACAATATTTGACATCCTCCATTCCTACTTACAGTTTGTAGGATGACTCTGTTTAGGACGACCACGTAAGATGACCCATATCTGGCACTTACCGCTGATCGGTGATGCTGTTAAAAGTAAATCAAAATATTTGAATAACAAATGATAATTTGAAGGTTTAAATTTTATTTGGATATTTTAAAATAAATCAGTCAGCTCCTGCAACAGGCCTAAAGCCTGTGCAGAGATGACAGCAGTTGAACTGGGCGCATTGTCTGCGTGGGAGCGCTGAGACTTCATTGATCACTAACAGGGCATGTGCGAGATTGCATTGGAGCCAGCGGTAAGATGGTGGTGCTGTTGAGACTTCACCATCAAGGTATGGATTTTGGACCCTTCCTATAGGACAAATATGATTTTAGGTGAAATTTTTAAGTTTTGAGGACCGTCCTATATGATGGCATAGATGTTCCTTCGTGGCTATTTGGGAGCCTATAGTATAGTCCCAATAGAGTGATTGCTCTATCACTGTTTCTAGCCTATCCACACTGACTTGTTGGAGGATGTCTTCCAAGATGTCCTCCCATTCTGCAGCTGTAATAATATATCACATTAACAATGTCATTCTCCCACCCCCCCCCCATCCCCCCACCAACATTGTTATTACCTCCTTCCTTATTCCTGAAACACCTGAACTCCAGAACATCAAGCAGCCAATCCTGCCCTTGCGTCAACCAGGTCCCTGTAATGGCCACCACATCTATGCACTTATCTGCACCCTGAGTTCGTCACCCTTATTCTTTAATACTTGCATTAAAGAAAGCACATTGCAGTCCATCCATCTGCCTGCATTTATGCCCTCTCCACTTCCTACCTTTCCTCACATTCTTCCTACTCATTGCATCAACCATTTCCCCAATTGCTCCCTCGTCTGAACCAACACACTGGCTCTCATAACCCTAGTTTAAAACCCAGGCAAAATCTGCAGATGCTGAGGTCCAGTGCAGTGCACAAAAGTACTGAAGTAAGTCAGCGGTTCACGCAGCATCTATAAAAAGCAAAAGGCAGTCATTGTTTCAGGTCTGAGCCCTTCTTCAGAGTTGTCAAAAATCAGGCAGACGACTGAATAAAAAGATGGAAGGGAAAGGAACGCACGATAACAAGTAACAAGTGGAAATGGGCGAGGGGGACTGTTAGGTCTCTGCGTTACTTGGGAGGCTTCTTAAATAACTTGGAGATGCAAGATTCAAATAACAAAGGAGACTTTATTTACTGATATTACATTTTGTATCAGCTGGATGTGAATTCTGTTCCTCCTCAGCTGATTTCCAGAGTCTGCACAATGTATGATCTTGGTGTCTCAGCTTCTCTGATGACCTTTGCTGGGGTCCATGTTTTCAACATCTGCTCTTGAATGTGCACATGCTGCCCTCTGAAGAGTTCTGGCAATGTTTGTTATAATGCTGGTGTCCTTCTTGCGTGTCAGCCAGTCTTCTTCTGGTTTCCTGGTTTTCTGGAGGGTGTATTTTGCTTGGCAGAGTTGTTTTATATCTCCTGCCATTTAAAGATTCTGCCAGCGACTTCATGCCAGCCCTTAAAGGTGTTTCTCCTAATGATAGAAGAGCTAGGTCTGGGTCTTCTTTTGTTTTGCGACACTTAACTAGTGTGCGTTTCACAGTTTGGACTTGTCTTTCAATGAACCCATGACCTTTGGGGTAGTATGGGGATGATGTAACCATATAACCATATGGTTATAACAAACCCAAACTCTGCAGCCAGCTTTCTGAATTCTTGTGACGTGAACTATGTTCCCTTGTCACATATTACTTGCTCGGGTGTTCCTTGTTCAGCAAAGAGCGCTCTCATTTCTGAGGTGAGAGTTGATGCTCTCAGGTCTTTCACCCATTTGACGAATAGAAACAGAGTAGTAACAGGTTATTATTAAATACCACCCTTGATTCTCAGAGAACAAGTCTGCTCCCACTGTGTGCCATGGCTTGGCAGGTACTTCTGTGGAAATCATTTCCTCTTTGTGTTGTGTGTTTCTGTACTTTTTTAAATATTTTCTTCACATGGATCTCATAATTGACAGAGATCAATTGTAACTCTCAACAGCTATCCAGACCTAGAATTGATGGTCTGCCTGCATCTACCACGTGGAACTTACAGAGGATGTTCTTTCCCTTGTGGCAGCCATTGATCTTAGCTCTCCCTAGTTGCTTGATTATGGGTTCACTACAGGCCGTTAATGCGACATTTGCTGTTTTCAATGCACCGTCTTTTGGATACCCTTTTATTATGTTCTCTGGGAACTTCTGGCGGTAGAGTCTGAGTGAAAGGATGTTACTTTGTGATCCAGTATCAAGCTACACCTTTAGGTTAAATATCGTAGGCTTGTTCTGGATTGTCCTCTGTATTTGGATCCTTGTGTACTACTTGCTTCCTCCTTTAATTTCACTTGACATCTTGTGAAGGTGTATGTATTCTATGTCTGGTATCTGGGTGTTGGAGTCCTCATTGTTGTTTCCTTTTATGTGCTGGATCTTCTCCTTGTCTTCGTTCTTCTCTGGTGTTACTGTCTTCTTTATATGAAACTTGCACATCTTCGCCCTGTGCTTTGATTTACCACAGGCTCTACATTCAGAACCACATGCGGGGCATTTGCTTTGGTCATTGAAAGGGTGTTGTCTGCCACACTTCCTGCAGGTCTTGTGGGTTTGCACTTTTCTGATTGTGTTCTTTATAGCATCAACCCTTCCTTCTCTTTGCAATGGGGGGTCTGCATAGATAGGCATTTCATTTGCGTCCTTGTGGCTTCAAAGGCTCTGATTTCTCTATAGCTTCAAGCTGTCCTTCCCTGTAATAGACATTTGCACTTTGGGATGGGCACTGCCGCATATTAGTTGATCAACTAATCTTTCCTCTATATCCTTAAATCTGCATTTTGCAGTAACAATTTTTAGTCTAGTGAGGAAGTTATCAACAGTTTCATCAGTCTCTTGCATTAAGCCTTGAAATTCATAGTGTTTAATTCTATGACTAGACCTGGGTTCAAGATGAGAAGCAAACTTTGCAAATCTCTGCTTTGGATCATTTTTCTCCCCCTCTGTAAGCTCCCAGCTATTAAATAGGTTGAGGCCTCGCTCCCCTGTCCAGAGAAGTATGTAACTAAACTTCTCCTCTGCTATTGCATTTTTAAAATATATTTTGAATCACACTTCTGCTGAATCTTTGTAAATGATTCAACAATATCTTCAGCCTCCCTGTCCATCACTGCTGTTGCTCCAGCCATTTCTTTTAGTAATGTTTTTTCTCTTCTTCCCATTCATATTTCACTAACTTACAATCAATTGTATGGCTTTTTGCTTGTTCTCTTATACCGCTACCACCATGTTATATTTCTGTGTAACTTGGGAGGCTTCTTAAATAACTTAGAGATGCAAGATTCAAATAACAAAAGAGACTTTACATACTGATGCCTTCCACCATCTTCGAAACTGTTCACACACAAACATATGCATATACATACACCCCACTGTGGTGCTCTACAGTTACTACAGTGAGAAGGGTGTATTCTTACATTGCTACAAAACAGTTCACATTATCCAGGAATGAAGAGAAAAATATTTGAGAAGTGATGCGGGAAATGGCAGAAGGCTAGGAATGATAAGTCTGAAGGGGCTACAAGAGCTGGAGGAAAGAAGAAAGAAGGACAAGGAAAGAGAGCAATCAGAAGAAGGGTTTAATGGAAATTTGCTAAGTCTATATATGTGCTATTCCGTTGGTGATTGCCGTGATGGAATTTAAGGCATCCCTCAAGTTTAAAGTGGTTGGCAACTGGGAAGTCTTTACTGTTGCAGCAGCGGGTAGTGCAATGGAGTTTAAAGAAGTAAACTCCCTGATGTAGAGGAGGCTGCTACAGATGAGTGGGTGAAGAGTTGCTTCACTTGGAAGGACTGTTTTGGCCCTGAATTCAATGTGATGAGGGAGGTGGTGTAAATGAGGCCAATGTGAGAACGAGAATAGGAGGCAGAGGGTCGATTGGTGGGAAGGGGTGAGTGGAGGTGGGTGTCACGGAGTGAGTGATCCAGTGGAAAGCAGAGAGGGGAAGAGAAGATTAATCTGGTGTGGGATCATGTTGTAGGTAGCAAAATCTGCTGAGAATGATATGTTGGATCTGGAGGCTGCTGGGATGGGAGGTGAGGGCAAGGAGAGCCCTTGTTATATCTTGGGGTGGGGCCAAGGCAGATGTGTGGTAAACGAAGGAGCCATGGGTGAGGGCTGAGTTAATGGCAGTAGAGGGAAAGCCATGGTTTCTGAAGGAGAAGGGCATCTCAGATGTTCTAGAATGAAAGTTCTCATCCTGGGAAAAGATACTGTGGAGGTGGTGGAATTTAGAGAAAGGAATAGAATCCTCACAAGAGACAGAGGTAAAACATAGGATTCTGTTGACACCGTGGTTAAGTAAAAAAAAACACACAAATGCGGGAGAAACTCAGCAGGTCAAACAGCGCCTTTATGTAGCAAAGATGAAGATTCATCGCCAACGTTTCGGGCATAATGAAGGGCTCAAGCCCGAAACGTTGGTGATGGATCTTCACCTTTCCTACATAAAGGCGCTGTTTGACCTGCTGAATTTCTCCCGAATTTGTGTGTTTCCTCACAGGAGACAAGGATGGTAAGAAGTATAGTCAAAATGACTGTGCAATTTGGATGTTTATAGAATACATCTGTTTGATACTTTGCTTCACAAAATGGAGGCAGAGAGATCGAGAAAGGGTAGACAGTATGTTAAATATTAAACCCTGAATATTCAGGGAGAAGAGGGGAGGCAACAACGACAATTCGGAGGGTCAGAGATCATGACGGATGGAGAGACATGATCGTCCACGCCGAACAACAAGGCAGGCTTTCTTCTAACAGCCTAAAGAAAGTAATGCAGGAAACAGCAAAGTGCAGACTTGAAAATTGCCTGTTAAATTTTTTCCTTGCTGAAATTTCAACGAGATGTCAGTATGATCAAAGCTCCACTCACCAGCATAGTGTTAATACAAGCAGCAATTGTGGCAGGCTGCACCAAAGGAAAACACAGGCACAATACTGTTTGGGGCAACACAGCTTTATTCCACTCAGATAAATATCTAGTTGGCTGCTAGCTGTGTTACAAGTGATCCTGGTGGGTGAGAGAGAGAGAGAGAGAGAGAGAGAGAGAGAGTGAGAACACGGCACACGGTCGCGACCTCGGCTTTATACTCTGGGTCCACCTGGTGGTCGGATGTCATTAAGCCGGGTGCCGTGTCTCTAGGCCACCTGTTGGCCGAGTGTTGTACTGCAATGTATCGTCACATTAATTCAATGCAAAAAATTGTTGAGGAGTCTGACATAAATCATTTCAATAAACACAACAACATTTTAGCTCTGTCTCACTTTGATTGACATGGAGTTACCAGGAACAGCACAAGTGGTAATTGAGTAAAGTGAGTATCCATTTACTAATTCAATGTCGGTGCTGTGCATTTGCTCAGCAAAAGGAGGTGTCCGCCAGCCTGCAGGTCACCCTTGGGTAAGATGTTTAGCCTCCCAGTCAGGGTCATGTGAACCCATGGATTGCAGATGGCGGATGGTTTTTACAAGCATATTCTGCAAATTGGGATTTATGGTTGTAAAATCAAAAACGCTGTGCAGATGAATCTGCTGAGCAGTGGCCAGGGTTACCTGTGCAGTATGAACACTCCAACTGAAGAAGGCAATGGGAAGATGCAGTATTTTTCCCTGTAAAAATGTCGACTCTGGTCTCAGCTCAAAGATGGAGCCTTCGGCAAAGGAGAAGAGGGGAGGCAACAATGACAATTCGGAGGGTCAGAGATCATGATGGATGGAGAGACATGATCGCCCACGCTGAACAACAAGGCACCTGAATGATGAATGAGTATCAATGGAAGGCTGATGAACTGCTTCCATTCCATTTCTGTGGGTTTTGAGGGGCTGTCAAGATCAATATGGTACATGTAGACACTGCTACCAGGGGGTGGGGGCTGGGGAGATGTTTAGTAGCTTGGGTGGTTTATTCCTCTGTTCTTTCATGGTTTTTGTGTACCGGTGTCGTAGAAACGGGAGGCTCTTGAAGCCATTGTGAATGCCCCTTCTTCACTTTGAACAGTCAATGGCCAGGGAGTACCATGGGTCATATTCACTTTTTCCAGGAGAATTTGAGAACATCCATGATAATATCACGCTGTGAGAGAGTTCAAGCTTAGAATGTATGTTTTGAGGGTGTAGGGTTGGCTGTACAACTGATGTGGGTGCCCATGGAAGCTGTCTGATTGTAGTCAGTCTTGCTGTTGAGAATGTTCATTTGGGAGCTGACTCTGGCATTGGTTTGCTTACTGTGCCTTCTGATGTGAATTTTTTGGAGACTGTTAATGTTACCCTGATAATTTAAGGTCTTTGTTTTTAGGTAAAAAACGGTGAACTTTGGATAGGATCTGGTCATGATTTTCAAACTGTTCATTGTGATAAAATGGTCAAAGAGTCTAGACTTGCACTGAAGGCCATGTTAAATATGTCAGTCTTTGGTACAGTAGTTATGGGAATTCATCCATAATTTTCAAGGTTGTATTATTAATCTTGTTGTTGGTGGCAGTGTTATGCAGCCCAGAGAGATTGGGGGAGACCCTATGTTTTGTAGATATTTTGTGTGAGGGCAGTTTGCTAATTAGAATTAATAATGACAGGCCTCTGAATAGGTGTGATCTATGACAATCTTCAGTCACCATTATATAAAATCTAGTTTTCACATTCCTTCCAAATTTTACAAATCTTCTGAAAGGTTATATTTTCAAAGGAAAAGAATTGTCACCATGATAATAAGCAACAATGCTCATTGATCTTACCACAAACCGATGTTCTTAACAAGGAATTCCACAGATTAGTTCTCAGCATTGTAATACCAATGATTGTCATTCCACCCTTCGCCCAGCACCTCCTCTCCGTCTGCAACAAATGCGACCTCCCCGTAGCCGACCATTTCAATTCGGAGTCACACCCTCAAGCTCACATGTCTGTCTAAGGCCTTTCACCCTACCCCATCCTGGCCACACACAGATTGGAGGAACACCACCTCATTTTTCGTCTGGGCATTCTCCAACCCTAGGGCATGAACATTGATTTCACTGCATTCCATTAATCAGCTTGCCTTCCCTGCCCCCCTCCCCCACCCTTTAACTAGTCATTTCCTTTCTCTCTCCACCCATCCTAGACTCCTGCACCCCTCCTGCATTGCCACCCTCCCACCTTTCATCTCCTACCCTCATCAACCCCCCCCTTCCCCCTTTTGTTCGGACATCTCCCATGTTCCCCCACACCTGGATGAAGGGCTCAGTCCCGAAACGTGGGTGATGTATCTTTACCTTTGCTACATAAAGGCACTGCTTGACCTACTGAGTTTCTCCAGCATTGTGTGTTTTCCCCTTAATCACGGTGTCGACAGAATCCATTGTTTTACCTTTGTACAATGTATATATCTGCTGAAATTCTGACTTGCTGCACCTGAATGGATACTTGCAAGAAAAAACAATTTTATTAAAATGAATTAAAAGAGACAATCAATATGCAAGATAGATATATTCACAATTATTCTAGTGCAAAGCAATTGACTTCTAATAGAGCAGATTATCCATTACATCAAGTGGAAACACAATTTTTTTGCCTTGCAAACCTAAATCATGCAACTTCCCTAACTTCCAGCTACACCCCTGCTCTACTCACTTTACACCTTTACGACTGTGTAGTTCGTTACAACAATAACTCCATCCACAAATTTGCCGACGATAGTGGGTTGTATAAAGGAAGGGGATAAGTCAGTGTACAGGAAGGAGATTGAAAACATGGTTGAATGGTGCCCCAACAACAACCTCACACTCATTGTCACCAAAACTGAGGAGCTGATTGTTGACTTCAGGAAAGGAAACTCAGAGGTTTACAATCCACTGATCATTAGGGGATCAGAGCTGGAGAGGGTGACCACATTTAGATACTTGGGAGTCACTATCTCGGATGATCAACACACCATTGGCATCATGAAGAAAGCAGGTCAGCGCCTCTACTTCCTCAGGAGTTTGCGGAAGTTTGGTATGACACCAGAAGCCCTGGCAAATTTCTACAGATGTGTGATGGAAAGTGTACTGACTGGCTGCATCATGGTCTAGTATGGGGGACACCAATACTCTTGAGTGTAAAGCCTCCCAAAAGGTAGTGGAGACAGCCAAGGACATTATAGGCAAAACCCTCCTCACTATTGAGTACATCTACAGGGAACGCTGCCGTCGGAGGGCAGCAGCAATCATCAAAGACCCTTACCACTGTTGGGTCTGCTTTGTTCGAGAATGAGTGAGTCAGACACCAGAATGAGTCGAAATCAAGGTTCTTTTATTACCGGATTGTAACACTTGCAACTAACAGTGTTAGTTGGAGAAGGCGCATTCTAACGATATCAGCAAGTGGTTTTTTTTTTATACCCCAGGACACGCACTTAGTAAATTATCATACCATTACATTGTCCAATGAATAAGCTGTTGCTATCCTTCTCTGTTAGTCTGCTGCACATCATTATTGTTATTGCCACACTTATCTTGAGCATACAAGGTCACACCTGCATCCTGTTACTCCTTAGTACTGGGTGACTCCTTCTCCGTTCCCAACTCATGATGTTTTTAACCTTACACCACCCAGCACACACTTTGTTCTCGCTTCTGCCATCAGGAATGAGGTAGAGGTACCACAAGACACACACCACCAGGTTCAGGAACAGCTGCTATTCCTCCACCATCAGAACTCTAAGAACTCTTATTGATTTTCTTTGTTCTCTCTGTAATGCACGGTCAGTTTGTTTACATTCATTATCTATTTACAGTTCTTTGTTTCCATGTTTTGCACTGTGTACAGTTTATTTTTTGCACTACCAATTAGTGGTCATTCTGCCGTGCCGGCAGGAAAAAGGAATCTCAGGGTTGTAGGTGATGTCATGTAAGTACTCTGACAATAAATCTGAAATCTGACAATCCTACATGAGAAGATATAATGATGCAAGAAATGACTATTTTCAAAAGTATCTGTAAATTCATTATCAATCATATTTTCCTTCTGATTTTCAACTTGGATAGAGGTGCCATTATCATTGTAAATATAAATCTGGAATTAATTAAACCATGACAAAGCAGTTGTAGGAATGTGGTCACTGATTGGGTGAGAAATGATGCACTTTTTGGCGTTGACACAGGAATTTCTGTAACCTCTAATTGGAATGGCATCATTTTGTCAATAAGGCTCTTTAATCATCTTCTGTGTATAGTATATGGGTGAAGCTGAAAGGTGAAGCATCACTTGGATGTCTAATTGTCAGGAATAACTGGATTTTCCAGAGGTTTACTGTACTTTGAATTTGTTTCGAATTATTTGATACCAAAACCTGCTGCACTGATTAGCATTACAAAGAACAACAGTGAAACCTCGTGACAGTTTATGCAAATCTCTTCGGCGACCAGATAATTAAAAATCATCAACCAGTCTTCATGTTGCGAAAACCCTCCATAAAATTCGCTGGCTGGATGAATGTTCAGTAATGGTTTAATTAACTTTGCTGGATGTTAATCAGAAAAAACACAGATTTATGGCAACATTTGGGAGACTGCTAAACAAACAGTGTTTCATAATTTACAGCTTTTGTGGATCCTCTCGAGATACTTCGGGCAAAGCTGGAGATGTGCACCAGACACATCTGCTCCCACGTGTGTGGCTCTTTGAAGTTCAATTTGAGAAATTTTTGAAGAGTGAAAATAAAAATTCCTTGAAGTAGTTATAAAATGCATTTTTCTTTTGCAGTTACGTCATTGGGCATCGGTATTTTGTGGATGCACGCTTGTAAAAATTGTGAGTGGGTCTGGACTTTAAAGACATCCATATTCAAGCCATTTTGTTATCTTCCATTTTAAATCAGTATGTTCCGTATTTTTTTTATAAATTTTAATTTTAAAATATTAAACAGTCAGCATGGTATCAGGTCCTTTTGGCCCTTGAGCCTGTGCCACCCAATTGACCTACATCCCAATATGTTTTTTTTCTCAAGAGTGGGAGGGAACTGGAGCCCCTGGGGAAAACCCACGCAGGCACACGGAGAACGTATAAAGTCCTTACAGGTAGCGCGGGATACAAACTCCAGTCACTGGCACAGCGTTTCACGAACCACAACACCACCATTGATCGTTATTTAAAAGAGTGTAGATCAAAGGCATTTTTTCTAACATCTTAACTTTCCTGTCTAATTTACTTTCTCAAATAAAATACAAAATGCTGTAAACATTCTGCAAAGAGACCAAGTTATAATTTATTGTTAGTGGGTTTTGATCATCTGATATCTCTGGAGGTTTGATACGGTTCCATAAATGCCAGTAGTTTCCCACAGTCATTACTCTCCCTCTCCCTGCTCTGCAGGATATCACTAAGGTGGTATTATACAAGCAGTAGCGCACAGAGTTAGGTGCTGTGCTCCAGAATTGCAGCACTGTGGCTAAGATGGTGGCTGAATCCTCATTCAGCCAGTGTAGGGTCATCACCTTATACATCAGTTCATGGCTGTTCACCCGAAAGAAATGGATCACTTCCAGGGAAGGGTCGATAGTCCAATGTCGAGACAGAAGAGGGGTGGCATGGTAGGCATAGTGGTTAGCGCATTCGCCTTTACAGCACTAGCGATTGGGACTTGGGTTCAAATCCCACGCTGTCTGTAAGGACTTTGTGCGTTCTCCCCATGTCTGCATGGGTTTTTTTTCTGGGGGCTCCAGTTTCCTCCCACTGTTTGAAATGTACCAGGGGTGTAGGTTGATTGGATGTAAATTGGGCAGCGCGGATTCATGAGCCGAAATGGCCTGTAACTGAGCTGTCTCTGAATATTAGATTTAGAATATAGAAGGGATTATGCCGCGCACACACACACAACGTTATTTTTAATAGAGTATATTATCAGTGTACTGATATATATCAGTAGTCCCTGGTATATATGTTTGTATGTTTTGTATTTCAGTAAAGTCAATATTCAAAGGCCATGGTTTTAGAATAATTAGTAGAAGGTGAACAATATTTTCTTGTGGAACTTGGGGTCTTCCTTCCTGAGACTTGAGGCGAATTTTCTCAAGTAGATATGCACATGACTACGGAGTAAGAGCTGAAAAGGTAGATTTAGCTTGATACAGCTGTTAACCGGCACCTATGGGGATTGGTAGATGCCGGATAAGTGAATTTTATGGCTGCTTGAGATTGCATGTGGTGTGCAGTGGCGAACTAACAGCGAGGCACGCCAATTTTAAATGTCCGTATTTTTTACTGATTTATTTTCTGCAATTTTTTTGCTGGTTGCTTGAGGCTGCCGGTTGCAATTCTGGATAACAGGGTGTTACTGTATTTGGTTTTTGTGGCTTGAGCACTGGCTTCTTCCTTTGACACCAGCCCCTTTCACACTTGCAAGTGGTCCCAGGAATTAACAGCCAATCAGTCTAAGAAGGGTTTAATGTAAGAAATATCTTATCAATGCCAGCCTGTGATGGTGTCATCTTCCGCCGGGGATTGACGGTCTTGACCTCTAGTACAAACCCTGGTGTCTGCAGATGACAGTGTTGCAATCAGTCAAGCGTAGAATGGGCAATTACATTCTTGGATAGAAATGTCCAAGTTTTTGAGTGAGTGCAGGAACATGAAGGAAGAAAAGATTAAAATTAAGGTATAAACTTTGCTGTGGGAAAGTCGCAGCAGGAGAGGGAGGGATGAAATAAATAGCAATAGCAGACAATTTTTAAACAGTGTGGGAAAGTTGGTAGCCCTATCGCATACAATTTATGAAGACAGCAGGAAAAAGCAATAGTAGACCTGAATTCCTTTAATGCCGTGCGGCAGAGAAACCCCTTTATGAATGCTCCATGCATGCAGCAGTGCATACACCCCTTTCTCTGCTGCATGGCATTTTGGGAGGGCAGGTCCGCCATCCCTTTGTCCCACGATATTTATAAATTGTACGTAATAGCGCTACCAACTTTCCCAAACTGTTTAAAAATTGTCCACTATTGCTATTTATTTCCAGCAGTTTCCCACGGTCCCTTATAAAGGTTCATATAGGTCGGCACAACAACAACAGTGGCTGAAGGCCTCATACTGTGCTGTACATAAAGCTTAATTATGTTATAATTAGACATGATTAATTTTGTTCAAATATAAGACCATAATACATTGATCAGGATTTAGGGCAGGTCCACCATCTCTCAGTGTGTCATGACGTCACCTAGAGAAGGTAGAACAGTCCTAACCCCAGGGATGGCTCCTTGCAAGTGTGAACACATGCAGTGTCCCAGTTAGGAGTTGTCAAGTGTGAACAGCAAAAACGCCATCCCTATCCTGGGACACTGAATGGCCAATTCAGTGGGACACAAGTGTAAAAGGGGCTACTGATTTCTGTGATTCTACGACTCATTTATCTTTTACTCACTGTACATTCACAGATCTGCAAGCAATGGTAATCACTTGCTGGGAGCTGTATGTTTTGGCCTTGTCCAAGATAGCAAATGAGCTCTTCCCTCATGGTTTCCATCCCATCCGCCCCCCACCCACCAATACATAGAGATCTCCTTTGACATCCTGAAATAAATTGTTTGCTGAGGAACGAGTTCGTCATCGTCCATGTATTTACTGTTTAAATTTCAAAATGCATCTTTCTTAGACGTGGATTCTCTTGTCGTTGATCTGCTTTCATTCTGTGGTAAAGAGACCATCATATTAGTTTATTATTAATTGATTCTAGCACATAATATTGATTTGGAATATTTTATTTTTATTTGGCCCGGATTTTCTTTTTTAACCTTGATCAGCATCTGACCTGCAGACTGCTTCATTGTTGGATACATTCAGCATCTGTGGAAAGAAGAGCAGAAATAATATTTCCAGTAAAAGACCCTTTGTCTGAGCTCTGCCTTTGGACTCTCCATTGAAGCCAACAGCAGGGCACTAATATACTGGACCATTGGGCAAGATGTGAAACATTTTCATCGAGGAAGGCTGATGCAGGGATGGAGATTCCATTCATTCAAATTGGGTTTCCGACAGTGGGGAAAAGTTGTGGGCTTGAGTTATATTCTTTCATTTCACTGCCAGTTCATTTCTTTTAAGGTGCCTGAGTAAGCATTGAGGAAACCGTGAAGAAGGCACAAGATTGGCCTACTGAGGAGATTTGTCATGTGGTGGCATACTCTTCCAACTTGTATAGGTGTTCTGTGGAACATATACTGGCTAGTTGCAACTTGACAATTAAGGAATGCAGAAGGTTGCAAAAAGTAGCAAACTTAGCCAGATCCATCACAGATTCTGACCTCTCATCCATTTGCAGACATTTACAGTTCACTCCATAATGTTTTGGGTAAATACACTTTTTTCCTTTATTTGCCCCTGTGGTCAAAACTTTTCAATTTGTTATCAAACAATTCACATGTAATTAAAGTGCACATTCCAGAGTTTATTCAAGGTTACAAGTATTTGTGTACATTTTGGTTTGACGATGTAGAAATTACAGGATTTTGTTTACATTATCCTTCATTTCAGGGCACCATAATGTTTGGGACATTTGGTTTCACAGGTGTCCGTGAGTACTCAGGTATGTTTCATTGCTTCATTGGTGCAGTTATAAGAGAGCTCGGCTTGCTTCTCAGCTTTTCATCACTTTGGAGCCATTTTTCAACACGAGGATCAGAGGTGAGCCAATGAAAGTCAAAGAAGCCATTACGAGGCTGAACAACAAGAATAAAACAGTAAGAGACAGCGTCCAAACTTTAGGAGAACCAAAATCAACAGTTTGGAACA
This sequence comes from Narcine bancroftii, assembly GCF_036971445.1. Lineage (NCBI taxonomy): Eukaryota > Metazoa > Chordata > Chondrichthyes > Torpediniformes > Narcinidae > Narcine > Narcine bancroftii. The sequence continues at coordinate 227,537,916 of NC_091471.1, forward strand.
TCATTAAGAAGAAAGAGAGTACTGGTGAGCTAATTAATTGCAAAGGAACTGGTATTCTAAGGAAGATCTCCACTGTTCAGCAAAGTGAAGAAAAATCCCAAATGTACGTCCGACAGATCAGAAAACTCTTCAGGAGGCAGGTGTGGATGTATCAATGACTACTGGACTTCATGAACAGAAATACAGCAGCTACACTGCAAGATGCAAACCATGGCAAAGGAGGCACGCTTTGGATCTTGGCTAGCCCCTTTATGCCTCCACACTTTTCTCTTGCCATCACTCTGATACAGGTTAACGTTGGTCTCGTCTGTCTTCAAGACCCTTTTCCAGAATTCTGCGGGCCATCCTGTTTCTGTGGATAACTAGTGGTTTACATCTTGCATTGCAGCCTCTGTATTTCTGTTCATGAAGTCTTCTATAGACTGTTGTCATTGACATGTCCACACCTGCCTTCTGAAGAGTGTTTCTGATCTCTTGGACATACATTTGGGGATTTTTCTTCATTATGATGAGAATTCTTCTGTCATCAGCAGTGGAGATCTTCCTTTGTGATTACTGAGCTCTTTCTTCTTCTTAATGATGTTCCAAATTGTTGATTTTGGTAATCCTAAGATTTAGACGCTGTCTCTTGCGGCTTCTTTGACTTTTATTGACACATCTCTGGTCTTCATGTTCAAAAATGGCAACTACAGACTCCAAAGGTGATCAAAAGCTTAGAAGCAAGCCTCACTCTCTTATACCTTGACCAATGAAGCAATTAAACATGCCTGAGTACTCACAAACACCTGTGAACCCAAATGCCCCAGTCATTATGGTGCCCTGAAATGGGAGACTAGGTGTAAAAAGTACTCTAATTTTTGCATGGTCAAGCCAAAATTTACGCAGATAACCTTGAATGAACCCTGGAATGTGCACTTTAATTACATGTGACTACAAATTTAAAACCATGGCACACAGGGGCAAATAAAGGAAAAAAATGTCTTTGTCCCAAACATTATAGAGGGCAGTGTATGTGCAATTCTGCCTTAAGATACCAGCCGACATCATAAATGACCCAATCACCTTGGTCACAACATCTTCTTACTGTACCTTCGGACAGAGGTCTGAAAACCGACACTCTCGGTTCAAGAAAAGTTTCTTTCCAATAGCTGTCGGACTCTTGAACCTCCCCTAATCGACTGCTCTGGCAGTACAAAAGGACTGTCTGAACTATTGCAAGTCAGTTTATTTGTGAATATTTATTATCTTACTTGTGCATTTCTTAAAATCTCTTTTAATTTAAATCATTTAGTTTACTGTTAGTTTTTCTTCCCAGGTACCTGTTTGGCTACAGCAAGAATTTTGGTGCACGCGTGTCTGACAATAAACTCATTATCATTAATTGCGTATTAAAAAAAATATATTTACACCTTTTTGAATCAATATAAAATCTTTCCTCTCAGACACATTTTAAAAGCAGTTAAAAAGTTTTTGTTTGGTGGGCAGGGCCTGAGCACGAGCTTCTTGAGGCCTTTGTTGTTTGGAGCCTTTGTTGCTTCTCCTGGTGGATGGAGAAGTTCACCTTGTTGGATTTGAATTGCTTATTTATTGTCACGTGTAACGAGACACGGTGGAACACTGTTAGAACCAGAGAACACTAACAGCACAGAATCAGGCCCCTTCCACTGGTCTGCACTCAGTCCATAGCCTTCCATATCTTTCCTATCCATATACCTGTCCACATACTTCTTAAATGTTAACCTTGAGCCCGCATTCGCCACTTCAGCCTACAGGACATTTTACACTTCCACCACTCCCTGTGTGAACAAGTTCCCCCTCAAGTTTCCTCTAAACTTTTCCCCTTTCACTCTTCACCTTCCCTCAGTGGAAAAAGCCTATCTATATTTACTTTGTCTATTCCCCTTATAATTTTACATACCTCTATAAAATCTCCCCTCATTCTTCTACACTCCAGGGAATAAAGTCCTCACCTGTTTAATGTTTCCTTGTAACTCATTTCCTGAAATCCAAGCAACATCCTAGTAAATCTTCTTAGCACTCTTTCTTATTGATATTTTTCCTGTAGTTTGGTGACCAAAACTGTACACAGTACTCCAAATTTGGTCTCACCAATGTCTTATACAATGTCTTTACCATAACATCTCAACTCTTATGCCAAAAAGTAGCCCATTTGGCCCTTACATTCCACACCCGGCCCAGTGAGCTGGGCTTCTAACCCATTTAAAGTTTGAGAATAGGTTAAGATCATTTTGGCCCCCAAGGAGCATAGAAACTTTTACTGGACCAGCAATCAGGATCCTGCGCTGTCTGTAAGGAATTTGTACATTCTCCCCATATCTGCATTTCTAGAGCTATCAATTAGACCCGGCAGATCAGAAGTTGAGATTAACAGGCTTTAATTGCTATAAACTTACAGGCCTCTCTTACATGCTGTTAGCCCGATTCAAAGGCAGTACTGTGGGAGGGGAGGAGTTACAGTATCAGAGATGGGCCAACCTGTACAATGCACCAAACCATATGCTTTGGCCGGGGGCTCCAATTTCCTCCCACCATTCAAAATGCACCGAGGGTAGAGGTTAATTGGGTATGAATTGGGTGACATGGATTCGTGGGCTGATATGGCCTATTAATGTGCTGTATGTCAAAATTTAAATTTATACTTAATACTTTGATTTATGCAGGCCAATGTGCCAAAAGCTTACTTTACAACCCTATCCACCGCTGACCAATGTAGCGCTATCAATCAACCACATTAGACAGAGAGTTGTGATTAATAGGCTTTAATCACCTTAAGACATCAACACATCTCACATGTTGCTGGCCCAGTTCCAAGGCAGGTACTGAGGGAGGAATTTATGACACCACTTTCAGTGAATTATATATCTGTATTCCCAGATCCCTCTGTTCTACCACACTCCTCAGTGCCCGACCATTTACCATCGATGTCCTTTCTTGATTTGTCCTTCCAAAATGCAACACCTCACACTTGTCTGCATTAAATGCCATCTGCCATTTTTACAGCTGGTCCAGATCCCTGTGAAAGCTTTCAAAATCTTTTTGCTGTCCACAAAGCCTCCAATCATAGTGTCATCTGCAAACTTGCTGATACAATTTACCACATTATCATCCAGATTATTGATATAGATGACAAACATTAATGGTCCCAGCACTGATCCCTGAGGCACACCACTAGTCACAGGCCTCCAGTCTGAGAAGCAATCATCCACACTACTCTTTGATTTGTCCTATCCAACCATTGTCGAATCCAATTCACTACTTCACCATGAATAACTAGAGTCTGAACCTTCCTGACTAACCTCCCATGTGGTATCTCACTTAAGTGCATGTAGACAAAATCCACAGCATTTCCTTCATCAACTTTCCTGGAAACCTCCTTTGAAAACTCTAAGATTGTTTAAACATGACCTACTATACACAAACCCATGTTGACTATCCCTAGTCAGTTTCTGGCTTTCCAAATAATTGTACATATAAAGTCTTAGAATACCTTCCAATATATTACCTTCTACTGACATCAGGCTCACTGGCCCATAATTTCCAGTGTAATTTTAGAGCCTTATATAAACATCGGAAAAACATGAGCTACCCTCCAATCTGCTGGCACCTTACCCATGGCTATTTTAAATATTTCTTCCAGAGCACCTGCAACTTCTACACTAGCCTCTTTCAAGGTCTGAGGGAATATCTTATCAGGCCTTGGGGATTTATGTTTTGAATGGTGGGAGGAAACTGGAGCTCCTGGGAAAAATGCACACAGAAATGGGGAGAAGGTACAAACTCCTTACAGAATGTGCGCGATTTGCACCATTGAAGGCCTTCCACTTACTTGGCACATCCTTGCCTACAAACAACTTATCCAAAATCCACACATTCTATATCTTTTCTAATTTTCTCAAAATTAGTCTGTTTCTACTTTAGAATCTCAACCCGAGGCCCAGATCTATCCTTCTCCATAATTAATGAAACAAATGGCATTAAGATTACAGGACAAAAAAATGTCCCTCTACACATACTTCTGTCGCCTGTCCTGTCTTGTTCCCTAATAGGAGATTTAGTATTACATTCTCTCTAGTTGGTAACTGTATATAGTGATTTAGAAAACTTTCCTGAATACATTTGACGAGCTCCAAGCCTGTAGGAGTGTCCCAGTCAATATGTGGGAAATTTAAATTGATTCTTGATGGTCATTCTGGAATATTCCACTCTGTGAGTTGTGTCCAGAATGGTCACAAATAATATTTTGATAAAAACAGGGTGTTTGACCGTGCGCAGAAGAGGGGAGCTCTCAATGAGTTGATTAGTACATAAATTAGATGGTGACTTTGCGCAAGTTCTCTAATGTAACTGTTTTTCTGATTGTTTTTAGGAAGGAGAAAATATTTTCTATTTGGCTGTGGATGACATAGAAACGGACACTGAATTACTGATTGGTTACCTAGATAGTGAGATGGAGGAGGAAACACTAGTCAGGAAAGAAGATGAAGAAAATCCCAAAGATGATCAACCATCTGATGACAAAGGTATTCCCATTATCTATTTTTATTCCAATCAGCATCAATACATGTTGCTTGATCAACTGTAATCTCCTGAGTTAGAACATGTCTTATTTGTACTAGGTATCTTAATTCAGTTTGCCATCCTTATTACTTTATATTAAAATAGTGATGTCAGTTTCAGACTTCTGATTTATTGTCAGAGTACATACATGATATCACATACAACCCTGAGATTCCTTTTTCCTGCGGGTGCGGAAGAATTCCCACTAATTGATTGTGCAAAAATAAACTGTAATCAATGTGAACATGTAAACTTTGTGCTAAATAAGAGAAAACTTACGAGGATATTGCCTGAACATCAGGAACTGAGTTACAGGGAAAGGTTAAACAGGTTAGGTCTTTATTCCTTGAGCGAAGAAGAATGAGGGGAGATTTGATTGGTGTATTTAAAACTATCAGGAGGATAGACAGTGTAAATGTAGATTGGCTTTTTTCCACTGAGGGAAGGCGAGATTCAAACATGAGGACATGGGTTAAGGGTGAAAGGGGAAAAGTTTAGAGGGTATATGAGGGGGAACTTCTTCCCTCAGTGAATGGTGGGAGTGTGGAATGAGCATCCAGCTGAGGTGGTGAATGCATGCTCAAGGTTTACATTTAAGGGAAATTTGGACAGGTATATGGATGGGAGAGGTAAGGAGGGCTATGAACTGAGTGCAAGTGGTTTGGCACAGACTAGAGGAGATGAAGTGGCCTGCTTCTGTGCTGTAATATTCTAATTTATGAATCATGGAGCAAGCAATATTAACCTAATGGATTGGTAAATTGCTTATCCTTATGGTTTGCTTTGCATAACTATTTAATATATTCAGCCACAAGTAGCATTTTGTTAGCATCTGTACTGTGTTAAAACATTTCAAGGTATATCACAAAAATAAAACAAGTAAATTTTGGCAATGAACACAAGGAGATAAAAGCCATAACTGTAAAATCTTAATCAAAAAATGCATTTTAAACAGAAAGAAGAGGAAGAGAGGAATCAAGCTGCTAGAAAGAAAAATTGAAAACTTAAACCCTGGCAGGTGAAAGCCAAGTTGTGTCATGACAATGGAGCAGTTAGTGCTGTTGGCGTCACAGTTCCTGAATGGTGTTTGTGTCAGCTAATCGCATATTACAAAGTTTGGCTACTGCAAATTATCCATCGGCGTAGTCAAATAGCAAAAGACTCAAAAGAGAAGTTGATAGCCATGTCTGTGACAGAGAAAGAAGAAGTCACGAGGGTCAAAGAGGGACACGGAGAGGGGAAATGAGTCGAAAGGGTATTTGGGTCTTTTGGTTCTACATGCTGCTTGTATTGAACCTATAGGCCTCCTCCCTATTTGTAAAACATAATTTAAGGGCAATCAATAAGGCAGTATTGGAAGAGTGCAGATATCTTTAAGAGCTGTGGCACTGGCTGAGATTGGAGTGAGAAGATGAGTGTGAATTCTAAGCTTGAAGGATCGGAGAATGGATTGCTCCAGCAAGACCATGTTTTATTAACCATCCTTAATTGCCTTGGGAAGGGTGGTGAACAGCAGTGTTCTTGAACTGCAGTCATCTAATAAAATAAAGATAATCCCACTATGCCATAAGGCAGGAAAATCGAGGATTTTGCCAGCTTCTATGTAGGAAAAGTAAGACATTTCCTAACATGAGCTTCAAAGGAAGATGAAGAAACGTAAGAAACTAAAGGTGGAACATAGAAATCTACAGCACAGTATAGCCCCTTCAGCCCACAGCGTTGTGCCAACCTCATTTTTCTCAGTTCCACGTACCTATTGTTATGAACCCAGAGGACCCAGCAGCAATAGAAATTCACCAAGACAAATGGTTACTGAAACAGAAATTGCTTTTAATTATCTTTAAACATGAAAATAGAATCAAACTTTAACTTATCTCTATTAACTTAACTAACCTAACTTAGCCCCCTGCTAATTCTAAGCACACATGTGTGTGTAAGTTCAGAAAAGTTCTTTGGTTCACAGTTCAATCTCACTTTTCATTCTGCCAAGTTCACTGGTTGCAGGCAATTCTTATACTGTGTGCAGAATTTAATATTTATGAAGTTCACCAGGCTTTGGTGCTTGAAAGGTGAATGGTTACCACTCAGGAAGGTTCTTGTCAGTTTTCAGAGAGAGATTTGTTGTTCCAGGTCATCCACAACTGATGTACTTCCATCAGCCACTTCAGTGTCTTGCCATAGAAACTTACCCCTTCAGGGTTCTCCAGATGATAACCTCTTTCTTTCAGGTCACCACAGAGTTCCTTTTAGTTTCCCTTATTTCAAATGAAACATTAGACAGCCAGTCTTTTCCTCTTGCATGAACCACAAGGGCTTCAACCAGGCTGTCTTCCAAAAACTTGCCAGCTTGTCCTGTTTCAGTCCCAGCAACTTCTGCTGGCTGTAACACTATCACACTGAAACTGAGAGAAAGCCTGTTTGACTCTCTCGGCTTACAAAATCACATGACCTTCTTAACAACAGCAGACTCTCCTTTGAGACAGCACCGGCTCCAGCTTGCTCTTTCATCTGTTTCCTTGATAAACAATAATCCATTAGTGAAGTCTCTTGGGCACTATTCAAAGCTCTTGCAAAACAGTATGAGAAGCCACTATGTCTCCAGTATTTCAAATAAGATCTGTTTTAAAGTGTTTGTATGTGACCTATTCTAATAAACCTTTCCCAATTTATCTCCCAAAACTTGTCTATATACTCTGGCACACTATCTTTTTAGACAGCTTCTGGTGCAAGGAGTTATAGAGTTTTAAAAGATCTTATTGTATGCCTCCACCACCGTTTTTGGCAATGCATTGTATTCACCCATCACTCTCTGTGTGTAAAATGTACTCCCAAGCACCTTAAAACTATGCACCCTCATGTTAGCCATTTCAGCTGTGGTAAAAAGCCTCTAGCCATCCACATGATCAATGCCTCCCATCATCTTATCAGGTCATCCCTCATCACTACAAGCGATAGTATGGCATGGATTTCCATGGGGAAGGCCTCTTGCCAATAGTTGATGGATCAGCCGTTGGACCTCAGGGCCAGGGCCTTCCAAATTACCCCGTTTTCACGCTCCTCGTGCCCGTTGCCCCTGAGGTTGTAGCTAGTTGTGTGACTAGACAAGATGCCTCACACTGTCAAGTGCTGGTGCAGCTCATCACACAGGAAAATGGACCCCCAGTCACTGTGGATGTATGTCGGGTATCCGAAAATGGTGAAGATCTGCACCAGTGCCTCGACAATGGAGGCAGTGGAGGTGTCAGGGCAAGGGATGGCGAAGGGAAAACAGAAGTATTTGTTTATGACCAAGAGGAAATAGATGTTCTTATTCGTGGAAGGCAGTGGCCCTTTGAAGTCAACTCTGAGTCGCTTGAAGGGCCGAGTGGCCTTCACTACATGGGCCTATGGTGGGTGGAAGAAGCGTGGTTTGCACTTTGCACAGACTCTGCTTGGTGAAGGGATGGTCCCAGGACTTAATGAAGTGGTACAGGGGTGTGACGTCCAGGTGGCAAAGGGTGTCGTGCAGCGTCTGAAGCTGTTTGGACTGTGCACTGGTGTAGGTCCGGGCCAGGGCATCAGGAGAGTTGTAGAGCTTCCGTGGCCTATACTGGATATCATTGCTGAAGGTGGCCAGCTTGACTCTCCAGTGCAAGATCTTTTCATTCTTGATTTTGCCTCTGTGGGTGGTGCTGAACATGAATGCCACTGCGTGCTGCTCTGTGAGAATGGTGAACCTTCTGTCAGCCAGGTAGTGGCACCAGTTGTGGACCATTTCCCCAATCACCTATGCCTCCTTTTCAATGGCGGGATGACAGAGCTCTGAACCGTGGAGGCTCCTGGAGAAAAAGGCCACGGATCTGCCCCCTTGATTGAGGATGGCAGGGAGGGCAACATCAGAGGCATGGCCTTCCACCTAGAATGGGTTATCTGGTCCACGACATGCATCATGGCATCGGTGATTTCCTGTCTGATGCAGGCGAAGGCCACTTGCACCTCAGCAGGGAGGGGAAAGGTGGTGGCTTTGACCAGTGGGTGGACCTTGTCTGAGAAGCAGGGGACCCACTGGGAGTAGTAAGAGATGAGTTGTAGGCACCTGTGGAGGGCCTTGACCGTGTTGGGGAGGGGCAGTTCCATTAAGGGGTGCACCCGTTCGGGGTCAGGACTGATTACACGATGACACCATGTTCCACGATGTACCCTAGGATGGCGAGGCGGGTGGTGCTGAACGCACACTTCTTCCTGTTGTGAGGTTCAGTGTCTCTGCTGTCCAGAGAAATCTCTCCAGATTAGCATTGTGGTCTTGCTGGTCGTGACCACAGGTGGTGACATTGTCCAGGTACAGGAAGGTCGCTCTTAGGTTGTGCCGGTCTACCATGTGGTCCATCTCCCACTGAAACATGGAGACTCCATTTGAAACCCCAAACGGGACCCGGCGGAACTGGTAGAGTCGCCCGTCTGCCTCAAGGGAGGTATAAGATTTATTGTGGGGAGCTGGTAGTCGGCTAACTTCAGGTCAGTCGTGGAGAAAACCCTGTACTGGGTTATCTCGTTGATCATGTCGGCGATGCGGGGCACTGGGTAGGCATCCAGCTGGGTGTACCGGTTGATGGTCTGACTATAGTTGATGACCATTCTTGGTTTGCTGACCCCTTTTATGCAAGGACCTGGGCTCTCCAAGGGCTGGTGTTGGGCTCTATAACTCCTTGCACCAGAAGCTGTCTAACCTCTGCCTTGATAAAGGTCATGTCAGCCGCACAGTAGCTTGGCAGCTATAGGTTTACAGTCAGGTGTCAGGTAGCTGAAGAGGGATGGAGGGGGCACCCATAGGGTGGAGAACATGCGATCTTGTTGAAGTTGATGGATATATGTGCCAAATGATGAGGCTCCTGGGGCCAAAAGTGAAGACCCATGGAACTCACCCTCTTATCAATGGGGAGGTGGGCTGCACAAAATGGAGAAGATGTAGGAAAGGGATTTATCGATTACAGTGGGAGAGGAGGGGGAAGCCTGGATCTGGAGAAAATGAAAGATTTTTAAAGGACAAGACTAGGAGGAGTGTGTGGCTAGAAGGTAACTGAACAAATCTGTAATCACAATAAAAATAGAGACCCTGATGGGGAATGGATGTGTATACAAATTGCACGTCTATAGCAAAAATGAGGTGTCGGGGACCAGGATAATGGAATTTACCAAAAAGGTGGAGAGCGTAAGCGGGAAGGGACTGGGCAAGTGGGGGCAAGATAGAGTCAAGCAATGAAGAGATAAATTTGGTACAACAGGAGCAGGCAGAAACAATGGGTCTGTCAGTGCGACCTGCTTGTGAACATTGGGTTAGAGGTGGGCTCAGGCCGTACAAGGTTTGGGATTTATCGTCAGCCATTTATTTTTGTAGAACGTCCCATGTTCAATGTGCATGGCATAGTGAGACCAAATACTTTTCACTGCAGCCGATCCACTTCTTATCAGCAAGTGTCCTGCTGGCTGCATAGTTGGAGAATTCATTCGCACACACATGATCTAAATAGACTGGGGAAAGTATGTGGCACCTATGGGTAGATGACGGATAAGTGAATTTTCTGGTAGCCTGAGACTACACGTTGCGTGATTGGCGAACTAATGGCGATTGTGCCACTTTAAAAATTTCTGTAATTTTTACCAATTTATTTTTAGTGTTTTTTTTTGCCGTTTGCTTGAGGCTTCTGGTTGCTTGAATTCTGGATAACAGGGGTTTTAGTGTCACCCTGCATCAGAAGTCACCCTGCCCAGGAATGTATAGTCGAGCAGAAAACAGTTCCAGCCCAGTTTCTGTCCCTCCTTTGAAGATACTGGATCAAAATTGGTGTATTTTCAAGAAATTTGTACTCGTTCAGTCAATAGTGGTTTGTAAGAAGTACTGAAATAGAGCGACAATAAAGACATTTTATTATCTACAAAGAATTTAACCATGTGCTTTGCATCTTCACAGATCTGTTGAGTGATAAAGAAGGTTACAGTTGCCCACAATGTCAGAGCAGTTTCCCGAGCCAGGACATCTTGGCAGAACACCTTCAGTCACTCCACCAGAAGCCCAGTGAAGAAAAAGAATTCAAGTGTCGGAATTGTGGCAAGAAATTCCCCATTAAACAGGCCTTGCAGAGACAGTAAGTACAATCAATGTTGGAAACAGAAGCTTCTGAGGGCAAAATTGCTCCAGTGTCCCTGAGGATAATCCAGCAAGGATGTTCAAACTTATAGTCAACGGTCATACCCTTGTAGGAAATCCAGGCAACAACAAAGGACTGGAACAGTGTAGGGACTAAATTAGCAACTGATTTACATTCTTCTGAGGCTGTTTATTCAGTCTGAATATAATAAAAAGTATTTTATTGCTTTAGATTTTTTTTAATGTTAAAAAGTTTTTTTGTTGCTTTTATTCTACAGTTTTGATTTTGACTGCCAGAATCTTTGGTTTCACCATTTTGACAGTTTTGGCTAATGCATAAGGCACAACATATCCAGAACTGCTAAGTTATTTCATCAAGCTTCAAAGTTAAGATTTATTGTCAAAGTACATTCATGATATCACATACAACCCTGAGATTCTTTTTCCTGTGGGTCAGGCTCGATTTCTACTTTAAAAAAATGGAAGGCTTCATGAATTTGCATGTCATCGCACGGGAAGAGCTTTTTCTGGCCCTACCGCATTGATAGAGTTACATTGTGCAAGGCTCTGTTAACTTACAAAGGTTTTCTGTGACCTTTGGTATGGGAAACCTGAAGTTGGAGGTCAGCAGTGGCCACAGGGACTGTTCACTCTAAACTGTGCACATTTGCGTGGGCACACACGTCTCGCAACCAGCCCACAAAGGAAATTATGTGTGCACAAATGGTTAGTTACCTAAATTAATGCAGTTATTGAATGGAATCATACTTGTACTATATTAAAACATGCCAATACAGTTTAATTAGCCATCTGTGCCAAAATTATCCTGAAACAATTTCTATATTTGCACAAGCATTCAGTGCGCACGTACTTTTGTCACAGGGTAAAACAAAAATTTCCACAACCTAAGATTTTTCCGCACACTGGCAACTAAAAATTAGAGGGAACATTGGCCACAGGCAGCGTCGACTGACCTCAGCAATGAGTGATCATATACAAAAATACAAATTAGGACCAAGCATAAGCCCCTCAAGCTTGTCCCACCATTTCATGAGCCAATAGCAATGTGAACTCTGAGGATTTGCTGAAGTAGTGATTCAGACTTTCATTGGAAGGAAAACATTGTTAGATATCTGAACGTTATTTAATTGTTCAATCCAGCATATGACTATTCAGCAGGGGATAAGGATTGTATTTGCATCAAAAATCATTTTATGGACATGATCCTGAAGTGTTTTGGCTGTAGAATTTGCCTTTGTTGCTTCAAGGTAAATGTTCTGGAAGCGGTGATGTTAGCAACAGTTGTGATGGGGGAAGGTGAGGAAGCGAGGCTGTCTCCTTGCTGAAACAGAGGTTTCTAAGCATGATAAAAGATATTGTGGAATGAGAAGTGTAAGGTTACAATTATAACTTCTGTATGCTTGATGAATGTAGCAGACAGACGATCCTTTTCTAACCTGACATACTTCCTCAGTAGAACAAGGGTTTGACCAGAGTTATGTTCTGTTCCCTCCTCCAGTGATGCTGTCTGCATGCACTTTGATGACATAAGGCACAGATCCATTTTAGTGATCTTAACTGTAGTTTAGAATAATATGCCAATTTTACTTCAGGGCATTTTTTTCTTTAAATGTGATGTTTCTTTTATTAAATAAGGCAATTTCATAAGGATAATCTCAAGATTTTGAGTGCAAACCTCGGATAAGGACCTGGTAATTTCACCTGTTTGGATAATTATGAACCAATCTGCAGAGGAACCTTCTTAGGTCTTTTTAATCATCTCGTATGATTTAAGGAAAATGAAGCTGGGATGCTCATGTTGTGCTTCTGGTATACAAGGTGTAAGAGCCAAAAGGTGCTATCAGGTGGCCAGAATACCCGAATGTAAAGCCGCCTAAAATGCCTGAATGCGGCTATCAGGAGGCCACCTGAAAGTGGAGAACCCGGCCTCAAGAAGCACTCACCTAACCCTCCTCAGGGAGGTAGATTCTCCGGCTTGGAGCGCTCCCCCTAGGCACCTAAAAGCAGCAAGGCAAAGTGGCTCGCAGCTTTCAGGTGCCTAGCAGCAAGCGGGCTGTTGACAATCGGCTGGCGACCTGCCGACACCTACCCTCCCCGCTGCCGACAACCACCCACCTTGCTGCTGAACAGGATTATGGGGCTGGGGCAGCCAACGTGGGACTTTGGGCCCCTGATGTCCTGTGCCGGCCGCTCCAGCCCTGTAGTCTCACGCCAGCCACAATTTGGAGTCAGTTTATAGAGAATGAGGAAGGTTTGTTAGTTGCAGTTAAACTTTCATGTTGATATTTGCATTCTGTAGAGAGTTCTACACAATCATCTCTCAACCTTTGCGTACTTAAACCTGATAAACCGAACCCCGCAGAAATTCTGTCATAAATTATCATTGATCAAGAGCAAAGGCTGGATCAATAGGGAGCAACATGTAGAGATATTGTCCTCTTGAAAACAAACCAACAACTGTTTTGTGAATGACAATTAAAGTTTATTTTTTTCCCATTATTTTCATGTAGTGCTGCTACAAGATGCTCCATAAACAAGCCGTGACTATGGCCACGGTCCACAGGAGCCGCGTTCGCTTGGATGGGGCTCTCCTTCAGCCGGCACGTTCAGGTGACAGAAAGGCGTCTTCTTTGCGGCCAGCTGAACGTCCCAGCTGCACTCCCGCAGTCACGTCTCCCGGCGCATTATCTGTGTCCGAGCACATGAAGGCAGAAAGGCTTATTTCTTAACTGTTGCGGCTGCGGGCGTCGGCGGTCTCCCGGGGTCCCATAGGTGGGCCACCTCCCGTCGACCGCATGCTTAAGGGTTGGCACTGTTCATGGCATCAAAGGCAGTAAAGCGGCACGTGCACATTTGGCGGCCCCAGATGGCGGCTTCAGTCCGCCAGTGCAGCGCATTGGTGCATGCCTGCTTGGCTTGGTGCTGGCAGCGAGCCCCTGGAGTCAGGGTCAGGCCATGTCCACCAAATGAGCATGCGCGGAGGAGGGTTTGCGTGCATTGACAAGGAGGTTCATGAGTCCGCGTCGTGAGTGGGGCGATTCGAGGAGGGTGAGCTCGACATCAATAATCACATTATGTGGGGCATTAGACTGCGTACACAAATTTTTAAAATTACAGATAAATATCATAGAACGATATTTATAGACATTTCAGAAAAATGTTAAAGATTTTAAGTGCAATTGAACTTCTATTTGTCACAGACAAAAGCCGCTTTTGGCCTCCAAGCGACTATTTTATTGATTGAAGTCGCTACACAAGGAATCTGTTGTAATACCAACCCTGACAGTTACATTTGCTAATTTACAGTTCACTTTTCTGTGGCTAGTGGAATAATTTAACAGAATTGAAAACCATGGGGTGGAAATTATACTGTCCTTTGAAACATAGGGTAAAAAATGCTCTTGAATCAGAACCAAATATTCCTCTGTTGTTTTGGTGATGCGAGTGGGCCACATGTGGACATGCAAGCAAGCTTTCAAAGTTTTAATTCCATTCCCTCCTTGAAAGGAAGGCGACCACTGAATCCCACCATTGATAGGAGTTGCTTGCATAGTTTAGGAATCCAGGAATGGGAGTGCATCCAGAGGGATGAGAGTGGACACCAGGATTTACAGGCGGTGCCTTGGCGGATAATGCAGAGAAGTACTTTAGGAGCGCAGATGAGATGACAACGGAAAGTAAAGGATGAGAGGATTCAATGCCTGGAAAGGTGACCAATTGCTAGAAGAAGGTTAATGGGATATGATTCGTAAGTATACAGATGAAAGAAAATAATAGGTTGTTTAAAGATGCAGCAAAACATTGAGTCAAGTTTCTTATCAAGGACAACTAATGAAACAGCATTCCCTGGTCCTTGGTGCAAAGCACGCAGACTCCTAACCAGACATAATGCACACGCAATACATATGCAGGACAAGTATTCAGATATACAAATAAATAAATACTATTTCATAAATATGAGAGTCTCATGATTATTGTGAGCAGTTCCTTTGGTTGTTCATCATTCTCACTGCCTGTGGGAAGAAGCTGTTCCTCAGCCTGATGGTGCTGGCTCTGATACTCCTGTATATCTTTCCCGACAGGAGCGGCTGAAAGATGCTGTGTGTGGGGTGGAAGGGATCCTCAATGATTTTGACCACCCTCTACAGACAGTGATCCCAGTAGATCACATCGAGGGGTGGGTGCAAGACCCCAGTGATCCTCTCTGCCGCTCTTATGGTCCCGTGGATTGACTTCCAATTCATTTCTCAGCAGGAATCCATACCAGACTGTGATGCAACCAGCCAGCCCCCTCTTGATAGAGCTCCTGCAGAAGGTTGACATGATGGTGTCCGGTAGCCTTCCCCGCTTCAGTCTTCTCAGGAAGTGCAGTCACTGTTGTGCCTTGTCGACAAATGAGGAGATGTTGAGTGTCCATGATAGGTCACTAGTGTCCATGATAGGTCACTAGTTAAGTGAACTCCAAGGTACTTGATGCTCTCCACTCTCTCCACCATAGAGTTTTTGACGTAGAGCGAAGGGTGATCATTCCTGGTGCTCCCGAAGTCCACAATCATCTCCTTTGTCTTGTCCATGTTGAAACTCAAATTATTACTTTTGCGCCAGATCTTGAGATTTTCCACCTCTTCTCTACGGAGCGATTCATCGTTGTTGCTGAGGAGGCCAACCACTGTTGTGCCATCTGCAAACTTGTTGATGCTCGCGATGCAGTCGTAGGTCAGTAGTGTGAACAGGAGGGGGAATGAGTGCACAGTCCTGAGGTGTGCCAGTGCTCAGCGTGACAGTGCTCGATGTTCTGCACAGTCTGTTCAGGTCTGTGGTCTTTCTTTTAGGAAGCCCAGAATCCAGTTACAGAGAAGGGTGTTGAGTCCCACTGAAGACAGCTTCTCCACTGGCTTCTGGGGAATGATTGTATTAAACGTCAAGCTGAAGCCGATGAACAGCAGGCTGGCATATGAGGTGAACGTTGATCATCTGGAAGGTTGGCCTAAGAGGGGGGAGATGGAACTTAATCCAGACAAGTGTAAGGCAGTACACTTTGGAAGAGTATGTAGAATAAATGTCAGAGACCTTAAAGGCATTGACAGAGATACATTAGGGTGGAAATCCATTGCTTCTTGAAAGTGGTAACACAGGTGGATTGGGTAGTGAAAAAGGCAGTTGGTATTCTTACCTTAATAGGTCAAGACATTGTGTATATTCAAAGCAGAGGACAATAGTTTCTTGATTAGAAAGTGCGTCAACGGGGAGAAGGCAGGAAGGTGATGGATATTTGGAAGAAATAATGGAGGCAGATACCATCACGGCATTAAAAAGTATTTGGATAGATACTTGGACAAGGAAAAAGCAGGGGAATATTGGACATTGTGGGTAAATGGTACGAGTATAAATGGGCTTCATTGTGGACATGGTGGACCGCAAGGGTGCAGTATATTTCTATAATTCTATCACCTGGTTCACAACAGTGAAGTCCACCAGGATTCCCATGTTTCAGCATAAAAGCATGATATACTCACACGGTTAGCATTGCTCCTTATATAATACAGGCAGTCCCCGGGTTACGAACAACTCATACTTATGAACGGGCCATTCCCGAATTGGCGCATGCGCATAACTGTTCCCCAATTTGGGCGTGCACATAAATGCACATAATGACACCTCACAAACGCTAAATAAGAACCGTAAGTATCTGTTCCACCTTAGTACAAATTTATTTTATGGACAGACCCAGGTAACGGAACTCATTCATAATCTGAGGATTGTCTGTAATGCAAATGCCTCATTCTTTCCTCACTTGGAGGAGAATTTCACTTGTCGCAGCTTTCTAGGAGTTTATCATTTGAACCAATGGCTTTGAAAGTGTTGGTGATCACAATTACCTCAGAAGCATTGGCCTACAGCCGATTAGAAATAATCTGGGCTAATCGTATTCACATTATCAAGAACATCCATCGCATATCCTACAGTCTACCATCTGCAGAGTGGGTTTACAAGCATTTTCCCCCCCACTGCCCCAGACGCAACTAACACAGGATTCCCCTTGTCTTTACCTACCACCCCACCAGCTTCTGCATCCAGTTCTGTTATTTCTTTCACTGACAAACATGATCCCACTTCTCGACACATCCTCCCCTCTCTGCCTTCCATGGGGACTGCTCCCTCATCCACTAATCCCTCCCCACCAATCCCCTCCCCCCCCCCCCCCCCCGACCCCAATGCACCTTTTCCTATGGCTGCAGAAAGTGCCACACTTGAGCTCACTCCTCCTCCTTCACCACAATTTGGGGCCTCAGACAGGTCTTTCGAGTGAAGCGACAGATGGCATTGACGTTGACTTGGTTTTTGCTAACATGCCCTCTATTTTCCCTCCCTTCCCTTTCCGTGATCACCCCTTTCTTTCCCTCTGTATTCACAGAACCATTCCTCCTCCCCATTTTACCATGCTCCTCCCCCACCCCTACCATTTTGTTGGAGCACCTGCCAACATTTTTACATACCTTAATGAAGGGCTCAAGCCCGAAACGTTGGTTCCGTATTTTTACCTTTGTTACATGAGGTAGACTATTAGACCTGCCGAGGTTCTCCTGCCTTATATCTTTACTGTTTCCAAGATTTTCTGTTTTTATTTCAAAGTTCCAGCATCTACAAGTGTTTTTTTTTAAATTTTCCTTCAGGTGATATTCTTCATGTCTGCTCTTGAAAAGTGGTCTCTTGTTTCCGAGGCAGACAGTTACTGGTCATTCCATATACCGTTCTACAGCTGCCATTGTTGTTCTGATCTGTGCAACTCTCAGCCTGTGATGACACTTCACTGTCCACTGTGTGAACTAGACACTGAGGCAGAGGCGGCATTGTTTGCTTCAGTATCAATTTATCATGGTGTACAAATGTTACGGTTATGCCCCAGCCCTGCTCCCCCAACCTGGAACATCTGGCAATCAAGTGCCGCCCATTCTACCTGCAGGGGAGTTGACCGCCATTACATGCTTTCCCCAGGCTAACACCAGGCTGGTACTGAAGGGGTTGAGCGCTATGATCCAGTAGCCATGAGACAGCACACCCTGATGTCTTCTCGATCATCGGAGGGAGCTTCAACAAGGTCAACCTGCGCAAGCAGAGGAGCCAACATACTCGACCTGGAGGTTCACCAACTCTACTGCCCTTATTTATCCATCCATCCTTTATATTTATTACCTCATTCTGTACTGGGGTAATATGTACTATAGTATTCTTGTATACCTGTTTGGCTGAATAGGTTCAGTGCACATATACGTTGAATTCATGGAATCATGTAGTGTGGAAACAGGCCTTTCGGCCTAACTTGCTTACACCACCCAAAATGTCCCACCCACACTGGTCCCACCAAGCTGAGTTTGGCTCATCTCTCTAAACCAGTGGTTTTCAAACTCCCCGCCAACTCACATTCCACCTTAAGTGATCTCTATGCCATAGGTGCTCTGTTGATTAGTCAGGGATCGCTTAAGGTGGGATGTGAGTGGAAAGAAAAAATTGACTCGTTATGTGCACGGTTTCATAACTCCAAAGGAAATGGGCCAATGACAATTTTTCTCAAGCAAAATATTTCAGTAACAATTGGGTCGAGAACAATGATTCTCAACCTTCCCTTCCCACCCACATACCACCTTAAGCAACCCCTTACCAATCACAGAGCACTTATGGCATAGGGATTACTTAAGGTGGAATGTGAGTTTGGGGGGCAGTTTGAAAACCACTGCTCTAAACTATCCTGTCCATGTGTCTATCCAAATGTTTCTTAAACTCACAATAGTTCCTGTTTTAGCCACTTCATCTGGCAGTTTTTTCCATACACTCACCATCCTTTATGTAAAAAAAACAATTTACCCTCTGGTTCCTGTTAAATCACACCATCTCCACCACCTTAAACAGGGATTTCCCAGCCACTTCAGTTCTGCACCCAGTCCCATGCTCACATCTGTCCATGGCCTTATATTATCCCACCAAGACCACCCATAAATTCAGAATCAGAATTTATTGGCATGAACAAGTCATGAAATTCGGTGTTTAGCAGCAGCGTCACAGTGTAAACATTCATATTTATAACCATCTTATAAAATTACTATAAAAAATAAAAAAGGTGGTGCATGAAAAGTAAGCCAGTGTCTCTGGTTCATTGATTATTCAGGAATCTGGTGGCAGCAGGGAAGAAGCTGTCCTGAGTGCTCGGCTTTAGGCTCTTGTACCTTTTTCCCGATGGTAGCAGAGTGAAAAGGGCATGGCTTGGATGGTGGGGGTCTTTGAGGATAGAGGCTCCTTTCTTAAGACACCGCCTCATGCAGACGTCCTTGATGGAGTGAAGTCTGGTACCTGTGATGTCGCAGGCTGAGTTCACAACTCTCTGGAGTTTTTTCTTTTCCTGACACTTGGTGCCTCCACACCAGGCAGTGATGCAACCAGCCTGAATGCTCTACAAGGAACACCTGTAGAAGTTTACAACAGTCTTCAGTGACATACCGAATCTCCTCAGAAACCTCACAGAGTATAGCCACTGGTGAGCCTTCTTCATGATTGCATTGACATGGAGGTTCCAGGACAGATCCTTGGTGATGTCGACACCCTGAAATTTGAAGTTCTTGGCCCTCTCTGCTACTGAGCTCTTGATAAGAACTGGGTCGTGTACCCCTGATTTCCTCCCGAAGTCCACAATTATCCCCTTGACTTTGCCGACATTGAAAGTAAGGCATTTGTCAACATTACACCATTCAATAGGCTGATCTTATCTTTGCGGAGAAGGTACTGAAGTCCAGCACTTCAAGGTTAAAGAGCAGATCCATCCCAAAGCTGTCAGAATTGAACCTCCCCTTGCTACCCTGCACATAAACTATTTTGGAACCACGAGAAGGCCGGTCGAAACACCAGTTTTGCATTGCACCCACTGCAATTGCTCTCTCTTTCTCTCAATCTATCTATTTGTTCTTTATATTTAATATCTCTATCTGTATGGGGTGATTTAACATACACCATTGTAGATTTTTAACAAAAAGTGCCTGATTATCTTCTTTGGCTTGGCTTCGCGGACGAAGATTTATGGAGGGGGTAAATGTCCACGTCAGCTGCAGGCTCGTTGGTGACTGACAAGTCCGATGTGGGACAGGCAGACACGGTTGCAGTGGTTGCAGGGGAAAATTGGTTGGTTGGGGTTGGGTGTTGGGTTTTTCCTCCTTTGCCTTTTGTCAGTGAGGTGGGCTCTGCGGTCTCCTTCAAAGGAGGTTGCTGCCCGCCAAACTGTGAGGCGCCAAGATTATCTACAGAAAATAAGAATTTTGGTGCATATATACTTTGACCTAATGCTTATGACAATAAAGCCACTTTTACGCACTATAGAATGTTTAGCTTATGTTTGATAATGCATTTTTGTTAAACTATGCTTGTCAACTGGCAACATTGCAACAAATAAAGTGAAACTGTATGACCCTCATACACATTTCCCATTTTAGATAGTAATTAGCATTTTGTTCTGTTGCACATCAGTAATGACTTCATTCCAAAATCAACAGTTTCACTAGTCAGTAATTTTGGACCGCACGGATGGCAGTCTCTTCAATCTGAGGCGCCTGCAAGCTCACACCAAGACACAAGAGAAACTTGTCCATGAACTACTCTTTGCAGACGATGCCGCTTTTGTTGCCCATTCAGAGCCAGCTCTTCAGCGCTTGACGTCCTGCTTTGCAGAAACTGCCAAAGTGTTTGGCCTGGAAGTCAGCCTGAAGAAAATGGAGGTCCTCCATCAGCCAGCTCCCCACCATGACTACCAGCCCCCCCACATCTCCATCGGGCACACAAAACTCAAAACGGTCAACCAGTTTACCTATCTCGGCTGCACCATTTCATCAGATGCAAGGATCGACAATGATATAGACAACAGACTCGCCAAGGCAAATAGCGCCTTTGGAAGACTACACAAAAGAGTCTGGAAAAACAACCAACTGAAAAACCTCACAAAGATAAGCGTATACAGAGCCGTTGTCATACCCACACTCCTGTTCGGCTCCGAATCATGGGTCCTCTACCGGCACCACCTACGGCTCCTAGAACGCTTCCACCAGCGTTGTCTCTGCTCCATCCTCAACATCCATTGGAGCACTTTCATCCCTAACGTCGAAGTACTCGAGATGGCAGAGGTCGACAGCATCGAGTCCACGTTGCTGAAGATCCAGCTGCGCTGGATGGGTCACGTCTCCAGAATGGAGGACCATCGCCTTCCCAAGATCATGTTATATGGCGAGCTCTCCACTGGCCACCGTGACAGAGGTGCACCAAAGAAAAGGTACAAGGACTGCTTAAAGAAATCTCTTGGTGCCTGCCACATTGACCACCGCCAGTGGGCTGATAACGCCTCAAACCGTGCATCTTGGCGCCTCACAGTTTGGCGGGCAGCAACCTCCTTTGAAGAAGACCGCAGAGCCCACCTCACTGACAAAAGGCAAAGGAGGAAAAACCCAACACCCAACCCCAACCAACCAATTTTCCCCTGCAACCGTGTCTGCCTGTCCCGCATCGGACTTGTCAGCCACAAACGAGCCTGCAGCTGACGTGGACATTTACCCCCTCCATAAATCTTCGTCCGCGAAGCCAAGCCAAAGAAAGAATTTTGGAAACATTAAAGTCCTTCTGTTTGGATAATGATGACGAGTTTTCTGATATTTTTTCATGGCGGCTGTTATCCAAAAAACCAAGCAAGTTTCCATGCTTTTAGACCGCAGAGAAATGAATGGCACGATCACCTTGTTTGCATCAAATCTTGTGCCAACAGGACACACCAAATGCTATCAGAAGCAACTTGTTGCTTTAGGCTGCATTCCACATTCTTTATTGTGATTGCTAAGACACCAGCTGGATGGTACATTAATGTGTCATATAAAATGGTGCAATGATAAATAACTGTAAAATGCTTGGCAGAACTTTGGGGCATCTGATCGACTCCATGGCATAGTTGGAAATGCACAGTTTACTGAGATTCACTGTCTATTTAATAACACCAGACACAAGGTGCTGCTAGGTCTGTTTATCTTGCATTCAATTTTTTGGATTCGAAATTCTGCATAAAGTACCTTAAAATAGGTTGGTTGTGCCCAAAGTGAAACCATAAGTCTAATTCTTCCTTTGCAAAGAGGATATCGGTGTTGGACCTCTCAATTGATATGTTTTGCTAGATTTGGATTATTTTCAGACAAAAAATTACTTCAGGACTCAAATTTTTTTGCAGTCTGAAAGCCACTGAGTGCATGCAGTAATTATGCTCAATGCGTGAAAATTGTTTTCACAGCAACGCAATCAGTGAGCAGTTAGTGCGATGCTGTTACAGCACCTGGGTTTGAATCTGGCTCTGTCTACGTTCTTTCCTGCGTCTTTGTGGATTTCCTGCAGGTGCTCCCACTTCCTCCTGCCCTCCAAAACTGTACACCATTGTAGGTTAATTTGGGTGTAATTGGGCAGCATACTGTGGGGTTTCGTGACCAGAAGCAGCTTCTACTGTCATCTAAATAAAATTTAAAGTAGGGTTATCAGGTAATTTCACCCCAACACTTGAGCCCATTCTTCTTACCAATCAGACACATCTGATTTTATAGGAGAAGTTACATGATTGTATCCCCGATCTGTTACAACTGAATTCAACTCTAAGAAAAATGTAAGCTGAGCTCAGATCAAGAGCTTTCTGCTCAGGAACAGATCTCATTATTCCCACGTGGTCGTCAGATAGCTCTTCGTGAAGGCACAGAAATGCTGGAGGAACTCAGCAGGTCTCATGGTGCCCTGAGTCAGAGAGCTCCCTTCCACTGTTATCAGTCTTTCATTGTTAGAGACTTTTCATTATGTTGCATAATGAGGTATGTGTGTGCATATTCATTTTTGCTTGAAAACTTGATAGAGTTTTATATTTTGTTCCCCGTGATGTTCATAGCTTTGATAAACATGGCTAAATAACATGGGATGGCACAGTGGCACAGCAGCACTGCTGCTTCATAGCTCCATCAGCCACATTTGACCGTGACCTCTGGTGCTGTCTGTATGGCACACACATATTCTCTCTGTGATCACAGGGACTCCAGTTTCCTGCCTCTTCTCAAAGACGTATGCATTGCTAAATCAATTGGCCTGTGGGCGCAGAATTGGCATGGAGTCAGGCATGTGAGAGAGGAAAATAAGTGAGAAATTAACTTGATGGGATTACTCAGAGACCTCTTCTTCTTTGGCTTGGCTTCGCGGACGAAGATTTATGGAGGGGGTAAAAGTTATGTCAGAGACCTAACATAGAATCAATAGACCAATTTGGGATCCTTCCATATCATAGGAAAAAATATATTCTGGCTTACAATGAAGTGAAGTTACTGCTGTAGAAGTTTTAGGAACTTGTGTTGGTGTGATGTTGTTCAAGGCAAATATTGCAGCCATGGAGTACAAGAAATATCAGATCAGGTACTATTTATTGTCATGCAAGTTTGCCATAAAACAGACAAAGGTTTGCCGTTGGCATTAACATCGCCTGGAGGCCTTACTGTCAGAGAAAGAGAAAAGAGAGTCCTCAGAGTTTCCGAATGTCTGTGGATTTGCCTTCAGCATTCCTGCGGCTCTGCAGCCCCACAAGACTTCAGTTCATTTCAAACCATCGGCAATGTTAGTCCAGACCATTAGTGCTCAGGTTCGTTTGGGAGCCCTTCTTGCCTTCAGAATCTTCTTGAATCCCGGTTCCAATACCTGGTTCTCAGGACCTCAGTCCTTTGACTTCAAGTTGCACGCAGCCTGTGTGGATACCTCGCCCACATGCCTCCAACAGCTTGCCACCTTCAGCCACAGAGCCCCCCCCACCACTGCAGTCACCATCCTTGGGGCCATCTCCTCTGCTTCTCTTTCTCAGCAGGGGGTGTTCTCACTGTTATTGGTGCCCTGCAACAGTATGTCTCTTTCCCAGAGTCTGCAGCCCCTCGTGGCTGCTGCAGAACCCAGGTGCCACCATCTTGGTTCCAGGATTTTAAATAAAACACCATTGACTCCTTTAACATGCCATTTAAAGCCTGTATGAAGTCGTTGGCAGTCAGACTGGCGATAGGACCCCATGGGGGGAGTGCTGAATATCCACTCCCCGCTCTCCCCGTGTTTGTGGTAGTGCTGACTTTACAACAGTGCCACCAAATTTAAAATATAGATGCTTAGACTGTAGTACCAATCAAGTGAGCTGATTTCTCCTTAAGTGCTGAGTTTTCATGTGTGTTGTGCAGCTGCTCTCATCCAGGGAAATCACACTCCAAGTTCGTACTTGGCTTATCCTTGAGGATCCCTGACAGTAAGCCATTTGGCCCAGGATAGAATGTACAATCAGGCAGGAATATAACATGGAAATGAGTCCACAATGTGATATTGGAAAAAAAAAGCATACAAAATATTCCTTTAGTGTGATGCTTTATTTCATGCCTACATGATAATTATTCTGGAAAATAAAGATCGAATGATGACAGCATCTCCGTGAGTTCCGAGTGTGAACTCGAGTAAAACTTTAACCGAGTCTAACTTTAGGAATTAGTAATCCAAGCTAAACCTACCCCTCTTGTCTTTTTGAAATTTATTGGGGAGGGGTAAGGAGTTGCTGCTTTGCCTGTTCAAGCGGTGGTTTGTGGAAGTTTCAGGCACCATGTGTTAACATTCCATTTATCCGTCCGTTCAGGTGCCTTGCTGTTCGACGTGGGCGATCATATATCTCCGTCCATCACCATCTCTGACCCTCTGAATTGTAGTTGTTGCCTCCCGTTTCTAACCATGATGCTAATCAATCCATCTCTCATTTTCATTCCCTGTCGGCCTCTGCTTCTTTTTCCTTTCAGCTTTGCAGTTACAACTAACTGTTCTCATGTATCTCTTCGCATGATGTGTCCAAAGAATTTTGATTGCTGTTTTCTGATCCTTTTAAGTAATGTACCTTTTGTTTGTTCTTTGTAGAATTTCATTTGTTATCCTGTCTGAATGTCATGTGCATCGTGTTCTTCTGAGAAACCACATCTCTGCTGCATTGATTCTTTTTTCCATTGCATTTGTGACGGTCCATGACTCACAGCAATACATCTATAGTGGAAGGATGTAGCAGCTGAGAGTTCTAAAGTCCATGGCTAATTTCATTTATTACCAAATGAATTAATGCATTCTGTTTTTTTTTAAAGAAAAGCTCACAATGGACTAACAAGTAGCTTCAACTGAATTTTCATTTGGTAACCTAAGTAATTATCAAAAAAAACCATAACATCAGTGGAGTGGAAATTGGAACACTGAACAGATTAAGCAAGATTTGATTGAGATGCTGGACAGATGATGTGAATGCAGAATGCAGGAGAAAGTGTTTGCCAGTAAAGTCTCTGGCAGTTCGCAGAATGTATCTGTAACTTGAAGAACTGGCTTGGCTGTTGAGCTATAGTCTGAGATGCAGACCTTGAAAGAGAACTTTGTTCGTACAGATCTTAAAAATAAGAGCTCTCTCCATGTCTCCCCCCTTTCCACCCATTGCATCCTTGGCACCTACCTGTGACAACAAAAAATGCAATATTTGCACCTACACCTCCTCCCTCACCACCATTCAGGGCCCCCAAACAGTCCCTCTAAGTGAAGCAACACTTCACTTGTGAATCTGTGGAGGGTCGGGGGGGGGGGGGGGAGTCATCCGTTGTGGTCTCCTCCCTATCTGAGAGATTGGCCGTAGAATGGGAGACCGCTTCACTGAGCATCTTTGCTCTCTATGCTGCAATAGCAGGGATCTCCCAGTGCCAATGCATTTTAATTCCCATGCTGACATGTCTGTCCAGGGTCTCATGCACTGCCAGTCTGAGACCAGCCACAAATTGGGAGAACAACACCTCATATTACATTTGTGCCCCCTTCAGCCAGGTTGCCTTAACCAGCCACTCCTCCCCCTTCCGCTATTCCTATGTCTCTTCTTTTCTCTCTCCCTCTCCTCCAGCTCTGCGTTTACAGATCCTCCCCTGATCATTTCTCACCTTTCCTCTCCATCCATGTCAAATGGTCACCTCATCCGTTGGCCTTTACTCCTCCCCTGGCCCTGTCCCTTCCTCTCTTCTCCCTCAGCCATGTTATTCAGGCCCCTGCTTGCTTTTTGCTCATACCCTGAAGGTCTCAAGCCTGAAACATTAGTTACATAACTTCACCTCCTATGGATGTTGTGTTCCTCCAGCATTTTGTGCTTTCATTAAAAATAATATTGTGATGT
Organism: Narcine bancroftii; assembly: GCF_036971445.1. NCBI lineage: Eukaryota > Metazoa > Chordata > Chondrichthyes > Torpediniformes > Narcinidae > Narcine > Narcine bancroftii. The sequence goes on from NC_091471.1 coordinate 227,563,886, forward strand.
TCTCCATAGAATTGCTGAAAACAATTTTGCTTCGATTTCTGGGGTCTAATAATGCCTCTTGGTAAAATGGTCCCTCCATTTATTGGTGACATGTTGGTGTTTACTGACATTTCTTCCCCAGAATGTGACTCTTCTCAATAATATTAATTATCCTGCAGTGCAATGACATTTTTAGCCATAGTCACTCCTAAAAGCAGTCACCATTTTTGTATAATCAAGCCTTTTCCTTGTGCTGATTGCTCAGAAGCCATGATTTTTAAAGGTCAATCGCAACGAAAATGCTGCATCCCAAACCTGCAAAGTGACAGCTTAATTTGGACACTGAGGATTAATCTTCTTTCTGCAACCATTTTCCACAGGCAGAAGTGGGTAATCTGAGCTAAAACCTACCACTTGTCATGAGAGATGGTATGATCAAGATGTACCAAAGCCACACTTGGGAACTAGAAGCATAATTAGGCTTATTGTTACGAACGTGCGCCACAAAATTGGTTGTTTTGCTGTAGCATTATCACGAGATCAAGGAACTGAAGTAGGCCATTTGGCCCATTGAGTCTGCTCTGCCACTCCACCCTGAGCTAAACCATTGTCACATCAGTTTCCGGCCTTTTCCCCATATCCCTGGATACCTATCAATCTCCTCCTCAAGCTCCCCCATTGATTGGGCCTCCACAGCTGTACTGTGTGTTACAGGTGTAAAATTGCTATAAATTGCAATTCTGTAAATTCAAGATTTAAAAATATAAATAATTAGTGCAAAAGAGAAAAAGTGAGGCAGTGTTCATCGGTTCATTGACCATTCAGAAATTTGATGGCGGACGGGAAGAACCTGTTTTTTTTTTGGTAGCATTGGGTGTTTGTCCACAAACTCCTGTACCTCCTTCCTGATGGCTTGAGTGGTGAGGGTCCTTGATGGCAGAGGCAGAATTATTGAGACACAACTTCTTTAATGGTCCTTAATGAGTGTAGTCAAGGTAAAAAAAATACATAACCGATAGGCTTGGCTCAAGCCCGAAGCATAAAGAGCACTGTTTGACCTGCTGAGTTTCTCCAGCTTTTTGTGTTTTTGCTAACGGTCAGCAGACAAAGGAAATGTGTGTGAACTTTAGGAGGATGAAGGTTGACAAGTCTCCATTGCCCATTAATTGTTCTGGGGCATGTGGAGCGCACAAAGTTCCTGCATGTGCGGACGCCCTAACCTGGACCCACAACACCGCATCAGTCAGGAAAGAACAGTACCACATAATATTCCTAAGGAAGTTGAGGAGGGGAAAATCTACCAGCCCCATCTTGACAATATTTTATGAGAGCACAATGGAGAGTGTCCTGTCTGGGCTGCATTATTGAACGGTAATGAATGGAGATCAATGCAGACGATCATCAAAATGTCCGAAGATCGATTGATGACATGCACTAGGAGCCTTGTGAAATAGGGCTCAAAGATCACTACCATCCATCACATAGTATCTTTGACCATCAGGAAGGTGGTGCACATGCTCAAAATCAGCACTGGAAGGCTGGTAAATATCTACCTTCTTCCCGCAGTCGGCGACATTGATGAATAGTATCCTGTAACCTTGGGTCTCTTATAAATGAAATGAGGCAATTATTCAAAAATATTAATACACATTTATTTTACATGGTATTTTTATGTGATTCTCCTGTGCCATGTATTGTGTGTGCGCTGTGTTTCGGAGAAATGCTATTTGACATGCACGGTGAGATGATAATGAACTTGAACTAAAGGGTAAGGGCATAATCAAAGCAGCACTTTTGGTAATAATTGGGAGAGGAGTAGGTCAGAGAATTCAAAGTGAGGTAAATGAGAAAATCTGCAAATAGAGTCAATGACAAAGGAGTTTTAAATCTGAAATGAAATAGATTATATTTGAACGAAGAAGCATTCCAAAAAAAAGATGAATTAGTGGCCAAGATTGAATTGAATTTGCATGGTGAGCACAGTTAAGAATTAAATATTCCTGCTTCCTTGACATTTAAAAAAGGTGGACAAAATGTAAAAATAATTTGATTTATGTTTTAGGAGTCATAAAGAAGTAGGTTCTTTTTCACATTCTATTTGGTCATGTGATATGATTAAACCTTTTTGGATGCGACTTGAGGAGGTTTGAGAGAAAATTTTTAAGCTTAAATTGTTGATGGAACCAACAATGTTGGTAAAATGTTGGGTTTGAAATTGAGATTAAGTAGGTATGAAATTGTGTTTTTGAGATTAGCCTTGGCTGCAGTCAGGAAGTGTGTAGCGATTACATGGACGAATGAGGTTGATTTAAATTTGCAACGACGGCCTATGGAATTGAGATCATGTATTCCATTGGAAAAGATCACGTATAATTTACATAATAATTATATTTTATAATATAAAATGTGGAGCCCTTATTTGGATTACGTGGGTTTAAAGTTTTGAACTTTTTTCGTCCCGTTGTGGTGGGATTACCCCACTCCGTGACATTTAGTTATGTTATTGATGGGTGAATCTACTTCTTTCTTTCTTCTATCTTTGAGGTTGGGGGTAGTAGGGAGAGAGGAAGGGGTATTGGAGTGGATGGGAGGGAGTGCGGGAAGGAGCGATTTGGTATATGCTACATTGTTTTTGGTATATGAATTATTATATTTGAATGTGATGTCGCTTATAATTTTACATATTCTACATAAAAGACAAAAAAAAAGAACATGTTACACTGATTTAAATAAAAGAGAATATGGTAAGAACGGTATAGGTAAATCAAATTAACTAAAATTAAATTCACAAATGTGCTGGAGAAACTCATGCAGTGATCTTTCCGAAGCAAAGATCCATAACCACTGTTTCGGGGCCAAGTCTTTGTCAAGGTTTGACCCTAAAGCAGGCAGGCGCCTGAATAAAATTGTGGGGGTGGGGTAGTGGTGGAGGGGTGGGGGAGAGCACAAGTCCATTGGCTGGAGGTCATAGGTGAATAGGGGCGAGAGGGCAGAAGAGAAAAAAAATCTTGGAAGTGATAGGGGGTGGGGTAGGTTTCTGAACGGAGAGGGTAGGGTGGGGAGTGGAGGAAAGGAGATGGAGGCAGACGGGGAAGAGACTAACAGAAATCGGAGAAGTTGAAGTTAATGCCATCTGATTGGAGAGTGTCCAGCAAGAATGTGGTGCCATTTTTCCAATTTGTGCATGGCCTCAGTTTGGCAGTGCATGAGGTTGATGTCAGCATGGGAGTGGGAAGGAGAGTGGACGTGGAATTGAAATGGTTGGATTCTGGGAGGTCCCCACTATTGCAGCAGACAGATGAAGGTGATCAACAAAACTATCTCCCAATCTGATCTTATCTCTCCAATGTCGAAGAGGCCGCAATAGGGGCACCAGAGACGGTAGACAATCCCTGCAGATTCACAGGGGGACGGATAAGTAAATGAAGCAGTCGAGGGAGTAGTTCGTATGGAAGGTGGAGAGGGGAAGATGTTTCTGCAGGTGGGATCATGATGTAGGCGGTGGAAATTGCGGAGGATAATATGGAGGTTGGTGGGTTAGAAGATGAAGAAAAGGAAATCCTGTCCTTGTTTCGTTTGAGGACAGAGAGGGACAGGTTTGATGTGGAAGAAATGGAAGAGATGAAGGATTGAAAAGCCATGTTATTTGAAGGAGAAAATAAGTGAAGGATAAAGGAATAGAAACCTTGCAGGGTACAGGGTGTGAAAAGGTATTTCTTCCTCTCAATTCCTCCGACTCCATCCAGGATGAGCTTTTCCATTCCAGATCATCTGAGGTATTCTTCTTCATCAAAAAAAAACGTGGCTTCCCCTCTGTAGGTGTCATCTACTGCATCCAGTGCTCCCGTTTTGGCCTCCTCTGCATCAGAGATTGGACACAGACTGATATCATTTCGTGGAGCACCTTCGCTCTGTTCACTGCAATAGTGGGGATCTCCCAGTGGCCAACCATTTCAATGGTGTGACCCATGCCAATGTGTCTGCCCATTCATGAGCTCCCAAACCAAGGCCATCTGCAAACTGGAGGAACAGCATCAACATCTGGGCACTCTCTAAACAGATAGCATTAACATTTACTTCTTTGGTTTCCATTAGGCCCTTTCCTGCCTCTTTCCCAGCCCTCTGGCTCCTTTCTTACAACTCCCCACCCCCAATTTCTCCATTCAGAGAGCTATCCCTTCTGCCTATCGCTTCCCATATTTTTTCTCTTGTGCACCCTCACCTACATCCATCTAGGACCATTGTCTGTGGAGCTGGGCTCCTCTTCCTTCAGATTCTCCCCCACCCCCCCAATTCCCCCCACCATTTTATTCAGATGCCTGCCTGATATTTGCTCACACCTTGTCGAAGGAATGCAGCATGACCTGCGGAGCTTCCAGCAGTTTTGTTTATTAAAATACGACCCCAGCATCTGCAAACTTCCTTGTTTTTCTCTAGATTGAATGAAGTAGTTTGGAAGATGAGTTCAAGAAATGATGTCGGTACAGTTTTTGAATTCATCATGGCTGTATTTAATAATCAGAAACCCCTTAGAAAATCTTACGGTGGTAAAGTTTTCAGAATGTTATAAAATGAAAGGTTAATTGAGCCATTGTAATAATCTTCTTTTGAGGACATTTTGAGGGCAGGAATGACTGATGCACGTATCGGGGTTTGGATGTTTTGAAAGGAATAGGATGGGAGGTGAGGGGGGGGTGGGAGTAGCATTACTGTTCAGGATTGTATTGCAGCTATAGAAAGGGAAGATGCTGCAGAGGGAGTGCCCATTGAGTTGGTGTGGGTGAAAGTCAGAAATAGGAAGGGATCTATCATTGTATTAGGAGGAGTCAATAGGCTCCAGACATCAAGGAGCAGATAAGCAGGCAGATTTTGGAATGGTGTGGGAAATACAGGGTTGCAGTAATGGGTGATTTAAACTTCTCTAATAATGACTGGCATTTCCTGACTGCAGGAGGGATGGATGGGACTGAATTTGTCAGGTGTTCAAGAAGGATTCCTGACACAGTATGTGGACCAGCCGATGAGAGGAGAGGCCGGACTGGATCTGGTTCTGGGTAATGAACCTGGTCAAGTGGTGGACCTCTCGTTGGGGGAGCACTTTGGTGAGAGTGACCACAACTCTCTGAGCTTCAGCATAGCTGTAGACAAGGATAAAAGCAGACAAAATGGGAAAGTGTTTAATTGAGGAAGTGCTAATTATGATGGGATGAGGCAAGAATTAGCGAGAGTAAATTGGAAACAGATGTTCAAGGGTGAAAGCACAGAAATAACGTGGAGAAAGTTTAAGGACCTCTTGTGCTAGGTTCAGGATAGGTTTGTCCCTCTGGAATAGGGAAAAGATGGTAGGAAAAGGGACCGTAGTTGACAAAATAGGTGAGGTAGCTAGTCATGGGGAAGAAGGAAGTGTGTATTAGATATAGGAAGCAGGAAGAGCTCGTGAGAAGTATATGGTAGCCAGGAAGGAGCTTAAGAAAGGATTTAGGAGAGCTCTTAAGGGGCATGAGAAGGCCTTGGAAAATAGGATTAAGGAAAACTCCATGGCTTTCTATGCATGTGAGGCAAGAAGGATTTCAAGAGTAAAGATGAGTCCACTTAATTATGAAGGAGGAAATGTGCCTGAAGGCAGAAGAGGTTGGAGAGGTCCTAAATGAATACTTTGCTTCAAAATTCACAAGAGAAGAGGACCTTGATCAGGGTGAGGTCAAAACAGAACAGGCCTGTGTGCTGGTCATTGCGGAGAGTAAGGAAAAGGAAGGGTTGGATCTTCTTGAAAACATTGAGATTGATGTCCCCGGGGACCGTCGCAATATACCGCAGTTTGCTGTGGGAAGTGAGGGAAGAAACAGTCTGGGTAGTAGCTATGATCTTTGAGTCCTCTTTGGCCGCAGGGGAGGTGCCAGAGGATTGGATAATGGCAAATGCAATCCCCTTGCTTTACAAAAGGTTATATGGAAAATCCTGGGAATTATAGACCAGTAAGTCATACGTCAGTGAGGTGCAAACTATTGGAGGAGACTTTTAGGGATAGGGTCTATGAACATTGGGAGCAGTAAAGTCTAATCAACATGGCTTTAGGGCAGTAGATGTGGTCTATATGGATTTTAGTGAGGTATTTGACAAAGATACTTAACAAAAGTCATGAGGCATGGAATCAGTGGAACTTTGGCTGTGTGGATAAAAAAACTGGCTCGCAGATAGTAGTAGTGGAAGGAAGTTATTCTACCTGGAAGTCAGTGACAAGTGGAGTACCGTAAGGATCTATTCTGGGACCCCTGCTCTTTGTGATTTTTATAAATGGTCTGGATGAAGAAGCGGAAGGATGGGTAAGTAAGTTTGCAGATGGCACGAAGTTTGGAGGAGCTGAAGGTTGTAGAAGGTTACAAGAGGATATAGACAGGATACAGAGTTGGGTGAGAAAGTGGTAGACAGAGTTCAATCCGGATACATGTGAGGTGATGCATTTTCGAAGGACAAAGCAGAAGGCTAAATACAGGGTTCATGGTTGGTTCCTTAAGAGTGTGGATGAACAGAGGGACCTTGGAGTTCAAATGCATGCATCCCTCAAGTCATCACAAATGTTAATAGGATAGTTAAGAAGGCCTATAATTTGGAGCCCATAGGGGTATGGTATACAGGATGATAATTCCATAACTCTTGATCCAATGACACCGAAAACCTGTAGATTAATAGGAGGAATGAGTTCTGGTCATGTTGCAACTCTACAATTCTCTTGAGATTATTTTGTTCATTTCTGGTCACCTTATTATCGGCAGGATGCAGAAGCTATGGAGAGGTTACAGTAGAAATTGACAAGGATGTTACTTGGATTGGGAAATAAGTCTTATGATACAAGGTTAGCAGAGCTGGAACTTTTCTGTTTGGAGTGTAGAAGGATAAGAGGACACTTAATAGAGGTCTACAAGATTATGACAGCTAGCACCTTTTTCCCAGGGCAGGAATAGCAAAAACCAGGGGATATGTGTACAATGTGAAGGGAGGGAAGTTTAGGGTAGACATCAGGGGTAATTTTTTTTTTTACGCAGAGAGGTGTGGTGCCTTGAATAGCTTGCCAGGGATGGTGCTGGAGGCTGAAACATTAGGGGCATTTAAAAGACTCTTAGACAGGCACATCATGGAAGAAAAATAGAGGGTTATGGGGTTGGGAGGATTTAGTACTTTTTTTTAAAGAATATATACGTCGACCAATATTGAGGGCCAAAGGGGCTGTACTATATTGTAGTGTTCTATGTTCTATAACAAACTAGGTAGAGGATAGAAAACAAAAAAACAATAAACTGTTTTCAAAGTTCAGATTTATTGTCAGAGTATATATGTGACATCACATGCAACGCTGAGATACTTTTACTTTAGGCCAGACAATACTACGTATTGGTAGTGCAAAAATCTGTGCTCACCGGAAGATACAGATACAAAATAGAGAATTGTAAACCAATTGTGCAATGCAGGGAAAGAAATATCCAGTAATAAATAATGTGCAAAGTAGGAGTCCTTAAAGGAGTACTTGTTTAAGTTTGTTGCTTAGTTGTCTGATGGTGGAGGGGTAGCAGGTGTTCCTGAACCTGGTGGTGCAAACCTTGTGGCCCCTAGACCTCTTTTCTGATGGCAGCAGTGAGAACAGAGGTTGTCCTGGGTGGTGTGGATCCTTGATGATTTGCTGCTGCGCTCAAGCAAGCAGATACATACTAGTGGATACCACAGGAGGAAGATCTGGGTCTTCGGCCTAATAATTGATCACCTTAACTGGAATATCGTGGTTTTCTAATGATAAAACATGGTGGGGAAAATTGACCCTGGGGAGGATTCTGCCTGTAAATTCATACAAACATTAAGAAAAATGTGAGCTTAGGCTCTTTGAGAAGAATAGAAAATACCATTTCACCATGGTGAGAAACAAGTCTGTTTTATTGTGCAGTGGGATCTTGATGTGTTGATTGTTTATGCAGTGGATTGTAAATCCTTTTTATCCTCTTCCTGAGCAGTATTATGAATGTTCAGTCATCAAGGCTGAGAATAGTTTTACAAAAATGTGGGAGGAACTCAGCAAGTCAAACACCGTGCTTTAATGATATATAACCAACATTTCGGGCCTGAGCCCTTCATCAAGGTATGAGCAAAACGTAGGCAGGCACCTGAATAAAACAGTGGGGCAGGCACACAGGCTCATAGGAAAGAGGTCATAGGGGAATAGGGATGGAAGGGCATAAGAGCAAAAATGCTGATGGGATAGCTAGCTCTCTGAATGCTAGAGATCTGGAGGAAGGGACAGAGAAATGGGGAAGAGAGGGAGACAAGGGGGATGGGGAAGGGAGAGAGACAAGGAAGAGAGGGAGAGAGGGATGGGGAGACGGGGGATGGGGAAGAGAGGGAGAGAGAGGGACGGGGAGACGGAGGGATGGTGAAGGGAGGAAGTCAGAGGGATGGGGAGACAGGGTGGGGGAAGAGAGGGAGAGAGAGGGATGGGGAAGAGAGGGAGAGGGGGATGGGGAAGGGAGGGAGACAGGGATGAGGAGACAGGGGGATGGGGAAGAGAGGGAGAGAGAGGGATGGGGGAGATGGATGGTGAAGGGAGAGAGAGAGGGATGGGGAGATGGATGGTGAAGGGAGAGAGAGAGAGAGAGGGATGGGGAAGAGAGAGATGGGGATGGGGAAAGGAGGGAGTCAGAGGGATGAGGAACAGAGGGAGACAGATATGGTGAAGGGAGGGTGTCAGAGGGATGGGAAAGAGAGAGTGACGGGGATGGGGAAGAGAGGGAGATGGAGATGGGGAAGAGAGGGGGATGGGGAAGAGAGGGACAGAGAGGGATGGGGAAAAGAGGGATGGGGATGGGGGAGAGAAGGATGGGGGGAGAGAGAGAGAGAGAGAGTCAGAAGGATGGGGAAGAAAGGGAGCCAGAGGGGTGGGGGAGCCAGAAAGACAGGGAAGAGAGGGAGTCAGGGGGGATGGGGAAGAGAGGGACAGAGAGGGATGGGGAAGAGAGGGAGAGAGAGGGATGGGGAGAGAGAGAGTCAGAGGGATGGGGAAGAGAGGGAGCCAGAGGGGTGGGGAAGAGAGGGAACCAGAGAGACGGGGAAGAGAGGGAGACGGAGCGATGGGGAAGAGAAGGAATCGGGACGGGGAAGAGAGGGAGATGGAGGGATGTGGAAGAGAGGGAGATAGGATCAGGGAGGAGACAGAGGGATGGGGAAGAGAGGGAGACAGGGAAGTGGCCTTAATGGAAACCAGAGAAGTTGATGTTCAAGTTGATGAGGCTATGGACAGAGATGTCGGCATGGGAGTGGGGCTAACATTTTTGTGCACATCCTTGTTTAACATGTTGGGCATTGATAAAAAGCTTTGGAAAATGTAATTTTCTTAAGAATGAGAAGGTAGAATTTGGGGGATATATTGCACAGGGAGAGGATGTTTAAAATTCTTACTATGGTTTAAATTGATATTTTGTATTTTTTGCAAACTTTGCAGATTCTACCTCACTATTATCAGGATGAGAAATATAACAATGAAGAGCATTAAATAATGTTTTAATCATGCAAACATTCCATGAGTTTTCCCTCTGAACAATTTTCAAGTAATGAAGCTTTAAAAAGGTTTTGATTTTGTATCAAGATTTGGATGTTTTCTATATTCCATGGGTCTTCAACATGTCAAGGTTCTGACGAATGTAATCAATCATCCCGGTCGACAAGTCAATATTTTTGTAAACATATAATTGCATTTTGATGGGAGCAATTATTTTAACCTCATAATGATGTGGTAAAGTTCACGTAGTTGCTGTGAGAGTGATTGAGACGAGCATCATACATGTCAAAGGTCAAAGGTTCCTTTTATAGTCACTTAATAATACATTAGAAATGTAATATACGTGATACACTTCAACTTTTGTCCTCCGTAAGGCAAAGAAAGTGTCGCCATGAGCATTGCCCCGTCCCCCTAACAATAGGAGAAAGCGAAGCAAAAGGGAGTCCCTTCAGAGTTACTGAGCATCCGTGGATTCACCTCCACCGCTCCTGCAGCCTCTGCAGCCACACAGACTCCAATTCAATCCATATCAGCAACCTGAGCTCCAGATCCAAACCTCTTATACGATCAGAAATCCTACATAGGCCCAAGGCCCTTCTTGCCCTCAGCACCTTCTGGAATCCCAGATCCAATACCTGGTTCCCATGAGCCAGTCTCCAGCAGTCCACAGCCCTGTGTGAGTCCTTCAGCCACAACTTAGTCGCTGAGCCCCTCGATGATCCACTGCTGTATTCACTGTCCTATCAGGTCACCTCCCATGCTTCTCCTTCTCAGCAGGGTGTGTTCTACTTGTCCCATTTCTGGTGACCTGTCCTGCTTCACAGCTCAAGTCTGCAGTCCCTCGTTACAGCAGCTCCAGCGGTGGAGGCGAATCCACGGATGCTTAGTAACTCTCAAGGGACTCCCTTTTGCTTCACTCTCTTCTCTTGTTAGGGGCACCAGGCAATGCTCATGGCGACACATTGTTTGCCTTACAGAGGACAAAAGATGAAGTATATCATGTATATTACATTTCTAATGTAAACCTGCAGGTTTAATCTACTGGTTTTAGGTGTCATTGGATCAAGAGTTATGGAATTATCATCTTGTATACCATACCCCCATGGGCTCCAAATTATTTAATGACTATTTTTAGGTTTATGAATTGGTCTAGAGTGTAGGATAGATGATAACTTTATTAACTATACATAATACTTCAAGGTAACACCTTTACAGCAGCAGTGATTGGGACCACGCTTTGGATTCTGCGCTGTCTGTAAGGAGTTTCTGTTCTACCTTTGTCTGCGTGGAGTTTTCCCCAGGGGTTCTGGTTTCCTCTCACTGTTCGAAATATACTGGGGATTGTAGATCCTGAAATAAATTATATGCTGTTTTGCCTGCATAGTAGATCAATGATTTAATAAAGAAATTATTTCATTAAAGTTCTCCATTTCTCCCTTTGTTTGTAGCGTTCTGCAGTGTACTGAAAATGACCTTCCTGATGACAGCTCTCGAAGCCTTCACTGTTCCGTCTGCAGCATTTCCTTCAGCTTGGAGTCAAGGTTTCGTATTGAACCACAGTTGTCATTTTGTAACATGTTTTCTGCTTTCCATAACAACCTGGGCAGCTTGCATGTGAATTAAAAAAAATAAAACCAGTAACATTGCTTTGCTTCATCACCCTGGTTTGCCGAACTCTGATGGAAGCCAGAGTGACTGCTCTTGTCACGTGTTAACCAGGCGTGCATGCAATAGAGGGATGCTACATTGTGTATTACATTGTGGTTCTTACCAACTGTCTACCACAGTTTTGAACAGCATAAAGAAGCTTGCAAAGGGGATGCCAGGTTTGTTTGCAAGGCTGATAGCTGTGGGAAAAGGTTCAAGAGCAAAGATGCCTTGAAGAAACATAAGGAGAATGTGCACACAGGTAAGAATGTTCATCAGAATGAGGTAGATTTTAAATGCATTTCTTTTGAATTGTGGGGAGCACAGCAACAATTGCAAAAATTAGTCAAGATTTTTCTCATCTTTATGTTATAATTATTTGATTAAAAGTTTAAAGTTCAAATTTATTGTTAGAGTTCATGTATGATTCCTTTTCCCTGCGGGCCAGGCAGAATTTTTACTTAACAGTAGCGTGATGAACTATACTCGAGAAAAGATACGTGTACAAAAGAGAGAAATGCAAGTAAAGAAAGAAATGTAAACAGTTAAAACACAAAATGCTGGAGAAACTTGGCAGGTCAGATAGAGTATTTTATATAGCAAAGATAAAGGTACAAACCCAATATTTTGTCTGGAGGGTTTTGCTGGGCTGTGTCCACTACCCTTTGCAGGGTTTTCCGCTCAGAGGTATTGGGGCTCCCATTACCAGGCCGTGATTTAACCGGTCAGTACAATTTTATCAAGACTTAAATCTGATCCATTTTTTTCATTTGTGATTTCAAATCCTAAATCCGAAGTATGCCCATTAGAATGACGTGTTTGAAGTTGCGTTAAAATCGCTAGTGTTCAGGAATTTTAATTTTTGTTTGCAAGGAACTTTTCAGAGTAATGCCCATTTGAAAATATGTGCAAGACAATGTAAATGCGAATGTTCGTCAGTTTCACCATTAACCACAGTGGCTTTGATGCAATGCTTGTTACTGTTAAGATTCTACGTAATTTAAGGACTATCTGTCAAGGTTTGTGTTCAGTTTCCATGTTACCTTTACTGATTTTGCACCGTGTTGGGTTATTGGCAGGCCTTGTCACACAAAGGATGATAAAGAGATTCAGTCATGCTGCTGACCATTCCAGTACCTGAGTGAATAAGTTTCTGCTCACAGAACTGTATGAACCAGATTTTCACACCTACTTTGCACAAGAAGTTGTAAAATGTAGAAAGTATGAAATTTACACTCAGGAATGTATTCAATCTATGCCACCACAAACATTTTCCCAATTACATGTGCAAGGGAGGGGGACGTGGTTGGGGTTGTCTTCAAAGTATTAAACAATAGCCAACCCAATGACTGTGGAGAGAGGCTCAGTGGAAGGGGCAAAAGCCATGCTGTGGTAGGTCTCATCACCCACTGTGTCAGGCCATGGATAGTATTTCATACAAAAGTACTGGTTCCTGGTTCCTTCGCACTTCCTCGTCTCAATCAGTTTTGCAGGCTGTAACTTGGAAGAAAGTCATTTCTGCCTTAGCAAGTTCCCCAAGGAGCAAATCATGTATTGGTTAAATCAAATAATAGGAGTCAACCCAGAGGGGCTTCCCTCCGTACTCCACCGCAAGGATTCAGCTTGAGCATATTGATTACTGGCAGATTTTAACCCAAATTGTTTTAAACATGTAAAAGGGAATTGTATCCAAAAGGAAATCTCTTTGGATTTGAAATGTCTTATGGGATTCAATTGAATGATGGAAGGTGTAACATAATGTTCCTGTAAAATATAGAGTTATGGAATATATCCCAAATAAGATTTTCAAAAATATGCATTTTTATTTGTTCTGAGTTTTAAAAGGCACTACCATCAAAATGCCTCAGAATCTCTGGGCTTCTGTTTGCTTTCAAAATCGAGGCAATATTACAAGCCAAACAGTATCTCCATATATTTTAAAGGATGCGACTGCAATAAATCTTTGGTGAAAGGAAATACAGGATGGGTGAAAAAAAAAATACAGTGCATTAACCCAGTCAGAGGTTACAGATGATATTTGTAAATCACAAGAGGGCAGCTTATTTCCTCAAATCCTTTTCCACTCATTTGGGATTTTTTAAACTTTGACATTTCTTTTTTTAATTTTTGCTGCTGGATGCTGTGAGATGATTCAAGACCAAGAAGGACACTTGGTGAGAGACAGAATGATGTGAGACTTAAAACAGGAAGTAAAATTTCTGGGGAGGATTTTGTGTCTGTAGAATCTGGAGATAAAAGATGAATGTCATGTGAAAACACTCTTTGGATTTTGAGTCTCTTTCGGCTCAATAACAGTATGATATTCTGTATGTTGAGGGAAAACCGAGGTCCAACAAGCATTATCTATAATTCTAGCATAAAATCCCTTCATTATATCATGGGAGGTACAATTAGCATAGCAGTTAGCGCAATGCTGTTACAGCGCCAATGATCGGAACCAGGGTTCGAATCCCATGCTGTCTGTAAGGAGTTTTCAGGTTCTCCCTGACTTGGCATGGGTTTCCCCCCCCCCGAGGGCTGTGATTTCCTCCTATCCTGCTAAGTGTACCAGGGTGGGGTTGTAGGTCATTTGGGTGTAATCGAATGGCACGGACTTGTGGACCGAAAGGGCCGGTTAATGTATGTCTAAATTTTTAAAAAAATCTAAAAAATGACTTGACAAAAAAGGAAAATATCTTAAATGCTTTTTTACTTACCTTACTGACATTTCTTGCTATCTTTGTTTCTATTGATACACGTTTCAAGATTCCTTTATCCCTCCACACTTATGAATTAATGTCTTACCCTGAACATGGCGAGTTCACTTCCCACATTGCACCTCCCAAAATGCAATACCTTCCTCTTCTCTGCATTAAATTCAATTTGATGTTTTTTTGTCCAATTTATATTCTCCAGAGGGCTAAAGCTTTTCATTGTTAACTAAACACGGAATTTTAATGTCATGTGACTGTCTTCGATTAATGTGTTTTTCTAAGTGAGGGTTTATTGTTTAATTTAGAACTTAGTTGCAAAGATTGCCCACGACTGAAGTTAAATGACCAGGCCAGTAATTATTTGGAATATTCCTTTTCCCATTTTCAAAAGTGGCACATGTTTGCCCTCCAAACCGTTGGCACCACTCCTACAGCCAGGAAGGATTGCTGTGTCAATATTGTCAGCCTTTGGTTTATTTTTGATAAGTAACTTCTTAATCTAGTAAAGTGGCTTGACCATAATGGAGACCGTTAACTTCTAATTTATCTTTGTCCTTTTCTATAGCTGTGCAAGATCTAACTAAATTATGTGACGGTAATATCTGCTGATATCTTTTCACTGCCTGGTCTTCTTCTTTGAAGCTAAATCCAGAACTATCTTCTTTTTGGGATTTCAACACACTAGCTAAAATGTTTTTATTTTTCTGAATTCTGTGCCTTCTGTATATTTACACAAAAGTTAATATTTGGGTAAATGAAAACAAGCACTTTTACTTCCCGAGTATTTTTTGGTGCTTGTGAGAAATTTGCCGGTAAGTTTGTCCTTCATTTTCCCTCGCACCGGTCTGAATACAAAGCAGGATCTAACAGTGTAATTATTCTTTTCTTCTCTCAGTTCAACTCATTATGTCTCAGTTAATGATCCTGTCAAAATTTCAACCGTGTGGACCATAGAACATTATTGATGGGTGTAGATAGAGTCAATGCAATTAGGCTTAAGGTGGTCTGTGAGTGAGAAGAGAAGGTTGAGAATCATTGCTCTAGACCCAATTGTTACTGAAATATTTTGCTTGAGAAAAATTGTCATTGGTCCATTTTCCTTTGGAGTTATGAAACCGTGCACATAACGAGTCAATGAGGTACGTTAAAGCAGTGGTTTTCAAATTTTTTCTTTCCTATAAACCATCACTGAGCACTTACGGCATAGGGAATACTATTTTTTGAATATTTTATTTTAATCAACACATATGATCATTACAACAATTAATATCAATTAATGTTACAGTCTTTACAAATATATGTTGATAATATATAAAAAAGAAAAAAGTGTATGAAAAAGAAACTACTAAAACTAAAAAAGAACCCCTCAAACCCAACTAAACCCCCCCCCAACCTAAACTAATCCCAATAACTAAAATGTAAATATAACATAACTATATATTAAGTTGATTGCTTCAGATGATGCTCAAGGATCCCAAAAAGAACATTATTCCAAAAAACTACTACTCATTTAGGGAAAACTTCACTGGTGCACAGGGAATACTTAAGGTGGAATGTGAGTGTCTTTCAAAAAAAGATTGCCCACCCCTGCCCTAGTTGGTGCGAGAGATGACAATTCACAGGGTGGCGAACTGATGAGCAGTGAGCAGAAGATGCTGGGAGCAGATATTGATGAAGATGCCATTGGGGGAGAAGGGCTGGGTTTGCGCTGGTGACTGTGATGGTTTCCCTCAGCAGATGATTCAGAATTGCAGGGAATGGAGTCGCCTTCAGTCTGCAGATAGTCAAGGAGACCACAATTTGAATTCACTGTGCAATGCCAAAGATGTATAAAAGGATAAATCACAGAACACCAATTGAGTGAAATAAGTTCATGGTTACCTTTTGAGGATAGATTCAAGAACAATTATGAATGATTGCTTTTGGAAGGACAATCAGAATAGCTACTATGAATTTCCAGTGGAGGCGCCTAACTCACCACCTATCTTGTTCATAGAGTCCAGCTGAACCTATAAGTGATCAGGAATAGATCCAGATGTAACAGTTTAACACCACAGTAACAAGGTGACAGTATAATTGAATGGCAACACAGATGAAGGTTTCTGGAATGATATTGAACACAGGTGATATGAGGTCCTGGAAGCCCTTGTCATCCTTCGAATGTCACTTCGAAAAGATTTGAGTCTGACTCTCTCTTTCTCGATCTCTGTCTATCTCTCTCTTTTCCTCCCTTTCTCAACGCCTTCCACTCTGATCATTTTTTTCCCCATTTGTACTGATCGCATTACCTGCCCTGTTCTCATTTTTATATCTGGGACACTTTACAGAGTCCCAACATTAAACTGACACTTTGTGTCTGAGCATGTTGCTGGGGCAAAGATGTGTGAGAACGATAACGGAATCACTTTGCAACTGAAGCTGTACCTGTTGTCTCTGTAGAGCCGACAGTAGCCATACCAATTGAAAAAGGGTGAAAGTTTTACTCTGTTAATGTAAAGATTTGAGAGAGGCCTTCCCATCCGGTTTCAATTCAGTCTCTATACACTGTGCTTTAATTTGTGAAAATTTTACCAGGAAAATCCACGCTGAACCAACCATATGCTCAAAAGAATAAAATTGATGATATTTCCTGTAGTGGAAGTTTTCTTACATTTCTATCATTTAAAAAGCAGATCCGAGGCGAGGGATAAGATTGAGCAGAAATTATGTCAATTTTTAACATTTTCTTGAGCAGAAATGATGTCAATTTTAAAAATTTTCTTCCTCTTTTCAAAAAAAAACATTGTTTGTGATGCAACGTTGTTTAGATTATGAGAATTTTGAGGGGTAGGGGGGAGAAATTTTTATTGGACTGTTTTCTGTTGTATATATTTGCTTCATTGGGAAGCATAAACTTCCTTTTTTCTAACCAGGAAGTAGACTTAGCTACAATCTTAAATTGCTGTGTTGCCATCTTCATTGAATTAACTTCTGAAGTTAGTTCCAGAGGGATCTGTTCAGAATGTTTAGAAAACAAAGCTATAGGAAATGACTTTAAAATTGAAGCAATCTTAGCCCAAGATAGGAAACGGCAGATAAAGTTACATTCACAGTATTGGAATGAAAGTACATCTGTGTGCAGCGAGGTTTCCTGGATCCCAAGTCGGCATGGAAATATATTTTGTATAAGACTGTTAATCCAAAACCACAGATAAAAGAATGCTGCTCTGAACTGTACATACCTTTTCTCTCATTCCCTCTGTTTCCACCTCGATTATTCCTTTATCCAACACTCTCTTCCGCCATCTGGCTCTCTCTTCCTCACGTCTGCTATCTCTTCTCTCCTAACTCTGTTTCCTCAACATGCACTCTCGGTTGTCACATTTCCTTGTTATTCTTTCTCTACTCTCCCTCTCTCTCTCTCTAACCCTTTTTTCTCCCTCTCTCTCTATCTCCCACTCTTTTATCACCATCTCTCTCTCTCCTTTCCAGACTTCATCCTTTCTTCTCTTCCTAATCTTCCCTTCTCTCTTTATCTCTCCTACTTTTCCATCTCCCTGTCCATCTTCCCACCCTTCTTAACCTACATGTCTCTGTCTTCCCTCTCCTCCACTTTCACTCCAACCACCTTGATCTTCTTAACCCATCTTTCTCCCACTGTCTCTATTCTCTCCTCCATTCTCCCTCTCCATCCTCCCTTCTCATTCTAAAGTACAGGTACTCCCTGACTAACGACTGTAATTGGGTCTGAAGGATCGGACCTATTTCGGAATGGAATTTTGCCTGTGCGCCTGGAGTACCGAAGTCTTAAAGCAAACTTTTTCTCATCATAGATTTGACAATAACAACTTAATGATTCCTGAATTTGTCGATCAACCTTGGCGAATCTTTCCACATTCTGGTCCATGCTTACCTTGCTTGTTGGCATCTCAGAATCCATCAGCTGAGCACGACCATCTTCATTCCCGTGCACATGTGCAAGTCTTTGTTTGGCACATGCACGGTGGGTTTGCGTATTGCAGTTCAGTTAAGTGCCCTAACAATATTGAATTTGTGCCCTTAACTCCCATTCATGCGCCAGCCGAACTCCTATAAGCGAACCCTCCATGCATGCGCCAACTGAAAACTTGTGCATGGGCACAGGAATCAAGATGCCTCTTCACACTTGCAGAACCTTTTACAGCCTCACGTATTTTCTCTTTGTCCTTTAAAATTGTTGAAATGGTGGAATGAGACAATCCATCAGCAAGGGATAGGTTTTTCCTCCTGCCATCTTTCTAGTGGGCCTGGAGAACGTCAACTGCGAGCTGTGCATCATATTGCGCATATGCTTATTTTTTGGTCATATATGCAGATGGACATAAATTGAGTAGGGTTGTAAGCCGTGGAGTACCTGTATAGCAAATAAAACATAGTGCAGGGTGCAAGGTTACAGAGAAAGATCAATTAGAATGGAGTGAAGACAACATTATTTAACCTATGTGATGTCCCTTTAGGAGTCTGATAGCAGTGTAAAAAAATCTGTCTTTAAATCTGGTGGTGCATGGTCTCACACTTGTGAATCTTCTTCTCAACAGAAGGAATGAGAAGAGTGTGACCAGGCTGGGATGAGCAGATTAATATATTGGCTGCTTTTCTGAAGGACCAGGAAGTGTAGATGAAATTGATTGAGAGGAGGGGGAGGTGATCTGAGTTGTGTTCACTATCACCTTTTGCAGTTTATTACGGTCTTGGGTGGAGCATTTCCCATATATGCATCAGAAGTGGTCGAGGATATCAAGGGCATGACAATTTTCCTCAGGTATGGGGAATTATATATCTATATTCCCAGATCCCTCTGTTCTACCACAGTGCCCTAAAAATAAAAAAAGAAATATACATATATGTATGTCCTTTCTTGGTGTGTCCTTCCAAAATGCAACACCTCACACTTGTCTGCATTAAATTCCATCTGCCATTTTTCAGCCCATTTTTCCAGCTAGTCCATTAAGATTTGAAAACCTTCTCCGCTGTTCACAACTCCTCCAGCAAAGTTGCTGATCCAATTTACCATATTATCATTCAGATCACTGACATAGGTGACAAACAACAATGGTCCCAGCACCGATCCCTGAAGCACACCATTAGTCAGGCCTCCAGTCAGAGAAGCAATCATCCATTACTACACTCTGGCTTCTCCTGTTCAGCCATTGTTGAATCCAATTCACTACTTCACCATGAATACCTAGCATCTGAACCTTCCTGACTAACCTTTTACAGTATGGGAGACTGCATTGCGTGGTCCTGTGCTTAACAGCATCATGCCACTTGCCAGTGGGATGGCTGGTAAAGGACTATTGTGGCAGTAAACTCTCAATGGAAGTGCCAGACTTGGGGTAGTTTAAGACAGTAAGTATAGCTTAAAACCTATATTTTAAATGGAAATTCTGGGGGTCGTCTTATACACTCAGTCACCGACATATACAGTGCCTCTGAATATATAAGTCTACTAACACAAAGCAGATGCATTTGATGTCACCTTTTTCCTCTAGCCAACAAGGCATAACTTTCACCCACGGGCCCTCCCACCTCAACCTCTGTGTAAACAGATCTGACTTGCCAAGGTGCAGGTGTGGCATGGAGTGGTAGCCATTTTTCATAATTGCATAGCATTGTTTTCCCTCTCCATTTAGAATTCCTGCTCATGTACTTTATTTTGTGTATCCTCTTCACTTTGACCCCATCCCATTGAGGAATGCCTTTAATAGCACTGACGCTATTCTGCTTTTGGTGAAAATCCAGTGACCAGCGACGAACGTGAATTTTGCACACCAGTCGTTAATATCAAAGGGGAGTAAACCATGCCTTTGACTTCATATTTTACATAAGAGCTGAAAGCCCTACTCATTTAGCACACCAGAAATCCTGAAGTCCAATATCTAAAATTGTTGACCACAAATTTCCTTTTGTTATGCTCCATTAGCAATTTTTGTTTGTCCGTGCTATTAATCTGGCTCTCGCCTTCTGCTGATCCTTTGTCCTAGAATACCGGTTAAAGCAGGTGCTGTTGATAATAGGCTTAATCATAAATCAATGGAAATTGTCTCCATTTCTGGGACTCTTAACCTGGTAGGAAATTTGGGCTTGGATTTATCAGCAGGATTTTCATTAGCGCTATAAATATATTTTGTGTAACTTTTCACTCCTTCTACTGTGCCAGTTCCCCAGAGCCAGAATTTCTAGATTTTGCAAAAAAAAAATGCCAGTCTTTTCTTTAAATATCTCCAATGAGTTCACCTCCACAATCCACTGGAATCAAGAATTCCAAAGACTAATCACCCACTCCAAGAATATATTTCTTTGTATATTGGAAATAACTGCCATCCACCCATCCCAAATTTTGTCCCTGTTTCTTTGTTCCAGACGCTCATTAATGAAAACATTTCGACTTCTACTTTGTCGCCCCCCCCCCCCCCCCCCCCATTTTAGGATATTGTATATTTCAATAAGATTCCATTTCATTATTCTAACTTCCAAAGAATATAGATCCAATTTCTTTGGCTGTTTTTGAAGGGCCAACCCTGTAATCCCAGAATAAAGCCTAAAGAATCTCTTTTGACTGCCTCCACAGCAGGTTTTAAGTAAGAGGACCAAAATGGCATCATGCCTCTGTACAAATGGAGCATAGAACACATCAGCACAGTACAGGCCCTTCATCCCTCAATGTTGTGCCGGTCTACATATCCCAACCAAAAAAAAGTCTAAACTCTCCCTATCTTGTAACTATTTTTATTTTATCCATGTGCCTGTCTAAGAGTCTCTTAAAGGCCCATTTTAATGTAACATGACTTCCTTATTTTTAAACTCCAACTCCTTGCAGTGAAGATGAATATACCATTTTACTTTAACACCACTTGCTGCACCTGCCTGCCAAAGTTTTGTGATTCCTGCATGAGAACACACAGATCTCTCTGCATTTCACTCATATCCTTTTTTATTCTATATTGATGATAGGATGCCCTTTGAGTCCTCCATAAATGTATCACATCACATTGTCCAGATTCAAGGTTCATTTTACTGTCACATAATAATACATTAAAAATGTAAATATACTTTAACTTTTGGCTGCTGTAGGGCAGACAAGGAGACACCACTAGCATTGCCTGACACCCCTGAGAAAGAATAGGACAAGAGAGTCCCTTCAAAGTCAGCGAGTTTCCTACATCCGTTTGAAGCTGGCAGACGGTAAGTCCTACTGACACTGGGAAACCAGCCCTGAGATGGCAGCGGTTGGACTTCAAGTAACATCCAAATGGAATTGTGATATGGCTTATTTGTGTTCACCGCTTGTTCTTTGAAGACTGGTGTTTATTTGAAGCTGGGAAGTTGTGCATTGCTGCGATCGGGAGGAATGGGTTAGAGTTTAAATAATTAATGTTCTAAGCTGGATAGGCTATGTAGAAAGGTGGCCATGCTGGTGTGTTTTGGCTGCCCATCATTGTTTAGATATTAACCAATTTATTCCTAATCATATGTTCATCATTTTGGATCAAAGTGTGTTGTGTTAACTACGCTAAACAAATAAACTACTACGACTACATTAAATTCCACACGTCAACTTTTAGCCCATTTGCCCAATCTATCTTTATCCTCCTGCCCTCCCACCTTACACTCTGCTCCCTTCTCCAGGTCATAAAAAATAGCTGAGTAACAAGAGCTGGAGCACACCAAGTCATATTGTGACAGATTATTTTATATTGTATATAGATATGTTTTAGATAAATTGTGGCAAGTTTTTTTTTTAGTATAGGTCACACACAGATACAAACACTTCAAAACAGGTCTCAATTAAAATGCCAGAGCTCTGCTCAAGCCAGACAGTCCAGGCTCCGAGTGCCTTTGCAAAAACTTTGAAGAATGCCTATAAGGACTTCACACATTGGTGTTAATTGGACATGCTGTGGAGTAATGGATTATTGTTTTGGAAAGCAAGAGATGAATGGACTCATAAGATTTGGTCCAGTCTGAGTGCAGTTGGCTGTTCTAAGAGGGTCAGGTGGTTTTTTCTGAGTGAGAGAGAGAGAATTCAGTTCTACAGTTCAGTAGCAGCAGCGGGACTGGAACATGACAAGCTGGAAAGCTTGTGGAAAAACCCCATTTTGAAGACGGGTTTTAAGTTCTTAGTTCAGCCTGGTCAAAGCCTTCGTGGTCCATTCAAGAGGAGATGGCTGGCTGTGTGGTGTTTGACTTGAAATAAGAGAAACAAAAGGAACTCTGTGGTGACCTGAAAGAAAGCTGTTATCATCTGGAAAAACCTGATGGGGCAAAGTTTCTTTGGCAAGACTCTGAAGTGGCTGATCAGAAGGAATCAGTTGTGGGTGACACACGAGCAACAGATCTTTCTCTGAAAACCAACAAGAACCTTCCTGAGTGGTAACCATTTACCTTTCAAGCACCAGATCCCAGTGAAATTCATGAAGTTAAATTCTGTGCACAGTATAAGAATTGTCTGATACTGGTGAGCTTGGAGGGTTGAGAAGTGAGATTGGACTTTTCTGAACTTACACACACATTATATACAGAATTAGAAGGGGGTGGTTGTTCACCATAATAAGTTAGAGTGTGATCCTGTTTTCATGTTTAAAGATAATTAAAAGCAACTTTTGTTTAAGTAACCATTTGTCATGGTAAATTTCTATTGCTGCTTGGTTTTGGGGTCCTCTGGGCCCATAACATTATATCTTGAGAAAGATGCCTTTATTTCACCTCTCTTCTTTATGGGATGGACACCAGTCTGTAGAGGAAGAGTCAGAATTTATTGTCATGAGCATGTTTTGTGTCTGTATTACAAGTGCAAAGTTACTATACATGATGCTTTTAAAAATAAATAAATTAGTGCAGAAGAAGAGAAAGTGATGTAGTGTCTGTGGTTCATTGTCCATTCATAAATCTGTTCCCGTACTCTTTGGAGAGTAATATGAGACGTGAATATTAAGGAATGGTCAGTGATCTTGATCCAGTTGAATCCCTAGTGACTTTATGCCAGTGGTTTTCAAACTCCCCTCACATACCACCATAAGTAATCCCCTATGTCATAAGTACTCCGATTATTGTTATGAGCTTTCATTTTAGTAAAATGGGATTATCACTGTAAGGGATAGTATAGACAGTACGGACTGAGTGGCCACAGTTAACATTTAGTATTTCACAAAGCACCATCACAACACAAGTTACAGTCCAGCGACAATTTGATACATTGGAAGAACTGGTTTGTCACTGTCTGTTCCAGATTCGATACATTTGCAAAGACCTTGTGATTTTGCAAAGGGAGAACCATTCCAACTACTGGAGAGGAAGCAGCTTGTTGAAGCAGCTCTTGTGGCCAGATTTTTTGTGGAATTCAGAGCAAAGCATACTCTCTGAATGACTGGGCCTTTTCGGTGGATTGACCTGTGCCAAGAGGGTCTTTTGGGAAGCAAAGTGCTTCATTTTGATTGTGACTAACAGTGAAGGTCACTTGGAGAGATCGGTGCCAGGGTCTCAGAAGCTTCATGGAGGCCGCCCAGTTCGAGTCTTGCCTACAGCACACACACACACACACACACACACACACACACACACACACACACACACACGGATAGATTTTGTATTAAGAATAATTTAAGAGTTAAGATTATACTTTGAATTAGAAATAAAATTAGTGTTGTAAAATTAAGCACTGTCTGGTTTATTGTCTATTGCTGCTTGTTGCACGTGGTTCATAACAAAATTGGAGGCTTATCTGTGATTTTATCACATTTAGACTAAATTGAAGCTTAACCAAATCTCCGAGCTTATATTGTATGTGCTACAGAAGGCAGCACAGAATATGCAGTTTTGTAATCAATACCATTTTGATTGGGTGGTTAAATCCTTTTCAAGCTAATTCAGAGGCTTGGGTTTGTCTGTAAAAGCATTGATGGATATTGAACGATTTTCGGAATCACCATTTCCTGCAGAGTTTGCAGGAAAGGCAAAAAAGTATGATTTGGTGAATATTGCTCAACAGTTGGGACTTGCTGAAGGAAAATTATCTCTGAGAAAGGTGGAGATAAAGGAAATTATGGTAAGGAAATAGGTAGAAGAGGGAAAGTTTGAAGAGGCAGAATTAGAGAAATTTCCTGATAGTAAATCCATTAAGCAGCAGCTGGTGTTGGAAAGGATTGAATTAAAAAAATGGAGTTACAGGATGCAGAGAGGCAAAGGTGATATGAGTCAGAGGAAAAAGAGAGAGAAAGGAGATTCGAGGCAGAGCAGAGACAAAGCAGAGTTCTACCTTCTAGTCCAATTGAGAAGTTTATAGCCAGTGGAGAGGTAAGGTTACTTCCTCCATCTGATGAAAGTGAAATTGATAAATACTAACAGCATTTTGAAAAGATCGCTGAAAGTTTAAAATGGCTACAAGATCAGGGGACCCTCATGTTACACAGTCTAATTAAAGGGAAAGCACAGTAGGCTTACTCAGCCCATACTACAGAACAAATTGGCCATTATGAGATAGTAAAGAAAGCCATGCTTAAAGCTTATGAATTGGTTCCTGAACTTAGTCAAAATTCAAGACTTTGAGGAGATCGATGAATCAACCTTGTATGGATTTTGCTTATGAGAAAACAGTGTGTTTTGACCGATGGTGCACATCAAAAGAAATAAAGAATGATTACAACTGATTAAGAGAACTGATGTTAGTTGAAGTTGAAGGATGTGTTCCTAATGATTTAAAATCATACTTAGATGAAAGAGAAATAGGAACTTGGCAAGAATCTGCTAAGTTAGTTGATGAGTATGCTCTGACCCACAAGGTTACGTTTATACCCAATAAAACCTTTCAAAAGTTTAATGTGGTTCATCCCAGTAAATTTGAAAATAAATTAGGAAATAATATGAGAATTAAAGATAAAGGGAAGCAGGAAAGGGAAAATCTTCAGTGTCCCCTTTGTCATTATTGTAGAAAACCTGGTCCTATGATTTTTAAACTTTATTTATTCATTCAAAAAACAAATAGTATATGACATATACAACAATTAACCATGAACATGAACGAACCTGGTCCTATGATGGTAAATTTTTATAAACTGAAGGAAAGAAAGAGGCAGCGTCAGATGCCTGTATCCAAAAAAATGAGAGACTGGGAAAGATTGAAAGTTTCAAATCTGCTGACAACATTAGGGATGAGTTTAAATACTTTGTTACACAGTGTTTGGTTTTGGTAAAGGAAGGGGCACCTCAAATGCCAGTGAACATACTTTGAGGTACTGGGGCAGCCAAGCCACTTGTGTTGAACAGTGTTTTGGAGTTTGGTGATGAGACTGCCATGGGTGAAATAAATTTAATCTGAGGTTTTGGAGGTAAAATGGAGCCAGTAACTTTGCATAGTATATTGTTGAAGTCAAAAATAATTAATGGGATTGTAACTATCAAGATTCAAGAGAATTTACCAATAGATGGAGTTTCATTGATTTTGGGGCATGACTTGGCAGAAGATCAAGTAGGTCTGTGATGAAATTGGCAGAGAGGCCAGTTATTGATGAGATAAAGACAGATTTTGAAATCTATCCAGTCTGTACTGTGACTCGAGCAACGGCAAAGAAAATTGATAAGAAATATAAAATTATAAGGAAGAACAGTTTTTAGATTGTGTGGATTTGTCAGAAATTTTTCTTGTTGACCGGGATATTAATGCGTAACCTGAAAGTAAGGATTTTTCTTCATCATGAAAGGAATTGATAGGGGAACAGAAAACAGATATTGATCTTGCTGAGGTGAGAAATAAGGTTTTTATCTGAGTAGGAAATTGAGAAGTTGCCAGTTAGATATTATTTTAAAGATGGTGTGCTTATGAGAAATTGGAGACCAAGGGATATACCTGCTAATGAAGAATTGGCAGTTATTCATCAGGTTGTAGTTTCTAAAGAATATAGGAATGAAATTTTAAACTTGGCCCATAGCACACCTTTGTGTGGTGATTGTGGAGTAAAGATGAATGTAGATAAAATAACAAAACATTTTATTAGTAAAGTTCAAGGAGGGACATGCAACTTTTTGCAGGATGTGTCACATTTGTCAGGTTGTGCGTAAATATAATCAGGGGCTGCCACAGTCACCATTACAACCCATACCTAATTTTGGAGAACCCTTTCTAAAGTTATTGTGGATTGTGTCGGTCCGTTACCTAAGACAAGAGCTGTTATGTGTGCAGCTTCCAGGTTTCCACAAGCTATTCTAGTTATGAACATAAAATTTAAATCCTTAACCAAAGCTTTGGTTCAATTCTTTACATCAGTGGGATTGTCTAAGGAAAATCAAGGAAGTAATTTTATGTCAGGACTTTTCCAACAAATTATTTATCAATTGGGAATTAAACAGTACATTATCTGCATATCATCCTGAAACTCGAGGAGCCTTGGAGAGATTTCATTCAATACTCAAGAAGACTTTTCGGCAGGGTAGGATGGGATGGGACGTTCTGTGAAAACTTTGTTGATATTGCTCTTCACTTGATTAATATTTGAAGAGGAATGAGAAGTTTATTTGGACTGCTATTTGTCAGAAGGCATTTGACACCTTGAAGGACATGTTGTCATGGGCCTGCATTAGGTCACTTGATTTTGAGAGGCCATTTGCTTTGGTGGTTGATGCCAGTGGTGATACAGATGGTGTGTTATTGCAGGGGGATGGCTATGATGGTGTTGGGAATCCACTGGCTTGTGTGTTTTGGAGGATCAGTGAACACTCAGGGAAGTTGTTCTGCAATTGGAAAGTGATTGTTATCTCTTGTATTACCTCTGCCACGTTTTGAGGTGTATGTTTGCATTGCTATGGGATTAAAAATTGTTTACATTAGCCATAATTTTTGAGTACAAATAAAAATAAGAATAGAAGATTATTAAACTGGAGCTTAATTCTACAAGAATATAATTAAAGGCAAAGATAATGTAATTGCTGATTGCCTTAAAGATGTTGGGTTTGCAATGTTTCGCAGCAAAACAAACTTATTAGTTGTATACACTTCTAAAAGAATGTTATCTGTCTGATTTATATCATCTAACAATAATGAAGGTATTATTTAATGCTGTAGATTGTAGTTAAAAAAAATTCTCTTATTGCTCAAAATTTTCTTTGTTGGGGGAGGCATTTTAGTAAAATGAGATTATTACTATAAAGCATAGTATAAACAGGAGGAACTGAATGGTCACAGATAACATTTAACATTTTACACAAGCACCATCACAACACAAGTCAAAGCCCAGTGACAATTTGATACATTGGAAGAACTGAGGGAAGGTTTGTCACTGTCTGTTCCACATTTGATGCATTTGCAAAGACATTGTGATTTTGCAAGGGAGAACCATTCTAACCATTGGAGAGGAAGCAGCTTTTTTGATGCAACTCTTGTGGCCAGACTTTTATATAGAATTCAGAGCAAAGCGTTCTCTGGGAATGACTGGGACTTTTCGGTGGATTGACCTTTGCCAGGAGGGACTTTTTGGAAGCAAAGTGCTTCATTTTCATTGTGACTAACAGTGAAGGCCATTTGGAGAGACCATTGCCAGGGTCAACGATGGATGCTTCATCGAGGCCACCTAATTCAAGTCTCGCCTACAAAAGGACCAAGAGTGTTATGACCACAGCTAGTGTGGATGGACATTTCTTCAAAGGTAATGCAAGGAGAATTCGTGCAGCCATAACTCCAATCTTCCCATCTGTTCAACATTAATTCTAGGTATCAAATTTCAAAGGCCTATGCTTCAACACTGAATTTAAAAGAGTGAACTTTGAAGTAACTTTCTGGATTTTGCCCTGGACTGTAATGGTTTGTGTATAACATGTATGCACACACACAAACACACACTCACGAACACACACACATACTCATGCACATGAACACCTGCGCATAGTTGGGGAGTTGGGGATAGATTTAGTGTTAGGATAGTTTAAGAGGACCCATTTGTTACTGAAATAGATTGCTTGAGAAAAATTGTCATTGGTCCATTTTCGTTGGAGTTATGAAACCGTGCACATAATGAGTCAGTTAGGTACAATTAAAACAGTGGTTTTCAAACCTTTTTCTTTCCACCCACATACCACCTTAAGCAATCCCTTGCTAACCACAGAGAATGATGACATAGGGATTACTTAAGGTGGAATGTAAGTTTAGAGGGGCAGTTTGAAAACCACAGCTTTATGCATTCTAATATTTGCAATGCTATATTCTTGAATCAATGCCACTAAAATGCTTACATTTTAAAAATTTCACTTACAGCTGCCCAATTATACCCAAATTAGCCAACAGCCCCATACATTTTGGATGGTGGGAGGAAACCGGAGCACCTGGGGGAAACCCACACAGACACGGGGGGAATGTACAAATTCCTTAGAGGCTTGGTCACTGGCATTGTAATAGGTATCGCGCTAAACGCAACACCCAGGCAAAGATTTAAAATGTTAGATTTTGAAAGGATGCAATTGTTTAGAATATTCATTTACAATGGTGAAATTAATGAACCATAAACTATTTCATTAAAAAAAACCCAAGAATGTGCAAATCAATCTCCTGACCTCATAAACAAGGTTCAATTTCTTGAACCAGCTAAATACAGGAAGTGAAATACATCTGGTTATTGACCTTTAACATTCAATGTAATAATCAAGAATATGTGTACCAAGGGTGTCATGATTAATGATACTGATGATGAAGTAGATCGAATAGATGGATATTATTATTGAACAGAAGATGATTTTGGAAAATATATCAGATATTTAATAGACTGCCAATTATATCACTACATACATCACAAGTGACCTTGAGAATGTTCTTTTGCTGGCAGTCACATTCCTTTTGATCAGTTGGTTTGTGATATTGGTAATGATGTGTGGCAAATGACCAGTAGTAGACCAAGTAAACATGTGTAAACTGATGAAAGCAAGCTGAACTGAAGCAGCATGTTCATCCAGTTAGTGCGTTTCTTTTTGAGTTGCCACATTTTCAAATATTTTAAATAATTGATGTAGAATTTATGCTAAATGTAATTGCTAAATGATTATCAAGCCAAATGTAATTCATGGTACAGGAGATAGTTTACTAATGTATTCTGAGGTTTAATAAATTATAAGGTGCATATCAATGTGAAATGGAGATACTTCTATTAGCTCTGCTCTCTGTCTTAAAATTGCATTTCGGTGAATGTGATTGAATGTATATTTCAATAAAGGTAAGGGAGCTAAAGCATCCTTCTTCAAGAAAGGCTAAGCTTTTTCAGTATCTCACAGTCGATGAAATCCTTAAGAGTACAGCCATCAAATTTTGAGCACGATTCAGGAATTGGCAAAAGATGTTCTTTTTCCTTCATCCATTTCCTTTTGTGTCTTCCTCTGCTCTAGCAGGGCAAGTGTTTGAGGAACAATGGAGAAACTGACTCACTGAACTAGACACTCAAGATGGCCTGTTCTGATCTACTCCCTACCCCCAAGAATTTAAAAATAAAAGCATTACCCTATGTTAAAAATAAACATGGTTTGTTGAAAACTTTCAGTCATGAATATGTGTTGCAGCTTTGAACAGTTCTAGTGTTCTCAATTCCATTGATGGATGAGGTTGCTACTTTTAGGTCTTGAACCTGTTATTTAAAAGTTTCTATGCTTTGTATTGAATGTAACATCTGGTTTTAAATTGTGTCAATGGATAATTTTGAATGTACTTTACAAGCTCATCCAAATAAACCAATTACACTGTAAGCTCTACAAAGAATGGTCAAGCTTCTGAAGTATTGACATTTTGTTGTTATTGTATTAATTATAATCTCATCCTGTTCATTGGTGGCATCTGGAAGTTGAAGGGGATTTTCAATTTGTTGATTCTTTTAGAGCTTTTATTGAGTCTTGATCTACTGGTCAATCGTGTTCTTTCAAATGTAACCAAGCTCTGAAAATAATTATGATTTGCCTTGAAGAAGTCGAGCGACCATACCATGAGATGCACTTGTGATTCATATTATGGATTTAAGGTTTGCGGCATGATAGTTTGGAATAATCATAATCTTTGTAATTCAGGATATAGTTGGGATGTGGTAATGATGAGTTCAATTAGCATAGATTGGTTACAGTTACTGCTTTGCTCCATGGAGTTAAAACAAAGATTGTAGATAGTAACATAAATATTGCTGATTATAATTTGACCTCTGAGCATTTACAAAAATCTGGTGTGCATGAATATAATGGTGTTTTTTTTTAGTTCAGAAACCAACACATTTGAATAAATTTCAGTGTTAAATATACATTTGAGAATACTATTTTGATACATTTTGAGGAGAGAGGGGTAAGAATGTCTCCAGACACTTGGATAGATTTGAGTGTGATTGTAGAAGGAACATTTTAATGTCTTTGTTTTTCTTTCCCTGTCCTGTCACTTTGTGCTACCATCCTCCTTCTTTTCAGGCAAGTTACGGTGTTGATGTGTTTAAGACAACAAAGAGGAGTTTCTCATTTGAGTTTATCCGTTTATTGCAATAATGTCCAAATTGTTATTTGTATATCGTCATATCTGACACATAACTCCCAAAAATAAAAGCATTCAATTAAAAAAAATACAGTGGTATGAATTAACAGTGAAGCCCCATTATAATTCTTGGGTTCCCTAAAGTCTCATCACGAGAAAAAGTGGGGATGCGCTAAATCGGGGTTTCACTGGACTTGCCCCTGCCCCTGCCGGCTGTCCAACGCCCCTGCTTTTGCTGGGAGCCCGCCGTCCCCGCTGCTGCTGTCAGTCTGACAGCGCCACTCCTGCCGGGAGCCCGAGGTCGCTGCTCCTGCCGACAGCCTGACATTCGAGTCCAATGACTCATCGTATTATATCCGAATTCGCGTTAAATCGGGGCTTCACTGTATTTAGTTCATTTTTTTTATTATCATGAGATATTACTGTGAACATTCAATATAGTCTAAAATGCTCATAGTTTTGCATAAGGATGCTGTTTTTCTTCTTTGGACCATTGCACCCTTGAAATCTTCACCAACTTAGTTGCATGGTTGCAGTGTCCTGGTGAAACCTTTCACCAGTTCGTCACTGATTGCACCAAGATCAGCAGGGAAAAGGTCCCAATTGCGAAAGGAGAAAATTAATTTTCAATGCACTTCATAGTTTTGTCCGCTTGATGTGGACATAAATTATGGCGGGAAATCAAAAAAAATTGTATATATCTAAAAAAAAGTTATTTGATAGGAAAATTTCAACATGACTTTCATGTCTCTTCCCTCCAAATTATTTCAAGTAGTTTTTTTATATTTCACATACTTAGTCTTCCCTTTTTTTGCAAGACATTCTTTGGTGATCAGTAATTTTTTAAAGCTAATTTTCACATGCAAGTAACCAAACTTTTGAAGAAAGATAAAATTATATGTCTAATGTCTATCAAGTGACCTCTTAAAACTGTCAGATCAAGTACATGAGGCCCTTTATTGAGCTTCCTAAGTTTGAAATGTGATTGATGTTTATTTTTCTGGCTGTAGGAAACTCTCGGAGGAGACTGATGTGCTCTGTGTGCAACAAGAAGTGTTCTTCGGCTGCAACTCTGCAAGAGCATCGAAAGGTCAGGCAGACAAGAGACCCCCTTCAAGTCCAGTCACATCAGGCTGTGCTTGCATGAGAGTGTCAGGTCACTACTGTGGGCTGTTTAGTGGGTATTTCCATGTGCTTCTCCTGTCCTTGGCTGAATGAGATCCACTGGACAACAAATTTTCTCAAATGGTTTGCTTCCTGAAAAGAAATTGGGGATTATGATAGACAACTTCAAACTGAGCAGAAAGATAATTTCAGATATGCTGCATCACTTAGGAAGCTGGAGAAATATTAAATTAACTTTAATTGAATTTACCATGTTCAATCGCATACCGATGCTGCCACATTGTGGAGTCAGCTCACATTGATGATTCCAGTTGCCCTGATACCGACCACTTTTCCATGGTTGCAGTGTCCTGGTGAAACCTTTCACCAGTTCGTCACTGATTGCACCAAGATCAGCAGGGAAAAGGTCCCAATTGCGAAAGGAGAAAATTAATTTTCAATGCACTTCATAGTTTTGTCCGCTTGATGTGGACATAAATTATGGCGGGAAATCAAAAAAAATTGTATATATCTAGAAAAAAGTTATTTGATAGGAAAATTTCAACATGACTTTCATGATCAGCAACCCAAAATCCATAAAATACAAGTACACAATCCTTTATCCAGACATCTAAAATATGGAAAGCTCCAAAATCTGGCAAGTGGGGAGAGAGACGGTAGCGCAAGTTGGGGGGGGGGAGGGGGGTGAGGGGGAGAGACCAACCAGCAGTGGAAGACGGGTGGGCGAGAGACCGGCAGCGAGTTGGGCCGGTGAGGGACCGGCAGTGCAACTCGGGCGGGCGGGGTGGGGGGGGAGAAGACCAGCAGCACAAGTCGGGCGGGTGAGGGTGGGGAGACTGCCAGCGCGAGTCAGGCGGGTGAGAAACCTGCAGCGTGAGTCGGGCGGGTGAGAAAATTGCAGCGCGAGTTGGGCGGGCAAGGGCGGGAGGGCGGGGGAGACGGCAGCATGACTGGAAAGGGGTGGGTTGGATACAGCAGCACAGTTCAGGTGGGCTTAAATCTGGCTTTCTAAATTCTGAAATCTGGAATACTCTGTTCCCCAAGGGTTCCGGATAAAGGATTGTGTAACTGTATATCCAAAAGTGTTTAGGAAGTAAAATCTTAGTTGTCTAGTGTAATGGATGATGGTGGAAATTAGTCTTGACCGAGTTCTTAACATAAAAAAGACATACAGGGGATGTAGGTTAATTGGATGTAGATTCCCCAGCTTGGACTCATGGGCCAAAATGGCCTGTTATCATGCTGTATGTCTAAATTTAAAATTGGGTGGCACAGTTGGTGTAATGGTTAGCACAACGCCCTTAGAGCACTAAGTAGTTTGTACGTTTTCCCCGTGTCCACGTGGTTTTCCCCAGGGGCTTCCGGTCTCCTCCCACCATTCAAAAGGTACCAGGTGTGTAGGTTAATATGGTATAAATTTAACAGCATGGACTCACAGGCCAAAATGGCCTGTTGCCGTTGTATTTATCTAAATGTAAAAAAAAATGTGGAAAAAAATAATTAAAATTAAATTTCAGTGATATATATTTAAAGATTTAAAAGTTACTCCCTTGATTTCATTCTTGTGTAGTTGTGTTCAGAGAAACAGAATTGCTGCTAAATTTGGAACCTTGAGCAAATGTTGGGGGCTGTTGGACGAGCTCAGATGGCCCCCTTTATGGACGCATTTTTTTCTGATAACTCCACATGATTTCAGAGTCAGATTTCAGATTTACTGTCAAAGAACACACATTACATCACATACAACCCCGAGATTCTTTTTCCTGCAGGCAAGGCAGAATTACCACAATTGATAGTGCAAAAAGAAAACTGTACACAGCGTATACATGTAAACAAATTTAAACAACTGACTGTGCAGTACAGAGAGGGAAAAAAAAGACAAAACAATAAAATTCGCAAGTAAGAGTTCTTGAACGAGTCCCTGAGTGAGTTTGTCGATGAGGAGTCTGATGGTGGAGGGGAGAAGCTGCTCCTGAACCTGGTGGTGCGAGTCTTGTTGGCACCTAGATCTCTTTCCTGATGGTTACAGGGAAAACAGAAAGTGTGCTATTTGTTACAAAACAATAGAGAATCTTGCCTGAAGCTTTAAAAGACCATCGTAGAGGATAGAAACATTTGGATTGCAGTAAATGATGATATTGGTGATGATGAGAGTTTATTATCAAATGTAGAAGTATAATGTACATATGTTACAGAATTCTTTCTTGCTGCAGCTACCCAGGTACAAAAACATCCCAAACAACTAGAAGTATAAATGAACAACATGAGAAAAAAAGATAATAAATATAAAAGGAGAGATAAATAGTGGTGCAAAAGCAACATTTTCTTTCTTAATGCAGACATATCATTGCTGTAACTTATGGTGAAGGTAGCATGGGGAGGTTTAAAAACCTGATTGCGATTGGGGGGGGGGGGGGAATTCTTGAACCTAGAAGTGCCGAACTTCAGGCTTCTGTACCTTCTGCTAAAGGAGATCAGTGAAAAGAAAGTGTTTAGGATTTGGATAGCTTGGGGTGATGTTCATGTTGATATTGTTTTAAAAGAAGCCATGTAATATTTATTCCTAATTGATAGATTTTAGTAAGTTTCTGAAGGGGGATTGCTCTGAATATGTTCACAATCTCCCATATTAGATTTTGGCCTTGTGAAATAATTGTCTCCTCCATTTTAAGAATGAAAGCCGAGGAGTTTTGAAAAAAAATCTATTTATAAATATAGAACCACAAAAAATACACATGATTAGAAACCATATAAATGGCATATAATAAGAAAGATAAAATACCACCCCCACCCCCCCCCCACTATATACCACTTCCTCCCCCTCTATCCCCTACAAAAGAAAAAGGATAAAAAAGAAAAGAAGAATAAGAAGGGGACAAGAGACCCTCAACAGGAGTACCTATTACTTTAAAGTTTCTTTTAGTATACTGAGACCTTAAGAAGAAGGGATTGTCATTTAAATAATTACTCCCAAACTTTGTAAATATGAGCTCCATATCTTCCAAAATATATAGTATTTGTCTCTTAAATTATACATAATTTTCTCAAGTGGTATACAGCTCTGGACTTCAGCTTGCCATCTTTCTATACCCAGATCTGTATCAGACTTCCAAGTTATGGCAATACAGTCTGCAGAATTCTGGAAAAAGATCATGTGGACAGATGAGACCAAGATGAACTTGTATTGGAGTGATGGCAAGTGCAAACTGTGGAATTTTAAAGGAACTGCCAGGATCCAAAGCATACCACCTCATGTATGAAACATGGTGGTGGGGGTGTTATAGCCTGGGCATGTATGGCTGCCACAGGTACCGGTACACTTACCTTCATCGATGATTTAACTCCCGATTGCAGTAGCAAAATTAATTCTTAGCTGTACAGAAACGTGATCTGCTCGAATTCGAGCAAATGCCTCCAAACTCATTGGATGGTACTTCATCCTACGTTAAGACAATGATTCCAAACACACTGCTAAAGCAACAAAGGAGTTTTTCAAAGCTAGATACTGGAGCATTCTTGAATGTCCAAGTCAGTCACCCGATCTAATCCAATTGAGCATGCCTTCCATACGATAAAGAGGAAACAAAAGGGGACAAGTGCCCGAAACAAGCAGGAGCTGAAGATGGCTGCAATAGAGGCCTGGCAGAGCATCACCAGAGAAGATATTCAGCACCTGGTGATGTCTATTGACTTCAAGCAGTCATTGCATGCAATGGATATGCAACAAAGTACTAAACATGACTACTATAATATACATACCATTGCTCTGTTCCAAGTATTATGGAGCCCTGAAATGACGGGACTATGTTCAAAAAGTGCTGTAATTTCTACATGGTCAAACCAAAATGAGCACAAATACCTTTTCAAATAAAAGCTGAAATGTGCACTTTAATCATGTATGAATTGTTTGATCACAAATTTTAAACTGCAGAGTACAGGGACAAATAAAGGAAAAAGCTGTCTGTCCCAAACATTATGGAGGGTGCTGTATTCAGACAGCTGTCCACTCATTCTCACACGATGCATTCAGTGACCTCATCTCCTTCAATGAGGTTAAAACAATGAGTGATAAGAAGGAGGCCATCCTCGCAATTTGGAAACTCAGCAGGCTGAAGGAGGCCACCTTGCTTCTCCTACCATGGCGACCACAGGACAGCAAACCACCTCATTAATAAGTTGTGCTCTGTTTTAATGACGACATCCATTTAATTTGATCTACTGCTGTTTTTTTTTCCTCATGACTCTTGGCACCGCCATAACAATTTGAAGGATTGTGCATGGATGTTATTTATGTTTATGTGGACTGATTCCTCCAGAGTATGAGGAGAGGTGTCCTATAGCCCATTAGCAGAATGGCATGAATCAAAGTGGGAGGAGCAAGGGGAGATGAAGTCCATGGAAGAGTGGGTGGAGACTGGAGGGTCAGCAGAAAGATGATAATAATGATTAAAGTACTTTAGCGATCAGTCGCTCCACAATGTTTCTACCGAGATGGGAATGCAATGGACGAGCAGAATGTGTTGACATGTCACAGGGGAGATAGGAGAAACACCAAGGTGCTGGGTTCTGGAATTTGGTGTGCAGGGCAAGACCATGCAACCCTACTGCCCCCAGAGGATTCAGGCAAAGACACAATAACATGGTCTTGTGATGTCTGATGGATAAGAACATTGTGCCTGGGCATCAGGTCTCCCTGACTGAATGTATGTGAAGAGAGGAACACAGAAGAGCCTATTCAATGCCTTTGCCAGATGTGTGGAGGCAGGAGATCATGACCTTTTTTTTCTGAACATGACACAAGCTTCTTGACATGCATTCAACAGCTGTCCATTCATGTGACAGGTGACAGCCACTGTGGCAATCCGAAGGCAATTTCTACTTCTCTGCAGTTTCACCTTAATCTTGCTGTACAAGAGCAGCTCGAAGATGTTCGGTCCAACAATATATGGGCAGGGAGCATCTCTGATATCTTTATCGAGGGTAGTGATGCGACCTGTAAGCAGATTTCTGCTGTAAATTCACACAGAGTTCTGGCACAACAGCAACGTGAAACTCTGTTTTAAGGACAGAGAAGCTGCACGTGAACTGAGTACTAATCTGCTTGGGAACATGACAGTTTCCTGCAGAAATAAGGCAAGCACTCCTCATCCCACCTCTACCGCTCTTCATCGTGTGCAGTCCTGCCGACTCTCTGAGGGGTAGAATGAAGCAGTAAGGATCAGCCTTCTGTAATTCAAGAAGTAAAACATGAAAGTGTGCAGACACCGTGGTTGGAATAAAAAAACATGAAGCTGGAGAAACTCAGCAGGTCAAACAGTGTACTTTATATAGCAGATATAAAGATACAGAACCGACGATTTGGGCTTGGAGGGCATGAACCCACAGAGAAACTTGCCTCACCTACCCTGAAGATTTCAGTAAAGGAATACTGCCAGTAAGGTCATGACTTTCTAAGGCTACCTTTGAAAAAGAACTTCGAAAACTGCAAAACCAATTTTGTAAGGTGCAGCATATTCTGAGGTCTTTGAAGGATATTTGAATTCTGGAGCCAGTCAATTTAAACAATCTATGCATTAAATCAGCCATTCTCAACCTTTTTTCCAGAGCCATCTGTAGCAATGAATCTACAGATTCACCACCTCTGGCTGAAGAAATCTCTCTTTTCTGAAGGGATGGCCTCTTATCATGAAGCTGTTCCCTTTGGTCCTAGACTCTCCCACAACTGGAAACATTTCAGTATGTTCATCCTCCGGCCTTTTCAAGATTAGGTAGGTTTCAATGAGATCCCACTTAATCCTTCTAAACTCCAGGCAAAGAGGCATTAAACGCTCCTCATATGTTAACCCTCTTGTATCCAGAATCATTTTTATAAACCTGCTGTCCAATGCCAGCATACCCTTCCTTGGATATGGGGCTCGAAACTGCTCACAATACCCCAAATGGGATCTGACCAACACCTTATAAAGCCCCAGCACAACATCTTTGCTTTAATATTCTTGCCCTCTCAAAATTAATACTAGCATTGCATTTGTCTTATTTACTACTGATCCAACCGGCAAGATAACCTTTAGGAAATCCTGCATTATGTCTCCCAAATCCCTTTGGAACTCTGCTTTCTGAATTCTTTCCCCATCTGTCTACGGATGATGCACAATGTTTATCTGCTGTATAATGCTGTTGGGATTGTATGGATACCCTGAAGCTGTTGCTGTTTGGTGCAGATGGTGTCATGACGAGGAATAGATTAAAAGGTTTTCCAGATGGTCTGGATTTTAAAAAAAATGGCAGATATCAGAGATCAATGTAGTAATTAGTGAATTTCTGTAATATGGTAAAATATTTATAATTTAATGAGTCTCAATTGTTTTCATTTACTTAAAATTTCAAGCTGCAGTTGGTACAAATATTGAAAATAGTCAAAGAAATGTTATTGATTTTGTACAAATAAGAAATTTTTAAAAATCAAGCAAAATTTACTGAAACTTTTTTTTTGGCGATTCTATAATTTTAAATCCTTGCATGTATTTGGGTGGCATGGTTGGTATAGTGGTTACTGCATCGCCTTTACAGCACCAGCGATCGGGACCAGGGTTTTAATCCTGCCCTGTCTGTAAGGAGTTTGCAAGTTCTCCCCGTGTCTGCGTGGGTTTTCCTCAGGGGCTACAGTTTCCTGCCACTGATCAAAACGTACTGGGGATGTCGGTCAATGGGGTCAAAATTGGGCAACATGAACTCGTGGGCCGAAATGGCCTGTTTCCATGCTGTATGTCTATATTTAAATACCTAAATATCCTGATCTGTTGACAATTGAGTATAAAACCAGTGGAGGTCCACCAATAGATGATGGCCCTCCACTGGTTTTACACTCAATTGATGATCAGTTTGCACCTGTTGTAGATCATTGCTCATTAATGCAATATAATATTCTTATTGCTTCAAATTGTTTATCATTTATTTTTAAAAAGATGCAATGAACTGCTCCTCATTCATTTTTGTGTAAAATATTTGTGGTGCCGGAGGTTTGGAGAATGGCAAATGTGTTCCCCTTGTTTAAAAAAATTAATAGGGAGAATCCTGGGAATTATTGTCCGGGGTGAGTCTTGCCTCAGTGGTGTGCAAACTATTGGAGAGGATTCTTAAGGATAAGATCTATGAGCGTTTGGAGAAGTACAGTCTACTCAAGGATAGTCAGCATGGCTTTGTGAAGAAAGATTGTGGCTCATGAGCCAACTTGAATTTTTTTGAGAAGGTAACAAAAGATGAGGGTAGGGTGGTAGATGTGGTCTACATGGACATTAGTAAGGCATTTGAAAAAGTCCCACATGAGAGGCTTATCCAGAAAATCATGAGGCAGGGGATCAGTGGAACCGTGGCTGTGTGGAAAACAAATGGGTTGTAGGAAGAAAGCAGAGAGTAGTAGTGGAAGGAAAGTATTCTTCCTGGAGGTCAGTGACTAGTGGAGTACCGTAAGGATCTGTTCTGGGACTCCCGCTCTTTGTGATTTTTATAAATGACCTGGATGAATAAATGGAAGGATGGTTCAGTACATTTTCAGAAGATATGAAGATTGGATGAGTTGTAGATGGAAATGAAAGTTGTAGAAGGTTACAAGGGGATATAGACTGGATGCAGAGTTTGGCGAAGAAGCGACAGATGGATTTTAATCTGGATAAATGTGAGGTGATGCATTTTGGAAGGAAAAACCAGAAGCCTGAGTACAGGGTTAATGGTCAGTTACTTAAGTTTGTGGATGAACAGAGGGACCTTGGGGTTCAAATCCATACATCCCTCAAGACTGCTGCACAGGTTGATAGGATATTTAAGAAGGCCTATGGGATGCTGGGCTTCATTAATGGGGGATTGAGTTCAAGAGTAGAGAGGTCATATTGCAACTTTACAAATCTCTGGTGAGACCCCACTTAGACTATTGCATTCAGTTCCGGTCACCTCATTATAGGAAGGATGTGGAAGCTATGGAGAGGGTGCAGAGGAGATTTATCAGGATGTTACCTAGATTGGGAAACAAGTCTTATGAGGCAAGGTTAGCAGATCTGGGACTTTTCTCTTTGGAGCAATGAAGGATGAGAGGAGACTTGATAGAAGTCTACAAGATTACGAGAGGCATAAATAGGGTGGCTGAATGAGGAGCAGTTCATTGCATCTTTTTAAAAATAAATGATAAACAATTTGAAGCAATAAGAATATTATATTGCATTCTTTCTTTGGCTTGGCTTCGCGGACGAAGATTTATGGAGGGGGTAAAAAGTCCACGTCAGCTGCAGGCTCGTTTGTGGCTGACAAGTCCGATGCGGGACAGGCAGACACGATTGCAGCGGTTGCAAGGGAAAATTGGTTGGTTGGGGTTGGGTGTTGGGTTTTTCCTCCTTTGCCTTTTGTTCGTGAGGTGGGCTCTGCGGTCTTCTTCAAAGGAGGTTGCTGCCCGCCAAACTGTGAGGCGCCAAGATGCACGGTTTGAGGCGTTATCAGCCCACTGGCGGTGGTCAATGTGGCAGGCACCAAGAGATTTCTTTAGGCAGTCCTTGTACCTTTTCTTTGGTGCACCTCTGTCACGGTGGCCAGTGGAGAGCTCGCCATATAACAGGATCTTGGGAAGGCGATGGTCCTCCATTCTGGAGACGTGACCCATCCAGCGCAGCTGGATCTTCAGCAGCGTGGACTCGATGCTGTCGACCTCTGCCATTTCGAGTACTTCGACGTTAGGGGTGTAAGCGCTCCAATGGATGTTGAGGATGGAGCGGAGACAACGCTGGTGGAAGCGTTCTAGGAGCCGTAGGTGGTGCCGGTAGATGACCCATGATTCGGAGCCGAACAGGAGTGTGGGTATGACAACGGCTCTGTATACGCTTATCTTTGTGAGGTTTTTCAGTTGGTTGTTTTTCCAGACTCTTTTGTGTAGTCTTCCAAAGGCGCTATTTGCCTTGGCAAGTCTGTTGTCTATCTCGTTGTCGATCCTTGCATCTGATGAAATGGTGCAGCCGAGATAGGTAAACTGGTTGACCGTTTTGAGTTTTGTGTGCCCGATGGAGATGTGGGGGGGCTGGTAGTCATGGTGGGGAGCTGGCTGATGGAGGACCTCAGTTTTCATCAGGCTGACTTCCAGGCCAAACATTTTGGCAGTTTCCGCAAAGCAGGACGTCAAGCGCTGAAGAGCTGGCTCTGAATGGGCAACTAAAGCGGCATCGTCTGCAAAGAGTAGTTCACGGACAAGTTTCTCTTGTGTCTTGGTGTGAGCTTGCAGGCGCCTCAGATTGAAGAGACTGCCATCCGTGCGGTACCGGATGTAAACAGCGTCTTCATTGTTGGGGTCTTTCATGGCTTGGTTCAGCATCATGCTGAAGAAGATTGAAAAGAGGGTTGGTGCGAGAACACAGCCTTGCTTCACGCCATTGTTAATGCATTAATTTATTGCATTAATATATTGCATTAATGAGCAATGAAATAGACAGGCACATAGATGGAAGAAAGATAGAGGTATATGGGGTAGGGAGGGTTAAGAATCTTAATTTTAGGAAAGAATGTATGGGTCAGCACAACATAGAGGGTCGAAGAGCCTGTACTGTGCTGTATTGTTCTATGTTGTATTTAAAACAATAACAAATCAAACAACAATATTTATCCAAACTGCACTTCTCACATTCTCTGAAGGAGTGTTTTAAATCAATGACTCATTGTTACTGACTCCCTAACAGAGGAAATTATGCTTCAAGTTTATTTACCAGTGCAACCCGACGGAACAGTGTTCTTCAGTCCACAGTCCAAAACAATGTAAACACACATACCGACATACCACACATACAAAATCAGAATCAGAATTTAGTGTCTTAAAGATGCCACAAAATTTGTTGCTTTGTAGCAGAATTACAATGAAACTATTACTATAAATGTATGTTTGAAATTAAATAAATTAGTGCAGAAATACAAGAAAGTCAGGTAGTATCTGTGGTTCATTGCCCATTCAGAAATCTGATGGAGAAGGGTAGAAACTGTCCTGGATGTTCATCTTCAGCCTCCTGTACCTCTTTCCTGATGGTATCAGTGTGAAGGTGGTGAGAGACCTTGAGGATAGTGGCTGCTTTCTTAATGTAGATTCCTCGATGAAGTGGAGACTGATGCTCGTGATGGTGCTAGCTGAGTTCACAAATTTTTTTCTTGTCCTGTGCATTAGCATCTCCCTACCAGACAGGGATGCAACCAATCAGTATGCTGTGGAAATTTGCAAGACTTTGGTAACATACTAAATCTTTTCAAACTCTTCACAAAATATTGCCACTGGTGAACCTGCTTTGTGATTGCATTGACATGAAGGCACCAGAATTGTTGGCAACCAGGAATTTGAAGTTCTTGACCCCTTCCGCTGCTGACCCCTTGATGAAGACTGCCTTGTGTTCTCCTGATTTCCCTTCCTGAAGTCCACAATCAGCTTCTTGATTTTGCTGACATTGAGTGCAATGAGCTGATCTATCTCCCTCCTGTGCACTTCCTCATTGCCATCTGTGATTACGCTGATGACCATGGTGTAATTGACAAATTTGTGAGTGGCATTTGAATTGTGCCTAGCCTCACTGTCATCGGTGTGTAGTGAGTTGAGCAGTGGGCAAAGCATGCAGCTTTGTGGTGCACCTGTGTTGATCATCAGTGAGGAGGAAACGTCATTTCCAATTTGTTCTCTGATGAGGAAGTCAAGGAACCATTTGCTGAAGGGCGTGCAGTGCCCAGGTTTTGGAGGATATCGTCCAGAACTCAGGGTATGATGATGTTGAGAGCTGGCTGAGTTATAGTTGATGAAGAGTAGCTTAATGTTTGTGCTGCCATTGTCTAACGCAGCTGTTGTTGAGGTGATCCAGAGCTGAGTGGAGAACTAGTGATATTGCATGTGTAGTGGAGTGATTATGACAGAGTGTTCAGATATTTACTTCAGTGTGAGTTTATTCTGGCCATGTCCAATCTCTCAAAGCATTTTATTATAGTAGATTTCAGAATTATTGTCAGACTACATACATCACATACAACCCTGAGATTCTTTTTCCAGTGGACGCGGCAGAATTCCCACTTATTGGTAGTGCAAAAAAAAACTGTACACAGTGTAAATATGTAAACAAATAAAGAACTTTAAGTACATAATGAACGTCTGTGGTGGGTAAGTTGATGGAAAGTGTTTTGAGGGATGGCATTTACAAATATTTGGATGAACAGGGATTGATAGGTAGTAGTCAGCATGGTTTTGTCAGGGGTAGATCATGCTTAACAAACCTTATAGAGTATTTTGAGGGGGTTATGGAAAAGATTGATGAAGGGAAGGCTGTGGATGTTGTCTATTTAGACTTTAGTAAAGCTTTTGACAAAGTTCCCCACAAGAGGTTAGGAAAAAAGGTGGAGGCATTAGGTATAAATAAAGAGGTAGTAAAATGGATTCAGCAATGGTTGGATGGAAGATGTCAGAGAGTAGTGGTAGACAATTGTTTGTCCAATTGGAGGCCGGTGACTAGTGGAGTTCCTCAGGGTTCGGTCCTGGGTCCACTATTGTTTGTTATATATATTAACGATCTGGAAGAAGGGGTGGTGAATTGGATAAGTAAGTTTGCAGATGATACAAAGATTGGTGGTATTGTGGACAGTGAGGAAAATTACTGTAGCTTAAAAAGAGATATAGGAAAGCTAGAGGAGTGGGCTGAGAAATGGCTGATGGAATTTAATACAGATAAATGTGAAGTGTTAGATTTTGG
The DNA here is from genome assembly GCF_036971445.1 of Narcine bancroftii. NCBI lineage: Eukaryota > Metazoa > Chordata > Chondrichthyes > Torpediniformes > Narcinidae > Narcine > Narcine bancroftii. The sequence continues at coordinate 227,607,122 of NC_091471.1, forward strand.
AAAGGCAAATCTAAATAGGCCATATACATTGAATGGTAGACAATTGAGGAGTGCAGAGCAACAAAGGGATTTAGGAGTTATGGTAAATAGTACCCTCAAAGTTGATACTCAGGTAGATAGAGTGATGAAGAAGGCATTTGGAATGTTGGCCTTCATAAATTGGAGTATTGAATTCAAGAGTTGGGATGTTATGATGAAATTGTACAAAGCATTGGTGAGGCCAAATTTGGAATACTGTGTGCAATTTTGGTCACCAAATTATAGGAAGGATATAAACAAAATAGAGAGAGTGCAGAGAAGGTTCACGAGAATGTTGACAGGGTTTAAGTTACAGAGAAAGGTTGAGCAGCCTGGGGCTTTTTTCTCTGGAGCGTAGAAGATTGAGGGGGGATTTGATGGAGGTGTTCAAGATTTTAAAAGGGACAGAGAAAGTCAACATGGATAGGCTTTTTCAATTAAGAGTGGGGGATATTCAAACCAGAGGCCATGGTTTGAAATTGAAAGGGGAAAATTATAAGGAGAACATGAGGGGAAATTTCTTCACGCAAAGGGTGGTTGGGAGGTGGAATAAGCTTCCGGCGGAGGTGGTTTAAACAGGAACGCTATTTACATTTAAGGAAAGACTGGATAATTTCATGGAGGGGAGAGGATTGGAGGGGTATGGACCAGGTGCTGGTCAGTGGGACTAGGAGGATGGGGATTTGTTCCAGCATGGACTAATAGGGCCAAACTGGCCTGTTCTGTGGTGTATATAGTTATATGGTAAACAAATTGTGCAATACAGAGATAATAAAAAAGCAAATCACAAGTAAGAGTCCTTAAATTAGTCTAATTTTGTCATTGAGGAGTCTGATGGTGGAGGGGTAGCAGCTGTTCCTGAACCTGGTGGTGTGAGTGTTTTGGCACATAGACCTCTTTCCGAATGGGAGTAGTGAGAACAGAGCATGGACTGGGTGGTGTTGGTCATTTTTCCCCACCCCATTTTCAAAGCGACCATATTCGGTGTTCAGCTCATCAGGTAATGAAGCATCATAGCCATTTATGGAGTTCGGCTTCACCTTGTAGGCTATAATGGCCTGCAATCCCTGCCATAGCCAGCAAGTATCTGGCTCTCTCTCTAGCATCTATTGGAATTTCCTCTTTGTGATGGCCTTCTGCAGGTCATACCTGGACATCCCGCAGAGAAAGGTGCGAAGGTTGTAGGTTAATTGGGTGGCACAGGCTTGTGGGCCAGAGGGACTGTTACCATGTGTGGTAAACCACTGTATGTATATATTTACCTGTCTGGGCACACCCATTGGCTGACTGTACCTGTGTCTCCTCTGCAGGCTCCTGAATAAAGCTGGCTGACCCTCAAACCCCCTCCTCAGTTCAGGACATTCGACCAGCAGAGATGTGCCTTCATTCTATAGCGAATAAAACCCATCAGATTTGCTCAAATTTTTAAAATTTGAATCACCAGCTTTAAATGCCATCAGATCTTACCCTCATCAGGTCGCAAATCTTACCCTCATAAGGTTGGGAATCTTGAGATTCATCCACAGCTTTTGATTGGGACTCTCCCAATATGTTTGCGTGGCACACACTCATCCACGCAGGGCTTGAAGAAGCTGGAGACAGCTGAGGCACAATCATTCAAATTTGAGCATCAGTCAAAGTGGTCCTGTGGACAAATACATATTTAAAATAAATATTAATAAACAATGGCATCTTGGAGAGTGGTTTTAACAGTTAACAGAACCATCTTTTCCTGGTGGTTCTACCAAAGCACTTCATATTTTAAAACAAGTGTAGCTTTTCCCTCTTTGCCTTCTGTCCTGTGATGGGAATCATTGAAATATCTTGTCCTTGCTCTTGCTTATAATTTCCTACTTTTAGATCATACTTAGGACTTTACATGCAGTCTGTGGCTTTCATGTCGTTTCTATAGTATATCACCAAAACTGGAGAGATTTGCCTCTCCCCAACTCCCCCCCACCCCATTAAATCCTTTAAATATATATTTATTATGGATATTTTTTGCAATTTATTCCTTTATAACATTCAACTCATCAGGTCTTGAAGCATCCAGAAGAGATATCTTACCGATGTTTCGACCCCGAGCCTTTCCTCAAGGTATGATCTGGAGGCAAGGCTCAGGCCCGAAACATTGGAAGTGCAGTAAAACCCCTGGTATCTGGCACCTATGGGGACCGGTAGATGCTGGATAAGTGAATTTTACAGTTGCTTGAGATTGCGTGTTTGGTATTTGGCAAAGTAGTGGCAAGGCATGCCAATTTTAAACTTCATTTTATACATCTATTTATTTTCTGCATTATTTTTTTTCTGGTTGCTTGATTCCAGATAACAGAGGTTTCACTGTGTATCTTTACCTCCTGTGGATGCTGCAAGACCTGCTGAGTTCCTCCATCTCATGCTGACTTTTGACTCACGATGGCCCCAATTCACACACTGTCATTCAACTCACTGGGGCCTCACTTCTCACAGGCAGTGAGAATGCTGAACGAGCAAAGGAACTGCTTACACTAACCAGCCGAGACTTTTACGTACAAAGCAATATGAATTAATTTATTTGTATTGATGATATACTTGTCCTGCATATGTATTATTTGTCCATATGTGTGCTATGTCTGGTTGTGTGTCTGCGCGTTTTGCACCGAGGACCAGAGAGCCCTGTTTCGTCGGGTACAGTCAGTTGACAGTAAACTTGACTTGTCTCATTTCCTAAACCCTCTTTAAACTAACCAGGGTTGCATTCTCAACATTTCCCTCCCCCACCCAAATTTCTTAAAACACAGTATAAATGTTAAAATTTTTAAAAAAATATTGCTGGGATCTTAATTTTGAAAACATGGAAGGTCTGTTAGTCCAGCATTAGTAAAGTGGAGTGTGTGTCAGCTGATCAAAATATTGCTAGTTTTGAATGTATTAAAAAGATTAATTGGAATCACATAAATATCCCTTTTTTATTCTGTATTATGGTAAAAAGTATGTAGAGCAATGCTGATTTATGGATGGAAATGGGGTTTTTATACTAACATTACTGAAGAATTCTGGGGTTATAAAGTGTTTAATATCATAAATTTATTCCAACATAATCCAGGATGCAGTGAGCTGTGGAATTAACTAATATAACAGGACATTCAGGCCAGTATGTGAATCTGAATTCTTCAGGTATCAAATCTCTTGCAGTTTATTACACTATTGCAAGCCTAATTTTATCAGTATTGACATGAAAATTCTTTCATTTGTAGCTTACACTTCTCTTTCTATGTTGAGTTGCTGGGTTTTATTTTCAAAACGCTGGGTTTTATTTTCAAAACCATACTCTTAGGAGATTATTAGGAAGGCAATTACAGTGCAATTATAAATTATATCGTCGCCTGAAGCAGAAAAGACATTAAATCTCCTCAAAGCAACCTTAGAAAATCTGTCTTTTATCTAATAACATCCTTGCATGCAATAATTATATTTTATCTTTATATTTCAAGATGCATGAGGTCTTCAACTGCCAGGAATGTGACAAGAAATTCATATCAGCAAACCAGCTAAAGCGCCACATGATTACCCATTCAGGTAGCTTCAACCTGGTGTTTCTTTCAAATTCATGAAAGCGGATAGTGTGATGTTTCACTTTCTGGGGATTGGCTTGTGACCTGCTTTCTTGGTGATTAAGTAACACAAAATAAATTTGTCACAGCTTCTTAACTGTCTAATCTGAAAGAGAGCTGATTTATGTTCATGGTGTGAAGCTACATCTCTTTGAAGTTGTACTCTATTCATTGAAGCTAATTAAAGAGTGTTTGGCATTTAGAAGGCATAGTTTAAGATGTGCAAATAGCAGAAGATATACCCAAGATTGTTTGACAAAAGTAATTCGATGCACATAATCCAAGCTCGTTTGTCTAATTGGTTTAATCTTAATTGTGTTGATTTAATTGCAAGATTCCCACACTGGATAAAGTCTTTCTTTCATCTTTCCTCCTTTACAAACTGACAGCTTAATATTTGCTGCTTCATCTCCGCAGAGAAACGCCCTTACACCTGTGAGGTCTGCAATAAATCTTTCAAACGTCTGGATCAAGTAACTGCACATAAAATTATCCATAGTGAGGACAAACCATACAAATGTAAACTTTGTGGGAAAGGCTTTGCTCACAGAAATGTGTACAAGAACCACAAGAAGGTAAATATGAATGAGTATATATACATATATATGCACAAGTATTGTATATGTATGTATGTGTGTGTATATAAATATATATATATATATATATAAAATATATATATATATATTCAGTAGATATATATTTGTGTGCGTATCTTTATAAATGCATATATAAGAATGCACACAAGTACATGATTAATCCTGAAACTGACTGCAAAAATAACCTTAAAAATGGCCTACTGCCACTCATTCTTTGATAAATTTGATCTTGCTTACATCACAATGTGTGTAATCTGCACTGACTGACATCACCCTTTCCACAGCACAAGGACCTGGGGAAGCTCTGCATATCGGTAAGTCATTGGTAATTTCCCAGTTGAAAGCTTCTTTTGCTAAAAAATGTACTTCATAAATGCAGGTAGGGGATGTTAATGCTGCTAATACAATTCTGAATTATGTCAAATTTTATTCGATTGTTGCTTTGAATTTAAGATATCAACCAACCTTAGGTTCCTTTATTATAATCTGCTCCTAATAATTTTAATTCTTTATAGGGGACAATCAGATGTTATTATCTTTGATATAAAGCCTAGTGTGCAGCAGGTTTTGAGCTCTTTGTGGTCCAAAAATGCACTGTATTAATTCGAGATGCAAGATAACTTATGAAATCTGGTGTGTTATGTAATGCAAATATTTTTTTCTACTATAAGAATGTCACAGAGTTGTTTTGTATCCATAGAATGAGAGAGTTTTGAATTAAAATATTAAGATGAACTATTTATTTCCTGAATTGATAGAATGAAAATGGGTTTGATTGATTGCAACTTTAGTGATGTAAAACAGAGAACTTTGGCTTTGTCTTACAACATGGTAACAAATACAATTATTAGATTATCATTTCTGTTGCAATACTACTTGGGCTCATTTTGATTTTGCTAATTTCATTTATTATTGAACCTTCTGTTATTTAAATCAAGTTTGTCTTTCACTCAACTGGAAATCTATTTTTGTGCCTTCTACTACTTCCCTTGCACATAACTTTGGTTTTCAACTTTGTGCATCTGTTATGTTTTTCACAAAGCCGCTGCGTTCCGGGAAACTATTCCCAAATTCCCTGACGCAGTCTGTGTAAAAAGATCAGAATGGAAATGAGCGACTCATTCCTGTTCTGAAATTTTATCTGCGGCTCCCCCTAGACAATTTTGCGGAAGGCTTGTAATCCAAACTGAACTGCAGGTGGTCTGCAACCGTGGTCTAACGAATACGACGCACTGATGCATGCTAACACATTCAGCTCACGATCTTGAAACCTGCAGCAAGGAGACATTTACTTCCCAGCTTGCAGTGAACTACTATGTCGACTCATTGGAGTGAGGTGGAGATTCGCTGCTGGCACTTAACAGGATCTGTGGATCAAGAGCAATTTTGATCTTCTGTCTGGAGGCCTTTTGGGATGTGGGTGAATTATGTCACTGACGACGTCGAAGCAGTGACGCCATGCGTCGCACATAAATTATACATCACGGGTGACGTCGACCCACATTCAACCTACGGTACTTTGTCCAAACATGCGGCGATATGCACACACAGGTCGTTCTGTGTGAACGGCCATTCCAGAAGGTAAATGTGAAAAAATAACACTATTTATATGTAAAAAAAAGACATTCACATTTTATAATGAACGGATATAGACCTGAATTTCCAATTTTGTTCTTCCCTCTATGCACCTTGCGGATTCAGAGTACTTCTGACATCTTCAATCATATTTCAAATTTCCAGCATCCATAGCACTTTTCCCTGCTAACGTTTATGACATTTAGTTTGACAACCTTAACATTGTCATGAAGTAAAACAGAAAATGTGAAATTTTCTTTAGTTTACTATAAGGCAGGCAAAGATTTGCTATTGTCAGAAAGGGCTCAATGCCCTTTAATTTGAGAAAGAGAAGCAAAAGAGTCCCTCAGAGTCACTGATTGTCCATGGATTCACCCCAGCACTCCTCCAGCCTCCACAGCCACACAGCCTTCAGTCCAAACCATCAGTACTCCGAGATCCAGATGCAAACTTTTGACACAATCAGGAAGCCTTTAGCACCCTTAACATCCTCTTATGTCCCAAATTCAATACCTAGTACCCCTTCAGCCAGTTTCAAGCCAGTCTCCAGCAGTCCGCAGCCCGGTGTGAGTCCCTTGACCGCAGTTACCAGCAGCCCACAGCCTATGTGGGTTCCTCGCCTCGAGTCACCAACAACATATTGTGGTCATTGTCCTGTGGGTCATCTCCTCTGCTTCTCCTTTTCAAACTGGAGATGGTCACCCTGTTTTTTCTAATGCCCTGCATCAATCCTCTGCTTCCCAGAAGCTATAACCATTCGTGGCCACTGCCGATCATCTTGGGGCCAGAACTCGTGTTCCAGCATCTTAAATTAAAGGCCTTACAGAGCTGATGGCAGTTGGACTGGATGGTTGGACCCCATGGGGCAATGCTTTGTCTCCACTCCCTACGAGTCCACAACAGCGGAAGCCCTGCCATTTTAAACTTTAAGGTGTTGTAGTAATTAATTCAAAGTTTGCTGAGCAATATATATGAGATATATTTTTATCTTCTTTGATCATATCCGAAAGCAACATGCTACAAATTCCAAGATTCAGCACTTTTAACACTGCTATTTTGAAATTTGAATCAGTCATTCAATACATTGAACATGACCTTGGACAACAGACACACAAATACTGGAGAAACTCAGCAGGTCAAACAGTGCCTTTATATAGCAAAGGTGAAGATCCATCACCAACATTTTGGGCCTGTGCCCTTCATGAAGCCCAAAACCTTTTGTTACATAAAGGCACTCTTTGACCTGCTAAGTTTCTCCAGCATTTGTGGGTTTTTTCACTTAACCACCGTGCCAACAGAATCTTGTGTTTTATCTTGGACAACAAAAATATTTCTTCTTGAACAATTTTGGGTGTATTTTATGGATTTTGACCTGCTGATCATGAAATCGATTTAAAATTCTCCTATCACATACCTTTTTTAATTAGATAAAACCTATTTTGCGATTTCCTGTCATATATTAAGTCTACTTCAAACATACAAAAATCATGAAGCGCAACATGTCATTGAAAATTCATTTTCTGCATTCACAATTGGACGTCTTCCCTGCTGACCTTGGGGCAGTCAGTGACGAACACAGTGAAATGTTTCACCAGAACATTGTGGCCACGGAAATTCAGTATCAGGGCAACTGGCTTCCATCAATGCTGGCTGACTCTTTTTGGAATCTGACAGGAGAGGCATCAGATGCTGAGTACAATCAAAAAAAACATCAGCAGCAAACATTCTTGGGTCATTTGATTTAATTAAATGTGTTAGCAACCTTTACACAATTAAATAGGCTAAATTCCATAAAAGTTAATTTAATGTTCCCCAACTTCCTACGTGAATATGTTATGAGCCCCAAGGACCCCAAAACCCAGCAGCAATAGACATTCACCAAGACAAGTGGTTTTTAAAACAAAAGTTATTTTTAATCAATTTTAAACATGAAAACAGAATCAAACTTTAACTTATCTCTATACTTAACTAACCCAAATTAACCCCCTTCTAATTCTAAGCGCAGTGTACGTAATGTGTGTGTAAATTTAAGAAAAGTTCTTTGGTTCACAGGTCAATCACACTTCTCCCTTTTCCAAGTTCTCTGGATGTAAGGCAATTCTTATACTGTGCACAGAATTTAACATGTATAAAGTTCACCAGGCTTTGGTGCTCGAAAGGTAAATGTTTACCACTCAGGAAGGTCCTTGTGTGGTTTGCAGAGAGAGATGTGTTGTTCCAGGATTTCCATAACTGAGGTACCACCATTAGTCACCTCAATGTCTTGCTGATGAAACTTGCCCCATCAGGGTTCTCCAGATGATAACCTCTTTCTTTCAGGCCACCACAGAGTGCCTTTCTGTTCCACTTATTCCAAGAGAAACATCAGACAGATCGCATATCCAGCCATCCACTGCTCTGGAACTTTCTGTTTCCAACCAGCTCTTCCTGGCTTGTTTCAGCCGTGACTCTTCAGCCTCTTTTCTGTGTCACCCACACACTAGCTGGGAGAGCTTGTTAACATCTCTCTCTCTCTCTCTCTCTCTCTCTCTCTCTCTCCCCAACTCCCAACTGCCAGAAAGCCCATGTGACTCTCTCACTTTCAACAAAACCCCCACCTTCTCCAGCAAACAACAGGAGTTCTTCTCCTTGGTCAAGATGTTGTCTTAGATAAACAAAAGTCAGGAGTGACCTTTCTGTGAGCACTTTGCAGAAAGGTACTTGTAGCCAGTTTGTCTCCAGTCCATTCATTTTATGGCATCAGTTCAATTAACACCTACTTGTGAAATGTGCATCACATTCTCCAGAGATCCTACAATGTTACTGAATATGAATTCTTCAATCTTTCAAATAAGATCTGTTTTAAAAAGTGTGTATGTATGTAACCCACTAATCTTACCAAAATCCCAAATATTTATAGTCTATTACACCTCCCTTTCTTTAAAAGAATTTTAACTCTTGAGTTCAAATTCAGTAATAACTAAACATCTTTAAAACCAATAAAAATATAACAATTCACAATATATACATGTTATAATAAAGTAACAATGTTGAGAGCATTTTATACATGATCACTTTTAACATATTGACAAAAATATTATTTGAACCTCTGATATGAATAATTTGCAGATTATATTCTTGTAATATCAAATTTCAGTTTAAAAAATCTTCTGTTCTTGTTCTTCATTTTATTCAAAAACACCAGAGAATTGTGGTCAGTAAATATCACAATTGATTCTTGAGATGTACTGAGATACACATCAAAATTCTGCAGAGCAAACATGATAGACAATAGTTCTTTTTCAATAGTGGAATCGTTCCTTTGATGAACATTGAATTTCTATGAAAAGTAGGCAACTGGATGGTCAATTTCATTATGTTTCTGCAATAAAACTAACCCTGCTACTCCCTCACTTGCATCCACTGCTACAGAAAAAAGGTTTATCAAAATCAGGAGATTTTAACACAGCATAATCCTTTAAATTTTCTAAATCTGTCTGACAGTCTTTAGTCCACACAAATTTCTACTCTTTCTTCAAAAGGTTTGTTAAAGGAAGAGCAACCTCAGCAAAATTTCTGCAAAACTTCCTATAATATCCTGCCATTCTTGAAACCTTCTCACTGCTTTCTTACCATTGGGAATAGGAAACTCAGAAATTGCATTCACTTTTGCTTGAATAGGTGCAACTTTCCCATGACCAACTACATGACCCAAGTATGTTACCGTGGCATTTGCAAATTCACTCTTCGCTAAGTTAACAGTTAAGATTGCTTTAGATAATCTTGCAATCAATTTGTCCAATTCCTTCAAATGTTCTTCCCATGTGTCACTTTTTGTGACCAAGTCATCAATATAAGCATCTGTATGTGTTAACCCTTGGATAACCAAATTAACCATCCTTTGAAATGTTGCAGGGGGATTTTTCATGCCAAAAGGTAACACATTATATTCGTATAAACTGGATGGAGTCACAAAAGCTGAAATATTCCTTCCTCTCTCAGTTAAAGGCACACACCAGTAACCCTTCAACAAATCCAACTTAGTAAGAAATTTAGCTTTTCCAATTTTATCAATACACTCATCTATTCTTGGAATACGATAAGCTTAGTTTTAGTTACTGAATTAACCTTCCTTTAATCTGTACAAAACTTAACAATTCCATCTGGTTTCGGTACCAGAATACAAGGAGAACTCCAATCTGAGTTTGAAAGTCTAATAATATAATTTCTCAACATATATTCCACCTCCTGATCCATGATTTTAGTTTTCTGAATGTTTATTCTGTAAGGGTGTTGTTTAATGGGCTTGCTTCTCTGACATCCAGATCGTGATAAATCACTGATGTCCTTTTTGGAACGTCAGGAAACAGATTTGTGTATTTTAAAATTAATTCCTTCAACTGCATCTGTTCTTGTGACTTAAGATGAGCTAAATTTTCCTCCAAATTTTTCAAAATTGCTGAGTTAGACAGGTGCACAGGAACCATGGTTTCTTTTAGGTTACCTTCACAAGATTTTGATTCCATAATCTTATGATCCACCACTTCCTCCACTCTGTCAACAGCCAACACCTCTGATACAGATTGTTCTCCACTACCATTATCCTCATAATAAGATTTCAACATATTTATGTGACAAACCTGAGTTTTATTCCTTCTATCTGGAGTGTTAACAATGTAGTTAACATCATTCAATTTTGATTTAACTGTGTACGGACTAGAAAAGCTAGCTTTCAAAGGATTGTCATGTGTTGGAAACAAAATCAAAACTTTACTCCCTACCTTAAAATTCCTCACTTCCTATGAAATAAACACTTCATTTTACCCTGAGCCATTTCTAAATTCTCTTGAGCCAAAGTCCACACTTTTTGTAGCCTATCTTTAAATTTAGAAACATAATCCAGTAAGTCCAACTGCACATCCTCATTATCCCACTGTTCTTTTATCAACTTTAAAGGTCCTCTAACCTGATGATCAACACAATTTCAAAAGGGCTGAAACCTAATGACTCATGCACAGCCTCCCTTGCTGCAAACAACAATAAATTAATACTTTCATCCCAATCTTTCCCATTTTCCAAACAATAAATCCTCATCATATTTTTAAGAGTGGAATGAAATCTTTCCAAAGCTCCCAGAGTTTCAGGATGGTACGCCGATGAAGTAATCTGTTTTATTCCCAACCTATAAATTAACTGTTGAAACAGCCAAGACATAAAATTAGATCCTTGATCACTCTGAATTTCTTTAGGTAATCCAAAAACTGTGAAAAATCTTTCCAGAGCCTTTACCACCATTTTGGCTTTAATATTTCTTAATGGTATAGCTTCTGGAAATCTTGATGCTGTTCACATAATTGTTAACAAGTACTGATTTCCAAACTTAGTTTTCGGCCTACACAATTCACAATAACCCAAGTGAAAGGTTCCCCAACAACAGGAACAGGTTGTAATGGAGCCTGGTTAGGTTTCCCCACAACCTGACAAAAATGACATGTCCTGCACCAATTTACAACATCCTTCCTCAAACCAGGCCAGAAAAATTGTATCAAAATCTTATTCATGGTTTTCTTTATACCAAAATGACCACCTAAAGGTGTACTGTGGCTAAATTTAAAATTTCATTCCGATAATTTTTAGCAACAAACACCTGGGAATCGCCCCCCCCCCCCCCCCACTCTTCATTAGCAGGAATATCAAGAGGTCTCCATTTCCTCATTAACAAATCTCCTTTTAAAAAAATACCCACAAGCCATTTCTCCAACCTCTTGTTCAGTTACTGCTTTGACTTGTATCTGCTCTCTGCTGCCGAATTAACTCTTACCTTGACAAAGAGAAATCTTTACTCTCACAATTACCCTTCTCTTTCAAAACCATTTCAGAAGCACCTGGCAAATCTCTGTCAACTAGATCTTCTTCATCTCTCAATAATTTCTTGGACATGGACCTTGTTACTGCATACGCAGGATATATCTCACAATTCTCTTCCACCTCATCTTTCCTAGGCCTGCTTGTTAATCTCAAAACTGACCCAACTTTATCTTCTGCCAAATTATTCCCCAATAAAATTGAGACCCCCTGCATGGATAATTTTGAAATTACTCCTACCACAATATGTCCTTTAACTAACTCTGAATTTAGCTCTATTTTGTGAAGAGAAATCAACTCCAGCTCACCTCCAACACCTTTAATCAAAGTGGTCTCCCCTGTGTCATACATGACACCCTTATCAGATTTAGAATCTTTGCTCTACCTAAATTAAACTGTTTGCGTAACATGTCCAGGTCTTTTACAAAAATGACATACAAATCCAGAAGTTCTGTCCTTTCCAACCTTCTCTCCAGACTTAATTTCAGGCCTACTATCCTGCTCCATATTAATCCTCTGAACAGGCTTATTATTCTGCTCCACATTAATTTTCTGAAAATGCCTACCATTTTGAGATGTACCCTTAAGAATTAATGCAAATTGGTCTGCCAATCTAGCTGCATGCTGCCACGTAGCCACGTCTCTCTCATCCAGGTATAATTTAATCTCCTTTGGGACACATCTTTTAAAATCAGTTCTTTCAATTTGTCAAAATCATTACTTACTCCTCTGGAGGCGCACCAACAGTCAAACCATACAGATTTCTTCAAAGCAAAATCCATATAAGATTGATTCCATGTTTTTATCAAACTCCTAAATTTTTGTCTATATGCTTCTGGAACCGACTCATAAGCTTTCAATACTGCTTGCTTAACCGTATCATAATTTTCTACTTGCTATGCAGTCAAGCTAGAGTATGCAATTTGTGCTTTTCCCTTCAATACACTTTGGAGCATCAAAGTCCACTTCTCTTTTGGCCATTTTGAACTCTCAGAATCCTTTTCAAAAAGCTGAAAATAGGTATCTATATCTCCTTTATCAAAAGGAGGCACTAGATTGACCTCTCTACTCAGCAAAAACCTCTCACCAGGAGTTACAGCTTCAGCTATCATACTTTCCTCCCCCTCAATTTTCATCCTCTCTAATTTAAACTATCTTTCAACTAACTCTAACTCATACATCCTCTATTTTTTAGCTTCCTCTGCCTGATATTGTTGTCTCCTCAACTCAGAATAACATTTCTCCCTTTCTTCTTGCACCCTCAATTTTTCTCTTTCTTCTTCCATCCTCAATTTCTCCAATTGCAACTCACCAGATCTATCCTCTGGAAAATCTTCTAAGTCCTTCTGAACAAATTTACCCTCACCTATATAATATTTCAATATAATCCTCTGAATTTGTATTTTCCTCATCCAATATTTAACTTCAGTCAGTTTTAATGCCTTAGAAATAACCATCAGTTCCTCTTTTCTCTTGCTCTTCAGCTCTGTAGGTGATGGTTCTGACATCAACATCCATTGCTACTGTTTTTCACACTCAAGCTTTAAATTATCTTGGAAAAACAACCAATTGAGTAATAACCCACAAAACACGTGTTCAATCCTGGATGACCCCCCATAAAAATACAGCAAATCTGAAATTATCTTTGTGTTCGGCTTGATGTTATCTATCATAATCCCCAATTTATTTTCAGGAAGCAAACATTGTGAAAAAAATTCTTGTCCTGTGTTGTTAGTTTGCTTTCTGAAAATATGCAACATTTGAAACTAGATCGTCTTCACAACAGATGACAGAATGTGTTTAAAATAAGATGACTGGTGACTTTTGGTTGTCACAGATATAAAAGTTAACACACATTTATTGTTTCTATTCCTTCTCTATCAATTTTCTGTACTTTTTATCTTATTTTTGTTGCCGTTTTTATGTAGAATGATGGTAAACATTTGGATAAAATTCTTTCTGGGGCTTGATGGTCAAGCCAATTGTCTACTTTAGTTTTTGCTCCTTACCCAGGCCTGTTTAGAAGATTTATTGATTGGTTCACTTATCCATCAACCAATTTTCATGGAATTTTTAAACTTTAGTTTGAAATATTTCTCTCTGGCTTTGAATGGAAATTCTCACTTGAATTATCCCTCCTTTTCCTGCATTCTCAGTCACAGAAGATGCAGTACAAGAAGGAGGTTTTATGGCCTACACTGCTACTCAATTGGATTGCAATTGTTCTCTGATATTAACTCCAGTTTCATGCTCCTTTCCCATAACCCGAGGGTCTTTTTGTCTCTTTAAATGTAGCACCCTCAACCTTGAATGTATTTACAGACTGAGTATCCATAGACCTCGTAAATTATATTTTTCAAAGATTTGCACCTTCTGAGTAAACCAATTTCCCCCCTAATTTCAGGCTTATCTTGTGGTTTATCATGCTCAACTTCGGGGCTTGCTTAATGGGGAAAGAATCTGCTCAACACTGAGTTTGTCAATAGTAAAATCACAAAGCTGGAAAAACTCAGCAGATAATGGCACATATCTAGCGTTTCAGGTTTAAGCCCTTTATCAAGGCATGAAAAATGTCGGCAGGCTCCCACACAAAATTGTTGGGGGGGGGGAACGTGGAGCAGCACAGTCTCACAGGCAGGAGGTAATAGGTAGATAACAGAGGGAGTGACACCAGCAAACAGGGGAACGGGGGATGGCTCTGTGAATGGAGAGGGAAGGGTATGGAGAGCTAGAGGAAAGGAGACAGAGCTCATGGGAAAGGAGAGAAAGCAGGAAGTAGGCTAGCATATATTTTGTCTACGTGACAGAGAATGAATCTTGAAAGAGAGACTGGAGGGAATGCTTTGTGGAGAGAAATGGTCGGTCAATGTTTCGGGTCAGGACCTTTTATAGAGACTATTTTGGGAGTTTATCAACACACAAAGATTGTGGCAAAACACACTGCTGACCACAACCTCAGCAGCCTTGATTTCACCAATAGTGTAATCTAATTAACAGAGATAGTAGAGTATGACAGTAAAACACAAAAGCCTGCAGACACAAGTGACTGAAGTAAAAACACAATACTGGAGTAACTCAGCAGGTCAATCAGTGTCCTCTATCAAGCAAAGATAAAGATACACAACCAATGTTTCAAGCTTGAGCCCTATGACAAGGACTGAGTTTTGTCAAGCCTTTAAATATATTTCTTTTGAACTCCAGAGAATATAAAAACACTATGATAACAACAACACTTCCATATTCTTGCATACAAACCTTGATAAAATGTTAATCATTTCAGGTTGATGTATAGGTCTAGGTTTACTGTAGTTAGGTGTCAACATTGTGTGTTTTTGATCCAACCAATTTGCCAGTTTTCAATGACATAATTTGTCCAGAAATTTATCCAGAACATCATCATCTTCCCTCTTCCATCAGATTTCCGAATGGGCAATGAACCACAAACCTCCCTTACTTTTTTTCTTCCTTTACATGAATAGCAATTTTTGCACCTGCAATGTTGGCATAAAACAATAAATTTCCTGATGCACGTTCATGACACTAAATCCCGATTTTGATCTCCACGAAGCTCATATCTTGTGGAATGTTATCAAATTTTTTCTTTGTAATTCCAAATGTTTTCATCTACATTGATGTCCTCATGTCCACTGAGCTTATAGTAGCTTGAAATGAATTTATGATCAAACACACACACTTTAAGCACCCAGACTTATTTTTTAGATTACGTATTATGTAGAGCTAAAATGATTCACCAGTGTTTGGAAAATATCCTTTGTAGAAATGGATGAATTCTCTCATAAGTAACGAGCACAGCCACAGATGTTGATCCTCTGAATATAACTTGCTCATCAACTCTCTGCCTCACTCCCTCCATCTTTGCAACAATCTGTGGAAGAAATTACAGTGAGAAACATATGATAAACCTAGACATTATTCACAGAAACAAAAGCACAGACACTGAGCAAGACAAATAATGGGCAAAGATTGCATATTCCCAGATCTAATCTTAACGTTCTCTTAAGTTTTGAAAACCAATTTATTTCACAATAATCCATCTTCAACTGTTGAAATCAGTTCTTCTTTTTTTTTTCAAATTTAATTTTTTAGAATTGCCAATCAGTTAGTAAGCTTATACCTCCTCAGGTCAACCAAATATTAGTCAGACAAGCTCATTCAAATGTGTTCATTTTGGATGGATTCCAAGGCAGGATTTGGAGTATCTCATTCAAACTTATTGCATTATTTATTTTTGATTCACATTGAAATTTTATAAGAAGGTAATATGAAACTTGATAATTGCTTCTGAGTGCTTCATATTTAAGAAGGCATGGTCATGATTCAAGATTTCTTTATTGTCATGTAATATGCACAAAATTGCCTTCTGCCTGCCATAAGGCAGACACAATGTTGTGTTGCCCTGGTGCTCCTTATATTAAGAGAGAAAGGGAAGCAGAAGAGATCTTATCTGAAGTGCATGTGGACACCACTATAATATGGGCCTCCCATTAGCCACTAGAAAGTGAATACATGTAGACAGAAAGTGGCGAAAGCAACAGGCTTGTCATAGTGGGAGACTTTAATTTCTCCCATATTGCCTGAGGTGGAGGGTGGGGGTCCTGAGTGCCAGAGGCTTAGACGGGGCAAAATTTGATAGGTGCAACTGGCCAGAAAACTTTCTTGAAGCAGCATGCAAGTGGTCCAACCATGAAGTGGGAACCATACTAGACCTTGTGTTGGGAAATGAGCCTAATCAATATTTCAGTAGAGGGAACATTTTGAGAATAACGAACATTCATTCTTCAACTTCAAGATAGCTGTGGATGAGGATAAGCTTGGTTCCTGTGGACAAGTACTAAACTGGTGGAGATAAATTATGACATGATTAGACAGGAGTTAGGGGGAGTAAAGTGGGAGCAGTTTTCATTAGGGCAAAACCACAACAGACATGTGGGAGTTGTTCAAGGACCAACTGAGAAGAGTCCAAGTCCGACAGTGATCACTGGGCGATCAGATGTGGAGAGGGTGAGCACATTTATGTCTTTGGGTGTCACTATTTTGGAGGATCTTTCCTGAGCCAACACACCAATGGCATCATGAAGAAAGCATGCCAGCTCCTTTACTTTTTCAGTAGTTTGTAGAGGTTGGGTATGACATCAGACACCCTGGCAAATGTCGACAGAATTGAGGTGGAAAGTGTGCTGCATTATGGCCTGGTATGTGGACACCAATACCTCTGAGTGGAAAGGCCTGAAAAAGATAATGGACACAGCCCAGGACATCACATGCAAAACCCTCCCACCACTGAGAACATCTGCAGAGGACACTGGCATCGGGGAGCAGCAGCAAACATCAAGGATTCTCACCATCCTGCACACTCTCCGTTCATACAGCTACCATCAGGATAGAGGTGTAGGTGCCACAAGACTCACACCAGCAGGTTCAGGAACAGCTGTTCCCCCTCCACCATCAGACTCCTCAATGACAAACTCAATCAGGGACTCATTTAAGGACTCTTACTTCTGTAGATTATTGGTTTTTTTTCTCTCTGTATTGCACAGTCAGTTTATTTACATTTTATTTGTTTACATGTATATGTATCTTATTGAGTACAATATTTTGCACTACCAATAAGCTGTAATCCTGCCTCGCCAGCAAGAAAAATAATCTCAGGGTTGCATGTGATGTCCTGTATGTACTCTGACAAATAATCTGAACTTGAACTTGATGTTCCAAACGAAAGTGATACGAACCCAGAGGACCCCAAAATCCAGCAGCAATAGAAATTCACCAAGACAAATGGTTACTTTTAATTTTCTTTAAGCATAAAAACTGGATCAAACTTTAACTTATTACTATTAACTTTACTTAACCTAACTTAACCCTCTTCTAATTCAGTGTATGTGTATATAATGTGTATATGCTCAGGAAAGTTCTTTGATTCACAGTCCAATCTCACTTCTCATTTCTCCAAGTTTACCGGTATCAGGCAATTCTCATACTGTGCACAAAATGTAACATTTATGAATTTCACCAGAGAGAGATTTGTTCCTCATTGGACACCCACAAACTGTTTCCCTCCGATTAGTCGCATCATTGTCTTGCCGAAGGACTACAAGGATTTTGAACAGGCTGAATTCGAACTCACAACCCGTCTTCAAAATAAGGTTTTCAACAAGTCTGCCATGCTGCAGCTTTAATTGCAGAACTGACTGCTCTCTCTCACTATCTGCTTGTAAAAACCAGAACCCCTTCCAAGGCTCCAAACCCAATCCTTGAAAGATCTTTATCAGCACTTGAGCTGGACTTTTCCATTTGCACCTGCTTTGGAAATTCTTTCTAAAGCAGTTCCATTGTCTTTGAAAAGTTTTGTTGCCTGAATGTCTGGCTTCAGCAAAGCTCTTGTATTTTAAATGAGATGTGTTTTGTTACTCTGTTTGTGAAGTGACCTACATTGAACCCCCCACAATCTATCTCTTTTAAAACACATGGCAAGGTAAAAGAACCTTGGATAATGAGAAAGGTCATGAACTTAATATTAAAAAGTAAAATGAAGGAGAGTGTATTTTATTTTCAGGAAGCTACAATCAAACAAGGCCTTGGAGGAATATGTGCAGGAAAGAACAAATGCAGAGCATTAGGAAGGGTAAAATGAACCATGTAATATAATTGGCAAGCAGCATCAAAGAAAACCCCAAGGCTGTTTATACATTCATTAAAAGCAAGTGGATGCTGAGGGAGAGGATGGGATCGCTCAATGACAAAGGAGGGAATTTATGGTTGGAGGAAGAAGTAGTGGGCAACATAACAAATAAGTACTTTGCATCAGTGTTCACCAAGCTGAAAGACACAAACAATGACAGGGACCATATTGGGGAGCATGCTCATCCATTTGTGCGGACCCAGGAGAATGGGGAGCAGAGACATAACACTGCTCCGTAGGGTCCAAATGCCTGTCATATTGTGGTGGCTCCTTATAGGCTTTGGATGGCTTGTTAATTAAAATCCTGCAACCTTGGTGTAAATGCCCAATGTAGCGGCTTTTGTGCTGGGCATCGGCTACGAGGGGTTGCGGGTTCCGGGAGCAGCGGACCAGTGCAGGGCACCAGAAATGGGGAGAACACTCCCCATTGAGAAGGAGAAACTGAGGTGATGACCCTGCAGGATGGTGACCATGGCAGCAGACCAGCGAGGGGCTCAGTGGCTGAAGGTCCAACACAGGCAACAGGTAGATAGTGACGTGGTCGAGGGAGTCACAGAACCAGGATTCGTGAGGGTGCTCAGAGCAAGAAGGGCTCCTAAATGGCCTCGGTGCGGAAGGCCTCATGATCGTGTTGGAGCTTTGGATCTGGAGCTCTGGTTGCCGATGAAGTGAACAGGTTGCAGAGGCTGTGGGAGCACTGGAGGCGAATCCACAGAAGCTCAATGACTGAAGGATCCCTCATTTGCTTCTCTCCCTCTTTCTCCCAGGGGTAACACTAATGGCGATTCACGAAAGATTTGAGTGCAGCTCTGATAGGAACTATCAAATATTCCTGTTCAGAATTACTAAAGATTCCTGAATAATCAATGGACCAAAGACATTGACTTGCTTTTCGTGCATTACTATTTTAATTTTTTTATTCATATTATTGTTGTCAGATGGTTAATATATGAATGTTTGCTCTATGTCGCTGCTGCAAAACAACGAATTTCATGACTTGTTCATGACAATAAATTCTGATTCCGATTCTTTGTCTTATGACAGTCACAAGGCAATTTTGTGTAACGTTACATTTTCTGTATTATAACATACATAGCAAAGTCTTGAATCTTGAATTAGGGCACTTTGAAATCAAGTGGTTTTGTGTTTTTCCTGGAGCATGAGGATGAGTAAATCCCCTCGGAATATTGGGATATATCTCTGGTTATTGAAAGAGGTTGTTGGGGGCTTGACTAAGATCTTTACATTCCCACTAGTAACAGAAGTCTTAGAGGAATGAAGAAGGAAAATAAAGGATAGTCCAGGAAATGATAGGCCAGTCAGCCTCTTAGCAATGGTGGGGAAACAATTGGAAAGGAAATTTAGGGTTAGGATTGATGCATACTTGGAATGTTGTGGTCAGGTAAGGGACAATCTGTGGCTTTGATGACAGGATTAGGGTTTTGAGGATGGGGTAGTAAATGGAAAAACAACCAACTGAAAAACCTCACAAAGATAAGCGTATACAGAGCCGTTGTCATACCCACACTCCTGTTCGGCTCAGAATCATGGGTCCTCTACCGGCACCACCTACGGCTCCTAGAACGCTTCCACCAGCGTTGTCTCCGCTCCATCCTCAACATCCATTGGAGCGCTCACACCCCTAACGTCGAGGTACTCGAGATGGCAGAGGTCGACAGCATCGAGTCCACGCTGCTGAAGATCCAGCTGCGCTGGATGGGTCACGTCTCCAGAATGGAGGACCATCGCCTTCCCAAGATCGTATTATATGGCGAGCTCTCCACTGGCCACCGTGACAGAGGTGCACCAAAGAAAAGGTACAAGGACTGCCTAAAGAAATCTCTTGGTGCCTGCCACATTGACCACCGCCAGTGGGCTGATAACGCCTCAAACCGTGCATCTTGGCGCCTCACAGTTTGGCGGGCAGCAGCCTCCTTTGAAGAAGACCGCAGAGCCCACCTCTCTGACAAAAGGCAAAGGAGGAAAAACCCAACACCCAACCCCAACCAACCAATTTTCCCTTGCAACCGCTGCAATCGTGTCTGCCTGTCCCGCATCGGACTGGTCAGCCACAAACGAGCCTGCAGCTGACGTGGACTTTTTACCCCCTCCATAAATCTTCGTCCGCGAAGCCAAGCCAAAGAAGAAGTAAATGTTAGTAAGGGGTTTGATTGTCTGATTCAAAATGCAGATACACGGAATGAGTGGTGAGTTGATAGCTTGAATACAAAATTGGCTGGCTCACAGAAGACATAGGGTAGTAGTGGAGGACTGTATGTAGGCCTGAGTCTGTCACCATTGGTGGTCCACAGGGATCAGTATTGGGACCTGTTATGTCTGCATTACTTGGGATGCTTCTTAAATAATTTAGAGATGCAAAATTCAAATAACAGAAGAGGTTTTACTTACTGATGCCTTCTACCATCTCAGGAAACTTCACGCAAACTCATTTACGTATCCATACACCCCACAGTGGTGGACTACAGTTACTACAGTGAAAAGGGTGTATTCTTACACAGTTACAAAATAGTTCAATTATCCTGACTATAAAACATCCCTCCTTCTGCAGATAAAGTGTTCTTTATCACTTTCTTTCCAGTGCTGCTTAAGTAACTGAACTTGTTCACTAATTTGTTTACACATAGTTCTTATCGATATCGCACCGGCGACAGTATGTTGCTTCACCATCTTGTGGATTTGGCTGTGACCATTGGGCTCTGTGTTGCTGGTCCACGTGTAGGTAATGGAGCTACACCTTTGTGCTTTACCTGACCACTTCTGTGTTGATGTTTCGGGATTAGTGGTTGTGGTCTCTTCACTTTTTTAAAATAATTTTTTTATTTTTCACACTGTGAATCACATCAACCAAAATATGTACAAATGTATCTCATTAAATTTACACAGTGGTCTTTTCTCCCCTTTCCCCCCCACAACTCTTTCCCTCCCTCCCCTCTACCCCCCTCCAAAACCCATAAATATTCAACATATACAATACAATAAAACAATATCTTCACACAAAGGAAAATAAACAAGAAAAATGTGTCATCTATTTATTACACACTGAATCTAGTCGTTTTGTCTTCTTATCATTTTCATTCTCATTTTAGGGGATGGAGGTCATAGGCAACCTCTCTCTGATATGTTCCATGTACAGTTCCCAAATTTGTTCAAACATTGTGACTTTATTTTTTAAATTATATGTTTTTTTTTCAAATGGAATACATTTATTCATTTCCATGTACCATTGCTGTATACTCATGCTCTCTTCCATTTTCCAAGTTGACATTATACATTGTTTTGCTATCACTAAGGCTATCATAATGTATTATTTTTGCACTTTATCCAATTTGAGGCCTAATTCTCTACTTCTTATGTTACTTAAAAGAAATATCTTTTTTTTTGGCATGCTATTTTTTGTAATTTTATTCAGTATCTGATTGAATTCTTCCCAAAACGTATTTACTTTCGTACATGCCCAAGTTGCATGTAAAGTTGTTCCCATTTCCTTCTTACAGTGAAAATACGTATCTGATAATGTTGAATCCCATTTTTAAAAATTTTTGAGAAGTAATATACACCCTGTGTAACCAATTATACTGTTTCATGCATCACCTTGTATTTATTATATTCTTCATAGTTCCAGAACGTAACTTTTCCCATACTTCCTTTTTTATCTTTATGTTTAGATCCTTTTCCCACTTCTGCTTGGCATTATAGTTTATTTCATTTTCCTTATCCTGCAGCTTAATTTACATGTTGGTTACAAATCTTTTGATTTTCAGTGTGTCTGTAATCACGTATTCAAAGCTGGTAATCTCAAGCTGTGACACAATTTATCCTTTAAGTAAGCTTTCAATTGATGATATGCAAACATTGTACCATGAGTTATTCCATATTTGTACTTCAACTGTTCAAATGTTAATAAATTATTTCCCAAAAAACAGTTTTCTATTCTTTTGATTCCTTTTCTCTCCCATTCTCTAAAGGAAAGGTTGTCTATTGTAAAAGGGATTAGCATATTTTGCGTCAATAGTAATTTTGGTATTTGATAATTCATTTTTTTTCCTTTCTAAGTGGATCTTTCTTCCATGTATTAAGTAAATTATGCACTCCTAGTGAGTTTTAATATTTCACCAGCTTTTCATCCCACTTATAAAGTATATGTTCCGGTACCTTTTCCCCTATTTTATCTAGTTCTATCTTAGTCCAGTCTGGTTGTTCCCTTGACTGGAAAAAATCTGATAAATACCTCAATTCTGCGGCTCTATAATATTTTCTAAAATTTGGTAACTGTAAACCACCTTGATTATACCTCTCTGCTAATTTATCTAATGCTACCCTTGGATTCCTCCCTTTCCACAAGAATTTCCTTATTATTCGCTTTAGTTCCTAAAGAATTTTTCTGTTAAGGGAATTGGTAATGTTTGAAATAAGTATTATATCCTTGGGAACACGTTCATTTTAATGCAGTTTACCCTCTCTATCAACACTAGCGGTAATTCTTTCCAATGTTCTAAGTCTTCTTGCAATTTCTTTATTAGTGGCTGATAATTTAGTTTGTACAAGTGGCTTAAGTTATTATCTAACCTGATCCCTAGGTATCGGATTGCTTGTGCTTGCCATTTAAATGGTGATTCTTTTAAAAATTCTGTACAAACCGCGTTACTCATTGGCACCACTTCACTTTTATTTGCATTGATCTTGTACCCCGATATTTCTCCATATTCCTTCATTTTCTTATGTGATTCATTTATTGATATCTCTAGTTCTGTTAGGTATACTATGATGTCATCTGCAAATAAATTGATTTTATCCTCCTTCTCCTTTATTTTTATCCCTTTTATTTTATTTTCAATTCTTATCAGCTGTGCCAATAGCTCTATTGCTAAGGCGAACAATGAGGGGGATAATGGATATCCCCGCCTAGTTGATCTACTTAATTTGAATTGGTTCGATACATATCAATTTACTACTACCTTTGCCAATGGTCCATTATGATAACGCCTCAAACCGTGCATCTTGGCGCCTCACAGTTTGGCGGGCAGCAGCCTCCTTTGAAGAAGACCGCAGAGCCCACCTCACTGACAAAAGGCAAAGGAGGAAAAACCCAACACCCAACCCCAACCAACCAATTTTCCCTTGCAACCGCTGCAATCGTGTCTGCCTGTCCCGCATCGGACTGGTCAGCCACAAACGAGCCTGCAGCTGACGTGGACTTTTTACCCCCTCCATAAATCTTCGTCCGCGAAGCCAAGCCAAAGAAGATTATATAATGCTTTAATCCAATTAATATATTTTTCTGGCAGATTGAACTTCTGTAATACTTTAAATAAGTAGTTCCACTCTACCATGTCAAAGGCTTTTTCTGCATCTAAGGCAACAGCCATCGTTGTTTTTTTTAATTTTTTTGAGCAGCATGAATTAGATTAATAAGTTTACAGACATTGTCCACTATTCATCTTTTCTTGATAAATCCAGTTTGATCTTGTTTTACGATTTTTGGTACACAGTCACCCAATCTGTTTGCTAATAATTTTGCTATTATCTTATAATCTGCGTTAAGTAAGGATATTGGTCTATATGATGCTGGTGTTAATGGATCTTTTCCCGTCTTTGGTATTACTGTAATTATTGCTGTCTTACATGAGTGTGGCAAGTTTTGTGTTTCTTCTACCTGATTCATTACTTCCAGGAGGGGAGGAAGTAATAACTCTTTAAATGTTTTATAAAATTCTATTGGAAATTATTTATTTATTTATTGTTTGGCAGATTTTTAAATATATCCTGTACTTCCTCTATTTCAAATGGTTTTATTAGTTTGCTTTGTTCCTCTTCTTGCAATTTTGGAAGTTCAATTTTAGTTAAAAACTCTTCTACTTTATCATCTTTCCCCTCGTTCTCAGTTTGGTATAATTGTTCATAAAATTCCTTAAAGTTCTCATTAATCTCTGTTGGATTATATGTAATTTGTTTGTCCTTTTTCCTTGATGCCAATACAGTTCTTTTTTAATTTGTTCTGTTTTAATTTGCCAGGCTAATATTTTATGTGTTTTTTCTCCCAGTTTGTAATATTTTTGCTTTGTTTTCATTATGTTCTTCTCCACCTTGTAGATTTGTAATGTTTCGTATTTTATTTTTTTGTCCGCCAATTCTCTCTTTTTCGTTATATCATCCCTTTTTACTAGTTCCTTTTCTGTACTTACTATCTCCCTTTCCAACTGCTCTATTTCTGGATTGTAATGCTTTTTCATCCTAGTCACATAACTTATTAGCTGCCATCTAATGAAGGCTTTTTTTGCATCTCATAATATAAATTTGTCTTTCACTGATCTGTGTTTATTTCAAAATATGTTTTAATTTGGCGTTCAGTAAACTCCCTAAATTCCTGCCTTTTAAGTAACATGGAGTTTAACCTCCATCTATATGCTCTTGGTGGGATGTCCTCTAGTTCTATTGCTAATAATAGGGGGTGAATGATCTGATAGTAATCTAGCTTTATACTCAGTTTTCCTAACTCTCCCTTGAATATGGGTTGACAACTAAAACATACCAATCCTTGAGTAAGTTTTGTGCCAACTCAAATAATATGAAAATTCCTTCTCTCTTGGGTGTTGCCTCCTCCATATATCCATAAGTTTCATTTCCTGCATTGATTTAACGATATATTTGGCTACTTTATTTTTTTGCTTCTCTTTTCTCCAATTTTATCTAACATTGGGTCCAAATTAAGGTTAAAAATCCCTTCCTATCAATATATTTCCTTGTGTGTCTGCAATCTTCAAAAACATATTTTTGATCCTCCTCGTTAGGTGTGTATATATTGAGCAAATTCCATAATTCTGAATATATCTGACACTTTATCATTACATACCTCCCTGCCGGATCTATTATTTCCTCCTCTATTTTGATTGGTACATTTTTGTTAACTAGTATGGCTACACCTCTACCTTTTGAATTATAGGATGCTGCTGTTATGTGTCCTATCCAATCTCTCTTTAGTTTGTTATGTTCCACTTCAGTTAGATGCGTTTCCTGCACAAATGCTATATCTATTTTTTCCCTTCTTCAATAAATTTAGTAGCCTCTTCCTTTTAATTTGGTTATGTATTCCATTAATATTTATAGTCATATGGTTCAACATGGCCAACTTATATCTTGCGTACATCTCTTTTCCACCTCCATCCCCCTTTTCCCCATTTTCATCTCTTAGTTTTCTCTTATTACACTTAATGTACAACAACACATTTAAGAGATAAAGTACCCCTGCAGTTCCCACATCCACTAATACCTTAACCCCAAAAGTTCCCACCCTCTCTGAGTTGCCCCATACCCCATTGCCGGGCAACCACAACTCCCCTTCTCATTTGGGTTGCGATCTTGTTCGCAGCATCAACTGATTTTGCAGTGACGGTTATTCCCCTTCCACCCAGCCTTCTCCAGAAAACACTTTTTTTTAAACACATATAACATATATCTCTTCTCTTTTTTCCCCCTTACTCCCTTCCTTCCCTCCTCTTTTCCCTCTTTAGTTTTTTACATATACATTGTTTTTTACATCTTTATATATAATTTATCGTCATTCTTCATTCTTGTTTCATCTCTTCATCTCTTCTCCTGTCCTACAAACATTCTGTGAATTCTTGCACTTTCTCTGGATCCGAGAACAGTGTGTTTTCCTCCCCGGGTATAAATATTTTAAGCACGGTTGGATGTCTTAATACGAATTTGTAACATTTTTTACATAAAGTTGATTTCGCAGTATTAAATTCCTTCCTCCTCTTTAAGAGTTCAAAACTTATGTCTGGGTAAAAAAATATTTTTTGACCCTTGTGTTCCAATGGTTTATTGTCTTCTTTAATTTTATTGTTTGCCTGTTCCAGTATATTTTCTCTTGTCATGTATCTCAAAAATTTTACTAAGATGGATCTTGGTTTTTGATGTGTCTGTGGTTTCGGAGCTAATGCTCTGTGTGCCCTTTCTATTTCTATTTCTTCCTGCATTTCTGTCGTTCACAGGACCTTTGGGATGCATCCTTTTATAAATTCCTTTATATCTGTGCCTTCTTCACCCTCCTTCAGGCCCACTATATTTATGTTGTTTTGCCTGCTATAATTTTCCAACATATCAATTTTCTGAGATAACAACTCTTGTGTCTCTTTAATTTTTTTGTCACTTTCTTCCAATTTTTCTCGTAAGTCATTTACTTCCATTTCTATAGCTGTTTCCCTCTCTTCTACACTCTACTCTTTTCCCTATTTCTGTCATTACCAGTTCTAAACTTTGCATTTTATGTTCTGTTCTTTTCATTTTCTTTATAATTGCATTCTTTTAGTGATCTCATTTGTTCTTCAAAAAAGACTTTATCTATATTCTGTTCATCAATTTTACCTTTTATTTCTCTTTGTCCATCAGTTTTACCTATTTCTCTGTGAAGACCTTGGTCTTCTTCTTCCTCTTCTGTGTCTGTACCTGTGTTTATGTCTTCTTCTTCTCTTCTTCTGTTTTTCCCGATGAGCTGCTTGTATTTCTTTGTTGGGCCTCTTCTTGCTGGGCCTCTTGTTGCTGGTCCTCCCCTCCTGGGCTGCTCGTCTGTTGTGCTTCCTAACGTTGGTCTTCTTGACGATCTTCCCTCCGTCTGTCTTCCACGTCTGTTTCGTCGCACCCTCTTCTGCTGTCTTCCTTATTCTCCAGCTGAGAGCCCTGGTGTCGGGTGTCCCTCAGCTGCTCGGTCTGTGACAGCCTGCTCCTTTGCTGAGCCCCCCTCCCGCTTGTGTCCTCTTTCTCCTCTGATTGCGCAATTGCGCACTTTTGTTTGGCTCTGAGAGCCATTTATGTAGTGCACCGGCTGGTGTGTTGCGACTCTGCATGGCAGGTACTGACCTTGAGGGTCAGGCGCTCCTCGTCACCACAGCGTCTGGTTCCTTCCTGCAGGTAAGGCCTTCTTCTTTCTTCTCCGGTGACTTTTTAACTTTTTTTTCCAGTTCTTAATTTCTTGGAAGCCATCTTCTTTCTTTTCTCTGTTTCTTTATCTTCTATTTCTTGTACTCTATTTTTGTTATGCTTTGGTTTTTCCTAACTTTCTTTCCTATTTTCCTGGAGAGGACTGGTTTTCCCGACCAGCCACTACTCCATTACTTGACTCCTCCCTGGTCTCTTCACTTGATACCTCACTTGATATTGGTGTTTCAGGCTTTGCTGGTATTAAAG
The DNA here is from genome assembly GCF_036971445.1 of Narcine bancroftii. Taxonomy (NCBI): domain Eukaryota; kingdom Metazoa; phylum Chordata; class Chondrichthyes; order Torpediniformes; family Narcinidae; genus Narcine; species Narcine bancroftii. The sequence goes on from NC_091471.1 coordinate 227,634,655, forward strand.
CTTTCTGCTTCATCCCATCTTGTGTCGGCTGGATGTGAATTCTGTTCCTCCTCAGCTGATTGCCAGAGTCTGTCTCGACAGTGTATAATCGTGGTGTCTCCGCTTCTCTGATGACCTTTGCTGGGATCCAAGTTTTCAACATCTGCTCTTGAATATCCACACACTGCCCTCTGAAGAGTTCTGGCAATGTTTGTGCATGTTTGTTATAATACTGGGGTCCTTCTTCTTGCACGTCAGCGAGTCTTTTTCTGGTTTCCTCCTGGTTTTCTGGAGGGTATATTTTGTCATTTAGAAGTTCTGCTGGGAACTTCATGTCAGCCCTTAAAGGTATTGCTCCTAATGATAGAAGAGCTAGGTCTGGGTCTTCTTTTGTTTCACAACACTTAACGAGAGCACGTTTCACAGTTTGCAATTGTCTTTCAATGAACCCATGACCTTTGGGGTAGTATGGGGGATGATGTAATGATAACAAACCCATGCTCTGCAGCCATCTTTCTGAATTCTTGAGATGTGAAGTGTGTTCTATTGTCACATTATTTGCTCGGGTGTTCCTTGTTCAGCAAAGACGAATAGAAACAGAGTAGTAACAAGTTACTATTAAATACCACCCTTGATTCTCAGTGAACAAGTCTGCTCCCAATGTGTACCATGGATTGCAGGTTCTTCTGTGGAAATAATTTCCTCTTTGTGTTGTATGTTTCTGTACTTTTTTTCCATATTTTCTTCAACTGGATCTCATAATTGACAGAGATCATTTGCAACTCCCAGCAGCTATCCAGACCTAGAATTGCTGGTCCATCTGTATCTACCATGTAGAATGTGCAGAGGATGTTCTTTCCCTTATGGCAGCCATTGATCTTAGCTCTCCCTAGCTGATTGATCATGGGTTGACCATAGGCTGTTAGTGTTTCATTTGCTGTTTCCAATGCACCGTCCTTTGGATACCTTTTTTATTATGATTTCTGGGAACATCTGGTGGTAGAGTCTGAGTGGAAGGATGTTGCTTTGTAATCCAGTTATCTAGCTTCACCTTTAGGTTAAATATCGTAGTTTTGTTCTGGATTATCCTCTGTATTTGGATCTTTGGAGGCAATTCTTTTCCTTCTTTCATCTCACCCGACATTTCTGTCTGGTATTTGGGTGTCGGAATTCTCATTATTGTTTCCTTTTATGAGGTGGATCTTCTCCTTATCTTTTTTCTTCATTGCTGTTACTGTTTTCTTCATACCAGACTTGCACATCTTCGCCCAATGGTTTGCTTTACCAAAGGCTCTATATTCAGAACCGTAGGCAGGGCTTTTGTTTTGGTCATTGAAGCGGTGTTCTCTGCAGGTCTTGTGGGTTTACACTTTTCAGATTGTGTCCTTTATAGCATCAACCCTTCCTCCTCTTTGCTGTGGGGGGTCTGCATAGATAGAGATTTAATTTTGCGTCCTCGTGGCTTTGAAGGCTCTGGCTGTGTCTATAGCTTCGGCCAGCTTCAAACTATCCTTCCCTATAAGAGACTTTTTGATTTCGGGATGGCCATTCCCCCACATTAGTTGATCAACTAATCTTTCCTCTATATCCTTAAATTTGGATTTTTCAGCAACAATTTTTAGTCTAGTGAGGAAGTTATCAACATTTTCATCAATCTCTTGCATTGAGCGTTGAAATTCACAGCATTCAATTCTATGACTAGACCTGGGTTCAAGGTGAGAATCAAACTTTGCAAATATCTGCTCTGGATCATTTTTCTCTACCTCTCTAAGCTCCCAGCTATTAAATAATTTAAGGCCTCACTCCCCTGTCCAGAGAAGTATGTAACTGACCTTCTCCAATGCTGTTGCATTTTTAAAATAGCTTTTGAATGGTAAATTGCACTTCTGCTGAAACTTTGTAAATGATTCAACAATGTCTTCAGCCTCCCCGGCCATCACTGGGTGAACTGCTGTTGCTCCAGCCATTTTTTTGTTCAGTAATATTTCTTCTCTTCTTCCCCTTCGTATTTCAGTGACTTATAATCAATTGTATGTGTTTATTCCTGTTCTCTTATGTTGCTGTCACCATGTTATGTCTCTGTTATTACTTGGGAGGCTTCATAAATAACTTAGAGATGCAAGATTCAAATAACAGAAGAGAATCTACTTATTGATGCCTTCCACCATCTCAGAATACTGTTCACATACTCTCAGTTACGTATACATACGCCCCACCGTGATGCACTACAGTTACTAGAGTGAAAAGGGTGTATTCTGACACGGTTACAAAATAGTTCACATTATCCTGTTTATATAACAAGACCCATATTGTTTGTGCTATAAATAAATGACTTGGATGAAAAGGTAAATAGGTGGATGGGTTAGTAGGTTTGCAGATGATACAAGGTTTGATGGCATTGTGGACAGTGTAGATGGCTATCAATCAAGGCAACAGGATATAGATCAGATACCGATATAGAGAGAAAAATGGAGAATAGAGTTTAATGTGGACAAATGTGAAGTGTTGCTTTGGGAGGTCAAATTTCAGTAGAAAATGTACAGTTTTAAGGCAGGGCTCTTAAAACACATTGATATGCAGAGGGATCATGGGTCTAAATCCATAGTTGATTGAAAATGCTGTCCAAGTAGATAGGATAGTGCGCTTGGCTTCACTGGGTTAGGCATTAACTACAAAATTAAGTAAGTTGTGTTGTAGTTATATAAAACTTTGGTTAGGCTGCACTTAATACTCTGTGCTCTTCTAGTCACCCCATTACAGGAAAGAGGCTTTGGAAAAGGGGCAGAAAAGTTTTACCAGGATGTTACCTGGTTTAGAGGATATGATTTATGGGGAGAGATAGGCCAACTTGGGTTATTTTTCTCTGGAGTGTAGGACAGAAAGGGGAGGTTGTAAGTTGTAACATTGTAAGTTTGGGCAGTCGTAAACTTTTCGCCAGGATAGAGTGTCACACACTCAAGGATGTGTGTTTAAGGTGAGAGGGAAGAAGTTTAAGAGAGAAATGAGGGACCAATAATTTCCACAAAGAGAGCCGGGTGCCTGGAATCATTTGGCAGGAATAATGGGAGAAGCTTCCAGAATGCCACAGGAGGTGGAGGAATATTTATACAGTGCAAGCATCAGAATTTTAGTTTGATTTTGACATTGTGGTCTGTGCTGACTTCATGGGCCGAGGGGCCTGTTCATGTGCCGAACTGTACTTTGCTCAATGTTGAAGAAATCAATCAAATGTGGATCTTCAACAGTCAAGGTTAGCCACCCTTGCAGAAACAGCCCTAGAAAGAATGTGAAACCTGCTATTGAAGAAGGGGTGATCTTCAATAAATTCAGACTATTGAGTCTTGCACTTGGGGCTGGCTGAAGCTTGGCATTCTTTAAGTTAAACATTCACTGCTGGTCCCCTTTGAGGGTCCTACCATTGTAACACTGGGAACCACATCCTGCAAACTGTCTACACCCACTCCCACTATGCTCATCCCCCCCTTCCCTCACCTCCTTCAGTTACCACACTTAAGCCTCCACCTGTCCCAGCCTACATCCCACTACCCCAATCAGTTGGTCCCAAATTCATTTCCTGGCTCACCCAATGGACAGACCTGATCCTCAGTGTCCTAGTGGAGATCTGTCTTCACCATCTCCCACCTTGACAGATGCCTCTCCTCCAATCTTCTCATGACCATGATCAACCAGATTATTCCATTTGCTCTTGCAAAAGTCTTTTGCCACGATGGGCTCATGCACAAAGCACATGTTTCCCCACCATGAATAATCCGTCACCCATTCATTATATCTTTCCCATTGTGGAAGAAAATTCAAATTTCAGAATTATCAGATTCTTAACATCACGTAGATTACTTGTTCCTGTGGGCGTGGCAGAAATAAAACTAATTAGTAGTGCAAAAATAAACATGTAAACAAATAAAAGAACTGTAAACAGATTACAGATGTAAACCACCTGACTGTGCAATACAGAGAGAACAAAAACAAAATTAATTAAGTGTACAAGTGAGAGTCTTTAAGTGAGACCCTGATTGAGTTTGTTGTCGGGGAGTCTGATGGTGGAGGGGGAGAAGCTGCTCCTGAACCTGGTGGTGCAAGTCTTGGGCGCCTCTACCTCTTTCCTGATTGCAGCAGTGAGAATAGAGTGTGTGCCAGGAGGTGTGGGTCTTTGATGATTGCTGCTACCCTCCGACGGTAGTATCCCTGTAGATGTACTCAGTAGTGGGAAGGGTTTTGCCTGTGATGTTTTGGGCCGTGTCCACTACCTTTTGGAGGGCTTTATGCTCAAGGGTATTGGTGTTTAGGTACCAGACCGTGATGCAGTCAGTCAGCACACATTCCACTACACCTCTTCAGGGTTTCTGGTATCATACCAAACTTCCGCAAACTTCTGAAGAAGTAGACGTGCTGTTGGAACTTAGTCAGCACTCTTCGCACCAAACACCTGTAGAAATTTACCATGGTTTCTGGTGTCTTTGCCAAACTGCCGCAAACTCCTGAGGAAGTAGAGGGGCTGTTGGAAATTGTTGGATAACAAGAGTTTAATAGAGTAATTCTTTTGTCTTACAATTCTTCCTCTGAATAACTAAACCCAAAATCTCTTCCAAATAAGATTTTATATTGTTGATAACTTCATGTGAAATAGTGTTAGTGCCGGTAGGGGGGGTGGGGGGGTATTTGTGTGTATTGCCTCTCCAAATGAGGTATTATGACCCCCCCCATCCCCCCATTCATCCTAGGTTGGCGCGAAGTCCAGGCAGTCCGGCTGTATTTGGGAGTGTAGGGGAAGAATAATAAATGTCCCGGGGTCTGTAGGCTGTGCACGCCCATGTTTCCCCTTGCACCCATACTCTAGTGCCGGCTGGCGCATGCGCATTGGATTGGAGTAGTGGGGCCCCTCGCATCAATTCCGTCGGAGGGAGGGGGAAGTGGGGCTAGTGGCCCTTCTACTACTATCCATTGTACACGCGCCAGCTGGCACTAGCGCTGGAAGAAACACAGCTGTGCGTGCCTTACGGACCCCGGGACACCACATTTAACATGGTAGGTGCCCCCCTGCCTCCACTGAGCGAGTTTTCAAGTGGCAAATTGTGCCCCCCCCCCCCCACTCCCAGTTACACTTATGCCCTCCCTGCTAACACTTGTTCTGGCGCCGTACCTGAAGTGAAATGAATGTAAATGATAGACAAAAATCTGGCAATGGTGAAAATCTGTACTGAAATAAGAAGTGCTGGAAATACCCAGTTGGGTGAAGAGTCACGGATCTGATCCTATTGCCACAGCTACGGCCTGACCCGCTGAGTTTATACTGCATTTTCTGTTGTTACATGAGGAGTGCCACCGGCTGCTGCGCTGTACTGAGTACAGCCTGTAATAAGATCACAATCCTCAAGCAATCAGTGAACTTGTACAGGGGGGAAATACAAGAAGTAAAACACTATAAAACCAGCAATTTTGGATTTGGGATTTTATCTGATTCTTTATTATTGGATGAAGAAGTAGATATATAAATAGAATTGATATTCTGTCTGTTCTCTTTTTCTCAATTTTCAAATTTCAGTTTTTCTTTGCCAGAGTAACACGCAATATATCATATTCAACCCTGAGATTCTTTTCCCTGTGGGCCAGGCAGAATTTCTACTCATTGGTCGGGCAAAAAACTGCACTCAAGACGTGTTTCCAAAAGAGAGAAATGTAAACAAACTGACAGTGTAATACAGAAAATAAATATTCAATAATAAATAATGTGTGAGTTAAGACTCCTCACATGTTTGTCCTTTTGGTGACTGGATTGTGAGAATAATTGCGTCAATTTCCTATGCAGTTCTTGGCTTATAACCCTGTCCGCATTTATTTTAAACTACCAACAATGGAAGAAGAACATTGCCAAAGAGGTTCTTTCTTTGCCACCTGCCGCCGTTAACCTCCATTTCTTTCCATTCCAGAAAAATAATCTTTTGATACAAGCAAATAACAGTAGTTTTGTAAAATGCAGCTACAGTGGACTTTTGGAACTAAAATTTTAAAAACTTCAGAAACAACTGTTTTCTTAGACTGTGCTCATGTCCAAGTTGGAACTTGTTGCACTTATTTTGCGATTTTTAGTGTTTAAATTTGCTGTCAGAGCTGTAGTTTGAAATCTCCTCTCCATCTCCTTCTCCAGTTGTATCAGAGGCCTTAGATTCTAACAATTTCTTTTTAAAAGCAGACAGCTTATAGTGTGACATTATGGATTGTCATGGAATCAGATTAATTTTTGAGAAAGAAGATCAGATCAGATTTCAGATTCAGGTAAATGTACAGAGAAAATGCAAAGCAAAAGATACCCAACTGGAGGAGCTCAGATGGTCAAGCAGCATCTTTGGGGGCAAAGCAATTGTTGACGTATTTGTGTCAAGACTTTGCATCAGCTTTGAGAGTGGAGATGGAAAGTAGCTGGTATAAAAAAAGGAGATGGAGAGGGGTGAGATGATGATGGGATGGAGAGTAATGGGTGCCAGATAGCAGACAGGGGATGAACATATGTTTTGAACATATCTTATTGATTACATTTTCCTTATTCTAATATATCCCAATTTCAAAGGATCATCTTCCAAGGCATGAGCTACAATATCCTGAATTTAGATCCCTTTAATCCAACATATCAAACTCTGTGGATGTTACTTTATGTAGCTTTAATTTGTTGATAAAATGGATAAACATTTTGCATAACTTCACATTAGGACTTACATAAAGCATTTACTATATAATGATACAAAAGATATGTAGAGATACTAGCTTAAAGAAATACAAAAAACTTGAAAGGGATGCAGAAAAAGGTATTTAAAGAGATGCCAAAAGTATTTAAAGCTCATGCTTCCTTCATATCTGGTCAAATAATGAGCAAGTCATTAGTCTGGGCAGATATTACAACATATTACATCATAGTCACTGAGGTAACACTACAAACAATAGTTCTCATAAAGAGACAGGCATAAAATTAATTAAGAATAAAAACATAAGGTTTTAACCTTTGCATATCTCCCGCTCCCCTCCACCCCCCTCCCCCGCACTTTCCTGGTTTAATTTATCTAATGCCCACCAGTTCCTTTTTCCCATCTGTTTTTTTCTGCTCTTCACTTCTTCCTTAATGGATCCCATTAACACCTTTTCTTGCTTATCAGACTCCCCACACTGGTAGCCTTGCTGTTCCTGGTTATCACCATCCAGCCGTTGTCTCCACCCTCCTTCCCCACCTGATTCCATCTGCCTTTTTCTTGTCTGATTTACTCATCACCCACCTGCCTCTGTCTCCCGCTCCCCTACCTGGTTCCATCCGACTATCTGTTCATCTTTACTCCTCCGTGATTCACCAATCACCCTCTTGCCCTTGTGTTACCTCTCCCTCTCTTTGTACCAGCTATCTTCCCTCTTCACCCTCAGTCCTGATCAAATATCTTGAACTGAAGCTTTCCCACCACAGATTCTCCTCAATTCACCAAAACAAGCGGCGCTGCTGTAACAGCTGTCTGTGAGGAGTTTGAATGTGCTCCCCGTGATAGTGTAGGTTTTCCTGGGGGGCTCTGGATTTCCCCCACCGTTCAAAATGTAAGTTAACTGGGTGTAATTGGGCGGCATGGGCTTGTGGGCCAAAATGGCCTGTTACCGTGCTGTATGCCTAAATTTATTTTAAAAATTTAAAATATAACTTTTAAAAAAATCGGCAGCACTGCCACTGGGGTGGACCCACGGAGAGCGGGGAGCAGAGACCCAGCCCTCCCCTGAGGGGTCCACCTGCCCAGTTCAATTGCTGTCAGTTCCACATAGGCTTTCAACAGCCTGTTAAAGGAGTTGACTGGCTTTATTTAAAATCCTGCGACCGAGGGGTCTGAGCCCAAGATGATCGGCAGCAGCCATGAGAGGCTGGAGACTTTGGGGAAGCGGAGGACTGGCACGGGGCACTAGAAAACAGGAAGAACATTCGCTTGTCTGAGATAGAGAAGCAGAGAAGACAACCCACAGGTCAGTAACCATGGCGGTGGACCAGTGAGGGGATCTGCAGCTGAAAAACACACAGGCAGTGGGCTGTTGGTGACTCAAAGCGAGGAACACGCGCAGGATGTGGGCTGCTGGAGATTGCAGTCAAGGGACTCATACCAGGCTGCGGACTGCTGGAGACTGGCTCGAGGCTGGCTGAATGGGTGCCAGGTAATTGGAACCAGGATGTGAGAGGGTACTGATCGTGCCGGACGTTCGGATCTGGAACTTGAATTGCCAATGGTTTGAACTTAAGTCTGTGCGGCCGCAGAGGTGCAGGTGCGCTGGAGGCAAATCCATGGGCACTTGGTGACTCTCTTTTGCTTCTCTTTCACTGACTAAGAGGTACCAGGAAATTTCAGCTAATGGTGAATCTGTCTGCCTGACAGCAGACAAAAGGCAATTTCATGTCATATAACACTGTTTATTACATGACAATAAATTGAAATTTGAATCTTGTTCCAACATTTGCTTTTTGCTCCAGATTGCAGCATCTTGTATCTTCAGTGAAAATGCTCCAATTGAAGAATACAAGGGTCAAATAGATTATTTTAAAACTTGTGGATTTTCTGTATGGAAGTGAAAAAAAACACTGTCAGAACCTTATTTAAGCATTTCTGCAAAGGTGATAGCTGACATTTACTGGATTCTTCGACATTGTTTGCATATAGATCAGACTGGTGCTGTGAGCATTATACTGATAGGATCTCGGTCTGAGAGTAGCTGCCTTTATGCTTCACAGTAGCAGCTCACAGTCATGTGAACTCAGCCATTTGCAGCATTCGCCATCGCATGACGTAGAAGGGAAAAAGAAACTCCCTCGGTGGGTCACAAATTTTTATCAACTTTGTCTGAGCATTGGCCGTCAATGCTTTCATCTAATTGAAAAAATGAACAGTGAGGTTATGTGGAAGCAAATACAAGATCGCAAGAAGATGGACAGATATGGAAACAAGAAATGAGCTGGAGAAAAGGAGTGGTTTAGGGATAGAAAAATGAATAGAATCTGCTGAGTTTCTCCAGCAAGTTTGACCCCTTGTTCAACAAAAAAATAAAGCGCAGCTTTTTCTGCTCAGTTTCTGGTCAGTTTGCCTTTAGTATGTGGATCTCAGCAAGCAAAAAGAAGATGGAAAAGCTGTAAATGGAGCCCAAGAATTGAAGTAGTTGTATATGTCAAGCCACACCTTCGTAGCATTTTCTTTTTTAAATTTATTTTGCCTGTTTGCTTTTCTTTCTGTTCAACTTGCAGTCATTGGGGAACATCATTGTTACAGCCCTGTGTATCATCTCTCTCAGCTGTAGCTGGTCTGCGCCTGGCAGACCAAGGGAAAAAGTAAATTGCATTTGTTTTTTAAATAGTAAAGCCTTACGTTCAAGAAAGAAATGATCTGTCTGGAATTTCACTCTGTAAATAATTCAGATTTTCACAATAATTTGAATAAGGAATTAGATTATTTCTATAATCCAGACATTTATAATATAACATGTTGTAAGGAAAATGATCTAAATGATTTTATAGGATCTCCTGGGAGAACACCTGAAAAAGCACAGCTAATGTGGATTCAGGAAAGGGGGAAAAGGATGAAGAAATATGCTTGTGAAGTCCTTTTGTTTTAAGTATTGAGGATTTGCTCAAAGAATTGAATAGTTAATTTTCCAGAAATTTGGCAAGATTAAATAGAGTTAAACGGTGAAGCTTTTTTTTTTAAAAAAGTACGTTTTAGAATAAGGAAGTATATAGACAACTGGCTAGAAGCTTGGTTCAGGAAATTTCTTTCTTTGGCTTGGCTTCGCGGACGAAGATTTATAGAGGGGGTAAATGTCCACGTCAGCTGCAGGCTCGTTTGTGGCTGACAAGTCCAATGTGGGACAGGCAGACACGGTTGCAGGGGAAAATTGGTTGGTTGGGGTTGGGTGTTGGATTTTTCCTCCTTTGTCTTTTGTCAGTGAGGTGGGCTCTGCGGTCTTCTTCAAAAGAGGTTGCTGCCCGCCGAACTGTGAGGCGCCAAGATGCACGGTTTGAGGCGATATCAGCCCACTGGCGGTGGTCAATGTGGCAGGCACCAAGAGATTTCTTTAGGCAGTCCTTGTACCTCTTCTTTGGTGCACCTCTGTCACGGTGGCCAGTGGAGAGCTCGCCATATAACACGATCTTGGGAAGGCGATGGTCCTCCATTCTGGAGACGTGACCCACCCAACGCAGCTGGATGTTCAGCAGCGTGGACTCGATGCTGTCGGCCTCTGCTATCTCGAGTACTTCGATGTTAGGGATGAAGTCGCTCCAATGAATGTTGAGGATGGAGCGGAGACAACGCTGGTGGAAGTAAATGCATATTTTTGAATGGTAAAGACAAATTCTTGTTCTGAGGATGCCAAAAAGCAAGATCTCCAAGCCTAAGTGGATAAAGTTTAAATTTCAAAGCAAAAAGCGAAGCAGTGCAACCAAATGAAAAAATATTTTGGTCTGTTGTAATATTTGCAGATTTGAATCACCAGGACCATTAAAATCTCAGACTTTTTTTGCCATTTGTTTAATAAGAACAGCAGGCATAGTTCTACCTGATAATACTGTACCAATCAGAATTGGAAAACATTTTGTTCCTTGTAAGAATGTGTCAGAAAGTTGCAATAGAAGTCACATGTAACAAGGCCAAAAGAAATTTGGACACAAGGAGAGCAGGCAAAGCCACGACTTTCACAGAATGTTCTCAAGTGACGTGATGAAGCTTCACAAAATCATCACAGAGTAAATTCAAGAACAAGAATATTAACTTCACTTGTAATTTAACACAACTACACCCTGCTATTCCTGCAAAGGCCACCGTAGTTGAATCTTTTCTTTTGAGGGATGAGGCTGTTTCCATTTACTATTGGTGATGTTGCAATATTTCTTCACCATCAATATTGTAATGTTCCAAACTCGTCACAGAAGCATTATCTGGTCAACTATTTCAATCACGTATTTTTTTAAATAGAAATGATCCAGCAGGTTGAGGCCAAAGTGCTAATCTGCAAAAGTTTTTGAAAAGTGTAATCATTTAGCAAAAGCAACTTGTAGAAATCAAAGCCCTTGAAGCTAACAGTATTGCATAGAAACTCCAATTCACAATACAAAGCCCAGTTAAATTTGCTAATTTTTCAAATCTTCACGTTTAAGTTTGTCACATGTGCAGTGAAAAAATTTGTATTGTGTGCTTCAAGCAAGTCTATTCATGTACAAGTCCAGTAGTGAGATGGACTGAAAATAGTCATGAGAATAACATAAGGCTGTTATTCTCTACCAAATAGTTGAAAATGAACAAATATGTGATTGGAGGTGATTTCCATTTCCCTCAAGTGTCGATATGAAGGTTATTTTTCTTTAAATGTAATTTTTTTTGTTTTATTCATGTGATGAAATCTTTAAACAAAGTTTAAAAAAAAAGAGTCGATATGAAGGAACAGATAACTAGGATATCTTGATCCTGAAAGAATGAAAGTCTACAACCAATAAAGAACTGCAGGAAAATTGTGAAATAAATATAACAAAAAGTGATTTAAAAAAAGGATTATGTAATGGAGGAGTGACAGCGACAGACCACGGAACATGCCTAAAGTTATCAGCAAATCCTGTACACCAACTCACTTAACCAATCAGGCATTGTAGGTTAATTGAGTGTAATTGCACAGCACGGGCTCAGGGGCCAGATGGGCCTGTTACCGTGCTGTATGGCTTCACAATAAAAGTACTACTTGCAGTACTAACCGTGACAGAAGGATTAAAAAAAATCAAAGTTAGTAAGTCAATACCAATAATGTGTTAATTACTGAGAGTATTTGGAGTCAAAATCTATCAATGTGATATTCATTGAATATCTTATTGTCCACTGCAGCGGTTCACAGCCCTGGCATACATTCTCTGCTTAAATACCAGCATATCTGTCTCTTAAGACGTGTAATATTAAGATGGTTTCTGATCTTATCAACAGAATATATTGAAGAAGATGCAACATATGATTCCTCTGTTATTTGTTTGTCAATGTGCGCTGTGTCTCGCTCTGTGCTTGAGGCTATTTTGATACACCTTAGGAGAAGTCTTTGCCATGTTAGAGGCTCTCTTTTTTTTCCCTGTCTCTGGATATCTTTCCAGCAGTACCAGAAATTTGCCTCCACTAATGTATCTCTGGCAACACAATTAGCACAATGCTATTTCAGTGCCAGTGACCCTGTTACGGAGCCAGCGCTGTCTGTCAGGAAGTTTGTGCATTCTCCCCTTGTGGTCCGGTTTTCTCCCATCTTCCAAAAACCTATGGAGTTCATAAGTTAATTGTGTGGCTTAGGTTTTAATGGCTGGAATTGGCTTCTATACTGTTACATTGTTCTGTTTAAATTTGAAAATTAAATATTGAGTTACTTTGCACAACCCATGTAAGGTATAGAAAATTCTTGCATGAAGAGGCGTGTCCAATGGTAGATGCTTCTTGTTCTATTCTTGTTCTATGCAGTGGTAAAAAGTGCTGGACTGTCCACACTGTGTAAATGTGTTTTATCTGCCATGCAATTTTTGAATTTGGAAAAAAAAATCATTTTCATTTGGTCCAGAAATTTCTTTCTCACCTATTCACCTGTTACCCTCCACCCCAACCCCCCAGACCCTCACCATGCCACGGCATGGGTCTGAGAGGTATCATCATCATGGCCCATCCCTTCGCCAGCGAAGATGAACACGGTGCCTTGAAGCTCTTCTGTGCTCACAGAACTTTTGTTCTGTTTCCATGGAGCTTTAGGCACCGTATGCCGGGGCAAGGACTTGGAGGTGAGTGCTTGCCCAGGACAGACGCCTCCCTCTGGGTCCCACGTCACTGGGCCTGGCGGAGTGCGAGGCACGACAGCCAGAGTGACGCGGGATTGCCCCGCAGTGGTCTGTTCCAAGACCATGCTCGCTGGCCGTTGAACTTACAAATCTGAACCCCTGACCCATCCACCAACTCTTAAGTTACTCATTCACCTGTCACAACTTCCCATTCCTACCCTTACTGGCGCGTGACACAGGCAGCAATCCTGAGATGATCACCCTTAAGGTCTTGCTTTTTATCTTTTTACCTAACTCTCTATATTCCCTCTTCAGGACCTCATCCCCACTCCTATCTATGTCATTGGTCACCACATGGATCACGACATCTGGCTGCTCACCCCCCCCATTCCAAAATGTTGTGAACTCGATCTGAGATGTCCCTGTCCCCGGCACCTGGGAGCCAATGTACCATTCTGGAGCATCGATCACATTCACAGAACTAATGTTTTGGTTCATCAACACATGAAAAAATGTAGACAGATGCCAGAATGGTCGGGGTCAGGGGCCGGGGATGAAGCACATTTCCACAGGCAGGAAGTAATAGGTGGATAAGGGAAGGAGGGATGGCTCTGTGAATGGAGAGGGAAGGGGGTGGAGAACTGGAGAAAAGAGAGGGAGAATGGAGAGTAGACTAGCAGAAGCTGGAGAAGTTGATGTTAATGGCATACAGAGGGAAAATCAGGTGTTCCTCCAATTTACAGGTGGTCTTGGTGGGACAGTACCTGAGGCCATGGATATAGACATGTGAGTGGGGAATGGGGTGCAAATCTGAAGTGGTTGGCCACCGGGAGATCCCTTTCATTGATGCAGACAGGGTGAAAGTGCTAAGCAAAACTATCTCTCAGGCTGTGGCTAGACTTCTGACGTAGAGAAGGCACTGGATGGAGTAGATCACCCCCATAGATACACAAGTGAAGTGCTTCTTCACTTGAAGGGATTCTTTGCATCCCCAAATGGTAGTGAGGGAGGTGAGGGCACATATGTGGCACTTCCTGGGGCCACAGGAGAAGGTGCCATGGGGGCAATTGGTGGAGAGGGATGAGTGGAAGAGGGAGTCATGGAGGGAGTGGTCGCTAGGGGAGGTGGAGAGGGGAAGATGTATCTAGTAGTGGAATCATGTTGCTGAAATGACAGAGGATAATGTGTTGAATGCAGAGGCTTGTGGGGTGGCAAGTAAGGACAAGGGGAATCCTGTGTTTGTGGTGTCTGGGGGCAGAGGGGGCCAGGGCAGATGAACAGGAAATGGAGGAGAGACGGATAAAGTGCTGAGTTGATGGTGGTGCAGGGGAAGCTTTGTTTGTGGAAGAAGGTGGATATTTCAGAAGGTCTGGACTGGAAGACCTCATCTTTGGAACAGATGCGACAAAGATGAAAAAGTTGCATAAAGGGAATAGAATTCTTGCAGGTGGGTGTGAAGAAGTGTAGTCACGGTAGTTGTGTGAGTTAGTGGGTTTGTAAAATAAGTCTGTGGAAAGCTTGTCTCCTGAGATAGTGTCAGATAGTCAGCATGGCAGGTAATGTCAAAGCAATCTGATAGTTTTTCAAGCTTACTTCGAACATGGATGAGCGAAAGGCAGTGGATATTGTTTACATGACTTTAGTAAGGCATTTGACAAGGACCCACATGGGAGGTTGGTAAAGAAGGTTCAGTGACTCGGTGTTCATGATGAGGTAGTAAATTAGATTAGACTTCACCTTTGCAAGGTTGCGGCCAATTTAAGCACCTTTCCAGTTTATTTGCTGAGGAAAAATTACAAAACACGTGTGAGTCTGTGAAAGCAGCACGGACAGAGCCCATGATTGGGATTAGGGTTCAAAGTCCACACTATCTGTAAGGATCTCATCATGTCTGGGTGGGCTTTGCACAGGGGCTCCGGTTTTCTCCCACTGTTCGAAACGTACCGAGGGGTGTAGGTTAATTGGATGTAAATTGGACGGTAAAGACTTGTGGGCTGAAATGACTTGTTATTGTGTCTAAATTTATTGATCTTTAAATGAACCATTCCCTCTGGCTAATTGTACATAGGGAATAAAAGCTACGTCATGCCTTGGAGTGCCCTGTACTAAAGTCCAATGCAGCCCCCACTGAATGATAGTACAGATTTAGCTTTATTTAGCTGTGGTGCGGATCTTGACAGTCAAGGTAAAGCAGAAACCTCGCTGGGCCCTAATATGACACGATTTGCTGCTTTGTGTTGCATTGATCATTTTCCTTTCTGGCAGAGGAGCTAATGTTATGGAGATTTTTTGACCATTTTGTAGTTGAATGTCACAGTCTGTTAACTGCCCCTCCTTTAACGTTTTTGCTGTAAACTAGACAAAAAAAGCTGACATCCTGAAAGTTTCTGAGGAAGAAAATTTGAACTTTACTCTCTCAAACATATTTTAACTAAAGCACAATTAACCTTTGGTGTGTTGATGACTTTAAATGTGTTTTGACTGTGTTTTTCTAATATACTGTTTCATGGTTCTTTGAGAATTATGTGACACCGTCCTCCCTACATAGGTATTTAGTGAGCCTCTGAATATATGACTTCCAATTTTACGATTCACTGCATTTTCAGGTTTTTTTTTTATAGCCTTCTCCCTTTTCCCACTCCCTCCCCCAAATAGTTTAACATTTACCAAATTCCAAGATAATTGAGGGGATCTGCTGCAATTCAGATAATCCAGACTACTGTAAATACATGGCTTCAGTAATTTAAATTTGTGAATGGCTGACTTATTAAAATAGTTTTTTTTCTTGGTCTTGCTGTCTGATGTTTAACTATTTTATTGTTCAATTGAATATAATTTAATTTCACTAATAAAATTATAAAAGATCAGACTCAGAATTTATTATCAAGACGTTACAAAATGCATTGTTTTGCGGTAGTATTATTGTGTGTTACCAGCTGCAAACATTGCTATAAATTACATTTCCAAAAATACACCATTTAAAAAAAAAAAAATTAGGGCAAAATAAGTGAAACAAGTGAGGTACTGTCTGTGGCTCATTGTCCATTCTGAAATCTGATGGTGGAGGGGAGGTGGCTGTTCATGTGCTGTTGCGGGGTTCATCTTCAGGTTGCAGCATGAAGAGGGCACGGCCTGGGAGGTGAGTAACCTCGATGACTCCTTGACTCACCACCTCTTTTAGGTGTCCCTAATGGAGTGGAGTCTGATGCCCAAGATGGCACTGGCCAAGCTCACAACCCTCTGTAGCCTATTCCTGTCCTGTGAATTGCTCCTCCATACCAGTTAGTGATGCAACCAGTCAGAATTTTTCTCTCCACGGTACATGTTTAGTAAGGGAAATTGATTACAGAATAACAAAGCAATCAGATAGCAACTAGAGGGCCTAATTTAAATTCATTAACAAAATATGTTTGGTTTTATAGAACCATAGAACATTACAGCATAGAAGCAGACCTCATTGGCCTTTCTAGTCTGTGCCAAACAATTTTTTGCCTAGTCCCACTGACCTGCACCCAGTCCATTGTCCTCCATACCTCTCCCATCATGTGACTGTCCAAATTCTTCCTAACTGTTAAAATAGAGACTGCATTCAACACTTCAGTTGGCAGTTCGTTCGACAGTCCTACCACTCTCTCTGCGAAGAAGTTCCCCCTCATGTTCTAAACTGTTCACCTTTCACTCTTAACCCATGTCCTCTGGTTTGTATCACATCTACCCTTAGAGGGAAAAGCCTATCTACATTTACTCTATCTCTCTCATAACTTTAAATACCTCTATCAAATTTCCCATCATTCTTCTATGCTCCAGGGAATAAAATCCTAACCTGTTTAACCTTTTCCTGTAACTCAGTTCCTGAAGTCCAGCCAACATCCTTGAAAATTTCTCTGCACTTTTTTTCTATCTTATTGATATCTTTCCTGTAATTAGGTGACCAAAACTGCACACAATACTTCAAATTTGGCCTCCCAATGTCTTATACAACTATACCATAACATCTTCCTCCCATACTCAATACTTTGATTTATGAAGTCCTATATGCCAAAAGCTCTCTGTACAACTCTATCCACCTGTGATGCCACTTTCAGAAAATTATGTATCTGTATTCCCAGGTCACTCTGTTCTACCGCACTCCTCAGTGGCCTAATGGCCTATTATTCACCATGTACATCCTTTCTTCCAAAATGCAACACCTTGTCTGCATTAAATTCCATCTGCCATTTTTCATATCATTTAACTAGCTGGTCCAGATCCTTCTCCAAGCTTTTAAAGCCTTCTTCACTGTCCACAACACATTCAGTCTTTGTGTCATCTGCAAACTTGCTGATCCAATTTACCACATTTTCACCGAGATTATTGATATAGATGACAAACATCAATGGTCCCAACACGGATCCCTGAGGCACAACACTAGTCACAGGTCTCCAGTCTGAGAAGCAAACATCCGCCACTTCTCTTTGGCTTCTCCTGTCTACATATTGTGGAATCCAGTTTACTACTTCATCATGAATATCTACCATCTGAACCTTCCTGACTAACCTCCCATGTGGGACCTTGTTAAAGGCCTTACTAAAGTCCATGTAGACAACATCCACAGCCTTTTCTTCATCAACTTTTCTGGTAACCTCCTTGAAAAACTCTATAAGATTGGTTTAGCATGATCTACCACACACAAATCCATGTTGGCTATCCATAATCAGTTTCTCGCTATCTGATCTCTTATTACACCTTCCAGTAATTTACCAACTACTGACGTTAGACTCACCATCCTTTAATTTCCAGGGTTACTTTTGGAGCGTTTGTTGAACAATGGAACATTGTGAGCTATCCTCCAATCCTCTGGGACCACACCCGTGGCTAAGGACATTTTAAATATTTATTCAGAGATCCAAAAAGTAATTTAAGGTAGCCTAAATTAGTGTCAGAGAATGGGATTCTATTCTGACATGAGATGCTGTTGGTGTGGAGGCTGCATGTTCTCTATGTGACCATTTAGGTTTCTTCTAGCAGCTCTGGTTTCCTGCCATTTCCAAAAGATGTGTAAGAGACAGTTAATTGACTGCTGCAAATTTCCCCTCATGAGTGGATGACCGGGACAATCTTGGGAGAGTTTGGGAAAATGTGGGGAGAATATGTGATAGAGGCAAGATTAGTGTAAATCAGTGGTTTTCATACTTTTTCCTTCCACACACATTCCACCTTAAGTAATCTCTAGACCATCAGTGCTCTGTGATTAATAAGGGATTGATTAAGGTGGTATGTGAGTGGGAAGGGAAGATTTAAAATCACTACTCTAGGCCTAATTGTTACTGAAATATTTTGCTTGAGAAAAATTGTCATTGGCCCATTTCCTTTGGAGTTCTGAAACAGTGCACATAACGAGTCAATGAGGAACGATTAAAGCAATGGGTTTTCAAACCTTTTTCTTTCCACTTGCATACCATTCTTACTAATCACAGAGCATGGGTGGTATGCGAGTGGAAAGAAAAAGTTTGAAAACCACTGATCGAAATGGATGGTTGATGTTTGAGGCGAGTGTATATCTGCTGTAACCCCTCTATCGCTAACCTCCGTCACTATCTCCAAGCAGGGAAATGCCATTAGCTACGTGCCACACTTCTCAGCAAAATCTGGGATCTTGTTTTGCCTTCGGTTCAGTTGGTGCATTGCCTTTCCAATATCAAGTTAAATCAATGAAGCTGGCAAGGGAAGATACCAGAGGATATGCTTCACAAACGATCTATGTCAAAGAAGAAGGATGTAGACCATAAACATGATATGCTAACGATTGTATTGTTGGCTGAAGTATGAAATCTAGAAGGCACCAGCACCTTTCAAATGCTGAAAGATTTATGAAAGAACTGTTTAGATACATTGATTTATACTGCAGAGGAGACTTTTCAGCTCATTATTTAAAACTTCCTCATTCCCTTGGTCTTCCCCCATAGACTTAAATGGATGTAAGAATATTAATGACATTAGCATTTCAAGACAATGTTTGATCATAGAACAGCAATTGTGTACTGAAACTGCAAAGGGTGTAAAGCCATTTATAAAGATGAATCTAAAATTAGTGGTTGAGGAATGGCCTTAATGACAGAATGGAAATTATATATATATATATATATATATATATATATATATATATATATAAATGCAGGAAGTCCATTGTAGAAATCTTACTGATGTCTAGGTAATGATGATGTTATTATTAATTCTTTGGCTTGGCTTCGCGGACGAAGATTTATGGAGGGGGTAAATGTCCACGTCGTCAGCTGCAGGCTCGATTGTGGCTGACAAGTCCGATGCGGGACAGGCAGACGCGGTTGCAGAGTTATTTTAATAAACACCAAGGGGTACAACCAGATTTTCCTCTTCTTCTGAACTTCATAAAATAACATTTAAAATTATGCAAGTAATTTGTAAACCAAAGGATGAGAATATAAATTCATTGTGGCTGTCAACAACAGGCTCCTCAGTTTATATAATGTAGGAGAAAAGGGTTCAATTAATGAAGCAGTGATTCTCAACCTTTTTCTTTCCACTCGCATGCCACTTTAAGTGTTCCCTATGCCGTCGGTGCTCTGTGATTAGTAAGGGATTGCTTAAGGTGGGATGTGGGTGGAAAGAAAAAGTTTGAAAATCACTGTTTTAATCATCCCTCATTGACTCGATATGTGCACCGTTTCAGAACTCCAAAGGAAAGGGGCCAATGACAATTTTTCTCAAGCCAAATATTTCAGTAACAATTGGTCTAGAGCAGTGATTCTCAACCTTCCCTTCCCACCCACATCCCACCATAAGCAATCCCTTACTAATCACAGAACACTGATGGCATAGGGATTGCTTAAGGTGGGATGTGAGTGAAAAGAAGGTTGACAACCACTGAAATATGGTTTTTAGACTGCAGACATATAATGGCACAATCAGTGAAATTACGTGCACAGGAACTTAAGGGGTGCAATGTAAACGTCCATAAGGTGAGTAATTATGTTAGATTTTTCTGAGATTTTTGCAACATTGCTGTCTAAAAACAGGACTGGCTCAGCTCATTTGAGGTGGGATTTACTTTAATCAGACTGTGAATAAAACTTGAATGATGATCTGCATCTAGGAATTAAAGCAAAATAATTGGGAACACAGTTTGGATCAGGGGAATTTAGAAAGTTAAAGAGAAGGCTCAAAGTGTTGATACTGCGTGGTTAATGAGAAGAATTGTGCAATGGGCAGGTTTGTACGGTAAAATAGCAATAAAGCAGCAGCAAATGAAGTCGGGGAGAAAAGGTAATCTGCTGAGATTTGCCTAGATTTGGCCATATCTGGGCTGTTCCAATTGGACACTACTTACGCTGAAAGTAAAGCAGACCCATTGAAATCAATGTGAGATTTGATGGCATTGAAAAAAGTAGAGCTTTAGTCCAAATGCGTTGACTTGATGTGAATGTCCCTTTAGCCTTTTTACATTCATTCGCAATATTTATGTTATTGCTTTAGTCATTTTCTTAAACAGTTCCTAAATGGGCTTCAAATCGGTGAGCACAGCATATTGCAGTGCCAGCTGACCTAGGTTCGAATCCGATGCTGTCTGTGAGGAGTTTGTACAGTCTCCTTATGTCTGCGTGGGTTTCCTCCTGCCATTCAAAATATATGGAGGGGTTGTAGGTTAATTGGGTGCTTTTGGGCAGCACGGGCTTGTGAGCTGGAAGGACTAGTTTGTCTAGTTTTTTGGAGAGTTTGGGAAAATGTTTGTCTGTTTGTCTAGTTTTTTAAAAAAAAATGACAATTTAAATTTAAAATATAATTTAAACCCATACTTAAGTACAGCAGTTAGTACAATAATAAAGCAAAGTGCAGTGTTACAGTAAGTCAAACTTTGTAGGGTATGGTGTTACAAGACAGAGCATAAGGTATTGAAAGTATAGTTAAAAGATGCAAGGGCAACTTCTTTTTCTAGCTCTGGAACTGTCCTCGAGTCTGAAGGTTCATGTTTTCAAGCTCGTGTATCTCCTACCCAACGGAAGAATGGACAGGAGACTGTGGGAAGGCAGGGATGGATCCACTAATACGTTGGCAGCTTGCCTGTAACAGTGCAGTTGCAAAATGACCATGGTTCAAACCACATGTTCCAGGATACTTGTTATATTTGGAAAGATAAAAAGAAGGAAAAATATTTGGGAATTAGAGAGGGACAAGCTCTGATGACAAAGAAAGGCAGAACTGAATTATTGAGACTGAATCTTGGCTTAGCAGATCAGCATGCAAAATTAGTTTGTGTCGAAATAAAAAACAAAATCATTGGTGTGCATAGTATGTTGACACTGTAGTGGTAAAAACACTGAAATGCTGGAGGAACTCAGCCGGTCTTTTCAGTGTCTGTAGGAGACAAAGATATTTTGCTGACGTTTTGGGCCTGAGCCCTTCTTTAAGGAATATTCAGAAAAGGTAGACACAGAATATATCAGAAAGTCTCAGAATTCAAACAATGGGGGAAGGAATCCAGACCAACAACAGGTGTTAATTGGATGTGATAAGGGACGAGTTAGAATGTATCATGTCAGGGCAAAAGGAGTGATCTCCCAGTCTACTATGTGATCCCACCACTAGATCACCTCCCCAGCATAATTCGCATCCAACTCATCCTCCTCCGTCATTTCCGCCACCTACTATATGATCCCACCACTAGATACATATTCCCCTCTCCTCCCCACTCCGACTTCCACAGGGACTGCTCCATCTGTTCACTCCTCCCTCCCCACCAATCACCCCCTTGGGACCTAACCCTGTGACCACAGGAGATGCTCCACTTGCACCCACACCTCTTCCCTCAGTACTATTTTTGGCCCCAAACTATCTTTCCAAATGAAGCAATATTTCACTTGTGAATCTGCAAGGGTCACCTAGTGCATCCAATGCTCCCGTTGTGGTCCTCTCTACGTCAGAGAGACTGGACGCAAACTGGGAGATCGCTTCGTCGAGCACCTCAGCTCCGTCTGCCACAATAGCATAGATCTTCCAGTGGCTATCCATTTCAGTTCTCCATCCCATTCCCTTGCCAGCATGTCTGTCAATGGTCTCATGCACTGCCAGACTGAGACCACCCGTAAATTGAAGGAACAACACCTCATCTTCTGACTGGGCACTCTCTAACTGGATGGCATTAATATCTGGCTTTCGTTAAAACCCCCCTCCCATCATCTCTCCATTCCCTGTCTCCTTTCACACAGACATGATAAATTCTATATCCCTTTATCACATTCAATTAATACCTTTTGTTGGTCAGGATTCCTCCCCATGGCTTGAATCCTGAGATTTTCTGATGTATCCTGCTTCTGCCTTTTCTGGCAGCACCTCTAGGTGATGAAAAGACCACCATTTCGGTGGTCACAGTGTCTGCAGCTGATCATGCTTCGCTCACACTGTAATAGTAGCCAAGTCATTAAGCAGAATATCAACGATATTGCAAAAAATAATCTTAGATGATTTCAATTTTCAAATATACTGGAGAGAAAAAAATGTGAAAGATGTGCTTACAAGGACAGTTTGAAGATATTTCTGAATGCTTGAGGAAATGTTTTAAGCAATATGTTGTACACCTTCAGGTGAAAATGACAGTGAGGTTACGATGAATGAATGGGATTGATTAGTAATGACAGGGTAAAAGATCTCTGGCAAAGTGCTCTCAACATCCATGCTCATTTTGAGAGTGAGAAGCTTAAATCCGAAACCAGAATCTTAGATATAACTAAGTCAATACATTAGAATGAGGTGAAAGGTGATTAAAATGGATGATGGAATTAAATCCAAAGATATAGCAATAAATAAGCGGAGGCAAACATTTTTATAATTGTCAAAGACAATGGAAAATTGAAATTTTCATGGTTGATTAAGGAAGTTTGAGATAATAAATGTTTGAACGAAAAAGTTAATGCATTTGAGAAGAATAACATTGGGAATATCTTAGAAAAAAGCAAATTATGGTAAAAATCAATAAAGAGGAATAAAATAGATTAAACGAGCAGGAGGTATTTTAAAATAACAATTGCAAGGATTTTTACCAGTGTATAACAAGGAAGACGAGGGGAGAATAACATTTTGATGTCTGAGATCGGGAAATGTTGGGAGAGACATTAAACACACCTACTGTTTAAGTTCTTCTTTTAATTGGGGATAAAAGAGAGTAAGTAATGATCAATATCATGGAGAGGGGTAAAAGAATTGAGCACACCAAATGAAAGCATAAGTTCACAAATGCCTTCCATCTGGTGCTCTGCATCTAGGGATTCGAGGTGCAGAAATACTGTGGTTCTGACTCTCCATTTTGTGGGAATGGCCCTGCAAATTGTAACATACTTGAAAGAAATGCAAGGGAGAATAAAAATATATGCATCAGTCAATTCAACTCTCCATTATGTTTGGGACAAAGACACATTTTTCCTTTGTTGCCCCGTGCTGCACTGTTTTAAATTTGTCATCAAACAATTCACATATGATTATAGTGCACTTTTCAGATTTTACCTTAACCCTAACCCTAATGTATATTTTGGTTTAACCATGTAAATATTACAGCACTTTTTAGACATAGTCTACTCATTTCAGGACACCATAATATTTGGGACAGAGCAAGTTATGGACATTAAAGTGGTCACACTTAGTACTTTGCTGCAAAAGTGGACTTTTACCCCCTCCATAAATCTTCATCCGCGAAGGCAAGCCAAAGAAGAAAAAGAAGAATGCATGCAATGAAGTCTGTGCTTCATAGATATTACCAGGTGCTGAGTGTACTCTCAAGGGAAAGGTCATTGTAGGAGGGGGCTGAGTCAGTGTGGAAAGGCTTTCGCTCAAGGGGCTATTGTGAATAGGGGCTGAGGTGGTGGTATAGGAGTTGAAGTAAGAAAGGGCCATCCTATTTGAGGAACAAAAAGGATGAAGCAGGTAATGGGACAGATTATGGATATGTTTTTGGGAGATAAATTGGGGCAGGTTTTTTTTTTAGTGTGGGTCACATACAAACACTTTAAAACAGATCTTATTTAAAATACTGGAGCTCTGCTAATGCTAAAAAGGCAATGGATGAAAGAACTCATCGGAGCCGCAGGCTGTCTGGAGTGGAACTTGCTGTTCTAAAAGTGTCATGTGATTTTGCAAGCAGAGAGAGTAAAACAGGGTTTTTCTCTAATAGAGAGAGGGAAAGAGAGAAAGAATTCAGTTCTGCAGTTTTACAGTCAGCAGCAACAACTGGGACTGGAACAGGACAAGCTGGAAAGCTTGTGGAAACCCCATTTGAAATACGTGTTGTGAGTGCTTAGTTCAGCCTGGTCAAAGCCCTTGTGGTTCATACAAGAGGAGGGGACTGACTGCCTAATGTTTCACTTGAAATAAGAGAAACAAAAAAGAACTCTATGGTGACCTGAAAGAAAGAGGTTATCATCTGGAAAACCCTGAAGGGGGCAAGTTTCTTCAGCAAGACACTGAAGTGGCTGGTTACAAGGAATTAGTGGTGGGTGTCCAACAAATCTCTCTGAAAACCAACAAGAACCTTCTTGAGCCGTAACCTTTCAAGCACCAAAGCCTGGTGAACTTCATAAATGTTAAATTCTGTGCACAGTATAAGAATTGCCTGCAACTAGTGAACTTGGAGGAATGAGAAGTGAGATTGGACTGTGAATCAAATAACTTTTCTGAACTTACATACACATTACATACATGTGCGCTTAGAATTAGAAGGGGGTTAAGTTAGGTTAGTTAAGTTAATAGTGATAAGTTAAAATGTGATACTGTTTTCATGTTTAAAGGTAATTAAAAGCAACTTTTGTTTAAGAAATCATTTGTCTTGGTGAATATCTATTGCTGCTGGGTTTATGGGTCGTCTGGGCTCTTAACAGTAGGCACAGCAAAGAGCAGGTTTTAGATACAATATTTTTTTCCTCTTGTCATAAACAGTGGGAATGGCAGCCAAGACAGGAAATGCTCCTGTTGCAGAATGTGGGCTGTCAGGGAAGCCAGCAATATCCCTGACATCTTCAACTGTGAGAATTGCAACCAGCTGCAGCTCCTGACAAGCCGAGTTAAGGAATTGGAGCTGGAATTAGATGAATTCCGGATCATTCGGGTGGCAGAAAGGGTGATATTAGACAGAAGTTACAGGGACACATCATGCCTAGAAGGCAGGGAGAGGGTAGATGGGTGACAGTCAGGAAAGAGTAAGGATACAGGCAGATAGTGCCAGGCATCCCTGTGGCCATTCCCCTCAATAACGTATACTATTTTGGATACTGTGGAGGGGGGTGGGTGATGATCTACCAGGGAAAAGCCACAGCGATCAGGTCTCTGGCTTGATGTCTGTTCCTGTGGCTAAGAAGGGAAGGGTGGAGATGAGGTGAGGTGTAGTGATAGGGGATTCTATAGTTAGGGGGACAGATAAGAGATTCTGTAGAATTGATTGGTTTGTTGCCTCTCTGGTCCCAGGGCCCAAGATACCTCAGATTGATTTCACGGCATTCTCAGGTGGGTGGGTGAGCACCCAGATGTTGTGATCCATGTGTGGACCAAAAACATGGGCAAGAAAGTTAAGGAAATCCTGCAAGGAGAGTTCAGGGGGCTAGGCACTAGGTTGAAAGACAGGACCTCTAGGGTAGTGATCTCAAGATTGCTGCCCGTGTTCCGTGCTAATGAGGTTAGAAATAGGAGGATAATGCAGCTTAACACATAGCTAGATACATGGTGTAGGAGGGAAGGCTTCATGTTTCTGGATCATTGGGCTCTCTTCCAAGGAAGATGGGACCTGTTCCGACAGTATGGTTTGCACCTCAACTGGAGGGGGACTAATATTCTTGAGGGAAGATTTACTAGTGACATTCTGGTGGGTTTAAACTAGATTTGCAGGGGGGTGGGAACCAGAATGGCAGAGTCGACAGAGGACTGTAGGAGGGGAAAGATGATGTGAAAATTATTCCCAATATCCCTCGAAAATCAAGGTTCCCTACGTCTTCTAACCTTGCCTTTAATCCTGACTGGAATGTACAAACTTTGTACTCTCAAAATTTTTCCTTTATAGTTCTTCCACTTACCTCACACATTGTTAGAAGTCAATGCATTGTACATGGTGGAAATGGTCTCAGGTGCATCTATTTCAATGCAAAGAGTATTGTAGAAAAGGCAGATGAGATTAGAGCATGGATTGGCACATGGAATTATGTCATTGTGCCCATTAGTGAAACTTGTTGCAGGAGTGGCAGCTCAATGTTTCGGGCTTCTATTGCTTTAGACTGATAGAATGGGGGGATGAAAGGGGGAGGAGTGGCGGTGCTCGTCAGGAAAAATATCACAGTGGTGCTCAGTCAGCATAAACCAGAGGGCTCGTCTTCTGAAGTTATATCGATGGAGCTGAGGATTGGGCAGATATGACCACAGTCATGGGATTATCTTATAGACCAGCCAATAGTCAACAAGAAATGGAGTAGAAAATCTGTAGAGAGATAGCAGGCAGCTGCAAATGTGTTCAGGAAAGTTTTCTTAAATAATATAGAGGTTCCAACTAGAGTGCAATACTGGATCTCCTATTAGGGAATGAGACAGGACAGATGACAGAAGTATGTGCAAGGGGACATCTTGGGACTAGTGATCATAATCCCATTTGATTTTAGTTAATTATGGAGAAGAATAGGTCTGGGCCTTGGTTTTAGATTCTAATTTGGATAAAATCTAATTTTGAGGAAATTAGAAAGTATCTATTTGGGTTAAGTTGTTTACAGGTAAGGATTTGTGAGGTAAATGGAGGACCTTCAAAGGTGAAATTTTGAGAGTATACAGTTTGCATGTTCTGGTCAGGATTTTTGAGGGATACTGGTGATCTGGTTCAGAAGAGGACAGAGTTTCATAGTAGGTCAAGGAAACATGGAGTTAATGAGGTACTTGAGGAATATAGAAAATGCAAGAAAAACCTCAAGAAAGAAATTGGAAAGGCCGAAAGAAGACACGAGGTGGCTTTGGCAGACAATGTGAAGGAAAATTCTAAGGGTTTCTACAGGTATATTAGGAGAAAAAGGCAAAAGCATAGTCAGGGACAAAATTGGTCCCCTTGAGGATGAGAGCGGTCAGCTTTTTGTGGAGCCAAAAGCAAGGGGGGAGATCTTAAATGTTTTTTTTTCATCAGTATTCACTCAGAAATGGGCACAGAGTCGAGGGAAGTAAGGAAAACAAGCAGTGAGGTCATGGAATGTACTCAGATCAAAGAGGAGGAAGTGCTTGCTGTCGTAAAGCAAATAAGGGTGGATAAATCCCCATGGCCTGACAAGATATTCCCTTGGACCTTGAGGGAAGCAAGTGCAGAAATTTCAGCGGTACTGGCAGAAATATTTTAAATGTCC
This sequence comes from Narcine bancroftii, assembly GCF_036971445.1. NCBI lineage: Eukaryota > Metazoa > Chordata > Chondrichthyes > Torpediniformes > Narcinidae > Narcine > Narcine bancroftii. The sequence continues at coordinate 227,661,805 of NC_091471.1, forward strand.
TTATCCACAGGTGTGGTGCCAGAAGATTGGCAGGTAGCACAATTTTTTCTGTTGTTTAAAAAAAGGCTCCAAAAGTATCCCTGAAAATTATAGGCCAGTGAGCCTGCCGTCAGTAGTGGGTAAATTATTGGAAGTTGTTCTAAAAGATTGGATATATAATTATTTGGATAGTCAACATGGCTTTGTGCTTGGCATTTACAGACTCCAATGGAAATCAAAAGCTTAGAAGCCAGCTTAGCTTTCTTACACTTGCGCCAATGTATCAATTGAATGTCTGTGAAGCCCAATGTCCCAAACACTTTGGCGCCCTGAAATGAGGGGATTATGTATAAAAAGTGCTGTTATTTCTACATGGTCACACCAAAATGTATACAAATAACCTTGAATAAAAGCTGAAATGTGCATTTGAATCATATGTGAATTGTTTGATCACAAATTTAAAACTGTGGAGCACAGGGACAAATAAAGGAGACAATATTCTTTGGGCATCTTCTAGTGCAACCACATGGGTGGAGCTTAAAAATTAGAAGATGGTCACTAGATGGAGTTGGATTACAAGCACCCCAATGGTCAGCGCAAATTAGAGAAGCAAATATGTAGGAAGATCACAGTAAGCTGTCGAAATAACAGCATCAGAAGAATAGATGATTCCAACATCTCTCATGTTGACTGCAATTCTCACAGTACAAAGTGCTTGGAGGGAGTGAATGTTATTAACTGTGTCCAAGAGAATTTCCTCAAACAAGGTGTAGATGGTCTGGCTTGTGAGGGTGCAACACCGGACGGCCTCCTGCGAACATGGTAGGACAGCACTTTTGGACCAATGACCATAACTCCGGGGCGGCATGTTTGGCATAGCAGTAAGTGCAATGCTATTACAGCGCCAGCGATCGGGACTGAGGTTCAAATCCTGCGCTGTCTGTAAGGAGTTTGTACGTTCTCCCTGTGTCTGTGTGGGTTTTCCTCAGGGACTCTGGTTTCCTCCCACCCTTCAAAACATACCAAGTCAATTGGGTGGCATGGACTCATGGGCCAAAAGGGCCAGTTACCATGCTGTATATATGTACGCATGTTGGTTTTAAAATAGTTATGGCAAAAGATAGGACTGGTCAACAGGGGCAAGGCAATTTTCATGGCCTTTCAAAACTTGGTTTGGAGAGGCAGGTAAAAAATGTTTGCAATTAACCTACACCAGGCGTGTAGATTAATTGGGTGTAAATTGGGTGGCACGGACTCATGAACCGACATGGCCTGTTACTGTTCTATATGTCTAAATTTAAATTTACATTGAAATTTAAAATTTAAGTGAGAGGATTTTTGAAGAGAGAGTGAAAGTTCAGGGAAAGTATGATCCTGTTAGAGTGAAGAGTGAGACTGGTAAAATTGGAGAATGTGGAAGACCAGAAATGGTGAGGATCTGGTCAACAGAGAAATAGAGGCTTGAATCAGATATAGACAGATAAAATCAAGTGAACATTTTGACCATAGAATGACAAGAGAGTCTGCAAGTATATTAAATGCAAAAGATTTGGTATGTCACCGAAGACTCTCAAAAGCTTCTATGGGTGGACCGTGGAGAACATTCTGACCTGTTGCATCACTCCCTGGTCTGGAGGCACCAACTCTCAGGACAACAACAAACTCCAGAGGGTTGTTAACTCAGCCTGCGTCATCACAGGCACCAGACTTCATTGAGGACATCTATATGAGGCAGTGTCTTAAAAAAGCAGCCTCTATCCTCAAAGATCCCCCACCACCCAGGTCACACCCTCTCCACTCTTCTACCATTGGGGGAAAAGGTACAGACTAAAGACGGGCACACAGTGGCACAAGGACAGCTTCTTCCCGCTGCCATCAGATTCGTGAATAATCAATGAAGCAAAGACACTGCCTTACTTTTTGTGCATTATTTTTAAAGAAAAATTGTTGTAAAAGTGGTTAAAATGAATGTTTACACTATAATGCTGCCACAAAACACCAAAGTTGTTCATGACAATAAATTCTGATTCTGAGAGTAACTAGGGAAAGAGAAGTTCCCTTTAAATATCAATAAGATCAGATATGTGTGGAACCACAGGAGATGAGCAAGATCCTTAACAAATATTTCTCATCTGCACATATCCTTGAGATAGACATGGAAACTATAAAATTGGGGAAATAATGGTGATGGCCTGAAAAGGTCGACATGGCAGTATAGGAGGCTATAAAATGCATGAAGGTAGATAAATCCCTGGGCCTGATCAAAAGTATGCAGGACTGTTTTGGGAAGCTGGAGAAGAAATTGCAGGGATCCCAGCAGAGATAATTGTATCATGGCTGAGCATGGGTCAGTTGCCAGAAACCTGGAGTTTAGCTAGTATTTTGCCTTTATTTAAAGAGGGCTGTTAAGATAAGCCAGGGATCTGTAGGCCAGTGAGCTCAATGTCATTCGTGGGTAAGTTACTGGAGAGAATTCCAAGAGACAGGATCTACTTGCATTTGAAGAAGCAAGGACTGATTAAATCTTTAAAAAAATATAGACATACAGTATTAGGCCATTTCAGCCCACGAGTCCATGCTGCTTAATTTACACCCAATTAATCTACCCCTTGGCTTGTTTCGAACGGTGGGAAGAAATCAGAGACCCCAGGGGAAACGCACACAAACAGGGGGTGAACATGCAAACTCCTTACAGACGCCATGGGATTTGAACCCTGGTCCAAAGTGCTGGTGCTGTAATAGTGTTGCGCTCATCGTGATGCCACCGTGCCACCCGTACTTAGCATGGCTTTGTGTGTGAGAAATCATGTCTCGTGAAAGTGATTGAGATTTTTGAGAGGTGACTAAGAACATAATTAAGAGCACGGCAGTAGATGCCTCCATGCTCTTAAGCAAAGCCTTTGGCCAGATTCTGCATGTTAGATTGGTCTGGAAGGACCAGAACACATGGGATTCAAAGTGAACTGGCCAATTGGATACAAAATTGGCTTGATGGTAGGAGGCAAAGGGTTATTACCCATACTGGTGGTGTGCTGCAGGGATCGGTGCTGGTCCACTCTTGGTTGTTATTTATATGAACAAATTGATGATAATGTAGTTGGTATGGTTAATAAATTTGCAGATGACACCAGAATTGGTGGTATAATGAATAGTGATGAAAATTATCCAAGCCTCCAAGAGGATCTAGATGAATTGGGAGAGTTGGAAAAGGAATTGCAGATGAAATTGAACTCTGACAAGTGTGAGGTGTTGCCCTTGGTAGATTAAACCAGGGTACAGTACATAGTGACTGGTGGGTCCCTGGGAAGAGCTGTAAAATGGAGACTTGGAGGTACAGGTAGAAATTTCTCCATGAGAGTGGCTTCGCAGGGAGACAGGGTGGTAAAGAAAGCATTTGGCACGCTTGCCTTCATGATCAGGGCATTGAGCCCAGCAGGAAAGAGATCATGTTGTAAATGTAAAGGACGTTGGTGGGTGCGCACTTCATGCATTGAATGCACTTCTGGTCACCCTGGGTATAGGAAAGGTATTGTTCAGCTGGAAAGGGAACAGAGAAGATTCACGAGAATGTTCCCATGATTTATAAAGAGGCTGGGTGGGCTGGGCTTTCCGGACAGAAGTTAATAAAAGTTTATAGAACCATGAGGAACATAGATAAGGTAAGTAATCTTCACCATTTTTACCCAGTCAGTGAAACTAAAACTAGAGGGAAATAGATTTAAGGTGAGAGGGGAAATTTTTTTCAAAGGGTCCTGACGGGTACCTTCTTCACAGGGAGCATCGTGGATAAATGAGACAGGATGTCAAAGGAAATAGATGAAGCGGGGGAAATTATTACATTCAAAAGACATTTGGACAGACACATAGATAGAAGGTATTGAGGGATAGGGGTAGAATGCAGAACGCATTTACAAGATGACCTAAAGGGTTTCCATGTTGTTGAACTTTATGGCTCTCAAACAGAGGTGCTGCAGAGCTCGCTCCCCAGGATGTAACCACATTTCTAAGGTGGAGGTAGTAAACAGCTTTAAGTTTCTAGGGGTAAAGATCTTCAGTAATTTGAACAGGTCCACCCCGGTTGGTGCAATGACCAAGAAAGCGCACCTGCACCTCTGCTTCCTGGGATCCCTGATTGAAATTTAGCATGGCACCAGCATCTCTTAACAACTTCTACAGATGCATCATTCAATGCATCCTATCAGGGTGCAACTCTGCGTGGCATGGGAATTATTCTTTTAAAAACTACAGAGGTTTGTGGATGTGACTCAGTCCATCATGTGCACCCCTCACCAGTGAATATTCAACTCCCACTGCTTTGGAAAAGCAGCCAACTTATCAAAAGACCTTCCACCCTGGCCGGAGGAGGGGGATTGGGGTGTGAATTCAACCAGATTCAAGGACTGGTTGACACTCCTGAATGAACTCCAAAATAGTAGATTAAATTTTTAAATTAATATTTAAATTTAAAAAATATTTAGACATACAGCATGGTAACAGGCCATCTCGGCCCTTAAGTCCATGCTGCCCAATTTATACCCCATTAACCTATACCCCCAGTACATTTTGAACAGTGGGAGGAAACGGAGCTCCCGGGGGAAAACCCACACAAACATGGGGAGAACGTACAAACTCCTTACAGACTGCATGGGATTCGATCGCTGGCGCTGTTAAGGTGTTGCGCTAACTGCTACACTATCCGTGTCGCCCTAATGTTGCCCTTCCTCTGTTCCATCTGATTGCTCTCTGTAACTCTGTACATTTTTATAGAGTCTTACTTTACTGCATATTAGATGTGCCCTGGTCAACTCAGAAAACAATCTCTATCATTGCATTTTCGAACACATGTAGCAATAAACTTGAACTTGAAATTGAAATACTGGAATCAAAATATTAAGGAAGTAGTTAGAGTTCAATTTGGGAACAATTTACACAATGAGGCAGAATTGTCTTGTTTTCTAAAGGGGAAAGTTGGTTTGACAAGTAACAATGTTGTTTGAGAAAGCCCACTAGGACGACAGTAAAATCCCTGTTATCCGGCACTCTTTCAACTGCAAACTCAAATAATCAGTAAAAAAGATTTTGAGGAATAAATAAATAAATGATCTGAATGTCGAAGACTGGGCAGATCAAACCCGCAGGGGTCTACTGTGTCTTTGTTGGACATGCGCAGGTTTGTCCCGCTGAACTAGCAATGCCCCTCAAGGTACGCGCATTCTTTTCACTCTCGCCACTCCTATGGAGAGTTTGCCAAGGGCCTGACAGGTACACTGGCAGGGAGGTGAGTCGGGTTGTCAGAGCGGGGAAGGACGGGGCCTGACTTTGAGGGACACTGGCATGGAGGTGAGTCGGGCTGTCAGCACGAAAAAGGTGCACCGAGGGTCTGACTGGGACACTGGTGTGGAGGTGAGTGGGGTTGCTTCAAGGTCCTGATTGAGACACTGGCATGGAGGTGAGTCAGGTTGTCAGCATGGGGAAGATGCACTGAGGGCCTGACCAGGACACTAGTATGGAGGTGAGTTGGGTTGTCAGCATGGGGAAGGTGTACCAAGGGTCTGAACAGGACACTTACGTGGAGGTGAGTCAGGTTGTACCGAGGGCTTTTCTGGGACACTGGCACGGAGGCGAGTCTGGTAGCACCGAGAGTCTGACTGGGACAACAGAATGAAGAGCTGGTTGATGGCACTCGTCGCTAGGCCAACTCTCCCAAAGTGTCTCCCTCTCCCTGTCTAGTAAGAGTCTTTGAGTGTTAAATATATTGATGACTTTATCTATAAACTTGGGGAAAGGGGGTTAATTATGTCAGTGACACATTTAGTGTAGCGGCTAGCACATTGTTACAGCGCCAATGACTGGGCTTCAAAATTAAATTTTGTGAATTACATGATTAAAGAGAACTTTACATAATTAAAGACTACAGTACTGATTTTTTTTTTCAAATTACTTTACATTTTGCATTTTCTTTTTTTTCTTTTAAGCAGTACACTTTTAATGCAGGCACATTAGTTAGGCATTGCAAGAGTCTGTCTCAGTCAACCGGAAAATTTATATTTCTGGCATCTGCAATCCCTGGAGGTACCGGGTAATGGTGACTTTACCTTATTTAGGCAGATCGTTTGGTCAATATGGATAAGCTGGGCTGAAAAGCAGTTTCCATGCAGGAAGTTCTTATTATCATCTGACTGTACACCAACAACCTCAAATGCATAAAACACAGCACATAATAATCACATGAAGACATAAATATATAATCAATATTCATAAATATTTCAGAATAATTTATTAGTTTCATTTATAAGAGACCCAGTGTTACAGGATACCGTTAATCAATCCCACACCCTGCAGGAAGAAGCTATTTCCCAGCCTGGCAGTCTCGATTTTGATACTCTTGCACCTCCTTCCTAATGGTAGAAGTTTAAAGATTCTGTGCTGGTGGATAGCAGAGATCATTAATAGTTTTTTAAGCCCAAGGTAAGTATCACTCTCGGTGAAAGTTGTCAGTAGATGAAAGAGAGACCCCAGGGATCTTCTTGGCTATTTTAATGGTCCTCTATGTTGAGTTACAGTCTGCTGCTTTGTAAATACCAAATCACCCAATGGACAGGGATCTTCTCAATTCTGCTCCTGTAAAATGTTGTTAAGATGGGGGCCAGTAGCCTTGTCCTCCTCAACCTCCTTTGGAAGTGTAGGTGCTTCTGATTAATGAGGAGGTGTCGAGGGTCCAGGATAGGTCATTTTTTTTATGTGTACAACAAGGAACTTAATGCTCTCCACTCCCTCCATGATGGAGCCAGTCATGTGCAGTGGAGAGGGGTCGACCATTATCCTCCCGAATCATCTCTTTTGTCTTGTCCACATCGATACTCAGTTTGTTGTTCTTGCACTAATTGATGAGCCTCCCGGTCTTTGTGTAAGCCGACTCATGATGAGACAACTACTGTTGTATCATTCTCAAACTTGCTGATCCTGTTGGAACTGAACCTGGCTGTACAGTCATGGGTGAGCAGCATGAACACCAGTGGGCTGAGCACACAGGCCTGAGGTGTGGCAGGGCTCAGGTTTTACTTGCCAACCCAGACTGGCTGTGGTCTTTGGTCAAGGAATCCAGGATCCAGTTGCAGAGTGTTGAGTCCTATCTCTATGACTCCACGTAACTTGCAGGTCAGTCTCTCAGTTTCCAAGAGGCTTTCATTTAAATGTTACAAGAACTTGTTGGTGTTTTGCATTATGTACTTATAATAAATACACAACTGGCTAATTAACAGAAAACCAAATCTGGAAAATTCAGTTACTTTCAATTTGGCAGAGCAAGTCACGAGTAGGACACCTCTAGGTTCATTGCCGGGTCTCAGCTGGTAACAAATTATGTTGATGACCTTGATGAATTTGTGAAGGTTCAAGTGAAGAGACTGCAGATGTTACAGGGTACAAGATGGAGATCGAGGTTTTCAAATTTTTGCATGATACAGAATTGGGTAGGAACACAAATTCGGACCTGAACACAAATAATCTCCAAAGATATGAAAGCGGATTTAGGGAGTTGTCAAAGTCCTAGCTGATTGTAGTCAATGTATGATCATTCATTTTGGTTGAAGGGCAGCAAAGCAGAGGTTGTGAGACTTTTGAATGCTGGTGTTCAGTGCGACTTAGATTCCCTACAGAAAACACAAAGTTACCATGCAGGTACAGAAAGTAACCAGCAATGCAAATATGGAATATTTGCTTCTGTTGCACAGGCATTCGGTGTGAATACAAGAAAATCTTACTAAACTGTACAAGACCACACCTGGATCTCTTTAACCTTATCTGAGGAAGCACACACCCTGTGGAAGGAACGCAGTGAAGTTCACCAGCTTGATAGCTGGGATGAGGTAATTGTCAAATGAGAAATGATGAAGCAGATTGGGCCTATCAGGAAGACATGATAGATTACTGATACGTCCCTCCCCACCCACATCCCCGTGACCGTTGGTGTTTCCGTCTGCCCTCACAGGCCAGTGCTTTCAGGAATTTAGCAGAATGATAAGTAATTTCAATGAAATGCAGTAGAATTTCTTCTTTGACAGATGTGAATCTTTGGAATGTTTGTACCCCAGTGAACACTGGATATTGAGTTGCTGAATCAAGATTAAGATAGATAATGTTTGGACTAAAGGGCGTTTGAGGGTCATAGGGGATCATGTAGGAAAGTCGTCTTGAGGTCAAGCTCATGTTAGCCATAATCTTATTGCACCTCATTGGTGGAACAAAAGGATAATTTTCTTGGTTGGCATTTTATAGCATTGGAGCAGATAATTTAAGGGATGTTATGACCAAAGGAGATGCAGAACCTGATAAAAGATGGTATATTTGTCAGAGAGTTAATCCAAAAGTTCATACACAATTGTTGCGGATTTATTCATTCAACAATTAATATTAGGAAAAGATGATATTGCCTACAGCTTACAGATCTTTGCTTTTAAAAAAAGCCCTTACTGTAGTGTGCTGTGAGAGAGCAGTTGAACAGACTGGAGATGTAGGCTATTAGCTCGAGTGTCACGGCAGAATGTTTATTCAAACTTTACGCGCTTCCACCTTCGTCATCTGGCCGTGACCCTTTTACAAAGGCCATGCCAGATGAAACGGGTGGAAATCATCTGGACCGTGTAGCGGATGGAGGGGTGTGACAAACCGTGTACAAGGTTGAAAACTGCCTTCTGCTGGTACCACTTGCTGGGGGCTGCCTGTGGAGACGTCACAGAGGATTGTGGTGGTGACGTCATCTAAGGGCAGGTCCTGCAGCTTGAGGCCCTTGACGGCTGTGTGGAAGCAGTTCATCTCTGGGTCTGACTATTGGGCCTTGGGTTAGCTTGTAGGAGTCAACGTCATGTGACAATGAGCACATGGCCTGCCGCTGAAGAACGTCGGTGATGATGTTGCATTTACCAGAGAGATGACGAATGGAGGCAGTGAACGACAGGTGCCTCTGCTGCCAAGTGGACCACGGATCCGATACCTTGTGAAAGGCGAAGGTTATGGAAATGGCAGATGGTGAGGTAGAGGGCGAGCAGCTCCCTTTCAAAGGTGCTACACTTGCGTTCCGGTAGGCGAAGGTATTGGCTGAAGAAAGCAAGTGGCTTCCAGGTGCATTCCACCAATTATTCAAGGACCCCGCCCACCGCTGTACTGGATGCATCAACCGCAAGTGCTGTGGGCGCATCCATCTGTGGGTGCACGAGCATGGTGGAACACGCCAAGGCTTCCTTGGTAGCAACGAAAGCGGCCATGGAGTTGTCAGTCCAGTGGAGACCCTTGGTGGAGATGGTCATCAGATCGAAAAGGGGGCACATGATGGTTGTAGCATTGGGGATGAACCTGTTGATCATCACCACGAACTCTTGAAGGCCTTTGAGCATGTCCGGCCTTGGGAACTGGCGGATGGTATCCAGCTTGTCTGGGAAGCGTACCGCTCTGTCTTTGGTGATGTGGTGTCCCAGGAAATCGATCTGCTCGCAGCCAAATTTGCACTTCGCGGGGTTGAGCATGAGGCTAGACTGCGCCAACATCCTGGATGTGAGGAACTGGGTAGTGGTTAGGGACTGTAGCCTCTTTAAACCAATGGTAGTCTCTGCACGGTCGCCAACTGCCATTGGCCTTGGGTACCCTATGGAGTGGGGGGGGTGGGGGGGAAGACCACGGGCTGTCAGATCTGTGGACGATGCCCAACTCCTCCATGAATGTGAACTCCTCTTTGGCCAATTTGACCTTGTCCAGCGCCAGCCTGCATGCTTATAAGTGAATGGGGGGGCAATTAGTCGCAATGTGGTGCTGGACATCTTGTGGTGGCTGTGTTGAGGTTACCTGCAGTTGAAGGATGGCAGGGAAGTCAGTGAGCAGGCAAATGTAATGGTTGTCGGTGGTGTCCACTGTGGCCAGGTGAGTGGCTGGTTCATTCGACGTACTGAGGGGAACGGTTTGGAATGTGTTCATGTGAACTAGACACTTGCTGTGTAGGTCCACCAGTAATGTGTGCGCCTGGAGGAAATCTGTGCCCAGCTAGAGCTTGTCCACTGTCACCAAGGTGAACTGCCACTGAAAATCTTTCCCCAAAACACTGGGGTATGCATTTGCGGCCAAATGTTGCAATGGTAGAGTTGTTGGCTGCTTGTAAGGTGGGACTGCATGGTCCCATGTGCATTTCCAAGAAAATGGGTTGAATGATGCTTATCTCAGCTCCTTTGTTGACCAGGAACCTGTGGCCAGAGATGCTGTCCCATAAATGAAGTAGGCTGTTCTGTTGGCCAGCTGCCGTGGTCACTAACAGTGGCTGAAACGAGCTGGGTTGACAACACTCACGTGCACTGACTCCCCAGTGCTGTTGGTAGAAGCACAAGCGTTGATCTGTGGGGACTTGGCTCTGTCGGCTGCTTCGGCGCTCTGTTGAGGGAGCTGTGTTTACAGACGGGCTGGTGCTGTGGCCTGGTCTGCTTCAGGGTTTTCAGATTTGGTGTGGTAGAAGACATTGGCAGGGCTTATGGCCCTCTGCCAGCGTGAGCATTTCATCCATTAAAGCGGACGGCATTCTGTCCCCCGGACCATCTAAGTGTAGGAGTCTGGTCACCCTCTAGTGTCAGGATAGGCTGGAAGAGCTGATAAGGAGGGTTTTTAAACGCTGCATATTTACCCTCTTATGGCGCAGCTTGAATTAGGTTGTCTATATGGGCAGCGGCCCACCTGGTCGAGTGAACTAACAATGTAGAAGTACCTAATTGAATTGGTAGTAATTTGCTTGATTGGGAACTGGGCCTCCATTTGGCGTAACCAAGTGTGGGGCCAGTTAGTCCAGATGATCGGCAGCTTTAACACTATGGCACCTAGTACTGTAGAGTCCATTTAGTTGAATCTTCAAGGCGTGGAGACTCGTCGGGGTCAACTCCGTAGTGTGCTCTGAGACAGCCGTTGAACAGACTGAAGACGCAGGCTGTTAGCTCGAGTGTCACAGCAGAATGTTGAATCGAACTTCGTGCGCTTGCTTATTCGGCCGGCAGTCAGACCACATGTATGCAAGCTTGCATGCCAACCTCTGTTGCGGGGCGGAAGAGACGGATGCGCATCGCCATCTTTGTTGCAACTTCTCCGCTGACCATGCATAACAAGCGAGGCCGGTTCATCACGGCATAGTTGCACGTCGCTACAATACCCCAATAGAGCACTTACAATTGAAGCCTTTGGCACATATTAGAAAGGCCTTCCTGTAACAGTGACCCAAATTTAATAGGATTGATCCATGACAAAGCAGCTGATAAGAAGCATGGATTTGGGCTGAGCAGTTCTCTCAGCGTTCAACATGCCAAGGATTCTGCTGCCTTTGGCAATTAAAATGTGGCCTAACATCAATGCAACCTCGTTGAGGTCAGTGCAATGCTTTTATGGTGCCGACGATTGGGACTCAAATCCTGCACTGTCTGTAAGGAGTTTGTACATTGGCTCAGGTCCCCCTCCCCCAACCTTCTGTTGAGTGCATGACGTGACAATGCGGGGTTGGGAACCCCCTTAAATCGCCGGGTTGGCGATTTAATGGGTGTAGCGCATCGAATGACTCAAAGACCTGTTGACTCAAACCAAGGCTTTTATTAGCAAAAGACTGGCGTGTATTACATCGAGGTTGAGCAGTGCAGACTGCCCAACCTTCAGTATCAGGGGTGTAGGTTAAATGCGTGAATTGGGCTAGTGGGCCAGAAAGGTCCTGTTACTGTGCTGCATGTCTAAATTTAAAAAAAACATTAACAATTGAAAAATTAAAGAGAGGAGCTCAGAAAACATAATTGTTCTCTCCTTAAATAAAAGCACCTTTATATTTTAGGCTGATATTTGGTTAACTATGAGCCTTCAGCATTGAAAATTCACAGGTAAGTACATACATTTAGAGGTATCACATCAGCATCTTTCAGGGTAAGTGGTTGTGTTTGCGACAACATCAAGTAAAAGATTTTCAAAGGAACCTCCCTTTTCACCGTTCTGTCCACACATTGACCGTACCGTCTGATCCAATAGATCGTCAATTTTCAAATCTAACTGCTGCTTTTGAAAGAAATTGCTATGAACTTTGTTCATTCCCATCATTAACATTCATTTTTTTTCCTACCTCATGGCCTGCTTTTCTGCAATGTTACGCACATAGTTCAGTTCTGATGAATTTTCCTGGACTTGAGATGTCAACATTCTGACTCTCTCTCCCCCCACTTTTCTCTCTTCCCCCCTTCCTCCTCCCCCAGTCTATATAATAGTCGTATTTTTGGATTTTTTCTTTGCAACAATGAATTAAGAACAAGCAGGCACCTCCAGCTCCCATTCCCAGATATTAACATTGTGTTTAATTTCCAATTTGCTTTGATGTGCTATAATAGGCACAAGGAGTTGCCGTGATCATTGCCCGACATCTGTACCAATAAGAGGCAGAGAAGTAAAAGAGAGTCCTTTCAAACTGCCATGTAAAATAAGGTTAACCGGTAAATTTGCCCAGTTAGCACCCCGGTTACGCAGCAGTTAGAAAGGGTCCGACCCGGTTAACCCCGTCAGAATCCAACCTTAGAGGTTGTCAGGGAACCCAGTTAAATTTACTTTGATCGCGTCCAAGGGCGATTTGAACAGGAAAATGGCTGATCCACTTATTCCGGTGATGTCAGTGCTTGCGTGCGTGCGTCACCAGGCAGCCAGTATCTGGACATTCGGTAGTACTTCCGTTGAGTGCATGACGTGACAATGCGGGGTTGGGAACCCCCTTAAATCGCCGGGTTGGCGATTTAATGGGTGTAGCGCATCGAATGACTCCAAGACCTGTTGACTCAAACCAAGGCTTTTATTAGCAAAAGACTGGCGCGTATTACATCGAGGTTGAGCAGTACAGACTGACCTGCCCTTTATGACCTGCCAGTAGGTGTGGCTACGGCTCTCAGCCAATCACTACTACTATATGTAAATATATACAAATATATAAAATGATGATAGTATCTTGTACAATCAGAGTGGGTAGATTCCCCTGCAGTTGAAAAAGTGCTTCCAGCACCTTTGCCCCAGTAATCGCACTCGGCTCCCAGAAGGGCTTCCCAGGTGCTGCAGTTTAAAAGAGGCCAAAGTGTCCGTGGATTTGGCTCCTGCTCTCCTGCAGCCTCTGTGGTCACAAGTTCAAACCAAGTTCCAGATCTAAACCTCTGATATGACAGGTATGCTTTCAGTGCCTGAGGCCTTTCAGGAGCACTTCTTGTCTTTAGGCCCCTCTTAAATCCTGGTTCCGATACCAGGTTCCCATGAGCCAGTCACCAGAGTCCCACCATCTGTGTGGGTCTTTCGACTGCAAGTCGCCAGCCACCCACAGCCTATGTGGGTCCTTCAGCTGCTGAGCCCCTCGTTTTCCCCTCTTTGAAGTGGTCTTCTTGTCGTTCTGCCAGTGTAAGAATTGGTGAATAGCAGCAGGTTTCAGCGACACCACCAAATTCCATGAAAAGTCTTGTATTGAAACGCTCCAACGAAGAGTTGCCCGCAAGTTGATAACCTCTACTGTCACAAAATAAATGTCAGTTACATACCTTTGCATCCTATGGACGCTGCAAGATCTGCAGAGTTCCTTCAACATTTCTGTTTTCACTATATTCGCAGTATCTACAGACTATTGTATTTCATCATCTGCATCTGCAGGCTTTCTTGTTTAAATTATTTAAAAGCAAGAGGACCATCCTTGAAATAATTGGTTATGGTGATGCAACTTTTGCCTTACTAGAACCATAAAACACTAGAGCAGAGAAACAAACCCCTTTGGCCCTTCTAGTCAGTGCCAATCCATTTTTTTTCTTGTCCTACTGACCTGCATCCAATCCATACCTCTCTCATCCACATACCTGTCCAAATTCTTCCTAAGTATTAACATTAAATGTTAAAATTCACCACCTCCCTCCACTCTCTCTGTGAAGAACTTTCCCCTCACATTCCCCCTTTCACTCTTAACCCATGTCCTCTGGTCCTCACGTACCTACAGTGGAAAAAAACCCATCTATATTTACTTTATCTCCCTCATAATTTCAAATATCTCAATCAAATCACCCCTCATTTTTCGATGTTCCAGGGAACTAACATTCTAACTTGTCCCTGTAACCCAGTTCCTGAGGTCCGCGCATCATCCTAGTAAATATTCTCTTAACTCTTTGTATCTTTTTGATATCTTTCCCGTAGTTAGGTGACCAAAACTGCACACCGTACTCCACACCAATCATCCAGGAATGGTCTAGATGAAGGGGCTGGTACATATTCATATCTAGTGGCCGTCAATGGATATAGGTTTTGAACAGATGGTTCGGAGATGCCACATCTGTCAAGAAATACAACTGAAAAAACCCCCAAGGAGACATTAACCCATGGAAATGGCCACCGTAACCATGGCACTGAATTCATATTGATTTTTCTGGTCCATTTACGGGGGAAACTTTTCTGTTAATTGTTGATGCTCACTCCAAATGGCCGATTGTGTGGCGAATACAGTCACAAGACAATTGAGAGACTACGAGGTGTGTTTGCAGGTTATGGATTACCCATCGAACTGGCTTCATCCATTTGTATCAGACAGCTCCTGCAAAACTACAATATGTGGCACATATTGTTTTCACCCTACCATCCTCGTACTAACGGGGAAGCTGAACACTTTGTGCAGATTTTTAATAGGGCGATGAAAGGAAAGAAGTCATTAAAAAAATCATGGAGTCATAAAATGGCAGAATTTCTTGTTATCACACAGAGCATCACCTGCACTTCCCTATAAAACGCACACCGGCAGAACTGTTATTTGGATGCAACTTGAGAACCCCGACTTGCTGCAGTGCCCTCAAACATCGGACTTTATGTTCAGGAGCCAGCAAGAGCACTGGAGATAAAAGATCAAGTATTAGTAAGAGATTACAGGGAGAATAAAGAAACATGAATAAGAGGTGTGTTTCTCATGAAACCAAGTCCATGTTCATATTTGGTACTAGTGTGGGACAAGATATGGAAACGACACACCATCCAGTTAAGAGCATTCGAGGGCTCCATTTCCATTATGATTTTGGACAATCCCCCTGATGTTCCACTTTTGGCACAAACCCACTAGGTTGTCCCCAGTACTGGTTACTAAGACACCATCACTGGTGGCTGCACAGGGTCAAGATGATGGCCAAGCACTGGACACACAGCCAGTCACGTCAACCAGAGTGGAGAAGTTATCTGCTGCAGAACAGTCACATCCTGTTTGATGTTCTTCATCCGGAGAAGATCCAGAGAGAAAGGCCCCCACCTGTACCTCAAAGTCTATGTGCAGTGACTTAGACTTTTTGTGTTTCCATTTAATGCATTTTCAAGTTAGATTGTGTTGTATCTCTCGTTACAGTCATTAGTTGAAGTTATGCTTAAGTTCTCTGTAATGCTTACAAGTGTTAGCATATTTAAGTTAAACTTTATACATATTTACAAGCAAGCATAAAATATTATTTTGTAATGGGAATGTGCTTGCGCACATTATGTCACAAAAGGAGTTACATTTGTATAGTGTGTTCAGTTAGATGCTATCTTGATCAGAATAAAGAGTGCTTTCAGTTTCTCTCATGTGAGGCGATGCTGCCACCCCCTCTGACTCTCAAATGTTCTGGAGTTCATCCAACTCCAATTCCAATTCTTTAACTTGGCTTGACAGGAGCTGCAGCTGGATGCACTTCTTGCAAATTAAGTCATCAGGAATCCTGCTGGCTTCCCTGATGACCCATATTCTGCAAGAGGAGCATTCCCTTGTCCTTGCTCCTATTCCCACTGTTTATGAGAAGAGGAAGAAAATATATGATATCTAAAACCTGCCCTTACCTGCTGAATCTGGTTTGTTCCTTTCTTCCTTCAACTCCTACTATCTCTCACCAAAGCTTTACCACTCTGACTCAGTCCACTCTCTCAATAACCATTCCACTACACAGTACCTCACTTTTATATTGATTCACAGCTTCTATCTCCAATCAGCTTCCATCTGCTGCCTTGCACCTTTTTAAATTCTAACTGCTGCCACTCCACAGGTCATCTGACCTCTCTTGCTCCAATCAGCTTCTTCCTCCAATCAACTAATCAAGTGTTTGACCATCTACTTCAAGTATTACTTTTTTTTTGTGCTGGGATGATGGCCATCTTGCACCTCTCAATAGCAGCTGGAGTAATCATTACCGCTGATTCTGGGACTCCACAGAAATTCGGTAGGCCATCATGCATCTTCATTATCAAGGCTGTGCTTATTCTCAATTGAATGGTTTTATTCAAACATCTAGAACACTAGCTTTTATTGGCTAATAAATAAGAAGGAACCAAGTGCAGTTCACGTTTTGGAAGGTACACATGCTGTTGCTCAAGGGGCTCAGTGGAACACCATGTCCAAGTGGAACAAATGTGGTCCCTTAAATATAAAGGACATTTCCATAATTATATAAAAGGGTTTTTTTTTCATTACGTTACTCATGGACTTGGGTCTGTTCCTTTCCTATTCTATGCCACCCTTCGCTGGTACTCACAGATCAGATGCTGAGTATAAGACTGGCAGATTAGTGTTGGAGCACGTTTACCACAAGTTTTTCAAGTATTTGGATGCCTTCCTTGTAGCTGATATTTTACTTCCAGGGCTTGGATTCCAGAGGTCTGGAATCCTTATTAGTAAAAGGAAGCAGAAAGAGCCAGGTCAGTAGGTTTCACTGTCAGTGGCCAGATAGTAACGTTTCTTCCAGGCCTAACAACATTATTTTAACACAGTGGTTCCCAACCTTTTTCTTTCCACTTACATACCACCTTAAGTAATCCTTGTGCCATCGGTGCTCTGTGATTAGTAAAGGATTGTTTAAGGGGTGGGAAGAGAAGGTTGAGAATCACTTCTCTAGACCCGAATTGTTACTGAAATATTTTGCCTGAGAAAAATTGTCATTGGCCCATTTCCTTTGGAGTTATGAAACCGTGCACATTACGAGTTAATGAGGTACAATTAAAACAGTGGTTTTCAAACTTTTTCTTTCCACGTTAAGCAATCCCTTACTAATCATAGAGCACCAATGGCACAGGGAATACTTAAGGTGGTATGTGAGTGGAAAGGAAAAGGTTGCGAACCACTGACTTAACACAAATGGATTGGGCAATCCAATAACACCCCTGCCTCCATGCTTTCTCCATCCCAGTTATCTTGGACTGCTACTTGCCAACTTCTGCATTAGTCGATTAGCTTGCTGGTTTTTGGATGAGAAATGTTGAGCTGCTCTGAAAGACACACTAGTTCCAAATCCAATATCTTGTTTACCAGTTTCCTGCCTAAACTTTTTTCCTCCTCGTATTCTTTAAGACTCCAAGTAAATATCTCGGCCAACATTCTTTCATTTTCTTATCAGGTTCTCAAACTGCGATTTGGTTCTGTGTTATTTTTCATTCTTCCTGCACAATCTTTTTTTTCCCCAAACAATCATTATTTTTAACACAAAAGGGCTAAAGTCTCTAAAATGCCGATTTATCTTAACAAGTAACTTTCTGTTCTAATGTCCCTATAATGTTCTTATTTAATGGTCCATGTACAATAGCTTGTTAATTAACACTGCATAGCGAAGCGGTTGACAGAAATTATCACCGCCTAACTCACTCTCCTCGGATCACCAACTGCCAATGCTGGCTCTAGAACCAATATTTAAACATGCCCGAAACTACCCAGCATGCTCCTTTGAACATGCTGGCTCATGGCTCCAACTGCTAGCTACTGGCACTGAGCCAAACTTACATGTGCTGCCATGCTCCTTTGGCACCACATCTGTGCCAGTCTTCACGCCCGCACCCGCACGAAACAGTCAACATGACTACCAGCCCCTAATTATTATAATAAGACACTTCTGCTTGGCTTCCATCCATCGTGATCAACCTTGAGTATTCCGTCTCTGGGAGTCATTGGTTAGGTTACCAGTGTTGACTGAGTCTATGGAGGCCGATCCTAGAACAGCAGGCCACAGTAACTGCAAAAAAAGGGCATAATTGAATTGTTGTCTGCTGTGCTCTTTGTTTAGCTCTCCGCTCCTCAAACTGACTCAAGATCACTTTTTCACAAGCAAAATATATCAGTAACAATTGGGTCTAGAGCAGTGGTTCTCAACCTTCCCTTCCCACTCACCTACCACCTTAAGCAGCCCCTTACTAATCACAGAGCACCGATGGCATAGGGATCACTTAAAGTAGTATGTGAGTGGAATGAAAAAGTTTGAAGAGAATTTTCATGTCACACTTGCAGAGGTTCTTGAAGTGAAGCCAGGGTCTACCAACGTTCCTCTTGCCTGTTGCTAGTTCTCCGTAGAGTATGTCCTTTGGCCGTCCACTATCGTTCATGCGGCGGACGTGGCCCAACCAGCACAGTCTGCATTGTCTAAAAAGTGTGAATATTGCGGGAAGTCCAGCATGAGGGAGGACCTCAGAATTTGGGACTTTGTCTCTCCAGGTGATGCCGAGGATGAGTCGAAGGCCGTGCAGGTGACAACTGTTGAGTTTCTTTTCTGTCTTAGAGTAGGTGGTCCAAGTCTCGCTACCACACATGCATTGTGCACAGCAGTCTTGATCTTTGTAGTGAGTTTCTGATTCTCCTGGACCCGCGAGGAGAGTTGAGTTGTGATTGATGGTGCTCTGCCAATACACCTATTGATTTCAGCTGAAATAAGACACTGTGGGTATATTTATACTAATTACTATCCTGTACAACCTTTGACTTCATGTGTCCTAACCATATACCTCCAGTCCCTGTCAAATTGGTTTGACCTTGTATTTCATTTTGGGTTTTTTTTTTATTTTTAATTGCCAACTTTAAATCTTTCCTCCTTCTTGGATTTACTTGGCTTTTTTTAAATTCACTCACATCTTGTAAGGCTGTTTGGTATTGTCCAACCTGAATGATACTTAAGAATGCGGCGGTGAGCTAAAACTTTAAACTGCAGTTAACCTCTGGTAGAAAACAGACTGTTCTATGGAGGAATGTCCAGGATTTTGACCCATTGTTGATTTAGGATGATGAGATCAGGATAGTGTGTGATACTGGTGAACTTGGTAGTGGTTACATTGGTCTGGAGGCTAGAGGTCAGGTATATAGAATGAGGTATCAAAGAAGCCTCCTTGAATTACTGCTGTTTATACAGATTGAAGCTTTAATACATTTGAAGATTTTTTTATTGTCATGTAATAATACAGAAAATGTAATATTACATGAAATTGCCTTCTGCCTGTCGAAAGGCAGACACAGAGTCACCATTCGTGTTGCCTAGCACTCCTTACAGTAAGAAAGAAGAAAGAAAAGAAAAAGAGAGGCCCTTCAGAGTCAGAGTGTCCTTGGATTTTCCTCCGCAGCCACACAGACCCTGGTTCGATCCATCAGCAAGCCAAGCTCCAGATCCAAACCTCTGACACAATCAGGAAGCCATCAATGGCCGAGGCCATTCTTGGCCTTGACACCCTCTCGAATCTCAGTTCTGACACCTGGTTACCACGGACCCATCTATAGCAGCCCGCAGCCCATGCACGGCTCCAGCCCGCAAATCGCCTGCTGCCTGCGTAAGTCCCTCAGCCGCTGAACCCCTCACTGGCTCAAGCCATGTTCATTGTCCTGTAGGTTTGTCTCCTCCTCCTCTTGTCAATGGGGAGTGTTCTTCCATTTATTTTGCACCATCAAAGTAGAATGTTAAAGATAAAATGGTGGTGGAAGAAGGGGTGGTCATCAAGAGGGCTACTCAACCCTGGATATTCTCTTGAATTTTAAGTGTTGATGGACCTGTGATTTTCTGAACAAATGAAGACATTTCCGTTGCACACCCAGCTACCTTACAGATGCTGTGAAATTCATACATTTAAAAAAAACTTTAGACATACAGCATGGTAACAGGCTATTTTAGTCCACGAGTTCGTGCTGCCCAATTTACACCCAATTAATTTACATCTTCAGTATATTTTAAACGGTCCGAGGAAACTGGAGTCCCCGGAGAAAACCCATGCAGACAAGGGGAGAACTGTTAGGTCTGCTTTGTTCATGAATGAGTGAGACAAACACCAGACTGAGTCGAAATCAGGGTTCTTTGTTCTTTATTACCGGATTGTAACACTTGCAACTAAACATGTTAGTCGGAGAATGCATTCTGCCGTTATCAGCAAAATGATGATTTTTTATACCCTTGGATACGTGCTTAGAACATCATCATATCATTACTTGTCCAATGACTAAAACTGTTGCTATCCAAGTACAAGGATGCATTCACATCTTGTTACAGCCCTGCACAGGGTAACTCCTTACACATTCCCATCTCATGATGTTTTACCTTACAATCCCTCCTTTGTCCTCTTTAGAGGACAATCTCGCCCTGACTATGCTACCACCGCGTTACATTAGTTCGCCTATTATTGCCAAGCTCTATACGGGTTCTGTTCACAGGGTAGTTCGGCTGGTGGGCGAGGGCTCCCCCAACCCTCCTTTGCGTACACCCCCCATCCGTCACCCCGATCCCATTGCCCGTTTACAAGTTTCATCCCATTTGCCCCCAAGCAAAAAACTAGCTAACCCCCCGTACATTAGTAAATTCCCAAGTTAACATATGGTCTACAATCTAATTCATAATACTTGTTCTACAATCTGATTAATAATGTTTGTGTTACAATCAATGTTATAATATTTGTTCTACAATCAAGGTTATAATATTTAGGTTACAAGCAAGGTTAAAATTATATGTGTAACAATCTAATTCACAATCCCTCCTTCCCATCACATTCCCCTTCAGACTCCAGATCGATCTCAGCAACTTTCTCCGCCTCCTGTAATGTGAGATAGTCTTGCTCCACAGCCTGCACAGCTTGATATTTCGGAGGCAGTTCATCACGGTCAGCAAAGGCTCTCTCTATGGTCCTCGTGACCAGCGTTCGAATGCATGGAATACAACAACAGCCACAAGTGATAAAAATTGATACAGAAATGAACAAACCCAGCAAAAGTTGTCCTAACAATGTGCTCCATCTCCCAAACACTCCCTGTAACCAGGATAAAACAGGATTGGAGACTCCAGACTGGGCTTTTAATTCTTTCGCCAATGCCCTAAGTTTCGTTAACCCCTTAGTGAGTGATCCATCTGGCCCTGTGTTATTAGAGATAGAAGTGCAGCATAGATCTCCAAACATAGCACACACTCCACCTTTCTCTGCCAGGACCATATCAATCGCTATCCTATTCTGAAGTGTCATAAGGGAAGTTTCTGACAGTTGTTGATGTATTGCCTCAACAACGTCCCTGGTCAAATTTGCAAGGCGCTGGACATTATAGTGAATAAGGTTGATCCTATTAACATTCTTATTTACAGTGATGGGAAAAATTGCACTAAAAACAGGAAAACTTTCAAACCCAGCTGCAATCTCATCGGCTAATTTAAATTCGTCCGGAATATTCCGGGCTTGGCCAATGGCATCAATCCATACCCCATCAGGGTTCCTTCCTCCCGGCCCCAAGAGTCCAACACTCCTCCTTTTTCTCCACAGCCAACTCTCTGTGTGGCGCAATTCTAGGGAATCCTCGTCTCCCTCCTGCCTTTTGACAATCAGCACTGGCGCATTAAGGGTTACTAGAGCACACCGACCATCCCAGTTAGCGGGGAGCCAGTTGTACAGCACTCTTCCTCCACAAAACCACCAAATATCCGCCCTAGCCTGGGTCAAGCGGGTTGCACTACTGCTATGTGAGAGATCAACATGAGTCCTGCACGAGTCGCTGGGCAGCCAACCCACATGGAAAACGTGCGCTGCTGTGTTGTTGTTGGCAAAACAAGTAACATTAGTTATGCCTGTGGATCTAAAGACAGGGGGAGCTACATTAGCCGGAGCTATGGGAAACGTCTGTTCCCATATCAGACACCTATTCAGTGGGTTGGATTCTGACATTAGGTTCAAGGCGCAGTCCATAGCATCTGTCTCCTCAAAAATTGATCTGCTCATCCGTAATAATGGCCTTCCTCGGGCACAGACCCAGCAGTTTCCATACCCTGCTTGGTCCGCATATTTACCCATCTGATCTATCCAGGAGTTTGACTCATCAATACCTGTCTCAATTGCTATCTTCTCTCCCCTGGTCATCTTCGTACTGTCGAATTTTCTCACTTCCCCCTCTTTCGAAGTGGGTTTAATTATGTCCTTTGTGTTATCTGGGGAATGGCCCGCCACCTTAATTAGGCTCAGAGCCCGGGGAAGCATGACCGCCCTGACCAGTCTCCGTAAAACCAGATCATGACGGACGTTTTGTCCGGCAGCAGTCCGAAAATCCCTTCTTAGCCAGCCTGGTGCTTCAATATGTACTGCATTCCAAGCATATGCAGAGTCAGTATAAATATTAACTGTTTTACCTTCGCTAAGCCCCAATCCTCGTATGAGCCCTATCACTTCTGCTAACTGAGCTGATGCCGGTTGGGGAATGATAGAGGACTCTACAAGATAGGGTGCCTCATCCTCCCATCCTACCACTGCATAACCCGCCACATTACCCTCAGAATTTTTATGGCAACTTCCATCTGTAAATAACTCCCAGTCCACCTCCTCCATGGGTTCCTCAAATAGCTTTTCCCTCAGCTTGGAATCTACCTTGACTCTTGCTACACAGTCATGCGTCTCCATAAACCCCGAGTTCAATCCTCTAGCCATGTTGGAATAGTTGTCCCTGGGTGACCTGAAGGTGATGTGAGGACCCTTAAGGGCGTCCTCCATCTTAATGGATCTGTTGGCCGAAAAGCTGAAAGCATTAGACATTAAAAGGGCTGAGACACTGTGGTCTGTATTAACAACTAGGGGATGACAGAGAACAATATGCACGGTTTTTTGTATCGTTCTAGCTACTGCTGCGAGGTAACGGAGACATGGGGCTTTTCCTCTCTCTACATTATCCAGTCTGCAACTATAGTAATTTAGTACTTTCCTTCTTCCTCTATCTCTCTGATACAGTACTGAGCTAACAATGCTCTCAGTTTCAGCCACGTCCAAGTAGAATTCTTTACTGTAATCTGGATTAGCCAGGCTGATCGTTCTTCCCAGTTCTTGTTTGACACGCAGAAAAACCGCTTCACGTTCTACATTCCACCTGACTGGTTCTTTAAGCCTCCGGTGACCTATCTCTGTGACCATTTCCCTCAGACCTTGGGTCAGACTCACATATCCTGGGACATATGTTCGACTATACCCGCAAAGCCCCAAGAATGCCAGCATGTCTTGTACTGTAGTAGGTTTTCGATACCCTAGTATCATTTCTCTATGTGCCTCAGACATGGCCGTACCGTTTTTACCCACGAGTCTTCCTAGGAAAGTTACCACCCTCCTTCCGATCTGACATTTCGACCTTTTTACTTTAAATCCAGCCTCGCCTAACCCCTTGAGTAAAACTGCTGTCCCTGTCAGGCACTCATGTGGCGTTTTCCCTGCTAATAGTAGGTCATCTACATACTGAATCAGTGTAACATCTTCCGGGAGCTTTAATTTCATTAGGATTTCGCTAAGGGCCTGATTGAACAGTCCTGGACTGTCCTTATAACCCTGAGGTAATCTAGTGTATGTGTACCGATGTGCTTGGTAAGTGAAAGTGAACCAGTCTTGGCATTCCTCAGCTAATTTCAAGCAGAAGAATGCGTTTGCCAGATCAATGACAGTATAGTATTCGTGCTCCGGACTCAGAGCCCTAAGTGCTACATATGGGTCTGGGACTGGTCTCCCGATGGTCTTGGTAGCCAAGTTAATCTCCCGGAGGTCGTGTACCATCCTCCAGTCTTTTCTACCCTGTTTGGGAACAGGCATGATGGGCGTGTTCCACATACTGTCAGGTGCCGCCCTTAAAACCCCTGACTCCATTAACCCTTCTATCGTTCCTTTAATACCCTCCTCCTGACTGGGCGACAAGCGGTATTGTTTTCTCCATATTGGTTTCTGCCTGGGATTGGCCAATTCTAGAAATACCTCTCCTTTTATTACTCCCACATCATAGGGCCCCGTTGTCCATATATGTGGACTCAGATTAGAAAGATATTTGTCTGAGTCTCTGTGATCAATATTTTTCCTTCTTTCTACTTTCTCATTCACAACCTGGTCCCATGCTTCAATATTCAGTCTGACAAATTTTCCTCCCTCCGAGGTGGAATATCCCGGGATTTCTGTCTGCCTGTATTCACACCCTATCGCTTCCTTTACCATCGGACCCAGCTGTCGAGCGTGATGATCTTTGGCAATACCCAAGGTCACATGAGGCACACTTTCTACTCCTAAGCAGAACCACTCCATTTGTTCTTCTGTCATGACAACCATAGCAGCTATTCCCTCCTTACCTACAAAGATAAATGGACAATGTATCGTTTCTGTCTTCCCTTCTTTTAGAGAGTCCCACCTCTCCTCATATTCCTGGTCCGGGTGGATGGTGTAGTTTAATGTAACATGCATAGGATCTAGTGGATAATGGTAATCCCCATACCGAGGAATACTGGCCCTCCACTCAAAAAACTGTTTAATCAGCCCTGGGCCTGGTTCATCATACAGTAGCCGACTCCAGAAAATACTAACCTCCACAGAGTCTTCTGAAGCGTTAGATGGGGTCATTACTATAAACTGTCCTCCCCTTCTTATTGTATCCCCTGGGTATGTTAACCGAAGGCCCTTCTCAGAACATTGTATGGTTATTCCTAGTTTGGTAAGAATGTCCCTTGCTAATAAATTAATGGGGCAACTTGGCACAACCAGGACAGGCGTTTTAACCCTTTGTCGTCCAAATGTCATGTCGATGTTATCTGTATAGGGCTGTGTTTCCCTTATCCCGGAGAATCCTATTGTAGATAATGTTTTGCCCGAAAATGTGCTCCCTGGGGGTTTTTTAATCACTGTCGTAACTGCTGCCCCTGTGTCAACCATAAATTCAATTTTTTCTCCATTTACCGTCCCCCAAATTTTTGGTGGCTCCCAGGGAGGCGTGATTTTTGATTCTCCTGGGCACCTTCAATAATCAAATTCAGCACCTTCCTCAATATAGTCATTACACTGAGGTGCCTGGACTTGTTGATCACTCTGCCACCCCCCGATTCTCTGGGGCCCATCAATGTGTCCACCCCTACCCCTTGCTTGTCCTCTTAAGTTTCCTCCTCTTCCCCGATAGCCTCTAATAGAGGGTAATCTTTTTCCCCTTGCTCTCCCAGCCTCCGGACAGTTCCGCTGGTAGTGTCCAGGATTTTGGCAGTACCAGCATACTGCATGTTCCCCTCTATACATTGTACCTAGCTGTCTTTCCCAACCATTTCTTACTTGGGGTCCCGGATTTATCACTGGCCCCATGACCTGTGGGACTATCTGTTGGGCCGCTAATTTAACCCCTATATGTTCTATGGCTCTCACCAATTTATCGGTTGTCTTGTCCACCTCCTTCTGGGACGCACTTTCTGACTTAGCATGCTCTGATTGACGATGTCGTTTGATTGCATGTGTCAGGTGTCTTTTCCACAAATCCTCTGACATTGTCTCTAATCCCACAATGTCCCTTAATTTTGCTTGAACCGTAGCAGGTAGTCCGTTTATTATCCCATTACGAAAGTGAGCCCTTCCTAAGGGGCTGTGGTTGGGTCTTTCTCCAGTCCCTGTTTCCCATAAGTCCCATGCTCGAGTGAAATACTCGTGTGCAGTCTCTCCTTCCTTTAGTTGAAGGGTTACCAAGGCATCCAAACTATAGGGTGTAGGAAATGTTTCTCTAAGTGCTTCCCAAAATTTATTCCGAAGTGGGTTAAATTCTATTTCATCCCCCAATTTACTGCTTCTTACAATTCTCTCTATTTGCTTCAGGGCCCCTTCTGCCTTTAATTTTATCATGATAGTTCTGACATCTGCGAGTGCTAATTGTTCTTGGCAGGTTTCTCGCTCAAAACAAGAAATCCATGGACTAGCCCCATTACTCAACGGAGGTAGTTTTTTCATTAAACTCTCTAAGTCCATTCGTGACCAGGGTAAATATTTTTGAGTTCCCCGTCCCGTGATCAGTAATGGGCATTGATATCTCAATTTTGGGGATTTCTGCTCCTTCTTTACTCTTGGCATGCATTTATTTATCCCACCTTGTTCTGACTCTTCTTCGTCACTGTCACTGTCCCTATCAGCTTCCAATGTCTCAGGGTCAAAGGTATATTGGTCACGTTCATCTCTAAGATAATCTTTTCGGCCATAGTTTAGTTGTTTCACATCTTTCTCTTTTGTCCTAACTATGTCCAGGTAGGCATGTCTATTTTTCTCCCTCCCGAGTCTTTTCCTTTTACTTTCCTCCCATGGTGGATCGTATCTCGTTTCCTCATCTGTACTACACTTTTCGTCCTTTACTCCTATTACCATTCCTTCAGCTTTAATTTCTCCTGACAGTGTTGTAGTTATCTTTTCCACTTCCTTAAATACACCTACCATTAATTATTTTTGATCCTCACTGATCTGCCCCAGCACATTAATATCTCTGTTTAAGTTTTTAATGTTATCCTGAACCTTTTTCATGTTCCATTTCTGTATCTCTAACTCCTTTTCTATTTTCTTGGACTCCAGAGGGGTCTCCACATCTATTACTCCCCCTTCTATTTTTATTAAAGGGGCCTGTACCTCGTCTGATGTGTCCCTATTCCCGAGGTTCTTGTCACACCCCAGTGTCTCAATATCTGGATATAAGGGACGTGACTCCAGGATCCCATCTGGGGTGCCAGGGGCACCTTTTGACTCCACATATGTATAGGGCGGGGGTCTACAAGCTATTTCTACAGGGGCAGTAACAGGTGGGTTACCAGGGAGACCAAATTCTTCAAATAGAGCTAGGACATCGCGGTACTGAATCTCCTTGTCTCTCACCCTCTTTTTTGCTGACTCGCGATTAAAGATTTTGTTTTCTGTGTCCTGTTTTGTTTCTTCCAGCTTGTCTAAGACTCTACGTTTTAAAATTTTGTTTCCCTCACCTGTCAGGAACATCTCAGTGCCCCCGGGTAACCAACCCCTTTTCCTCCAGCGGTCTACACATTTTCGGAGCATTTTTATGTTTTTCCAATGCCGCATTACTGGTATTTCGCTCCTCTAATTCCTGATTAATTTCCTTAATAACTTGGTCAAAAGTCTTAGCAGGCAACTGTACAGCCATAGCTGCGGGACCGCTTTCTAATGCCTGTTTTAATTTAGGTTCTTGTCCGTTTAGGGGATCTATGTCAACGAAAATTGCTTTTAAAAATGTCTCCTTGCAAGCTGGATGACTAATATCTTTTAAAGGAACAGTCTCTAAGTCTTGTCCTCCAATTGACTTCAGACTGTCCTGTATACTCTGATTGCTCGTTTTCCACTCTCTGTTTTCCCAAAGGGGTCTGAAAGTTAAATTACAACTAGAAAACCAAATATTTGGGCTATACTTTTGTCCTGTTTCCCTGTACCAATCTATGAATTTACGTAACTTTATCTCCTTGGTGATGTTGGGAATACCCTCATTTAACTTATCAAAAGTATTTCGAATAAACCGGGTGTCTCTTAGGAGTTTGTCAACTTTTTCATTAATATCTCCTACCTGATCCGGACACAGCTGTCGCAGCCTTCTGTCGTCGTTCTTGTTCACCAGGCAGGCGTCCCTGAGTACTTTTTTTTTTTTCTCAAGGTCTCTAGTGTCTGCTGTGGTATTCCACCACGGCGAATTGGGGAAATAAATTCTTAACTTCTCAAGTGTACAGACATTATCATACCTACCGGACATTTATAAGTCAGTCTCTCAGATACAATTGAGGCCAATAAGCCTGAACCTTTGTTTTCTTTCAAAGCCCAACCTTCACGTGGGAGATTTCTCCTCTTAATAACCAGTTTAGGGCAGAAAACTCAGGTCCTCAATTGTTTTTAGACCACCTTCTCACTCTATTGGACTTTGCAACGACACAATAAAGACTTTTAAACTCTAGTAGTTTCTTGCGAAGCACTTAATAAATGTCATTCAAACACCTTAAGGACTTTTATCTTGTCTGTAATCACTTACGTGTTACAATCCTGGCATGCGACCTTCAATTGTGGTCGTCTAATTTGTCCGATCTCCAGTTCTTACTGACAATCATAAAGATTTTAAAAAAAAAAAAAGAGAATTTTGTTAAAACAGGCTTCTCTGGACCTTTTTATCAGCCGGCTGAGATGATTGTCAGAAAAAACAGAAACCGTCGTCCAGTGTTCACTCACCCATCACGTCGGGGTCACCAAATTGTTAGGTCTGCTTTGTTCATGAATGAGTGAGACAAACACCAGACTGAGTCGAAATCAGGGTTCTTTGTTCTTTATTACCGGATTGTAACACTTGCAACTAAACATGTTAGTCGGAGAATGCATTCTGCCGTTATCAGCAAAATGATGATTTTTTATACCCTTGGATACGTGCTTAGAACATCATCATATCATTACTTGTCCAATGACTAAAACTGTTGCTATCCTTTCCCTGCTAGCTTCCTGCCTCTCAATCCATCAATGTCTCTCTTATCTTGTAAGTACAAGGATGCATTCACATCTTGTTACAGCCCTGCACAGGGTAGCTCCTTACACATTCCCATCTCATGATGTTTTACCTTACAGAACGTACAAACTCCTTACAGACAACACAAGATTTGAACCCTGGTCCCAATTGCTGGTGCTTTTAATGGTGACTGGGTCCAAATTTCTGGTCAGTGATGATCCTAAATTGTTGTTAGTTTAAGTTTATTATTTGTAACAAAATGTCCAGTGCAATAAGATGAATTCTTCTGAACCAGACTAACAGGTAATCTCTAAAACCCATACAGCTGTGTAAAGACCCCAATTGTGGACCAATTGTCCAATTAAGGACAATGAAAAAAAAAATTAATTAGCACCAAGCAAGCACAGCAGGATTGCTAAGGGGTTCATTTGAGAACTTGATGGTCATAGGGAAGAAACTGACATTAAGCCTGTTTGTGCATGCTTTCATACTCTTAACTCTTCTCACTGATGGGAGAAGAGAGGATGTCCGGGGTGAGATGTGTCCTTCATTATGTCCTCTGCCTCTCCCTTGCAGCGGGATGTAGGTGGAGTCCACGGAGGGGAGGGAAGTTTGCGTTAATGCTCTGAGATGAATTTGCTACCTTTGGCAGCTTCTCTTGATCTCCAATAAAGCAGCTGCCACACCATGCATCCAGCAAGTCTGCTTTTGGCGATGCCTCTGCAGAATTTGTTGAGGGATAAGAGAACATGCTGAGCTCCTTTTTCTTCAAGGAAAGCAGAAGTGTTGGTGCACTTTCTGAACTGTCATGTTAATGTGTTTGTCCTAGATCAGGTCATGGGAGAAATTTAAAGCAAAGGACTCTAAATTAATCTTTTAAAAAATTTTTAATTTTAATTTAAACATACAGCATGGTAACAGGCCATTTCGGCTCACGGGTCCGTGCCACCAAATTTACATCCCATTAACCTACACCACCATACTCTTTTGACTCAGCATCATTAATGTAGATTCTACCCTTCTCCTGAAGTTAATGATCATTTTTTTTGGCTCATGTTAAGAGAGGCTGTTATCTTGGCGCTAAGCCACAAGACTCAATCTCTTTCCTGTATTCTGTATCATTGTTATTTGATACCCAGCCCACTACTGCGCCATCGGCAAATCTGAAGAATGGTTGGAATGGTATTTAGATGTTATAGTTGTGGGTGTAGAGGGAGTATAGTCAGGGACTGAGTGCACGTCTTTGAAGAATGCCAGAGTCTTGTGTGATTATTGAGGAGATGTTACCCATCTTTACTGATAGTGGTTTATCAGATGGGAAGACAAGAAAGCAGCTATAGAAATGGGTTTTGAAGTTTCAATCCCATTGTGTAATGAGTTTGCTGGAGTCCATGGTATTGAAGGCAGAACTCTAGTCAGTGAACAATTGTTTAACATAAGCCCCTTTCACACTTGCCAGTGATCCCAGGAATCGAATGCCAATCGGCCTTTAAAGTGGCAAGTGTGAAAGCAAAATCTGCTCAGCGCCGGCGTCAGATGACATCATCTCATGCCGGGAATTGCCGGCCTCAACCTTTAGTACGATCCCTGGCGCCTGCAGACGCCAATGTTGGGATCAGGTAAGTGTGAAATGGGCAATTGCATTGCAGGCACTTCCTATTAAAGATAGAACAGACCAAACAATGGGGATAAGCCCTTGCAAGTGTGAAAACGTTCAGTGTCCCAGTTAGGAGTGGTCTTGTGTGAAAGGCCAAAGCCCCCATTCCTATCTTGGGACACTGAACGGCCGATTTACTGGGATGCAATTGTAAAAGGGGCTTTATGTGTCCTGTTGATCGCACATTCCAGGGCAGAATTGGGGAGATAGAGTCTGCTATGGATCTTTTTGGCTAGTAGGCAAATTGAAGCAGTCAAGTCTACCTCGCAAGCCATGACCAGCCTTTCAAAGCACTGGACGTCAAGCCACTGGTTCATAATAATTTTGGATCATTATTATGCTTTTCTTTGATATTAATATGATGTGGACTTCCTGAAGCAAATTGAAGCTGTGGTCTGTTGTCGGAAGTGATAAAAGATGCCTGGGAATGTCAAAACAGTAAAAACTCATTGCTGGATGAATGGAGCAGGTCAAATAGTGTACTTCGCATGTTAAAGATAAAGAAACATCACCAACATTTTGGGCTTCAGCCCTTCATTAACTCAATTCAAGACAAGTTTTGATGAAGAACTCAAGCCCGAATTATTGGCCACATCACTTTATCTTTCCTCTGTAAGGTACACTGGCTTTTTTTTAGTATTTTATTTAAAATTTGTAACATACCTGCATTCAAGTATATTTTAAAATACAAATATAATGACATATTGTGTATCAAATACATGTTAATAAAACCCCAACAACCCCTCCCCCTACAGTCCCAAGCAAAAATGAAATGAAAGAAAGAAGAAAGAATACATAGTGAAGTGTTAGAAGAGAAAGAAAGAAATAAGAATAAGAATGAAAGTGGACTGCTGCAAGTATTAATATCCATCTAATCTAAAAATCATATCTATTTCATCATTAATGGGATTCAACACAGGTCTTAGAGGCTGAGAAGAACATTCAGAAATCTAAAAAAATTAAGCAATTTTGTAGATACTGGTGCCAAATTTGTAAAAACATGTCGTATTTTTTTCCTTAAATTATATGTAATTTTCTCAAGGGTTACACAACCGTACATTTCCCCATTCCATCGTTCCAAACTTAAGTGTGAATCTGATTTCCAAGCAGGTGCAACACACTTTCTGGCCACTGCTAATGCAATTTTAACAAATTCTATCTGATATCTAGTTAATTTCAATTTGCATCTTATCCCTATAATGTTAGCTAATAAAAATAATTCTGAATTTAGTGGAAATTGGAATCCTGTAATTTGTTTAAAAAAAAATTGCTAATTCCAGCTATAAAAGTCTTACTTTATTGCAAGACCATGTTGATTGTAAAAAAAAGTTCTCATCTGATCTGATAAATCTGATTTCATTTTATTTAATTTCTGTGGCGAAAGGTATAGCTGATGTAAAATATTATATTGTATCTGTCTATATCATATGTTTATTGTATTAGTCATAAATCAGTCCAATTCTTCTAATTTATTATCACATTTAAGTCTGACTCCCTATCTTTGTCTAGATTTATGAATCCCCGATTTACGGGTCCCCACCTGAAGTAAATGATAAGTTGCCAAAATAAATTTCTTTGTATTTCCCTTTCTTATTAGAATCTCTCTACTTTTGTAGGTACATTGAAATACCCAACTTCTCACTTAGGTCTCTTCTATTTTGAAAATGGCAGATTATCTTCACATGGAAATATGAAATGGGAGGTTTACAGCTCCCTAATTTTAAAAATAACTATAGAGCAGCTCAAATGAAATTTCTTACCTCTGTTTTTTGAAGAAGGGAAAAATCAGCTTGGTTAAAAATAGAATTAGATAACAGAGAAAAGATTTTATATATAAATAGGATGCAAAATTAATGATTGCTGAAAGAGATAGCCCTTTATTGAAACATTTGATTAAAATTTTGTATAATACGAATATAGAAAATGGAATAAGGAGTTATCTCTTGGAACTCCTTTGACTCAACCTTGTACATTAGATAATCAAATTTTTGAAATTTGGTCACTTTAAGGGATCAGATATGTTGAAGACTTTTATGAGCAAGGGCAATTGATGCCATTTGAACAACTTAAGAATAAATATGGTATTCTTAATAATATGATAAGGTGCACTGTTTAACCTGCAAAGTTTCTCCAGCATTGTGTTTTTACTTCAATCATAGTGGCTGCAGGCTTTTGTGTTTTACTCCTGTGTATATTCTCCATTTAATCAATGCATACTCTCAGGACACATCCAACCTAGGATCTGAATGTTTGTGCCAGGGCCCTTCTGGATTTTAAGGGCCAGATGAGTGTGTCCCCACTGAATTGTTCAGAGTTTTACCTTTCCAGAGGCCCTGGGTGAAAAATGACATCCAGATCCTGCTGAGAGTCAGATTACTGGCTGAGTCCAGAGATCCAGAACACCACACAAGGTGCAGGTACAACCTAAGGTACGACTGGGTGAAGTGGAGATTTGCGAAATGAATGGAAACAACGAAGGATACCCAAGAGCTGTGGCCTAAGTAACATAACCTGCTACAAAATCAAATCCAGTGAAGTAGGAGAAAATAAAGCTTTCCTCCCAGATGAGCTCGATGTCTTCCACACCCATGAGAACAATGAAGAATCATGAAAACCTGTGACGACCAACTGACCAATGTATTCACAGAAGGTTTCAACCTCCCATTCCATCAAAGTGTTGTACTCACCTGTTTCAAACAGGCCTCATCGTATTGGTGCCTAAGAAGAGTATGGTGACCTGCCTAAGTGCCTACTGACCAGTGGCACATGTATCAACAAGCGTGAAGAGGCTGGTGTTGAAGCACATCAGCTCCTGTTTGAGTAGTGACATGGATACATTGTGGTTTGCCTATTGCAGCAACAGGTCTACACTGATGCCATTTCACTGGCTGTACACAAAGCCCTGGATCACCTGGACACCAAAGATGCATACATCAGGATGCTCTTTATCGACTACATTTAACACCATCATCCTCTCAAAACTGATCGCCAAACTCCCATTTCCTGACTGTGTAATTGGATTTCCTCATTCCCCAGACTCCAATTAGTGCAGATTGGCAAGATCAACTCCTCCATAATCTCCATCAGCACTGGAACATGAGAGGGTTGGGTATTTAACCCCTGCTCTACTCGCTTTACACCTATGACTATGGCTCGGTATGACAAAGCTACCATTTACAAATTTGCTGATGACACCACGGTAGTGGGCTCTATAAAAATGGGAGATGTAAAACTTGGCTGAATGATGTACTACAACAACCTCTCACTCAATGTCACAAAACCAAAGAATTGATTGCAGACTTTAGAAAAGGAAAACCAGAGGTGTACGATCCAGTGATCATCGGAGGAGGGGTGGAGAGGGTGAGTAAATTTAAATTACTGGGAGTCACTATCAAAGTTATTCACCAAATACTTTAATAGGGACCAATCTTCTAACTCAAAGCAGTCACATAGGATGTTATCTGTGTTCTTGGACCAGCTTCTGCTCAGCATCTGCTTCTACACAGATAGTACCAGCACACTCTGATGACCTGACTTCCCAAAGTCTGGAATTGAGATGGAATGGCAGGAATTCTTTATAGATATGTTGCAGTAGTCCAGGGTTTTGGAACTTCTAGTGGGACAGGAGATGTACTGGAGAGCATTCTTGAGGCTGGCTTGGTTGAAGTCCCCTGGTCTCAGGATACTTTGTTTTGAGGTTGTTGCTAGAAATGAATGGTTCATTTCTTGCTTCATGTTCACCTGAGGTAGAGTGTAGAGAGCAGTCAGTATATCTAAAGAGAATTGTTGTGACAGGAAGTAGCAGCAGTGCTTCACCATTGGTTATTCCAGATCCAGGGTACAGGAGCTCTTCCAGGATGGACATGCCTGAGCACCACATGCTGAGAAAGCAAACGATGGGTTCAAATATCAAAGGTACATGGTTGGAGGGAACCAGTTATTTTAATTTAGAGATACACCATGGTAACAGGCCCTTCCGGCCCATGAGTCCATGCCAGCCAAATACGCCCATGTGACCAATGAACCTATTAAACCCTGGATGTCTTTGGAGTGGTACATGCCACACAAAAGATTATTTCCACTGCTCAGCCCAAGCGTGTAAGGTTGCTCAGGCCCTGTGGCACATTAGATCTCATTCCCTGAGGTAATTGTTCATTTTCTTTCAAGAAACTTGTTTTTAGCTCTCATCTTCAGTTAGGGCATTGGGTATGAAAGTTGGGAAGTCATGTTGCAGCTGTATGAAACTTTGTTTAGGCCACTTTTGGAGTGTTGTGTGTTGTTCAAGTTGCCACATGACTGGACGGAGGTGCTGGGTTTGGAGAGGATGTAGAAGAGGTTTCTCCAGGAAATTGCCTGGATTGGTAAGTATTAACTGTTAAGCGATGATGAACAGACCTGGATTCTTTTCTCTGGATCTTCAGAGTTTGAGGAGTGACTTATAAGAGACAAAATTAAGGTGGTCTTTATCCCAGGGTGCAAATGTCAAAGGCTGGAGGACATGGGTTTAAAGAGACACAGAGTTTAAATGTCATTTTTTTTTACACATAGAATGGTAGGTGCCTGGAATGTGTGGCCAGGGGAGGTGGTAAACCAGATGCAACAGCAATATTTGAGATGTATTTAAACCGACATATGAACAGGCAGGGAATAGAGAGATACAGACCATATGCAGCCATGTTTGATTGGTATTGGTATCGTGTTTGATGCAGACATGGTGAGATGTGGGCTGTTTTGTGCTGTCATTCAGTGGTTCTAAGCACCCACCCCCACCTCATCCAACACCCCCCAAATTCCAAGATCCCCATGTTTATGCTCTCTCATTCTTCAGCTTTTTCAACCATTATTCATTATTTGAAGAGAATGGGTCAAATATTCTATTGTAAAGATAGCATATGCACGGGTAGTGCGTTGCACTGTTAATCTTGGGTTTTGAGGTTATGGTTGCTCCTGCGTGTCTGCAGACGGACTCAGCCTGCCGTCCAGTGGCTCCCTTTCAAGGAGCCTGCCATTCAAAAAAGATTGAAAGAGAGATTCTTTTATGACTGGTGCTAACATCCTGTGAGCAATGCTATGGGACACCTACTCAACTATTTATGTCAATCATACATCATGTATCCAGCACGTCAATTGCTTTTCTTATAATCTGTCAAAACAGCTAAGTTGGAATGCGCTTTTTTTTTTAGTTTTATATGCCTGAACATCTTTATTTTTTCAAAGTGTAATAACTTTCTGAATTATTTCGTCCCACTCTAGATGTTCTGTCAGGTTATTCTCAGTGTTTGCTGCAGTTGCATGAGTAACACATTTAATAATAATTGTCAAATTATGCAACAATTGCTTTGGCACTGCCGGGTTAAATTCATTTGTGCATTTTTCAAAGTTTCTCTGTTTCTGCTCAAATGCATCTAGCTCAGTAAGATATTTCTCTCACTGCTTTGCAGCTTCACCATTTACAATCCTTCCACTTTCGTGTTCAAAAGCACACTCTGTTCAACAACACTTCAGGCAAAGATAAAGGTTCCATTACTGTCACGTAATACTACATTGAGAACGTAGCATGCATGAAATTCTTTAACTTTACCGTAAGGCAGACAGAGAGTTGCCACTTTGTCCAGCACCCCTCACAGAAACCTACAGTGCCTGGTGTTCTTAGAAGGTCTCCCCTCCGAGCACTGACCTTCTAAGCTTCAGAGATCAGAAAATCCCGGGCGTATTCAGGGTATTAGGTGCTGTGGATACTTATTACTAATTCCTATACCTCTTTCCTCTCACTGTTGAAGCTTGGCGATTTCAGATTTGCTGGAGGACTTTTGAATTGAGCAATGCCAGGGACGCAGAGGAAGGAAGCACAGAGGGCTTGTTACCAGGGCACCATTGCTCCAATCCTGACCTCTTCAAAGGGTAATCTCTAAGAGGATGCAGGTTTACCAAGACAGCAATCTATCACAGGGATTTTTGGCCTGTGCTTCAGATTTAAATAGTACTGAAGCTGTTCGGCCAGGCAGTGACAAGGTCACATCTATTCAACTTTCTGACTTGGGATTCGTCCAGGCTGATGCAGTCTATCCTTGCCATATGTCCCTGTTTAGTGCAAACTGCAGAATTACTGAGATTTAGAACAGCTGTGAGAAGAAACAACATATTCCACCTTTCCTGTAGACTGGATAATCCAGGCCTCACTTGAGGGTTTGCCAGCGTTCGCAGCCTCCACAAGGTTCAGGCTTACTTTCAAAGCCCAGAATTCATCATCCAGTTTTTCTGTGTTATCTAGATGCCATACCCGTGTGTTGTGATAAGCACCAGGATACAGTAGATGAAAATTGACCTGTTCAAAAATCATCTTGGTATCTACAAATGCCCTCATAACAGAGGAGATTTACTTTGTCTGGGCAAAATCCACCAAATGCACAAGATGTGAAACAAGTTCAGCATGATCTTCCAGGCCAACATCCCCAGCCTGTTTACTTAGTTATATCTGACAGACCATAATGTTTATGGTTATGTTCAACACTAGAATACTACTGCTGATGTTGTATTCAGACTTCTGTCATGGAAGGAAATTAGCAGGCAGAGAGCAGAAAAAACTTCCTTGAAAAAGTAATTCAGGAACATGCAAGCTTGTGTTGAGGCCTCACTGAGGCTCAGCAGAAGTAGCACGTTGCCGAACAAACTACCCACCCACCCATTCCCATGGCCCTCTTGTTCCCCATTTGTAAAATACACCCCAATTCCTACAATAGCCTCATTAAGGACTTCAGAGAATATAATTCTGAAATGGAAGCATCTTGTGGAAAATTAGGGTCACTGAGATGGTGCTTAAGAGGGAGAGATGCACTGGTGTTGGAGTCCTTTAACATTTTATTAAGTATTTAATACGATCATTCCCAAGATGTTAGTGGAGAAGTTGTCCTCACTGGGACTCAACAGCCCTCTCTGTTACTTGGTTCTGGACTTCCTCAAGGAAAGGCACAGTCTGTCTGAGTTGATAGCAGAACGTCAAACACTGTCAAGTTGAGCACTGATGCACCTCATGGCTGTGTGCTCAGCTCGCATCTGTTCACGCTGCTGACCCACAACTGCTTCGCCAGATCCAACTCCATCAGTGTCATTAAGTTTGCAAATGACACCATGGTGGTTGGCCTCATCTGCAACAACGATGAGTCGCTCTACAGAGAAGAGGGGGAAGATCTCGTGAAATGGTGCGAGAGTAACAACCTGAGGCTCAGTGTGGGCAAGATAACGGAGATCATTGTGGACTTCAGAAGGACCAGGAACAACTATTCTCCACTACACATCAACAACTCTGTAGTAGAGAGAGTGGAGAGCACCAAGTTCCTTGGAGTTCACTTAACAAATGACCTATCATGGACACTCAACATCTCTTCACTTGTCAGGAAGGTGCATTGAAACCCATGCTGTCTAATTACAAACAATTAACCTACAAACATGTGTTTTTTCTGAGGAAATTGGTGCACCAGAGGAAAACCCATGCAGGTCATGGGAAAAGCGTACAAACTCCTTACAAACAGTGCCAGATTCTAACCCGGGTCACTGCCACTGTAATAACATCACGCTAACTGCGTACTAACATTCCTGTCCCTGTTTCTCTTGGCAATTTCTTTTTATTTATCACCAGAAACATTGTTTTGTTGATGCTCCTTTAAGGGCTGAAGCCCTGATATCCCTCTTGGGCATCCAGTTGCCAGTGGTTACACAGGAGGCTTTGTTCGTGGATCTGAAAAAAAAATGCATGACTGTGATCAGTAATCACAATCTTTTGATAATTTTTCAAGCCAGCACCAACACTGGATAGTACAATATTGTATTGGTCTGATTTTGGAGCAAGTGAATTTCTGGGCCCTCATTTTAATGTAAGTTAAAAACAAGTAGCTGGAAATTTCCAAATAGTCCCAACTATTGTTTGATTCTAGTGGTTTTTCTTTAGTACACTATATGCAAAACAATGTGCTAAATATTGTATGAATTCTTACCACACTCCACAATTAGACCATGTTTTGAGTAACATTGTGCAAGATCTGGGATGTTTTAGAAATAATCTTGTCAAACACGGTGCAAAGAAAACCATTTAGTACCAATTTAAATAAAATTTCCCAGGTCCTTGGGAGCAATCTGCTACAGAGTTCCCTTTGGGTAAACTAATCCACTCGGTGAGCTGGAAAATGTTTCACTTACTTCCGTTTTACAATGGTGTAGAAACCAGTTCTTGTACAAACAAAATTTGGCTGAGTGCTCTGGCTCCAGATATACCCGTGTCTTTTCTCCTTTCAGCTGGTAGACATCACTTTTCACTTCAGCTATGGGATTATTTGGCTGGAACTAAAAAAAAAATTTTTGGCCAGTTTCCTGCTCAGATTTTAGAACTTCTTATCTTCCTCTTCCACAAATGACATGAAATCTTGACCAAGTCACCCTGCTTTGGCTCTCCTCTGGTTTCTGCAGGATCCTCAGTGTCCTCATTGTAAACCAATTGTTATGAATACCGCTGTTAATCACACATTGATGATCATTCTCTGAGGGAGCTTTGAGTTCTTTAGTTAACTTTGACTACCCTTGAGTCGATATATAGTTTAACTGTTTATCTTTTCTTTGGCTTGGCTTCGCGGACGAAGATTTATGGAGGGGGTAAAAAAGTCCACGTCAGCTGCAGGCTCGTTTGTGGCTGACCAGTCCGATGCAGGACAGGCAGACACGATTGCAGCGGTTGCAAGGGAAAATTGGTTGGTTGGGGTTGGGTGTTGGGTTTTTCCTCCTCTGCCTTTTGTCAGTGAGGTGGGCTCTGCGGTCTTCTTCAAAGGAGGCTGCTGCCCGCCAAACTGTGAGGCGCCAAGATGCACGGTTTGAGGCGTTATCAGCCCACTGGCGGTGGTCAATGTGGCAGGCACCAAGAGATTTCTTTAGGCAGTCCTTGTACCTTTTCTTTGGTGCACCTCTGTCACGGTGGCCAGTGGAGAGCTCGCCATATAATACGATCTTGGGAAGGCGATGGTCCTCCATTCTGGAGACGTGACCCATCCAGCGCAGCTGGATCTTCAGCAGCGTGGACTCGATGCTGTCGACCTCTGCCATCTCGAGTACCTCGACGTTAGGGGTGTGAGCGCTCCAATGGATGTTGAGGATGGAGCGGAGACAACGCTGGTGGAAGCGTTCTAGGAGCCGTAGGTGGTGCCGGTAGAGGACCCATGATTCGGAGCCGAACAATGAGATAGACAACAGACTCGCCAAGGCAAATAGCGCCTTTGGAAGACTACACAAAAGAGTCTGGAAAAACAACCAACTGAAAAACCTCACAAAGATAAGCGTATACAGAGCCGTTGTCATACCCACACTCCTTAACTGTTTATACTGATAGGGCATTAAACATTGTACCAACCCTCATTTCAAGCTGTTGCCAGTTTTCTGTACAGAGATCTATTTTAGATCTCAGCTGGCATGCATTATTGTTTGTAGTTTCTTTTAAATTTAAATCGTGGCAAAACTTTCTCCATCTTTTGACTTCTATGGACATTTCTTGACTCAGCTTCCATGTCACTCCCCACAGCTCTTCCCAGAAGAGCAAGTTCTGCACGCCACCCACTGGGGGTAGAAGTGCATTCCAAATTAGTTACCTGACTTTCTTTTTCATGACTTCAGTATGATCTGGTTGTATTTGTGTGCTCATGGGTGCACAGGTTTGTGAGTGTGTGTGTGTGTGTGTGTGTGTGTGGTGGGGCTGGAGGAGCACTGTCTGCTTGTATTTGTACAGTCAAATGATGATAAACTCGGCCTTGAAGACACTTGAAACGCTGTACTCTCCATTTTATACATTTCAACTAATTGTTGCGATGTGAAGGTATTCCATTTACTCACCACATTGCAATTATTGTCTCGTAATGCTACATTCCGAATGTAACATACGTGAACTTCTTTAACTTTTGTCTGCCGTATGGGACTTTGTCCAGGGCCCCTCAGGAATGAACTCACGACCCCTGATTTATCAGGGCAGCGTTCTAACCACTGAGCTATTGGAGCCCCTCAATATAGTGTGCTGGTTATCAGGTTTACATTTTATTCCAAATTTTCTTCAACGTAATTAATCTATTTATTGACTGTGAGTTATTGGAATTTGATTCAAATATTAACCAAGATAAAGAAGGAGGCTCAGAAAGATCCTAAAATCCTTATTAAAGTGCCGCAACAGAAAGCAGTCACAGCGTTTCCATTTTGTGTTTGTCATTCATTTCTTCAAAGTATTTGATGGAATTTGGCAGGAAAGCCATTGTGTGCACTGGGAATAAGGTAAAATTTCTTAATTGAGCACAGCTGTCCAAGATTCCTCTTGGCTGTTAACTATAAGATCTTGTTTTAGATGGTGGGTGGTGGGGTGGGAAATGAAGCCTATTACAGAATCACTTACTTTCAGCTTTTCTATTTTTCTCAATTGCCGATATTACATGCCAGCAATTGTCGATTGGCTTGTGGCAAAGTTGGGTGATTATTTGAGTTGAGGGAGTAATTTGGTCTGACACTATGATCTTTTAAATGTCTACTGTAATCATTCCTGGTTATATTCTAAGAGAATAAATGTTGGAAGAACTCAGCAGGCCTCGCAGTGTCCATAGGAGGGAAAGATATATTACTGAGGTTTCGGGCCTGAGCCCTTCCTCAAGGTATGAGTTAAAAGCAGGCAGACACCTGAATAGAGACTGGGGAGAAAGAATGGGAGGGGAAGGAGTCCAGACCCACAGACAAAAGGGATAAGAGGAAAGGGGAGAATTGATTGTCACTGTGAAAGGAGACAGGGGGAAAGGGAAGAGAGAGAAAGAACTAGAGGAAAGGAGACAGGGGGAATGAATATGATGGTGGGGGGAAGAGATTTTAATGGAAAACGGAGAAGTCAATGTCAATGCCATCTTGTTGGAGGGTGCCCAGACAAAAATATGAAGGGTTGTTGCTCCAATTTTCAGGTGGTTTTAATCTGGCAGCGCATGAAACCATGGGCAGACATATCAGTGAGGAAATGGGATGGGTGGCCATTGGGGAGATCACGCTACTTACTGCAATCACACCGTCAGCAGACTTCCGTGTTTTTCACTATATTCTGAAGGAGAGCTGTCTCCATTATCTGCCCCAAAGCATCAATTTCCCAGGAATAATGCTGAAAACATTCCAATTTTCTTGGTATTTTTAAAAGAGGAATGTCCCACTTTATACCTAAAGGTAAAAGAAAGTTACAGTTGGTTGGCAGAAGGATTGATCACCTGCGCTGCATCAGGGTTACTCAGAAGATTAAGGATAACTGCAGCAAACAGGGATTCTTGATTGGTGTTCTGCTGGCCTGTAAGACAAATCTTATACTCTGGGAACATGCTTCTGTGATGAAAATGACGAGGCCAACAACAAAGTGAGGCCTTTAAGAGGGATATGCCCCTCCTATTTGGCTCCAGGGTATCTGTGAGGTTTCAGCCTTAAGTGAGACAGTGCTTCATTACATATTGGTCTGCACCTTACTGGGCTCTATTTTCACGCTTGGACTTTTGCTGCCAAGTCAGATGATAGTTGGAGTATTTGATTAGTCAGTAATTCCCCTTAATCTGTGAAAGATGGTTTGTAATGGTGTTGTAGCATTTTATAATTTGTCAACACATTGCAAGATTAGTGTTGGCAAATGCACATAAAATACAAGGAATGCCAATAGCCAGAATTGCAGGAACAATTTAGTTCTTTTGCATCTCTCTAAAGCAGTGGTTTTCAACCTTTTTCTTTCCGCCCACATCCCACTTTAAGCAATCCCTATGTCATAAGTGCTCTGTGATTAGTCAGGGATTGCTTAAGGTGGGATGTGGGCGGAAAGAAAAAGGTTGAAAACCACTGTTTAATCGTACCTATTGAATCGTTATGTGCACGGTTTCGTAACTCCAGAGGAAATGAGCCAAAGCCAATTTTTCTCAAGCCAAATATTTCAGTAGCAATTGAGTCTAGAGCAGTGATTCTCAATCTTCCTTTCCCACTCACATCCCACCTTAAGCAATCCCTGACTAGTCACAGAGCACCGATGGCATAGGGATTACTTAAGCTGGGATGTGAGTGGAAAGAAAAAGGTCGAAAACCACTGCTCTAAAGCATATCCAGAGTTCACTTTGGATTCAGAATATAACTTTTGGGTCAACTTGAGTATTCTAGAACAGAATAGCACCTATTTTGACTGATTTTTCCGTAATTACAGATGAGAAAAATATTTCACTCCAGCTCAAGTGCTGTAGTTCAATAACATTTTGGGTTCTTGCTCCATGAATAATAATATATCAGTGATGCTGAAATTTGTGTGCTACAGTACCATAATTCACAATTTTTACCCTTATGATGAAAATACATTTGACAGTTTTTAATATGTTAGCTGCATGTAATCTCAGTTTGGATCAGTCATGTCCAGTGCATGCAGTAGGTATAAAGTTTAACTAGTCCCTTGTTTTGCAGGAAACATGACAGTCAGTTGGAACGCAAGTAGAGGTATCACCTGCTTAATAGTTCAATGCTAATTTGGTGAACTTTGAGGAATAAATGTAACCCAAACAGCAGGAATGGTGCAGCTACAGGAGACCGGCTTGAAGGCTAGAATTATTTTGTTACATGCCAGGCAGTGCAATAGACGTTAGCCCAGACAGTTATATTTAAAATAATATTTTTAATTATTAATAAACCATAATATAACACTATCTAATTTATCTAAACTTTTCCGCACTTATCTAACTTAACCTTCAACTCTGCGTGATTATTAGACTGGGGGGCGTGTGCGTGTGTGCGCGCGCACAATGCCCCAAGCCACTACAGTTCAATGAACAATTCTCGGAAGGCAGTTCAAACTTCAGTTTTGGAAATTCACATAGGCTTCAAACTGGTGCGACATGCAGGTCTTAGGTGGATGCAACATGCAGGCTTTCGATGAAATTCGCAGTTCTTGAAGTGGGTGAAAGAGACCGGAGGTGACAGAATGTTGATTAACTCATGAAACCCTGGTTGATGTGCTTCAAACGAAATGACCTTTTTGGATGAGTGCCAACCAAAACTCCCCTCTTGGTGTTGGGGGACATGAAGCAAGTGATGCCCACAAAGCTTCCAGAACCTTGTTCGTGGGTCAGCCAAACTCAAATGACTCTCATTCTGGTCAGCATTCAAGTGTAGTACATCTTCTGCAAGTTGAACCCTTTTCGTGAATTATTTGAACAAAAGTGACCTTCGCTCTATTTGGTCACAAAGTGGTCTTCACATTCCTCTGTACCAAACAGGAGAAAAATCAGACAGATTGCCTATATACTAATTCCTTTATTACTAATAGGAGTTAATCAGGCAGATTATTTATAACTGTTAATGAGGCTAATGCAGCAAGTATTTCTTCTTCAGAGAGCTGATTGCTCTTGTGCTGTCTCCTTAAAATGGCCCCCGAGCAAAACTAGTTATTCAGTTTTAATCTGTTGGTCACATGGTCTCTGCACCTGGGTTTTAGGGACAATGCCTTGCTTTTCTTCAAATGTATCCAATTTAGGAACGCAATGTCTTCAGCCTGCCAGCTCATTTTCACAATCCAAAGCCTGCAAGGTTTGTTAAATCTGTTCTCTTAAAGTGGCAGTCCCTCACAAATGAAAATTAATTGAAAACATGGAAGCATGTAACAGTGGTGGGGTGGGTGGTGGCACAAAGGAAAGAGAGATGGAAGTAAGGAGCTATCAAAAACATAACATTTAAAAAAAAGCATAAAAGGAGCCAAGATGAGCTAGAGTACATGGAGTCTGTGTGGTCAATCTAGTCCTCTTGAAATTGCATTGTAATGGACTTCACTGGTCCTGTGCCTGCCTTTCACAGAGCCTTTCCTCTTATCATATCCATTTAATACTTTTGGGCTGTTATGTTTGGACTTCTCTCCCTCCTATCCTTCCCGCTTAATCTCTAGTCTTTGATTAACACTTTTGCTCATTCCTTGAAGGGCTCAGGCCCGAAATGTCGGTTGTATATCTTTACCTCCTATGGATGCTACGAGACTGACTGAGTTCTTCCAGCATCTCTGCATTTTTTTTTACAACAATTTCAGTGCCTGTAAACTTTTGTGTTTCACTGTCTTTTTTTAAAACTCTGAACTAAACTTTAAACACCAATCTTGCCAATTCCACCTGCATTAATGTGTTCTATCACTTGCATTGGTGAAGAGCTACTTGTGTAATAGTCAAATTTTGTGGACC
The DNA here is from genome assembly GCF_036971445.1 of Narcine bancroftii. Lineage (NCBI taxonomy): Eukaryota > Metazoa > Chordata > Chondrichthyes > Torpediniformes > Narcinidae > Narcine > Narcine bancroftii. The sequence continues at coordinate 227,706,185 of NC_091471.1, forward strand.
AATTTTTAAGATAAAATTTAAGGGGTCAACTATTATACACTTACTAATTTTGATCAAGGTAAGTACCTGCATCCATTGAGGCAGAAGTAGCTCCATGGGCAGGTGGGTGGATGTCCAGGACCAAGTGGTAAGCCTGCATTCAGGCCATTGGGAGTTCCGATGGTGGGTGGGTGGCAGGGGCAGTGTGGTAAGTCCATGCTAGGGGTGCCGCGAGCTTGATGGGTGGGTGAAAGTCCAGGACCGAGTGCTAAATCCATGTTCAGGCCATTGGGAGTTCGGATGGGTGAGTGGGTGGCAGGCTCAGGGTGATAAGTCCATACTCGGGCATTGGAAGCATGGCTAGATGGGCAAGTGTCTGGGATAGGGTGGTAAGACAGTGTTTGGGGCATCAGGAGCACAGATGGGCAGCCGGAATCGAGTGGTAAATCGGCACTCAGGGTGTTGGGTGCTTGGACGGGCAGTCGGGCAGTCAGTACTTAGTGATAAGCTTGCATTGGGCGTGTCAGGTGCTCAGATGGGTGGGTATGCACCTGGGACTGAGTAGTAAGTCTGCATTCTGGGCGTCAGGTGCTCTGATGGGTGGAACCAGTGAGTGGGGCATCGGGGGCTCGGATGGGTAGTAAATCCGTATTAGGGGCATTGGGTGCTCAGATGAGTGGGAAGGTAGGTGGCTAGAGTCTTGATGAGACACTGTGTTTGCAGTGTCAGGAGCTCTGGTGGGCGGGTGGCTTGTGGTCAGGGTGTTGCGAGCCCGGATGTGAGGGCAGCAGGATGGTAAGTCCATGTTCAGTGGCCTGAACCTAGGCAAGAGTCCGCGGTTGGGGCATCAGGAGCTATGATAGGTGTGCGGCCAGGGCCTGGGTGAGAGATGGCAGCCAGGGTGTCAAGAGCTCCGGGTGTTGGACGGCTGGGGCCTGGTCAAGAGACAGCAGTCCAGGGTGTCAGGAGCTACAATGGGTTTGTGGCCTGGGGGCTAGGCGAGAGTCTGTGTTCAAGGCATTGGGAGGACCAGAGGGAGAGCAACCATGGCCTGGGTGAGAGATGGTGGTCAGGGTGTCAGGAGCTACGATGGGTGAGCAGCCAGGACCTGGATGAGAGATAGGAGTTGGGGTGTCAGGAACTCAGATGGGTGTGGCGCTGGGGCCAAACATTTGGGGGGGGGTGGTGGTGGTCAACTATTACACAGTATCAACTATCATGTGTGCATATGCAGTATTTTGTGTCAGCTCTTTGCCTGCCTCCTAAATTCTCATCTGCTGCAAAGCTGACTTCATCATCCAGTCCACATTGCTTCCCATCGATCACAGCTGCTGTATTTCAGTTGTTTTGTATTGTGCATCATATGAATTTCAAAGTCCTTTAGTGGATGGTCCTGAGTGGAAGGCAGACACTCCCATTGCTTCGCTCCATCTTACGGGACATCCTTTATAGTGCCGGACACTGTTGACCTTGACCACCTCTGACAGTTGCCCAGCCCATGAGAAACAGTAATGATTCCTCACTTTACCTCCACCTCCTTTGAACCTCTTTGACATTGGCTTTGCTATCCGGCCAGAGTTTTTGTCACACCATATGGGATGATTAAGGTTATTTAATGACCACACTGGTGAGATGTGTGTGCCAGGAATGCTTTTAAAGGTAAGGGAACGATGAAATCCAATATTCCTTACCCATGTCTGGATTATTTGACCAAATGTTAAATGTTATGAATGTTTAAATGCAGTGAAGCCTTGTTTGTTTGATTTGTGATAGAGGTCACTGATTAACTGGGCAAAATTACCACCGTTCTTTGCTGCTTATACTAACTCTTTCATTGACAGACACACTCGGAAGAGAGACCATTTCAATGTGAGGAGTGTAAGGCTTTGTTTCGAACCCCCTTCTCCCTGCAGAGACATCTACTGATTCACAACAGTGAGCATTTTCTATCACAGAATTGTTTTTTTTGTGCTGTCTTTCCGTTTAAATACTTTTAAAGAATAAATGTTCTTTAGTCCATGGTAGGTTTGTGTCAGTGCTTTGAACTGAATTGCACTAAAACCTCACAGGCCTTTTCAATCTTCTCCTGATCAAGCTCTCCTTTGCTGTTGTGATTGAGGATCTCTGGAACTATGCCAAGGTCTGGTTTCTAGTACCAGCTTTCTTGGAGCAAAGCCACCTTTGCAGTAGACATGGCCCCTGACATCATATGAATGAAATCCCATGTCGATTCTTGCAATAGCAAGCATTAAAATGGGGAGTTGATGCGCAGATTGGGAGGAAAAAGACAATTAAAATTAAACAAAAATTTGGTGAGCCCTTTTTTGAAATTGAAAAGTGGCAAGTTGTGAGCCTCCATAGAGTACTTGTGTGCAGTCATAATAATCAAAACAATTTCACGGAAAGTAAAACATCCATTTACAAGGGCAATGCCCCTTATCTGAAGTTCTGAAAGCCAAAAAGATTCAAAAACCAAACTTTTTTTAGTGATGCCGTGATGTCACAAGTGGAGAAAAGATTCAATACCGGGACTTGCTGACGTGAGGCTCTGACACCCTGTTGGTGCCAGTTTGGTTACAATATCAGTAATAAAAAAACCAAAGCCTTTACAACTGGCTGGGAAGATGCCAAATGGGGCTGGGTCCAAGTCTTCAGCATCGGCCGCACCCGGAGTCGGCGACGGTGACTTCATTCTCAACATCGGGTGCGGTGTCATCTGGATCGAAGAATCCGCCTCGGGCTCCCGGGCAGGAGTGGGGACTGTTGTTGGGGACAGGTGCTGGAGGTGTCTGGGACCGGTGGCGGCGGTGGGGAGGTGTCGGGGTCCCGCAGCAGGGATATGTTCGGAGCCAGCAGTGGCGGTAGGGAGGAGCCGGGGAGGTGGTCTTCTTTCGTAAGCCGAGATCAAGTTTTTTTTTTGGTAATTCATGTGAATTTTCCACTTGTGGCATCATGTCGGCACTTAAAAAGCCCGTCACTTTGTGATGCAGGTTTTCTGTTGATGCTACTGTGCTGCTTAGTTCCAATGTTCAAAAATCCAAACAAAAACGAAAATCATCTGGTCCCAAGCATGTTAAGGGGTACTTAACTTGCTATTGGGAAAAAAGGTTCTCTTTTGCAAAAGGGCAGTATTTTAAACTAAAGATTAGTAGCTGGTGTGTTTCAACATGAAGGAACAGAAGCAAAGGTCATCAATGCAAAGTAGTCACCAAAAGGTCGCCAGAGTGATCGGGAAAAGGAAATGTCTTTATGTTGAGTTGTGAGAATGCAACTATTTTGCCCCAGGATGTGATTTTGGCATATTGTATTGATGCATTCAAGGAGAAACTGGATGGCCATATAAATGAGCGAGGAATAAATTGTATTCTGATAAAATTATATGAGGAGGCTCAAACAGTTAATTAAATTTTCAATTTAAATTTAAGTTTAGATATACAGCACGATAACAGGCCCATTCAGCACATGAGCCCATACTGCCCAATTACACCCAATTGGCCTAGAACCCCGTATGCTTTAAAGGGTGGGAGGAACTGGAGCACCTGGAGGAAACCCATGCAGACACAGGGAGAACATACAGACTCCTTACAGACAGCACCGGATCAAACCCTGGTCCCAATCGCTGGCACTGTAACAGCATTGCACTAACCACTACGCCAACCGTGCCGCGTTGATGTTAAAAATATACCGATAATAGTTGAAGCTCAGAGGCTGCTTCCTGTGTGTATAAAAGGGAGCCCAGAAATCGTTCCAAAATTGAATTTGACTTCCATCCCAAGTTTTAAAAAAAATATTCAGAATCCATTACCTCTCTTGGAATGGGAGGTCTGGAGTGCTGGAAAGATGTGTACTGTTAGAGGTACTGAATATGATATGAAGTCAGATGCCTGTGCTGAGCCACATCTGAAATTTAATTCCATTTATTGAGCCGAGTTTCAGCAGAATTCAATGCCTTTTGTGTTACAGGATCAGAGTATTTAGTGCATAGAGCAACGTTTCTGATCCCCCTGACTTTTGGTTGATGCATTAAAGCACGATCATCAGTCATTCTGATGGACTGCATGCCCAATGGCTTAAAGAAAAGTACCACTTTTAGTTCAGCCAAGTATGTGAGAAAAGGATTAACTGGTCAGCCACCTCATTTGATGACTGCGCCGATTCTCTTCGTACAAATCGTCATTATTTTAGTTCAAAAGTATCATTGTCTTCTTTTCACTTTTGAGTATTCTTTTTTTTTTCTCATTTGCCAGTTCATTTTCTCTGCTCTCATCGATTTGTCTGGGTAGAAAGCAATGATTGCTTTTTTTTTGGGGTTACTCTGCAGGTGAACGGACTTTCAAGTGTGACCACTGTGATGCCACGTTCAAAAGGAAGGACACCTTAAATGTTCACATTCAAGTCGTACATGATGGGCACAAGAAGTACAAATGTGATCTGTGTGACAAGGCCTTTGTCACTCCCTCTGTGCTGAAGAGTCATAAAAAGGTATGTGAGGTAACACTTTCACGAACAAATAGGAAATTAACTTTGGGATGCCGGAAAACTCCAATTCTAAAGGGAAGCTGGTAATGCAGCAGGTAAGTAGCATCTGTGGCAAGGTATGCGCTGACTTTGTAGGTGTCTATGCTCATTCTCATTTTACTGCCACTTGTTGCGTAGACCCAAAGCATTATCAGTGAGTTGGTATCTCAATATTTTTAGTGTGTCCAAAGATCAATAACAAGAATTATTTTTAATTTTAAATTTAGACAGACAACACAGTGGCAGGCCATTTTGTCCCACGAGTCCATGCCACCCTGTTAACCTACCCCCAGATACATTTTGAACAGTGGGAGGAAGCCAGCACCCCCGGAGAAAACCCACGCAGACACGAGGGGAGAATGTACAAACTCCTTACAGACAGCACGGGATTCAAACCCCAGTCCAGTCCTGATCACTAGAGCTATAAAGGCATTGCGCTAACCGCTACGCCAACTGTGCCACCCTTTGACAAATTTGACAGTCTGCAGTCTCAAGAGGCACCATTTCATTTGCACTCGACATCGATTCAGGTCTCACCAAGGTGTCACACCTTGATAATGCCTTTGGAAATATCATTGTTGCCATGTTTTTTTCCCAATTTGTGTAACATCCCAAAAGCAGTTCTGATGTCCCATGGCATTCATTACATTTTTTTCATCAAATGCTTAATTCCATTGATGCAATATTAAAGCAATATCATGCCCTGAAAATATAATTGTATATTTTGAAGAGGTAGCTAGACAAATTAACCAGCAAATATCTTTGTACTTCCAGAAGGCAGTTGATAAAAATTCATCTTAGTTAAAGTTCAAACTTGTGGAATTGAAGAGGAGTCAATTATATTGGCCGAGTTGTAGAAGACAGGGAACACAAATTATGGTCAGGTGCAGCCAGGATGTGACTGATGTCTTCCCTCAAAACTGTGTATTAAGACTAAAACTTTTCATCACAGTTATAAGTAATGTAGCAGGTAGAATTGAAAACCTCATATAAAAGTCTGATGGCTAATCAATACCATAACGAGTGTAAATGGAAGGGCTAAAATAAGGTATGAGGTGACTATAGCAAGCAGGGTGAAAATAAATCCAAAGGATATCTACCAATATGTAAATAGCAAAAGGAAAGTGAGAGATAAAATTGGTCCAATATCTTGTGGAGCCAAAAGAGATGGGACAGGTCTTGAACAATTTCTTTTCCTCAGTATTTACTGAGGAGAAGGATATTGAACTGTGCAGAGTAAAGGAAGCAAAGGGGGTAAATATGGAGACTATAGTGATTAAGAAAGAGGTAGCACTGGAGCTTTTGAAACATATAAAGATGGATAAGTCTCCAGGTCCTGACAGGATTTTTCCCAGGACCTTGAGAGAAGTTAGTGAGGAAATAGTGGAGGCTCTGGCAGTGACTTTTCAAATGTCATTAGAGGCAGGTATAGTGCCGGAGGATTAGCGTGTTGCACATGTGATTCCTTTGTTTAAAAAGGGTTCGAGGAGCAAGCCTAGCAATTATCGGCCTGTAAGTTTGCCATCTGTGGTAGGTAAATTGATGGAAAGCATTCTTAGAGATAGTATATATAAGGACAGGGTCTGATCAGGGACACTCAACACGGATTTGTGCGTGGAAGGTCGTGTTTGACTAATCTTGTTGAATCTTGTTGAATTTTTTGAAGAGGTGACTAGGAATGTTGATGAGGGTAGAGCAGTGGATGTTGTCTATATGGACTTAAGTAAGGCCTTCGATAAGGTTCCGCATGGGAGGTTAGTTAGGAAGGATAAGTCCTTGGGTATTAATTTGGAGATAGTCAAATGGATTCAACAGTGGCCGGAAGGAAGGTGCCAGAGAGTAGTAGTAGATAATTGTTTGTCAGGATGGAGGCCAGTGACAAGCGGTGTGCCTCAGGGTTCGGTATTGGGACCGTTGCTGTTTGTTATATATATTAATGAACTAGAGGATGGGGTGGTAAATTGGATTAGTAAATATGCACATGATACTAAAATGGGGAGAATTGTAGATTATGAAGAGGGTATTCAAAGATTGCAGAGGGATTTAAACTGCTTAGAGGAGTGGGCAGAAAGATGGCAGATGGAGTTTAATGCTGATAAGTATGAGGTGCTTCATTTTGGAAAGAATAATCCAAGCAAGACATATGTGGTAAATGGGAGGGCATTGAAGGATGCAGTGGAGCAGAAGGATCTAGGAATAATGGTGCATTGTTCCCTGAAGGTAAGAGTGCATGTGGATAGGGTGGTGAAGAAGGCCTTTAGTATGCTTGCCTATATAAATCAGTGCATAGAATATAGGAGTTGGGAAGTAATGATGGAACTGTACAAGGCATTGGTGAGGCCAAATTTAGAGCACTGTGTGCAGTTCTGGTCACCAATTTATAGGAAGGATATTAACAAGATAGAGAGAGTGTAGAGAAGATTTACAAAAATGTTGCCTGGGTTTCAGCATATGAAATACAAGGAAAGATTAAGCAAATTAGGTCTTTATTCCTTGGAATGTAGAAGGCTAAGAGGGTATTTGATAGAGGTGTTTAAGATAATGAGAGGGATAGATAGAGTTGATGTGGAAAGGCTTTTCCCATTGAAAGTAGGAGAGATGGATACAAGAGGTCATGGGTTGAGAGTTGATGGGCAAAAGTTTAGGAGTAACATGAGGAGGAACTTCTTGTGTTTTCCTTTCTACGTGAATCTTCTTCCATATGTTGAGTAAATGATGCAGTACTGGGTGAACTTTTATATTGCACCAGTTTTTCATCCCACTTATAAAGTATATGTTCTGGTACCTTCTCCCCTATTTTATCTAGCTCTATCTTGGTCCAATCTGGTTTTCCCTTGTCTGATAAAAATCTGATAAATACCTTAAATGTGCTGCTCTATAATAATTTTTAAAGTTTGGTAACTGCAAACCACCTTGTTTGTACTACTCTGTTAATTTATCTAGCGCTATCTTCCGTTTCCCCCCTTTCCATAAGAATTTCCATATTATTCTCTTTAGTTCATTGAAGAATTTCTCTGTTAAGGGAATTGGTAATGATTGAAATAGGTATTGTATTCTTGGGAAGACATTCATTTTAATGTAATTTACCTTCCCTATCAATGTTAGTGGCAATTCTTTCCAATGTTCTAAGTCATCCTGTAATTTCTTCATTGATGGCTGATAATTTAATTTGTATAGGTGGCCTAAATTATTACCTAAACTAATACCTTGATATTGGATTGCTTCTGTTTGCCAGTTAAATGGGATTCTTTTTTAAACTCTGTGTAATCCGCATTATTCATGGGTATCGCTTCACTTTTATTTGCATTGATCTTGTACCCTGATATTTCTCGATATTCCTTCAATTTCTTATGTTGTTCTTTTATTTATATTTCTGGTTCTGTTAAGTATTCTATGGTGTCATCTGCAAATAAACTGATTTTATACTCCTCTTTTATTTTTATCCCTTTTACTTTATTTTCTGTTCTTATCAGTTCTGCCAGTGGTTCTATTGCTAAAGCGAACAGTGAGGGAGATAGTGGACATCCCTGCCTAGTTGTCCTGCTTAAATTAAATTGGTTTGATACATATCCATTTATTGTCACCTTCGCCAATGGTCCCTTATATATTGCTTTAATCCAATTAATATATATTTTCTGGTAGGTTGAACCTCTGTAATATTTTGAATAAATAATTCCATTCTACCCCATCAAAGGCTTTTTCTGCATCTAAAGCAACAGCTGCTGTTGGTATCTTATTTCCTTGTCCTGTATGGATTAACTTAATGAACTTACAGACATTATCCACTGTTTGTCTTTTCTTAATAAATCCAGTTTGATCTTGTTTTACTATTTTTGATACACAGTCGGTCAATCTGTTTGCTAATACTTTTGCTATTATCTTATAATCTGAATTAAGTAGAGATATTGGTCTATATGATGCTGGAGTTAGTGGATCTTTCCCTGTCTTTGGTATTACTGTAATTATTGCTGTTTTACATGAATCTGGCAAGTTTTATGTTTCTTCTATCTGGTTCATTGCTTCCAGTAGAGGAAGTATTAATAACTTTTTTAATGTTTTATAGAATTCTATAAGGAGTCCATCCTCTCCAGCCGTTTTATTGTTCAGCAGCTTTTTTAATATATCCTGTATTTCCTCTATTTCAAATGGTTTTATCAATTTGTTTTGCTCCTCTTATTGCAATTTTGGCAGTTCAGTTTTAGCTAAAAACTCATCTATTTTGTCTTCTTTCCCCTCGGTAAAATTGTTCATAGAATTCCTTAAAGTTTTCATTAATCTCTGTTGGGTTATATGTTATTTGTTTGTCCTTTTTTTCTTGATGCCAATACAGTTCTTTTAGCTTGTTCTATTTTAAGTTGCCAGGCTAATATTTTGTCGATTTTTTTTTCCTAGCTCGTAATAATTTTGCTTTATTTTCATTATGTTCTTCTCCACCTTATACATTTGTAATGTTTCGTATGTTTATTTTGTCCGCCAATTCTCTTTTTGTTGTATCTTCCCTTGTTGCTAGTTCTTTTTCTGTACTTACTATTTCCATTTCCAACTGTTCTATTTCCTGATTGGAGTCCTTTTTCATCTTAAACTTATTATCTGCCCTCTAATGAAGGCTTTAACTGCATCCCATAATATAAATTTGTCTTTCACTGATTCTGTATTTATTTCAAAGTACATATTAATTTGCCGTTCAATAAATTCTCTAAATTCCTGTCTTTTAAGTAACATGGAGTTTAATCTCCATCTATATGTTCTTGGTGGGATGTCTTCCAGTTCTATTGCTAATAATAGGGGTGAATGATCAGATCGTAATCGAGCTTTATATTCTGTTTTCCTAACTCTCCCTTGGAAATGGGCTGACAAAAGGAACAGGTCAATCCTTGAGTATGTTTTATGTCTACTCGAATAATATGAGTATTCCTTCTCCCTTGGGTGCTGCCTCCTCCATATATCCAAAAGTTCCATTTTCTGCATTGATTTAACCATAAATTTGGCCACTTTATTCTTTGAGGAGGAACTTCTTTACTCAGAGAGTGGTTATTGTGTGGAATGTGCTTCCAAGAAATGTGATGGAGGCAGGGTCAATGTTGTCATTTAAGAAAGAGTTAGATAAGTATATGGATGGAAGAGGTATGGAGAGATATGGGTAGAGTGCTGGTAAGTGGTATTAGAGGAGGGTACTTGGATCAGTGTGGACTAGAAGGGCCAAATAGGCCTGTATCCGTGCTATAATTGTTATATGTTTGTGATAGTACAGATTCTATCACCAATGTGTATATGTACATATGTACAAATGGTAATGTAGGATGACTGATTTGCTGAGAGTGTAGCCACACCTACTGGCAGGTCTTAAAGGATTGCTCCTAGACAGACCAGGTCAATCTGAACTGGTCGACCTACTTGTGATATGCTCCAGTCTTTTAGTTAATAAAAGCCTTGGTTTGGATCAACAAGTCTTTAATTCTTTCGATGCGCTCTACAATTTTATTAACTAGAAAGTTTTGAAGGGATGGAGCGTATGCTCTGGCTGGAATGCCTCAACATCGACCCACAGTTGGCTACAGCCTCAAGTGACTTTAAGCGCTGGGTGAGGTGCTTCGAAACATACTTACAACTCTCTGATCCTGCCGTGATAGAGGACAGCCATCGACTACTAATATTGATGAATATGGTGTTCCCGAGAGTCTATCAGAGCATCCAGGATGCGACCACTTACGCCGCAGCCATGAAGGTGCTGAAAGGGCTCTACAAGCGACCGGTGAACAGGGTCTATGCTCGGTACAAACTAGTGACAAGGAGGCAAGAGCCCGCTGAGTCCTGTAGAGCTTATATTCAAGCATTAAGAGCAATGGGCAGGGACTGTGCCTGCACAGACAGAACTGCTGCGGAGACCACAGATGATCTCATTTGGGATGTCTATGTGGCTGGGGTCCGATCGAATGAGGTGAGGCAGTGCCTGCTAGAGCACGGGGGAGAAAACCTAGAGGACGTGAACCGGATCCCAGAGTCAATGGAGGATGCGGTCATAAGTATGGACGTGTACTATCTGGGCTCAACCCCACGCTCTGATGTGAGTAGGATGCCCTCCCTCTACCCTCCTACCCCCCGGTACACTGACATCCTGTCGGCTGCTGCTACGCTGCCCGATGCGACCCCAAAATGTTATTTCTGCGGGAGGGACAAGCACAGTGGGTCCCAGTGCCCGGCGAGAAAAGCCAGGTGCCAGAAGTGCCTTAAAAACGGCCACTTTGCTGTAATCTGTCACTCCAAAATGGCCACCGTCAAACACAGTGCCACATGTGAAGCCCAACCACCACCTACCCATTCCAACACTTCTTCCTCAGAGCTCTCATCCAATGAGAGCAAGGGCTCCACAGCGCGGCAGCGCCTGACGTCACGGGGTAGACGCCAAATGCAAAAGGTACAAACCACTGTTGCCACAATGACATTGGCCTGCTTCACCCTTTCTCACGAAGCAACGTCCAACCAGGCCCCAGCCCCGACTTCAATGGCCGCCGCCGCTGCCGACTAGGGACCCGCCGCCACCATCACCGCTGAGCCCCCCGCCACTGCCATCACCGATGAGCCCGCAGCTGCCACTACTGACGCTGCCGACCAGGGACCCACTGCTGCTGCCGACCAAGGAGACGCCACACCCACCGCCTCTACTGACGCTGCCGACTGGGGACCCACCACGACCGTGGCAGCCGACCATGTACCCGCCGCCGTGACCAATGCTACTGACAGCTGTGACAGAGTGTAGCCATGCCTACTGGCAGGTCTTAAAGGGTTGCTCCTAGCCAGACCAGGTCATTCTGGACTGGTCGACCTACATGTGATATGCTCCAGTCTTCTAGTTAATAAAGGCCTTGGTTTGGATCAATGTCTTTGCTTCTTTCGACGCGCTCCACAATGTTATGTGGTTAAAATTTGAAGACGTTAATGGTTTTGGCATGTGAACAGAACCCTGGCAAATAGTTATCAATATTAAGACATTAAATGCTGACTCAAAAGGGTAGAACAATGCATGTGTGTGCTAGGGTTCGCAATGTTGCAAGAAAGGCCAACATTTAATGATTGTCCCTGATTTGCCACTGCTATATGCTACCACTGTCAAAGTTCAGATTTATTGTCAGAGTACATACATTACATACAACCCTGAGATTCTTTTTCCTGTGGGCCAGGCAGAATTACCTCTTATCGGTAGTGCAAAAAAAAATGTACACTAGAAAAGCTAGGTGTACAAAAGAAAGAAATGTGAACAAGAAGGAAGTACAAACTATGCAGCATAGAAAATAAATATTCAATGATAAATAATGTACAAAATAAGAGTTCTTAAATCACTTTCTGATTGAGTTTGTTCGAGAGGGGTAGCCACTGTTCCTATACCCGGTGGTGCGAGTCTTGTGGCACCTAGACCTCTTTCCTGATGACAGTAGCGAGAGCAGAGCATGTGCTGGGTGGTGTGGATCCTTGATGATTGCTGCTGCTCTCCGACGTAGACTATCTTGACGGTGGGGGAGAGTGTTGCCTGCGATGTACTGGGCTGCATCAATGTGTACATTGATGATTATTTGCAATTATGCAGTTTCGTTCAAACAAAGGCAGGTACTATATCTCAGGACACTGCCGTAAAGAACACTTTTGGAGTTAAAATTGTAGTGGAGGTTCAAATAAACAGACAATACAAAGGAATAGAAGTTACATTACATTTGTACAAAATTCCCATTAAACTACAATCGGAGTGCAGTGAGTATTTCTGAACATCACACCATTAGAAAACTATGGAGATACACAGAAGATGCCCGAATTTGAAGGGAAACACAAGTTGCTGGAAGAACTTCGTTTAAGTAGCATCAGTGGAAGAGGAAGAATGATCATTATTTCATCCCAAAATGATAACCATTCTTTCTTCCACTGATGTGGTATGACCCACTGAGTTCTTCCAGCACACGGTGTTTACCATTAAAAACAATATATTGAAGATTGATAACAAAGATATTTGTTCATTCATTGAAATTTATGATTAATTTTTCAATTAAAATTTTCAAGAGAAACTGATAGGGTGGTCAGAAAAATAGAATTATGTCTGCTGATGGAAGATTAGATACATACAGAGTTTGGTGGAAATTTAGGTCTCTACTGCAAATAAGATTGAAATCAGGTCAATTGAAAGTTTTATGCCCAATATTGATAGATTTTTTTGTTAACCGAAGTTGTTAAGAGATAGGAGATGAAGGCTAATATATTGAATTCAGTCATAGATCAATATAATTCAATTAATTGTGAAGGAGTCTTCAGCTAAATGTCAGTCCATTTCCAATGTTTCTAAGCTTCATGCATCGCACTTGCCAAATGACCACCTATTGATTTTCTGCCACATGTGTCTGGAAAGTATTGGAATCTATTTCAATTTGGGATGATTAATAGATGACTTCATAGCTGATAGAAAATTGTAACAAGTTACTCTTCTGTGAGAGCCTGCACGTCTCTGAACTAGATGGGCCTGAGGCATGAAGTTAAAGATGGATATTATATAAATATTATCCCAGAGCAGAATGCAGAGAATTAACATATATTAACACTTGTCCTTACGTTTTTTTAATGCAGTAAAATGCCCGTTATCAGGAATTCCGGCAAGCAGCAACCCCAAGCAAAAAAATAAAATGTGAAGAAATAAATAAATAACATTTTAAATTTAAAACAATAACATGAATAAATTTTTAAAATTTTAAAAGTTTAAAAGTAAATTGTCTCTGAAGCAACACACGACGCCTTGATGAAGAGGGGAGCAAACATTCAGCCAAGGGAGCACCCCGGTCGTGTCCTGCCTGCAGCAGCTGTTTGAACAAAGCTTCAATAAAGTTGTGTTTGAATAAAATGGTGAAGATGAATGTTGAAGAGCCAGCTGATGTTATTTGCCACTAGGGTGACTCTCCCAAAATGTCTCTCTATCCTCTGCCTTTAAGAGTCTTTAATAGTAGTCTTTAATTAAGTTTATTAGTAAGACTTTATCTGTTAAGGGAGGGAAGGGTTAATTATGATGGCAACGTGGCCACTGGAAATGCAGTGAACATGACAAAATAATCACACAAGGCGCTTCTAGAGTGAATCAAATGGATTTTCTCTTCATCACCTGCGCAACCTTTTAAAAGCCCGAATCACGTGCTCCACACGCACTGATGTCATCAAGCACAGATATCACATGGCCGGTTCATTGCCTCCTGGGAGTTGTAGTGTCATCATAGCACCACTACATGCCCCCCCTCCCCCCCCCCCCCAGCACTCCAGAACCGGCAGAAAGGTTTGTCTGTCTTTTAGGTGGTCAATCTCTGCGATTGGGGAAGCCTTGTCAACATGAGCTTGTTTAAGCCTGTCAATAGTGAAAGATTGTGATCTCCCTCCAATATCCAAAGGACAGGTCAACCGAGTTTGTCTGAGTATCCTATAAAGTCTTTCGTAGGGCACCTGAAAAGGTTGACCAAGTGTTCCCCTTCAGACGAAGACATATTCACAATTTTTGAGATCTTCAGGTACAAAAGAAGAGTGTTCTCCATGTGGCGATGGTGGTATAAGGGTCCATTTTCATATGGTCTCCTTCAGTTCCTTCGGATCATCGCTGGAGTTGAAATGGTAGAGGACGGACTCCCCTGGAACCTCCAACTGTGCACCACACGTGAGCTCCGCAGATGAAGCTTAGAGTTTCTCCTTTGGAGTTGTTCTAATGCCCAGTAATACCCAGGGCAGCTCATCAGCTCAGTTCCGGCCCTCGAACTGACCCATTAAGGCTGAGTTGAGATGTCGATGAAATCTTTCCACCATTCCATTGGCCTGAAAATGAAAGGCATTCATATGATGAATTGTTATACTGAGCAAGTGAGACAAGGCCATCCACATTGAGGAAGTAAATTGTGTTCGTCTATCTGAAGTAATGTGCCAAACCGAGACACTCAGGAACTGAGGAATGCCCGTGCACAAGTGTCTTCAGTAGCATCTACCATAGGCTCAGCCTCAGGCCACCGCGTCAACCTGTCAATTAATACTTTCCGCTTGAAACAGGAAGCGGACCAACGATGCCCACGTGGACATGAGCAAAACGCCAAGTAACTGCTGGGAAGGACTGCAGTGATGCCTTAATAGGTCACTGGTTTTCTGGCAGGCAATGCAGGACCTCGCCATTAGTGTAATGTCTTTTTTAAGACCGTGCCACACTATCCTTTCCGAAACCATACGAATGGTCGATCTAATCGATGGATGTGAGAGACCATGCACAGAGTTGAATACTTGACGTTTCCATGATGCCAGAACTACTGAGCGTGGGCCAGTAGTTATATATATCACAGAGGAATAGTTTGCCCTTAACTCCAAACTGGACATCCTTCAATTGCAGTCTGATAAGCATTCATCTCATGGTCATGTTCTTGGGCTGTGGCCAAAGCTGTGTAGTCAATATCTTGATCTATAGATGAAACCTCAAGTGGAGCAGAGTGGGAATGTGCATCAGCTACTACATTGTCTTTTCCAGAAATATGTAATATTTTTGTAGAGAATTCTAAAATGAATGTTAATTGTTGTTGTTGTCAAGTTGACCAGGGCTCTGCGACCTTGGAAAATGCAAATGTTAAGGGCTTGTGGTCAGTGTACACACTAAAATTTCTGCCCTCCAAAAAATAAGTAAATGGTCAAAAGCTTCTTATCAAAAACACTGTATTTTTTCTCTGCTTCATGAAGATGGTGGCTGAAGAATGCTTATGGTTTCTATTGCCTGTTGATATATTGACGAAGTGCACCTCCTACGGACATACTGGAAGCGTCTGTAGAAAGGGCGTTGGCTGCGTTTAAAACTGAGCATAGTGACATGAGTCAGCAAATCTTTCATCTTCAAGAAGGCATTGTTTCTCTCTTCAGTCCAATGGATGGTTCTGGCGTTTCTGGACAGTAAATCAAAAAGAGGCTTCATGATATGAGCTGCTCCCAGAAGAAACAGATGGTAAAAATTTACTATTCCCAAGAATCCCTGCAGGCTTTTAACTGTAGCAGGTCTTGAGTATTTAGTAATGGCCTCAACTTTGGATGGCAGTGGAGTCACGCCTTCCTGAGTAATCCTATGCCCCAAGAAATCAATCATTTCTTGTCCAAAAACACATCAATCCGGATTGATGGTCAGTCCAAACTTTTGAAGATGAATAAAAAGCATACGAAGATGTTCCAAATGTTCTTCTTTAGTCCCATTGGTCACTAAAATGTTGTCGAGGTAAATGAAGACATTGGTCATACCATATCCTAAAACACCTCTCTCCCGTTGAGATATTTGAGCAGCATTCTTTAATCTGAATGGCATTTGTAAAAATTCAAACAACCCAGGGTAATTATTGCTGTTTTTGGAATGTCTTCTGGCTCTACTGGTACTTGGTGATAGCCACGCACCAAGTCTTTTCTGGAGAAGGTCTTCGCTCCATGCCAACTAGCTGAGAAATCCTGAATATGAAGTATTAGATAATGATCCGGGATGGTGGCATCATTAAGCTGCCTGTAATCTCCACATGGTCGCCAAACTCCATTGTGTTTTAGGACCATATGTGATGGAGATGCCCAGGGGCTGTCGGACCTACGAATTATCCCTCATTCCTCCATCTCAGCAAAACCTTCCTTCAGCTTCTCTGGAAACAAGCAGCGTGCTTTATTTAGTATAGATAGGAGAGCCCTTAATACAAATGCGATGAGTAACACTGTGCTTTGCAGTGGAGGCAGAAATTTATAGAGTAGTAATTTCAGGGAAATATTCCAACAGCTTGGAGAATTCATCTGGTTTACTTAATGTTTGGAGGCGCAGAGCAGGGGTAGAGACATCTGCCAAAGGAATTGTCTGAAAAGTAGTTCCATCTATTAGCCGACGCCTTTTTAAGTCGACAAAGAATGAATGAGCCTGAAGAGAATCTACACCAAGCAAACATTGAAAACTGCTGCTATAATAAATGGTCAAGTGTAGAGATGATTCTCGAACTTGGCATTCATCTTCCTGGTGCCAAAGATTGGAATGTTGGAACAGTTAGCTGCTCGCATTTGCAGGTCTGGGATAGGATGGTGTGTGTCAAAACCGATGGGTGGAAATACACTAACTTCTGAACCAGTGTCCATCAGAAATTTTCGCTTGGACAACTGGCCGCATACATACAGTACGCCTGCAAGTCTCTCACCAATCATCACAGAAATAATACAAAAACACACACCAGACTAGTCAACTGAAGACTGATTTATTCAGGGTTTACAGGCTTCTTTTATATACTTCATGTCCCAGGCTCCACAGGACAAGGTGGGACGTCACAATGAGATTGCTGCCAATCCACGGGACCAGCAGGTTTAAATTTAGCCTTGTAAATGTCCCGCACCTTTTGGCAGGAGACTCAACAGCTCAACATGCTGTTCCTTGGCACTCGGTATCTCTTGGGTGTGGTCCTGGTGTTTAGGCAGATATTAGCATTATGGTTCTGCATGCCCGGCGACAGTTCACATTGCCACACTGTGTGCCCACTCGGCCCACTACATGGCCGCTACATCTGTGGAAATAACACCAAAATGAGGTGTCCACAGCCTGCTTGTAGGGAGTGATGTGCTGGACCACTAAAGTGTGACACTGAGTCAATATTGGAGGGATTGCTTGTGCAGACTTGTCTTTCCTTGCTGTGCTTTTTAGCCAGCCATAGAATGACTGGTTCTGCCGCTACAGCCCTTGGGTCTTCTAATGAACACTTGGATAACAAAAGCCTAATATCATCTGGCATTCACTCTAAAAAGAGCTGCTCGAATAACATATCGGGCCATTTGCTAGTTGCCAGGAACAACATTAGATCCATTAGTTTTGAAGGGGTGTGATCTAACCCATCGAGATGTCGTAATTTGGCTGCTCTTTCCCTATGGGACATACCATATACATGTAATAAAAGAGCTCTCAAAGCTATAGGACACAAAGATATATTGCTGATGTTTCGGGCCTGAGCCCTTCTTCAAGGAAAAATTATAAAAGGGTAAAGCAGCATATATCAGACTATAAGCTGGGCCTGAGCTTTGGCGAGTGCTATATAGTCTACACTTGGAGAGAGGCCACATACTGCTTGAATGAAGGATCGGGACAGGGCATCAGCCACCATATTACTCTTACCAGAGATATGTTTATTCCTGGTTGAAAGCTTAGATACGTAAGATAGGTGGCGTTGCTGGCAGGATGACCAGGGATCTGATGCTTTCGCGAAGACGGATGTTAGCGGTTTGTTGTCAGTAAAAACCATGAAGTCCCTGCCTTCAAAAAAACAGCACGTGTCTGACCACTAGCTACAGTACCAGCAGTTCCCTATCAAATGTGCTGTATTTCATTTCCGGAGGGCAGAGGTGCCTACTAAAAATGCTAGAGGCTTCCATTGTCCATTGGTATACTGTTCCAAGACCCCGCCTACTGCCACATCGGACGCGGCTATCGTCAAGGCGGTTGGTGCATCCATTTGTGGATGGACCAGCAATGTTACCTTTGCTAGGGCGTCTTGGTCTGCTGGAAAGCTACCGTCGTCTCCTTTGTCCACTGGAGTGCTTTGGCATCGGTGGTCATGAGGTCGAAGAGGGGATTCATAATATGAGCTACAGAGGGTAGAAAGCGATGATAGAAATTGACCATCCCACAAATTCCTGGAGTCCTTTGATGTTATCGGGCCTCGTGAATTTGGGGAGGGCTTCCACATTGCTAGGCAATGGAACGACACCCCGGCTACTGATCTGATGTCCCAAGAACTCAATAGAGGACTGCCTGAATTTACACTTGGCAGGGTTCACACTTTGCCCGAAGTCCTGTAGGCGGCGGCAGAGTAAATGCAAATGCTGCAGGTGCTCTCTGTGGGAGTGGCTGGTGACAAGTATGTCATCAAAGTATACAAAAAGGAAGTCCTTCCCACGCCCCGCTGCGCCCATTATTCACTGGAATGTTTATGCAGCATTTTTGAGCCCAAAAGGCATTCTCAAAAATTCTGAGGCCTAATGGTGTTATGATGGCGGTCTTGGGCTCATCCTTCAGGTTTATAGGTATTTAGTGGTACCCACACACTGTCAATTTTAGAAAATATCCTGGCCCCATGAAGATTAGCTGTTAAGTCCTGTTTATGGTGCACAGGGTAGCAATCTGCAATGTTAGTGTTGTTGAGACACCTATAATCCCTGCAAGATCTCCAGCCTCCCATGGTTTTCGGCCCCATAAGTAGCGGGGAAGCCCACAGGCTATCAGACCTGCGTATGATTCCAAGTTCCTCTATTTTGTGGAACTTTTATTTCACAAGCCACAACTTGTCGGGCGCCAGGCGACGGGTTCGGTCATGTAGAGAAGGTCCTTAAGTGAGGAAGTGGTGTGCGATGCCATGTTTGGGTGTGGCAGTGGAGAACTGGGGAGTGACAACGTCCGTAAACTCTGCAAGAAGTTTGGTGAATTCGTTGTTTGAGTACTCCACGGCATTTAGGTGCGGGGTGGTTAGTTTGGCTTTTCCAAGGTTGAAAGTCTGGAAAGTTGTGGGATTCACCAACTGGCGCCCTTTTACGTCCACCTTCAGTGAATGGGTTCTGAGGAAGTTGGCGTGCAACAACGGTCAGGACCAGCAGCAAGAACTTACATGTTGCCAAATTTCAGGGGTTTAGTCCGTGTGCTGTATGTACGAATTGAACTGCTGTTCACCGCAGTGAGCGCCGGACCCAGAGTCCTGGTACAGGTGTCAAAGCCCAAAGGAGGAAGGATAATAACCTCCGCATCCATGTCGAATGTTAAGGTGGCCAGCCTCTGTAACCATTGTCATGGAGTCATGCTTGTCCGGGGGGCTGTGGGCGGGGGGGACTTGCACTCTTGATGCTGGTGCTCGTGGAGCCTGGACCTTTGAGTGTGATGGAGCACTAATTTCTGTGGGCCTTGCACCTTGCTGTTTCACGCGCCACAGTATGTTTGCATGGACAGCCACTATTCGAGGGTTATCAAAATCCTCATCAACCAACATGAGGCGGATGTCTTCTGACATATACTCTAAAAACAACTGCTTGAGCGGCAAGGAACCTCTATGGCCATCTGCCAGTGCCATCATGTTGTTCATTAATTCCAAAGGGGCGCGATTCCCCAGGCTATTGATATGGAGAAGCTGTGAAGCTCCAGAAAAGGAGGGGTTTTAGGGCTTCGTACTTGCTGAAAGCTGGTGGGTCCCAAAGGAAATCAACTACTCCACCGGCCATGTCCTGGTCGAGGGTGCTTACCACATGATAGTACTTAGTGGTATCCACTTCTATCTTGTGAACGTGGAACTGTGCCTCACCCTTCCTGAACCAAACTTCAGTTTGAGTGGTCCAAAGGACGAGCAATTTGAATGAAACCGCTGCGTTGTCCATGTTGGGGCCAAAATCCGTTTGGGCCCGTCGGGGTCAACAATGTAGCAACTGTGTCGCAGAACGAAATGAAGAATGAGGAAATGATCAGATGTGGTCGAGTTAAAGTTCGGTAAAAGTCATTTACTCAAACAGTCACAGGCAGCTTTTGAAAACCTCCACGTTCCAAATGACATCGTGACGTCACTCGGAACCCCTCCGACCCCATTCATTTAAGCCTCTGATGAGCTGCTACAGTATAACCAAAACGTAAGGTTGCATATATTGGCCAACCAGTAGTAAAATTGGAAATTAGGCAACGCCATGCCTCCATCCCTTTGTAATTTTTGAAGATGAACTTTATTTTTTCAAGAGCGCTTACCCTTCCGTATATGAGACGATATAACAAAATACCTACTGAGTCAAAAAGAGCTTTAGGAATGAATGTCAGTATAGAGACTTTCTTTTTTAACTCCATACTCTGTTGACTGTGCTTTGTTGGTTTAGTAAATAAACTATACACTTTGCTCCATATTGTGTCATGACTTCTTGGCTCACTGCTGTCATTTAATACTCTTGTTAACCATCGATCCATGTACCCAGCAGATTCAATTAAAGTGCACAGAATGTATATTGCTGATACTGGTGTCTATGGTTCTCAGTAAGTCAAAATGCTGCAGGCATTGTGCACCAGGTTTGGTTAAATTCCAACAGTGCTCCATCAATCACTGCCCCAAGGAATTGTTCTTGCCAGCCTGTGTCTACACTTGTACTACATTGATGAGTGGAAAGTATTCTGAGTTCTGTGTGCTCTTTTATCATTTAAGCTGAAGATGTACAGGTGGATTTCTGTTACTTGCTGTGGCAACTGTGCGTGCACGTGAGATAATCATGGAATGACTTTACTTCCCTACTACCGACTTGACTGAAATGGGCGTGATGCAAAGATTGCTTCTGGAGATCCTGCAGGCTCTCATTATGGTCTTCCTTCCATCCATGTCTTGAGCGCTGTGCAGTTACAGTGGGGCTATTAACTTCATTTTTATCAGTATTCTCACAGGATATTCAAGTTTGCTGCATCCAATTAAATCAATTTGGAACGATTAAACAGTGGTTTTCTGATTTTTTTCTTTCCACCTACATGCCACCTGAAGCAATCCCTTACTAATCACAGAGCACCTATGGCAAAGGGATTACTTCAGGTGGCATGTGAGTGGAAAGAAAAAGTTTGAAACACATTGGTCTAGAGAGATATAGATAGGTTAAATATGTGGGCAGATGTCTAACAGATGCAAATGTTCATAAATGCAAGGACATCCACTTTGGAAAGTAAAATAGAGGACCAGATTATTTTAAGATGGTGAAAGATTGAGCATATTTTATTACAGAGGGTCTTGGGAGTGCAGCAGATATTCAAGAAGGCAAATGCCAGAGGGGTTTGATTGCATTGAAAATCAGTGTGGTTCTGCTTCATGGTATAGGGTAGTGGTGAGGCTTAACCAAGAGAACTGCATTCAGTTCTAGTCTCCTTTCTTCGGAAATTCTTTTTTAAAGTTTAGACAAGCAGCACGGTAACCAGCCATTTCAGCCCACAAGCCTGTGTCACCCAATTAAGCTACAAACCTTGGTACATTTTGAACAGTGGGAGGAAACCCAAGCGGACACAGGCAAGGCATACAAACTCGTTACAGAGAGCACGGGATTCAGTCCCGATCGCTGGCGCTGTAACCATATGCTAACTGTGCTACCCTAAAAGATATACTGGCTTTGAAGTTAGTGCAAAGGGGGTTCACCAGTTTGAATGCTGAGATAAGGGGGCGAACCAATAATGAGAGATTGAGTCACCTGGGTCTATAAGAGGGGATCTTATGAAAGGAATGGATTCAATAGAGAAAGGAAAGTTGTTTTCAATGGAAAATGAGTTGAGAACTAGAGGATTTAGCCTCAAGATTTGGGGGAGTTTATTTAGGATAGAAATGAGGAGGAATTGGTTTTCTCAGAGCATAGTGAATCTGTGGAATTCTCTGCTCAAGAAAGCTGTCAAGGCAACCTCATTAAATAAAATAGTTAGATAGTTCTAAGCATTGTAACGGAATTAAGGGCTATGGGAAAAGGCAGGCAGGTGGAGCAGATTCGTTTTGAATTGCAAAGAGGGCTGGATCGGCCAGATGGCCTACTTCTGGTCTTATTTCTTATGTTCTTATGCAGATGAGTGGTACAATCAATGAAGAGATGCTGAGCAAAATGGGGGGGGGGGGGAGGGATGAGGTGTAATTAATGGAAGGTTAGTGTAAAAGAGTGCTTTATAGAGTGGGCAAATTCAATGGTCAGAAAGCCTTGTTTCCATCCTGTTTGATTTTAAAGATATCAGGATGTAGAGGTGGCAATCTTAATTCCTTGTACGAAAGAATCTCTTGTCATTTGAGGTTTCCATATGTTACAGAGTCCAGAGGACCCTAAAAACTAGCAGCAATAGATATGCACCACAACACAGGGTTACTTAAACAAAAGTAGTTTTTAATTATATTTGAACAAGAAAACAGAATTAAATTTTAACTTATTACTTAACCTACTTACTTAACCTGTCTGACCTACTTAATCTCCCCTCTAATACTCAGTGCAGGTGTTTGTAATGTGTATTTAAGATTAGAAAAGTTATTTGGATCATAGTCCAATTTCACTGGTTGCAGGCAATTCTTGTACTGTCCACGGAAGTTAGCATTAACAAAGTTCACCTACCTTTGGTGCTTAACAGGCAAATGATTACCATTCAGGAGGGTTCTTGCTGGTTTTCAGAGAGAGATTCCTCTTCCAGGACATCGACAACTGACTCCTTCTCAATCAGTCTTGCTGACAAAACTTGCCCCCTTCAGGGTTCTCCAGATGATCCTCCTTCTTTCAGGTCACCTTTCAGACATCCAGCCTTCTCATTTGACTAGACAGTCTTCCAAAGGTTTGCCGGCTTTGTCCTTCTGGAACTGATTTTTGTCTCCTCACTCTCTGTTTTCACATCCTCCCTTTTAGAGAGCCAAACTGTTCTCCCCCACTTGCAAAGATCACAATTTCCCAGGCAAGCCGTATGTTGATACTTTGTTGCCTCCTGCGAAAAGCATTCTGCAAAAGTCCTGCAAATATTCTGTGTTTTAAAATGTGTGTGTGCAAGCTGCTCTAACAATTCCTCCCAAACCACCTCTAAATACTCTGTCACACATATATAATTTGATTTTTGAGTGTGAGCTGTGCGAGCAAGTCTGGATTTATTGCCTAATCCTTGTTTCCCTCAGGAAGTGAAACAACATTGAAGGGTGGTATGAATAAGTTTATTTCAGTGATGTATAAGCTACTTCAAAAAGCAGCTACTAAGTTAGGAATGGGAGGTTGATTTGGATAGATGAATAGATGAAAATGATTGAATGCAACTACGTAAAGAAAATATGACAGAAATTATTAATGTTAGTTATAGACTGGTTCGATATAATTTTTTGCATTTATTATATTTAACTCTTCAAAAAAATGAACCCAACATGATCAGATTTATGTTTTTTAATGTGGTCAGGAAGTTGGTTTGTTTTTGCTTTCTACTTGGAAGTTCCCCAGAGTAAAACCTTTTTGGTTCGAGGTTAGATTTTTTTTGGAAAAATATAGGGGTTAGACTCCCCAGGATCTGATGTTATTTTTGTTGGGTACTGTTAACTATGTATATATTTGAAAAGGAAAATGTATGTATCATGGTCAATGTGGTTTATGGTGTGAAAAATAAAAAAATTTAAAAAAAAACCATGTATCAAGTAGAAACTTTATGACTAGCTTTAGATGTTTCTAGGAAGTGCATAGAAACCAGATCCGGATTTAGGGGATGGAGAGATGGCACGCTGAATTGCGTAGTTGTATTCCATTTGAGAAAATAACATAATTTGTGTAAGTATCAATTTTTATTTTTGAAAATATGGAGCCCATACTTACAACACTTTGGTTTGAAAATTTGAAGGATTCTGAAAACCCCCCGTCCTGTTGGTAATCCCCAATCCATTATTATTAGTATTGAGACTTTATATTTCTTTTTGACATTTTCTCAACTTTTTTTCTTTTTCCTTTTTCTTTTCTTATTTCATATTTTAGGGGAAAGTTGGTGGGTGGAGGGAAGAAGGGAGGGAGGGATGAGGGGGTGCGTATCCGTGTATATATACACATACATACATACATAACATACCACATGTGTAATTTATTTTTCTTTTGCTTTATTGAATATAAATACATGGATGTGGTTTTACAATTCTTAATAAAATATTCAAAAATAAAAGGAAGTGAAGTAACAACCTTCCTGGACAAAACTATAATGTTGATTGGTTGGGATTTCAAAGTATTGACCAGTTGCAGTAGAAATACAATATTGGGGCTCTTATTATTCATGGTAATAGAGTTCACAGAAGAAATGATCTAACTGAGAGTTGCTGCACTGCCTATCTTATTTTTTCCTGTGTATGGAAGCCTGGTTTGCAAGAAGGAGAAATGGTGGCTCATGATTTCAAGGTCAGGACTGACAGTTGAACAGTTACTATGTCATAGATGGCTTTGCATGTCCTCGGTGCTGCTATAATGACACCTCACCAGATAACTACTGAGTACTTCATCACACTATTAACACATGTCTGGGCAGCGATGGAGGATTGGCGATGCCATGAGGTCATTGTAGATGATCCCTTGAGGAGAGTCATCTGTAACCATTCTTTGGAACAGTCGAACAAAACACCAAGCATATTTTAGAGATTGGGACTTAATGCCAAAAGAATGTTTACTACCCACATGAGTATTTACTACAGTAAAACAAGGAAAAGTAGGTGTTATATGGCTTGTTGGTGCATTAACCACAGTGAAGGAAGATGTATCCAGCAAGATAGGCGGAATAATCACAGGTGCAGAAAATAGATGAGAGCACCTCAGGCCATAAATGCAAGCCTGCCAAATATAGAAAGATGCTGAAAGGGGGATCAATTGCAAGAGGAAAGTATCTGGCAGGATGATTATTAGCATTGATTACAGAGGACTTCTTTGGATAGAGGCCCCTAGTTACCTGAAACAGGCAACACAAATGGATAGCGAGAGAAAGAAGGTGTTCTTGCTTTTATCAGTTGGGCCATTAAGAACAAAAACTGGGAAATAATTTTGCTGCTGTATGAAACTTTAGTAAGGCCACATTTGGAGTTGGGGAAAGGAATTGGAGTTTATGGAAGCTTATATTATCTTACCTCAACTTCATTTTGTCCCCTCGGTCCAGTCACTTCCAACTTACACCCACAATACCTCACATGCCCTGCATCACTTCAACTTCCAGTTTCCTGGACTCGATTGGCTTATGTTCACTATAGATGTCCAAACTCTGTCCCCCACACTAAAAATCTCAAGGCCCTTTGTTTAATAATAACAGATCAAACCAGTCCTGGCAGAATATATTCTCACCCTCAATAACCTTTCATTTGGGTCATCCCACTTTCTTTAAATCAAAGGGCTAGCCATGGGCACCTGCATGGGTCCAAGGCCCAGCTATGCCTGCCTTTTTGTTAGTTTATTGAGCAATCAATGCTGCAAGCCTGCTCAGGCAAGTCTCCTCATCTCTTCCTCCACTATATCGACAACTACGTTGGTGCTGCCTCCTGCATCCACAATGAACCAGTCAGTGTTATCCATTTTGTTGCGAACTTTCACTGTGACCTCAAATTCATGTTGTACATCTCTGGCACATGCTCCTCTTTCTCAATCTCTATGTCTCCATCTTAGGAGGTAAACCCTCCACAGTATTTTCAGCCAACCTACCAATTCTCACAGTTACCTCAATGATAACTCTTTACACCCTATCCCGTGTAAGCATTTTATCCCTCTCTCTCAATTGCTCCCCCTCCACGTCAGGGTGAAGTCTTCCATTCCAGAACATCTGAGATCTACTCTTTCTTAAAAAAAAATGTCTTCCCCTCTGTGCATCAGCTCAGCCCTTGCATGCATCTCCTCTATTTCCTGCACATCTCCCGGCCCCCTCTTCCCCAAGACATCACTTGTCCTTACCTCTCACCCCACCAGTTTCTGCGTCTAACATTTTATTCTCTGCCATTTCTGCCACCTATAATGTGGTCCCACCACCAGACACACATTCCCCTCTCTTCTTTCCACCAGAACCACTCCCTCATTCACTAATCGTCTCCTCGTTATCTTCCCCTGTGACCGCAAGAGATGCAACATTTATGCCCACACCTCTCCCCTCGTCACCATTCAGGGCCCCTAACTAATGCATCCAAGTGGAAAAAAGAACACTTCACTTGTGAATCTACAGGGTCATTTATGAAATCTGATGCTACTGATGAGACCTCCTCTACATTGGAGAGAATCCACGCAGACTAGGAGATTATATGGCTGAGCACCTTCATTCTGTCTGTTGAAGTAGTGGCCAACCATTTTAATTCCACATCCCATTCCCACATTGTGGGTCTGTCCATGACCTCAAGCATTGCAAAACAAGACAACTCGCAAATTGGAGGAAAACACCTTACTGCTCCAATTTCTATTAAACTCCTCTCTGCGTCCCACTCTTTCCTTACTCCTTTGGCTCCTTCAGCTCTCCTCCCCCTTTCTTACCCTCTCCTATCAGAGAGCTATCCTCTTCCCCACCATTTCTCAGCCTTTTTCTCTTCTACCCTCTGTCCTCTTAACCTGTGCTCCTTCCCCTGTCCCATCATCCCTCCTCTCCCTCCCTTCCCTTCCCCTGTCTTTTCAGGCACCTGCCTGTTTTTTACCTGTACCCTGATGAAGGATTTGGGCATGAAATGTTAGTTACTGTGTACCTCCTGTGGATGTTGAGTGACCTGCTGAGTTTCTCCAGCACATTTGTTTATTGTACTCGACCCTGGGGTTTACAGACTTCCCTATTTAGCTGGAGGCTTTGGAGAGTGTGTAGAAGAGATTCACCATGATCTTGCTGTGGAGTGTGTTAGCTATGGTGGTTGGACAAAAATGGATTGTGTTATATGAAGCGTAGGAAACTGAGGGACAACCTGATAGAAAGCTAAGGGATGACCCATTATATGAGCATAGATAGGGAAGATGGTCAGTGTGGTTTTCCTAGCCTTCAGCTGTTAAAGGGCCATAGATTGAAGGAGAGAGGGGAAAGGTTGAAAATTTAAGAGGCAATTTTGTTACAGAGAGTGGAAGGAGCTTTTATAAGGAGTTACTGAATCCCACAGTGGAACAAAGAACATACGATGTTAAGCTGAGCTAGACATGTTTGTCCTTAGGGCATTAGGGGAGCCTCATTTATAGCCCATACTAACTAATCAAAACTCACATCAGCCATTAGCTGAATCTTGCAGCTGACCTTGAATGGCAGGCTTGTCTGGACACCCCTGTGTGGCCTCTGGTGAGTCACCTTAAAAGATACAGACAAATGAACATGCAGGAAATTCAAGGATTTGGACCATATGGAAGGTGGTCATTGTGATCAGTTCAGATATGGTTTACTTATCTTTGCTGTGGTATGGGAAGGTTTTGCGAAGCAAGCTCTGATATCCCATTCAAAGTCTGCTGCAGATTCAAGTTCATTACTTTACCTTTTCTGTTCTTCCTATAGTTTCCCTGTTGTTGATGGAATGGTCTTGATAATCCCTGTAACAATTTCCTCTTCTTTCTCAAGATTGGTGTTACTCCATTGAAAAACAATGGTTAATACTTCTCCAAAGAAATTGACCCCTTGAGGGCTGTAGATGAGTAAATGCAAACAGGGTTTTCCCACTGAGGTTAGGTGAGACAGGAACTAGAGGATACAGGTTAAGGGTGAAATAGGTAAAGGGAATGCAGAGACTGGTGAGAGTGAAGAACAAGCTTCCAGCTGAAGTGGTGAATGCGGGCTCGATTTTGACTTTTAGGAAAAATATGAATAGGTACTTGGGTGAGCAGAAAAATGATTTTGAGATAGATTAGATTAGTGGTTTTCAAACTTCCCCCTACACTCAGATTCCACCTGAAGTAACCCCTATGCCATAAGTGCTCTGCGATTAGTAAGGGATCACTTAAGGTAATACGTGAGTGGAAAAAAATGTTTGAAAAGCACTCTTTTAATTGTACCAAATTGACTCATTATGTGTACAGTTTCATAACTCCAAAGGAAATGGATCAACGCCTCAAGCAAAATCTTTCAGTAGCAATTGGGTCTAGAGCAGTGATTCTCAACCTTCCCTTCATACTCTCATCCCACCTTAAGCAATCCATTACTAATCACAGAGCACCGATGGCATAGGGATTGCTTAAGGTGGCATGTGAGTTTAGGGGGCAGATTGAAAACCACTGGACTAGATGGACTAATGTGCTTGTTTCTGGGCTGTAGTGTTCTATAGTTCTTAGCCAATTAAACTTGCTCATGATCATATCAGCAAGAATAGTTCCACTTTTTGTTGGCTGAAAACCAGCGATTGACTACTTACCCATATTTATTGGAGGAAAAAATGATGGTCTTATGTTGGAAATGCCAATTTCTATTTTTTTCTGTAAATAATAATTGGTCAACAGCCTTTCTTTGTGGCCTTTTGGGTGGAAAAGTTTGCGGAAAAATTATGTGGTGTAACTGGGCTTACTATTTTCACCCCCTTCAATGTTATGTGTGCTATCATTTTTATTGGTTCTTATAATAAATATAGTGCCATGAAGAAAAGGGAATAAAACTGAAAATACAATATCACATATATGTGTGTGTGTGTGTGCATATGTATATCAAGATAAAACTTCAACCAGTAGAAACTCGGACCCTCCCTCCACTGCACTGGGTGAAAACAGAAAAGACATTAAAAAAAAAATATATTTTATATATTATACATATTTATACATACATATTATGTATATATATGTATAAATAAAAATCCCTCCTAACCTACTCTATTGAAAGCAAGAAAACTAACCAAAAAAAAAATCTGAGGGTTCCATATATTTTGTAGCTTTTGGAAAAAAAATGAATATTTGGGAAGTCATATTTTCTTGCCAGCTGTTCAAAAGACATTAAACAACCTTCCTTAAATAAATTTGCAAAAGAAAGAATACCTTTGATTATCCATATAGAGAAGGATTGATCAATTATTGATGGTTGAAAAAAATTGAGAGACGGCAAGAGGTAAAACAAAGTTTATTTTTAATTAAGAAATTCCTAAATTGGAGCCAGATTCACAATATTGGAGTATTGGATTAGATATATAATTATTGATCATGAAATAACTAAATGGAAGAGAGGTACCCAATAAAGAGGCCACTGAATACTGCTGTATAGATCTCAATTCTAAATCTGTCCATAATTGATGATCCAATTTGTCTGACCAAAAAATACACAAAGTTAGATAATGAATATTAATAGCCCAGTAATAAAATCTAAAATTAGTTAGGGCCACTCTTCCATATTTTTTCAATTTTTGTAAATTAAATTTACTAATTCTAGAGTTTTTGTTATTCGAAATAAAGGAAGAAACTTTTGAGTGAAAATTATCAAAATAAAGACTTCAGGATGAAAACTGGGATCACTTGAAATAGATGTAAAAACATCATTTTAACTGTATTAATACGGCCCATTAATGATAATGATAAAGGAAAAGCATCGAGAAAAAGAAAATCTCACATACCCGAATAGAGGAGCAAAATAGAGTTTATATGAATCTTTAAATTGTTTTGTCATTTTAACCCCTAAGTAGGTGCAATTATTTGTGACAATCTTTTCTGGAACTTGAGCGTAGTTAGGGATCAGCATATTAATCGGGAAAAAATGTTTACTTTTATGAAGATTTAATTTATAGCCAGAGGAAGAGCTGAATTCAGAAAATACTGATAACATAGCTGGGATAGATCTTTCTGGATCTGAAATATAAATTAATAGTCTTACAAAGAAACATTATGAGTTACTCCATTTCTGACAATCCCTTGAACCTTATAAGAGTCTCTAAGGGCTATTTCCAGAGGTTCTAAAGCGAGATCAAATAGCAAGGGGCTCAGGGGACATCCCTGTCTAGTTCCCCTAAAGAATAACGAGGATTTGTTATTATTAGTAACCAGCACAGCGAAGGTGTACTATAAATCAATTTCTTCCTTCTTTGGCTTGGCTTCGCGGACGAAGATTTATGGAGGGGGTAAAAGTCCACGTCAGCCGCAGGTTCGATTGTGGCTGACAAGTCCGATGCGGGACAGGCAGACACGGTTGCAGCGGTTGCAGGGGAAAATTGGTTGGTTGGGGTTGGATGTTGGGTTTTTCCTCCTTTGTCTTTTGTCAGTGAGGTGGGCTCTGCGATCTTCTTCAAAGGAGGTTGCTGCCCGCCGAACTGTGAGGCGCCAAGATGCACGGTTTGATGCGATATCAGCCCACTGGCGGTGGTCAATGTGGCAGGCACCAAGAGATTTCTTTAGGCAGTCCTTGTACCTCTTCTTTGGTGCACCTCTGTCACGGTGGCCAGTGGAGAGCTCGCCATATAACACGATCTTGGGAAGGCGATGGTCCTCCATTCTGGAGACGTGACGCACCCAACGCAGCTGTATCTTCAGCAGCGTGGATTCGATGCTGTCGGCCTCTGCCATCTCGAGTACTTCGATGTTGGAGATGAAGTCGCTCCAATGAATGTTGAGGATGGAGCGGAGACAACGCTGGTGGAAGCGTTCTAGGAGCCGTAGGTGATGCCGGTAGAGGACCCATGATTCGGAGCTGAACAGGAGTGTGGGTATGACAATGGCTCTGTATACGCTAATCTTTGTGAGGTTTTTCAGTTGGTTGTTTTTCCAGACTCTTTACCAGTTTACCTATCTCGGCTGCACCATTTCATCAGATGCAAGGATCGACAACGAGATAGACAACAGACTCTCCAAGGCAAATAGCGCCTTTGGAAGACTACACAAAAATAAATCAATTTAATTATTATTTAAAGCCCAAAACAAAATTAAATCTCCTTAATGTTTCATATAAATAGTTCCACTTCACTCTGTCAAAAGCCTTTTCAGCATCTAGAGAAACTGCACGTTATGGAATTATGTCTGAAGGGGAATAAATAATGTTCAATAGTCTATGGATGTTAAAATGTGAATAATAATAAATCCAGTCTGATCTTTAGATATAACAGAGGGAAGGATATTTTCCAACCTACCGGCCAAAATTTTAGAAAGACAATCTGCTTTCAGCAAACAAATTGGCCTAGAGGAAGTACATTCAGTCAGATACTGATCTTCTTTTTAGGAATGAACGAAAGTGACGCTGCATTAAAAAGTTTCCGGTTCAGTCCCAGGAAAAAAAATGGAATTTCAAACACTTTACATATAGTTGAGGGACAAGTAAATTAGTAAATGATTTTAAAAATTTCACCGTAAAACCATCTGAACCTGGGGCCTTGCTGGATTGAAGAGAAGAAATAGCTTGGGAAACTTTCAACTCTGAAATTGGAGCTTCCAACAAGTTTTGATCTTCTGGTGATATTTTGAGAATATTCAGTCATTGCAAGAATCTATTGAAATATTATCAGGAAATTCAGATTTGTATAGATCTGAATAGAATTCCTGAAACACTTTATTAATTTCAGCATGACCAAAAATAATGCCCAAAACAAAATTAAATCTCCTTAATGTTTCATATAAATAGTTCCACTTCACTCTGTCTTACTCCTTCTTACATATCTTTGTAATTTGTCTTTTAGATGCCGCTGCCTTCAGTTGACTAGCTAACAGCTTACCTGATTTTCTCCCTGTACATAAAATTGAGATTTTCTTTTAAGTAGTTGATTCTCAATAGGGTAAGTTAATAATAAATCCTGTTGAATTTGAAGTTCTACTCTTTTCTTATAAAAGTCCATACTAGGAACATAGAATAAAATTTGTTGATCTCTTTAATTCTGTTAGTGAGTACTGTCGGTTCACTTTTAGTACATTTACTAAATCCATCAGAATAAGTAATTTGTCTTCATAAAAAATGCCTTCAAGTGCATCTGAAATGACCAGATTGAATATTCCTTCAGTAGAGTTTGTCTGAAAATAGAAAGAAATCTGTTCTTTAATAAAGCATCCTTAAGCAGAGTGGAATTAAACCGCTATTGTTGATCTCCGGAAGTAACACTGGAGATTTCATTAGAAAGCATTAAAGGTCCATGATCTGAAACAGTGATAGCATCATATTCACATTTCCCTATCGAAGGTACCAGTCGCAAATCAATAAAATAAAATCAATTCTAGAGTATTTATGGTATACAAAAGAAAAGAAAGAAAATTCCTTTCCCTTCGGGTGTTAAAATCTCCATATATCCACTAAACCATAATCCAGCAGGAAAGAGTTAACATAACTAGCTGATTTATTTGGAAGCGTCTGAATGGTGGAGGACCTGTCAATCAAAGGATTTAGGCAACAATTGAAATCTCCAGCCATAATTAGCATGTATTCATTCAAAAAATGTGGAGAATTTAAAACCTTTTGAAAAAAAATTCAGGACAGTTGACATTAGGAGCATATATATTAACCATTACCATCTTCTTATTTTCCAATGAACCAGTAACTATTACAAATCTACCAGCTACATTGGATTTGTATTAAAGTGAACAAATGGAACCTTGCAAACAATAAAAATTGAGACACCTCTAACTTTAGGTTGAGAAAGAAAGTGGAATTGTTAACTCAAAATTAAAAAAAATTCCTCTCTTTACGAATGTGCATCCTCTGTGCAAGGATAATATCCAGCCCGAAATTTTAAAAACATATTAGATATCTTTTTGCGCTTAATAGGATGTTTAAGGCCATTCAAATTCCAAGATGCAAAATTCTATGTAATTATAGCCATACTCATTTTAAGATGAATACAGTTATAAATAAAAGCTGGCCACACATATACAAACACACTCCAGAGAGTGCAATAGAGCACAGCATGATCCATAACAGAGGAGCAAGTGATAAATTCCACAAAGCTGTTCAGGAACAAAAAGCTAACACTAACTAATCCCACCCCCAAAACCCAAGAACTACTCAACAAGAGGGCAGCAAGCTAAAGCTACACATCCCTTAATCCCTATGTCCAGCTGGGCATGCTCCAAACGGGAAATACAAAGTTCTAGACAAAACAAACTGAGTTCTGCATATCAAGCCATCAAGCAGCAAGATTAGCTGTCTAGAAATTACAAGACTAAAGAAGAAATATCGCCATTTTACAAACCCTGTACAATAGCAACCATAATTAATTAATATAAGGTAACAACCTATAAAATTGAACTATATATGTATATAAAAAAGGGAGAAATCCCCTATTACTTTTATTTAAACAAAAGAAAATTGAAAGAGATAGGAAAAAAAAACACAGAAAGAAAGGAATGAATCCAAAAATATCCTCAGCAATGACATCTCATAACCGGGAAACAGTTCATGTAGGTTGCTGCAGAGGAGATGCACCTTCTTCCAGAAACTTCCAATTTGATCCGGGGGTTCCGGGGGACAATTTTTAGGGGAAATCTTCAGCCGCGCAGGGAAATGAAGAGAAGGGTAATGATTTTGATAGAGTTTAGACATGACTTCTTTAAATTTAATTCTTTCTGCCAAGATTTTGGGGGCGTAACCTTCCACATTATGTATAGAAATATCAGGAAATTTCAGCAAACCTCATCTATGAGCCTCTATGATTATGGCTTCCTTTGAAAATAATGAAAGCAGAGAATAACAGGTTGAGGTTTAACGTCGCATGGGAGTTTTGACCTCAGAGCATGATGTGCCCAATCCAAAATTGGAGCTTTACTCAAAACTCCTTTAAACTACTCATACAACATGTCTGTAAAGAATTTAATTGAGTCAGAGACTTCAATACCTTCAGGAAGTCCAAAACTATGTAAATTCTTTTTCCGTTTTCTGCTATCTAGGTCGATAGCTTTATGCTTCTTTTTGTGCAAGTCAGCTGCTTTGTAAATCATCAACTCTTTTTTTTCCAAAATGCTCCAACTGATCTCGATGGTCTGTTGAAAGCTTGTTACATTGTTTTTCCCAACATGATTACACATTCATAAATGTGTAACCTATCACCAGAAGATTAAACTTCATCCATTTGAACTGTGCACTTCGAAAATTAGTCATTGCTAATTACTGGAAAAATTATGTCTTGTAAATATTCCAATCCACTGGATGAAGATACAATTTCTTAATGTATAATTCATTAGTTCTCATGAATATTTTTATATAAATTATTGTTACTATTTTTACTCAGTTACATTTAATTGTATAGCAATAAAGTTTATGCTCCATGCTGAGGCAATGATTGCTTCCATAGTTTCAAAGATGGAGTAATAGAGGTTTGTCCAGAGGGAGTGCAGATGTTTCTTGCAGGTAATTAATCTTATGGGAGTTGTCTGCTCACAGAATTCTGGAATTCAGGTTCAAGGGTTGGAGAATTACAAAAGTAAATACTGCCTAGGTATAGCCTTCATTTTGGTACTTAATTCATGTATGTCATCCTGATGGAGTGTAGAAATAATCTCTTGGAATGTCTGTTTTAATGGCTCATCACTGTGACTGATAGTGTATGAAATTCTGCAATATATACAGGCACTCGTCTTGCCTTGAGCTCAGGCAAATGCGCTGAATGAAAAGATTGTGGTTTCAAGTTTACCTCTAGAGTCCTGAATATATAGTCCAGGCTGATATACAGTGCAGTATTGAAATAGTGCTCACTATCACTAAAGATTTTTGAACAAGATTTTAAAAACATCTTCCCCCTCAGGTTATGAAGTGGTACAAATGGCGATATTACACAGAAAAGCATTTCAATTCTCCTCACTGGTTAAGCCCAGTAGTTCTCAACCTTTTTCTCTCCACTCACATTCCACTTTTAAGTATTCCCTATGCCATAGGTGCTCTTTGATTAGTAAGCGATTGCTTAAGGTGGGATGGGAGTGGAAAGAAAATGTTTGAAAACCACTGCTTTAATCGTACCTCATTGACTCATTATGTGCACAGTTTCGTAACCCTAACGGAAATGGGCCAATGACAATTTTTCTCAAGCAAAATATTTCAGTAACAATTGGGTCTAGAGCAGCCGTTCTCAACCTTCCCTTCCCACTCACATCCCACCTTTATCAATCCCTTACTAATGGTATAGGGATTACTTAAAGTGGGATGTAAGTGGAAAGAAAAAGGTTGAGAACCACTGATCTAGACTATATTCATCCTATTCACACATAGCATGTGCATTAGTCACCTTTGAGGGATATTGCTGTCTGCAAATTGATCACCACTGTCCTCAAAATACTAAATTCAATCGAGAAAAAAATTCTCCTTTACATATAAAAAAATCCCTATATCTCACCACACACTTTTCATCAATAAATCTAAACCCCTTGGTTATATAAAAGATGAGAGAAATTTCATTAATAACTTCAAAGGAGTGTGGAAAAAGACTATTTCAAATTGGGAGTCATAATTTTATACAGATTATTCAAAGGAATTTTTTCTTGTTCGGGTCTTTTTCAATAACTAATTATACTGGAAAACAAAGATTTTGCTTCCTAAACATTTTTAGGTGTATTTGATAGATTTTAGGCTACTGATCATGAAAATCAAGTTAAAAGTTTCCTATCACAAAGTTTTTATTTAGAAATATAACCTATTTTTGTGATTTCCTGTCATATTTTAAGTCTCCTAGTCCATTGCCCTCAAACAAATTTGTTTTAGTCCAAGCATGCATGGCATACATTGTATTCAGGAGTTATGGAAATGTTGTATTAGGCCTGGGTCTGCTTAGAAATATAACCTATTTTTGTGATTTCCTGTCATATTTTAAGTCTCCTAGTCCATTGCCCTCAAACAAATTTGTTTTAGTCCAAGCATGCATGGCATACACTGTATTCAGGAGTTATGGAAATGTTGTATTAGGCCTGGGTCTGCTTAGTCAAGATAGATGCAGAAAGGCTATAAAAGCAGCTCACAGATACAGATGGTGTGCATTACATTGAATGGATGCTGATACACATGTTCTTCAGGCAATAGTATAGTGAGTGGACTTAACAATAGCATTTATTTATTGTCTTAAGGAATATTTAATACAGCAGAAATGTCTTGACAATATCATTTTCTTACATTTGTGGCTAGTATATTTTTAATGCTCAAAAACACAGCATGACTGTACTTATTAAGTAAGCCAATGAACTCGACACGAGAGGCATCAGATGCTGAGTACAAAACCTTTTTAGGTCAGTTGTACTAATGCGATGAGCCAGCATCATTATGCAATTAAACATGCTAAATCCAATAAAAGTTAATTTAATGTTTCTCACTTCACTTCCTATGATGCAGCAAATTTGAAATGATCTTTGTGATCAGCTTGATGTTGCCTGTCACCATCTCCCATTTTTTAAGGAGCAAGGAGCAAGCCTTTTGAAAAAAATTGTTGCCCAGTGGATTTTTAATAATTATTAATAAATCAGTAGTTCTCTATTTTTAGTTTATTTGTCAGCAGATATTTCAGTCCTGAACCTGATTTGATTGAGAGCAACATTTTAAATTTTATTCCATTTAAGTAACATGGGAAATGCTTGTTTCCCGTAATTTGGGGAATTCAATTCCCTGAATAGAATTTTATCAGTACGAATGACAAATACCATTAATTAAACCATTTTTGAGCAAATTAATGCATTTCAGTAACTTAAACCTTCCAACTCTCCACTCCAATGATTTATATAATTTGACAGCAGATCAAAGTTTCCTTGTTTGTCAACTATTTACTTTTTTCTGTCTTTTCATAATTGTATTACAAACTCCTGTAAAGGAAAAGCTGTTTGTTAACCATTTGCCCACTGTGCCTAACATCACTGTGGTGACTTTAGCTATGACACAGTTATGGCATCAATCTTCTCATAAATCAGACAAGGGTCCAGACCAGTTGTGGCATATGCAAGGAATTGTGCATGGAAGATTTCTCTTTCTGGTTGGAACTTGCCACAATCAAGACACCAATTTATCTTCCTCCCTATTGGACGGGAGAGTGAAGCTTAATCGGGTCATTACAGAACAGAAGGGGCGTAAAGACACGCTACCATACAGTGTGCGCTCAGGACCATTTCCATCAGCCGCAAAACTGTCTTGGCTCATTGACTTGATCCAAACCTCCTTGGAAGATCTGGGCCAGGCACATTAAGACCAATCGTGTAGTTTATTGATCAAGCTGACATTGTTTACTTCGCTTAGCAGATACAACATCAAGAGAGCACTGTGATGTTAAGATTGAAAATAAGGGATTAATGGTATATACAGTAAAAAAAAACCCTTGATTCTGGCATGTAGGAGGATTAGTAGGTGCCAGATGAGTGTATTTTCCAGTTGCTTGAGACTTACTCTTACGATGCTCAACTAATACACCTGCATTAAGATTAAACAGTTTAAAGACAAAAGTACTCTACTTACACTGAACAAACTTCACTTTCATGAATATATAAACCTTAAAGCATTTTACTTTATTTTCAGTCACATTCTTCAAACACATTTAACTGTCCCTGCATCTGCAGGTTCCTCCCCTTCACGGAACCATCCAAAAGACAAACAGTAACATTATAGAGTATTAACCCACCCCCCCCTTCACTGAAGTTTACAGATAAATCCTTAGTAATATATTTAATAATATATTAATAAAGATAAAGACTTACTAAACAGAGATAAGGAGACACTTAATTATTTTTTTCCCTATACTAAAAACAAACCAGCTGAACTGCTTATGAGGGTTACATATATTTTGTAGTTTTTGGTATCTACCATAAAAGGAGAACCTTTTAAGAGAGTCGCCCCAACGACGAGCGGCATCAACTAGCTCTTCATCCTGGGTGACGCCGTTGCTGTTTCACACGATATTATTCACACAGCTGCAATGGTTAAGGCCCTCCGCTGGCTGCATATTTGCCCCCATCTCCACCAAAGGTCTTTGTGTTACTTCAGAGAACATCCACAATTTTCTTTCTTTCTTTTTCAATCTTTTTTTATAAGAAATTACGAAACAATGAAGAAAAGGAAACAAACCTGAAAATATAAAATCTCAAATAATATAATCTGGTTCCCACCTTCAATGCAATGGGTGAAAATTTAAAAAAAAATCAAAAGTATAATATAAAAATAAAAACCACCTTCTCTAATAAAACAAAACAACTAACAAAATAAAAACAGCAGAGCAGCTTATCCGGAGGGCTACATATATTTTAGATCCTGCCGTAAATATAATTTTAAACTTATGTATTTCTTAACCTATTTTTTTATTGAATTTTAACTTTTAAAATTTATTTTCCTCGACTTTGTTTGCCAGTTGCTTGAATTCCAGATACCAAGGGTTTCACTGTTGCATTGCGTAACTCAGATTTGATTGGTAAAGGTAAAAAGCTGATTTGATTTGAACTTGACAGCACAAAAAAAATATTAGTGCAGACATTGGATGTCTGAGACATCCTGCAAGTGATTCGGGAAATCAAATCATCTTCCCATGAAATTGGTTATCCTCTGGTTACTCGACGAGGAAAAAAGAATGTGCAGAGATCCATGTTTTGCTGGTTGAGTAAAGTTTAAAATATGTATTGAAAATTTAGACAATATTTCTTCCAAGTATCCTGGACAGAATGCAGGATTGCGGTAAATGCCAAGGCTGCAG
Organism: Narcine bancroftii; assembly: GCF_036971445.1. NCBI lineage: Eukaryota > Metazoa > Chordata > Chondrichthyes > Torpediniformes > Narcinidae > Narcine > Narcine bancroftii. The sequence goes on from NC_091471.1 coordinate 227,744,692, forward strand.
ATGCTCGAAAGCTGGAGTAACAGACAAAATACCGGAGGAACTCAACAGGTCTGGAAAGCGCTGGAAAGTTCAGGCTGAAACCCTTTCATCAGGAATGTCAGGAGACAGATGTAAAAAGGTGGGGGTGGTGGAGAGGAGGAGTAAGAGCTGGTAAGTGATACAGTTTGGAATGAAAATTGGTGGGGGGAGGGGGATTGGAAGAAAGAAGGTGAGAGGTGATACGAGGAAGGGGCAGAGGGCTGAGTAAGATGCACTGTGATGGAAAGAAGAAAAGGAAGGGGAAAGGGAACAGGAGGAAGGAAGGCATGGGTGATGAACAGGTTGAGAAAACAGGGTTTGGGGAGAGAGAGAGAATGAAAAGAGAAGGAAGAATGAGTCCAGAGAAAAGGCAAAGTGAGAGGGGTGGGGGTGAGGGTATAGCAAGCAAGGGGAGAAGTTACCGGAAATTGGTGAAGGGGTTGATGCCGTCTGATTGGAGACCGCCAAGACAAAATGCAAGTTGATGTTTGGCATCATCATGGCAATACAGAAATGTCAGTGTGGGAAAGGGCAGTGGAATTAATTGGCTGGTCACTTGGAGATTCTGGCTGTTGCAGTGGATCGAGTGTAAGTCAAAGTGAGCCTCCAATCTGCATCTGATGTGGAGCAGACTGCATCAGGAGTACCTGATGCAGGAAATTGTACCCATCACAGTCCATCTTTCTCATCCCTCTTCTTCCTCCAATCACCATTCCCCTTTCTTCCCCCTTCCACCTGAGTTCACTTATTACCTGCCAGCCCATGCTCCACCTCTCCTCTCCCCTACTGCCCCTCATGAACACCATTTATTCATTTCTTGCTGTCCCTGATGAAAGGTTTCAGTTTGAAATGTTGACAAACTGTCCAACACATTAAGTTCCTCTAGCTCTTCGTGTCGTGGGGCAGCACAGTTGGCATCGCGGTTAGCACAGCGCCTTTACAGCACCAACGATCGGGACCAGGGTTTGAATCCTGTGCTGTTCGTAAAGAGTCTGCACGTCCATGTCCGATGTCCACGTGGGTTCCCACCCCCCCACATTTGAAACGTATCGGGGGGCTGTAGGTTATTTGGGTGTAAATTGGACGCCATGGACTCGGGGCCAAAATGGCCCGAGACTGTGCTGTATGTCTAAGTTTAAATAAACATTTCAATAGACTGTCCAAGCTCCAGCCACTGTATGTCCAGTGCAGGGTCATAAATGAGGATTGTTCCATTGATTATGAACAGAATTGATCTCCCATGTGTTTTACTTATTTTCTTTATTCTTAAAATATTTTTATTGAGTTTAACATATAAGCACAAATACAGAATTGACAATTACATAATAATTCATTGTAAGTCATGTGCAAAAAAAAGTAGATAAAACTACAATAATTGCTTATAAGACCTCAAAAACATTTAATTGAGATGATCGATTGTGACCATGTTAAACCCTTTTGTTGAAATAACTTGTATAAATTTTTTAAAAAAACTAAAACTAAATCTAATCTACACCCCCCTCCCTCTAATAAAGATTTCTCTTTTCTTTGGCTTGGCTTCGCGGACGAAGATTTATGGAGGGGGTAAAAAGTCCACGTCAGCTGCAGGCTCGTTTGTGGCTGACCAGTCCGATGCGGGACAGGCAGACACGATTGCAGCGGTTGCAAGGGAAAATTGGTTGGTTGGGGTTGGGTGTTGGGTTTTTCCTCCTTTGCCTTTTGTCAGTGAGGTGGGCTCTGCGGTCTTCTTCAAAGGAGGCTGCTGCCCGCCAAACTGTGAGGCGCCAAGATGCACGGTTTGAGGCGTTATCAGCCCACTGGCGGTGGTCAATGTGGCAGGCACCAAGAGATTTCTTTAGGCAGTCCTTGTACCTTTTCTTTGGTGCACCTCTGTCACGGTGGCCAGTGGAGAGCTCGCCATATAATACGATCTTGGGAAGGCGATGGTCCTCCATTCTGGAGACGTGACCCATCCAGCGCAGCTGGATCTTCAGCAGCGTGGACTCGATGCTGTCGACCTCTGCCATCTCGAGTACCTCGACGTTAGGGGTGTGAGCGCTCCAATGGATGTTGAGGATGGAGCGGAGACAACGTTGGTGGAAGCGTTCTAGGAGCCGTAGGTGGTGCCGGTAGAGGACCCATGATTCGGAGCCGAACAGGAGTGTGGGTATGACAACGGCTCTGTATACGCTTATCTTTGTGAGGTTTTTCAGTTGGTTGTTTTTCCAGACTCTTTTGTGTAGTCTTCCAAAGGCGCTACTTGCCTTGGCGAGTCTGTTGTCTATCTCATTGTCGATCCTTGCATCTGATGAAATGGTGCAGCCGAGATAGGTAAACTGGTTGACCGTTTTGAGTTTTGTGTGCCCGATGGAGATGTGGGGGGGCTGGTAGTCATGGTGGGGAGCTGGCTGATGGAGGACCTCAGTTTTCTTCAGGCTGACTTCCAGGCCAAACATTTTGGCAGTTTCCGCAAAGCAGGACGTCAAGCGCTGAAGAGCTGGCTCTGAATGGGCAACTAAAGCGGCATCATCTGCAAAGAGTAGTTCACGGACAAGTTTCTCTTGTGTCTTGGTGTGAGCTTGCAGGCGCCTCTCTGAACCCTTCTCCATTAACAATGGCGTGAAGCAAGGCTGTGTTCTCGCACCAACCCTCTTTTCAATCTTCTTCAGCATGATGCTGAACCAAGCCATGAAAGACCCCAACAATGAAGACGCTGTTTACATCCGGTACCGCACGGATGGCAGTCTCTTCAATCTGAGGCGCCTGCAAGCTCACACCAAGACACAAGAGAAACTTGTCCGTGAAAGATTATCTTATATTATTAATTAAAAATAAATCAATAATGTGGAACTCCTGATGACCCTTGGAGAACAGGCAATGAACCACTAGAACATACCATAATGGTTAATTCTTCCAATTATTAAAAAATTCTAAGAATGGGCCTCACAATTTCATAAATTGAAACTTTCCATCGTTAATATTTTATCTAATTTTCTCCAAACTTAAATAGGACATTACATCATATAACCACTGTGTATGAGTAGGGGATGAGTCATCTTTCCATTTCAATAAAATTGCTCGTCTGGTGATCAACATGGTAAAAGCTAAAACTTTTTCCCAAGACGCCGATGTGGGTTTATCTGGGTCACAAAAAAAAATAACAACTAACGGAAAAGGTTCTAAATTATTCTTAAAAATCGTTGATGAAGTTTGGAATATGTCTTTCCAGAATCTCTTTAAATTGGGGCACTGGCAAAACATATGGATCAGGGAAGCTTAAAAAAATTTACATTTCTCACAGAGTGGATCGATATCTGCATAAACATGAGATAATTTAAGTTTTGACATTGGAGTTTTGTGTACCTCCTTAAATTGTAATAAACAATGTGTTGCACAAAATGAGGAATCGTTAATCAAACTGAGAGTGGAATACCTGTCTTCAGTTGGAAATGTTATGTTGAAATCTTGTTCACAATTGCTCTTGATCCCAGCCATGGGGACTGATTTTAAATCCAATAAATCATTATAAATGCTTGATATTAATCTGGTGTAGTGGGGTGAGCAATCATGCGGTTAGATGGGCTGAATCGCCACCCCGGTCAGTTGAGATAAGACAGCGCTGGGCCCCCTTCTCTTCTCAGAAGAAGCCTGTGTTTGTCCACATGCGTTGCCCGGGAAATGTCGCTGGGTAGGCACTGACTCCACAACGTGTTGACGTCACACCCTTAGACCAGTGCGCCCCAGACAGGAAGTGGGTCATCCCCTTAAGCAGTGTGGACGTGCATCATCTCAGTAGCGTTGTTGTGAGTAGCCGCTACACCACCATGAAAATAGAACAGTAAATTTAAAAAAAAAACAGATCAAGACTGAACAAAATGCGTAATTTTTAAATATCTACCAAGGTCCTCAGAAGCTGCCACGAATTCACCCGGGATGACTAGGGGTGTGCCGTAGACCAACTCGGCAGAGGTTGCCTCGAGATACCTAGCAGGGCCCAAGGGAGTTCGTCTGCCCAGTTCAGTCCAGTGAGTCGGGCCATGAGAGCTGTCTTCAGGTGCCTGCGGAACCTCTCCACCAGTCCTTTGGCATTCAGGTGGTATGCTGTGGTATGGTGGAATTGAGTCCCCAGGGCATTTGCTAAGGCGGTCCACAGGCTGGAAGTGAATTGGGGCCCTACTGTCCGATGTTAAGTGTTCGGGAACCCAGAAATGTGCCATCTAGGTGTTCAGTAATCCCGTGCACATGTCTCAGTGGAGATTTCAGGTAGCGGCATTGCCTCTGGCCATCTGGTCATCCGGTTGACCATGGTCAACAGGTAATGTGCTCCTCTGGATATAGGTAAGGGCCCCACAACGTCTATGTGCACATGGCTAAAACAGCGGCGTGCTGGTTTGAACAGCTGTTGAGGGGTTTTAATGTGGGTCTGGACCTTGGATACATGGCACTGAGTACATGTCTTGGACCACTGAGTGACCTCTTTATGGAGACCGTGCCAGACATACCTGTTGGCCACCATTCTAACTGTAATCCTGATAGCAGGGTGAGCCAAATTGTGGATCAAATTGAAAACTCACTTCCTCTATACGGCCGGAATGAAGGGGCGTGGTTTACCAGTCAAGGTGTCGCAGAGCGGCGTGCAGTTGCTGGGGGCGATCTGGATGTCCTCCAGTTGCAGGCCACTAAGTGCTGTCCAGTATGCTGGTATGTTGGGGTCTGCTTGCTGCGCATCTTCTAGGGCTGTGCACAGCTGGGATGGCCGAACGGGATAGGGCATCGGCTACCACATTGGTCTTGTCAGTGATATGTTCAATGTCCATTGAAAATTCAGATATATAGTACAGGTGCCGAGGTTGTCTGGCTGACCATGGGTCTGACCCCTTGCTCCATGTAAATTTTGAACTTCCTGCCCTCCAGAAAGTAACGGAAATGCCAAATTGCCAGATAGAGTGCTAAAAGCTCCCTATCAAAGGCACTGTACTTGAGCTCTGGTGCCCTGAGATGTTTACTGAAAAAGGCAGCGGCTGCCACTGTCTGTTAACCAGTTGCTCAAGTACACCCCTGACCGCAATGCTGGAGGCGTCTATCTTGAGGATGGTCAGGGTGTCTGTCCTGGGATGCATAAGGAGGGTGTCTTTGACCTGGGTATTTTTGGTTGCTTGGAAAGGCTCGGTCACCTCCTGTGTCCATTGAATGTCTTTAATGGACGAAATGCAGAATGCTTTCCTTTGACGTGACTTGAAGTGAAACAGAATGACAGTGTGACAGGCCAGAGATTGTTAACAGAAAAAACATGAAACAAGAAGTTGAATCTGTTTGCTTGGCATCCTTTTTAGTTTGCATGTTATGTTTTTAACACAGCCACTGCATTCTGGGAAATTATTCCCAAATTTTCAAGAACGCAGTCTGTGTAAAAAGATCGGAACAGGAATAAGGAGTCATTCCCATTCTGATATTCCACCTCCTAGCCCCCGAGTAAATTCTTCAGAATGCCTGCAGTCCTAAGTTAACTGCAGGCATTCCGGAAACAACAAGCTTATGGATAGCAAGTCCCGCCTCTTTACTTCCTGCACTTCCGATGTTCAGTCTAAAGTCCCATAAAGAAATGGAGATTTCAAGTTTTGATCGTTTGTGTGTGAACAGCCACCCCGGAAGGTAGGAACACATTTTTGAATGGAAGATAATGGTAAATTCTATGTAAAAAAATAAACCATAGGACTACAATTATAGTATGTGTGCTATTTGCACTGAAAGCAAAAGATGATAAGTAAACAAAGCTTCAGAAAGTTAATTTTTGCTCTGTGATTAGTAAAGTACTTCAAAGTAAGAGCAAAATACTACAGCATATGAACTGAAACATTGAAATCTGCTGCCTGTATTCAGCAGGTCAGGCAGCAGAATCAAAGAGAGACATAGAGTTCACTTGAATAGTTCATGAGCTTTCATCAGTTTTGGCTGGCGTGTGAAGAAACAGTCCTACTTTAGTAATGCACAGAACCATGCTCACAGCAATGATTGAAATGCTCACACAAGGGCTGGAGGTGAAATGGTGGGGAGCTATCCCAAGCAGTCAAAACAATGGAATTCTTGAAAGTTGATGGATGCCTCAGGCCTCTGATTACGTACGTATCAATCTTTTCTCTTCCCTCTGCAGCCCTGGGTGGCAAAACCCAGGTAAGCTTGGTACTTTAAATATTGCTGCACCAGGACACACAGTGAAAAACCTGCCCTGTGTGTATTTATGCTCAGTCATGTTGCTTTGGGTGAAGTATTCCTTGGTTGCAGATTTCTAATTAACATAGAAGCAAACATAATCCGATAAATAGCAAAAAAATACATTCTTTCTGCTGCTTCAGGTTTAACGATGCATTCGGAGTGCTGTGTTCCATTTTTGCATCTTTTAGTTGAGACTTTATTGAATCTTTTCATTGCTGCAGTAAAATCAAGTACCCAAAAGAGTGCAATTCATACAGTATGAGATCATCTAAAGTTGCTTATTTTAGCATAGTAAATGGTGAAGATCTTTACATCCATTATAGTCCACTCCAGTGTTATACATTTCTATAATTCTTGTTTGGAGGGACGCATTTTATAATTGTACATCGTTCAAATGGATATGGCATTAAAATTTCATGCCTTGGACTATATATTTAATTCTTCATGACAACACTATTACGTTCTTTAATTCTTTATAAATCTTGATTTCAATGTGAAACAGTATTAAATGTATCAGGTCACATTTGCATTCACAAAATGGGTCTTACAGCTTGTACTGAAATCTGTAAATTTTGAGAAGAGGAATATGTAAAATGAGTGCATAGAGCCAAGTGTGTGAAATATTCAATTTGAAGAAAATATTCTTTCTAAGACTTGCATAACAATAGAATTCTCTCAGCATCTACAGCTCCAGGGATCAGTTAGAAAGGAATGAGAGGTATCAGATTTCATTTGTTATTCAGAATGAATAGTATTTCTATTTTTCCGATGATAACAATTAAGATGTCAGGGTATCTGGGGTCCCGTTCAAATTAAGCCGCCATAAATTTGTTAAAATTTGAATTCAAAACCCAATTTTATCTTTTACTTCATTGACAGCCAGACATGAATTTTGATTAAATGGAAAGATGTGCGTTTGTTTTTTAAGTTCAGAAAAAATTAGATCGGCCATTAAAAACTGAAATACTAATTTCCTAAAGATATGGGGACTTTTTGTGGACCATGACCACCATCTAAAATTTGAGGATTGTTATAGCTTCAATGCTGTGCTGTCGATTTCCAGGTTGTCGCCATTTGATACCCACATGTTAGTTTTTTCCCCAAATTTGTCTAGTGGTCGGTGTTTTGAATTAACGGGATTTTATTTTCTTGTAATTTGTATTTCAATATATACCATAATTTTATTGTTTTTGTATTATTGCAAACTTCAATAAAAATACCTTAAAAAGAAAAAAAAAACATTTGAACTCAAAATGTATCTTCTGGAATTAAAGGTTTAAAAGTTGTCTTTTTGAATAAATAGTCATTTCAAACTCCAAGGAGTATGCAACAGGTTGTAGACTCAGGGGAAGCAGAGAACTGGCACACTGCATCAGAAAACGGGGAGACCACTCCCCATTTAAGAAGAAGAAGCAGAGATGACCCACGGGATGGTGGCCATGGCAGCAGACCAGCGAGGGGCTGGAAAACATACAGAACCGTGTGCTGTTGGTGACTCGAGGCAAGGATCCCACACAGACGTCTGCGGTCAAGGGACCCACACCAGTCTGCGGACTGCTGGTGACTGGCTGAAAGAGTGTCAGGGACGCGAGAGGGTGCCGAGGGTGCTGGAGACTTCCCGATCGTGTCAGAGGTTTGCATCTGGAGCTCGGGTTTGGACTGAAAGCTATGGAGACTGCGGAAGAGCTGGAGGTGATGTCACAGTGACTCTGAGGGGACTTTCTTTTGATTTTTTTTCTCTTACTGTAAGGGGCACTGACCAGGAAACTTCTGCAGATGGTAAATCTTTGTCTGCCTTTTGGTAGACTACTAGAAATTGAATCTTGATCTGTCACCAAAATATTCAAGGTATGCTTGTGATGTAACACGTCCGATCCACAATGTTAAATCACATTTTCATTCGGCTTCTGGTGCAATGCAGGAATAAATAAGAGTAGAGAAAGCTCGGTGGAGCTGGACTATCAAGTTAGACTTATGTAAGTCAAAGGGTTTAAGATGCTGGTGTTGTAAAGGTCAGAAAGGAAATTAAACTGATGGCAACCAGAACTTTGTGGGTCAGAAATTTCCACCATCAGCGCCTCAAAATCTTACAGAGATGTTACAATGGAATTTCCTGTCAAAGTTGAGAGCGAGACGATGGCGTTGAGTCCCTCGAGGAAGACATGTGGGGACAGGGCTGGAGGGATGGCTTTGTTCACTGTAGCTCCTACTGTTATTTGTTGTATTCTTAGTTCCTGGAAAATTCAGACAGCAGAACATATGGGGAAAATAGTGACTATAAGTGTCTGGATTTTTTTGCTTCCTGTCAGTAACTGAAGAGCATGGAACCAGCAATGAAGACTGTGCAGAGAATGCCTGGACTGCCTTCTGGAGATGGTGAACTGGGCCATGCTCCAAGACAGATCTAAATGAACATGAACTTTATCAGAAAGTGCCTGGACAAATGTGCTCCAACTGAGACTATCCAGCTATATTCTTACCAGAAGCCGTGGATGAACCAAGAGATCTGTAAACTATTGAAGACCAGATCTGTGCGGTTCAGGTCAGGAGATTCAGAGATATACAGAAACATCGGGATCAATGCCCAGAAGGCCACCACCCATGCAAAGTGACCATTCCAGATCAATCTGAAATCTCAGACAGATGTTGCCCACCATTACATCCTATACAGTGAAACTGGGATCCATCTCTTCCGGACAAGTCAAATGCCTTCATGGTCATTTCAAAAGGGAAAATGACACTAGACCCTCGTGTTTCAAAAGGGAAAACATTGCTGGAGCCTCGCGAGCCCCCATGGCCCTCTGTGATTCTGTGCACCCAGTTTCCAAGAACAGAAACTTCAGGAGGGTTCACCCTTGAAAAAGCATCCAATCCAGATGGTGTAAATGGCGGGTCCTTAAAACCTGCATGAACCAAATTGCTGAACCATTTGCAGACCTCTTCAACCTCTCTCTACAATGTGCCCAGGAATGCAGAAAGTTACAGAAGATTGCCATGTCCATCTATTGAATTCATCGACGTGAAGCAATGCCTGAAGAAGACAGCCAACATCGTTAAGGACCCTCATCATCTTGGTCACAACCTCTTCTCACTGCTTCCTTCAGGAAGAAGGTCCAGAGTCCTGAATACCAGCATCACAAGGGTCAAAAACAAATTATTTCCAACAGCTATCAGGGTCTTGAATCTCCCCTTGTTGCACTAATCATAGACCTACTGCACTAGTGTAATGCCACCTTTTATCATGCACAGAAACAGGCCCTTGGGCCATGCCAAACTATTATTCTGTCTCGTCCCTTTGAGCTGCATCGTAGTCCTCCATGCCCCTCCTCTCCATGTACCTATCCAAATTTTTCCAGCCACATTCATCACTTCAGCTGGCAACTTGTCGCACACTCTCACCACATAATGCTTGATGAAATTCCCCCTAATGTTCTCTCCAAACTTTTCCCCTTTTACCCGAAATCCATGTCATCTAGTTCTTTTCTCACCCAACCTCAGTGGAAAAAGGCAAATTGCATTATCTATACACATCAAGATGCGATATTCCTCTATCAAATGTCCCCACATCCTCTGATGTTCCCGGGAATAAAGTCCTAGCCTGTTTAACCTTTCCCTGTAATTTAGTCCCGCAAGGTCCTCGCAACATCCTTGTAAATATTGTCTGCACTCTTCCAATCTAATTGCAGGAAATCCTCTTAACATTCACTTAACCAGCACTAATAGGGATTGGTAGATGCCAGTTGCTTGATGTTACGTGTTGCGTGATGGCAAGGCATGCCAATTTTTAACTTCTGTATTTCATACCTATTTATTTTCCACAATTTTTTTTGGATTGCTTGAGACTGCCAGTTGCTTGAATTCAGGACAACATGGGTTTTACTGTAACATCTTTGCCGCTGTTAAATGACTGAAACTGCACACAATACTCCAAATATGGCCTTTCTAATGTTTTTATACAGCTTCATCATAAAATCCCAACTCCTACGCTCAATGCTTTGGTTTATGAAGGCCAAAGTGCCATAAGCTCTCTTTACGACTCTGTCTAACTGTGACACACTTTCAGGGAATTCTATATCTGTATTCCCAGATCCCTCTGTTCTACTACACCCTTCACAGTGCATGCCCTTTCTTGGTTTGTCTTTGCAAAGTGCAAAACTTCACATTTGTCTGCATTAAATTCCATCTGCCATCTTTCATCCCATTTTTCCAGCTGGTCCAGATTCTGCTGCAAACTTTGAAAGCCTTGCTCTGTCCACTAAGCCTCCATTCTATGTGTCTGTCATCTGCAAACTTGTTGCTCCCATTTACCACATTATCATTCAGATCTTTGATGTATAACAATGGTCCCAACTCCGAGCCCTGAGGCACACCATGAGTCACAGTTCTCCAATGAGAGAGGGTATCATCCACTACTGGCTTCTCTCACAAAGATGTTTAATAAGATTTAGGACCACATCCTGAAAACTGAGTGACTGAACCTTCTTGGCCAAACCCTCATGCTTGGACCTTGTCAAAGGCCTTGTAGACAACATCACAGTCTTTCCTTCATCCACATTCCATCTAACCTTCTCAAATAACTCTATAAGATTGGTTAAAAACGTCATACCAGACACAAACCCATGTTGACTATTCCTAATCAATACCTGTCATCTATAATCTCTTTGAATACCGTTCAATAATTTACCCCTACTGACCCCTACAATTTCTACACTCGCCTCCTTCAAGGTCCATGAGAATATCTTGTCAATGTGTATTATTAGTATTGTTATGGTAGCTTTTCCGCTGCAAATTGTAAGAATTTTCGTGCCCATGTACATTGTACAATGTATTTTTTTTAAGATTAGAATCAACCTTATCGTCATTGAGCCAAGTAAAATACCATATAACCATTTACAACACAGAAACAGGCCAGTTTGGCCCTACTAGTCCATGCTGAACATCATCTCCCACCTAGTCCCACTGACCCGTATTCGGCCCATAACCCTCCACACCTCTCCTGTCCATATATCTATCCAAACTTTCCTTGAATATTTATCATCAATCTTGCTTCTACCACCACTGCCGGAAGTTCATTCCACACGCCCACCACCCTTTGCGTGAAGGAATTCCCCCTCATGTTTCCCTTTAACTTTCCCCTTTTACTCTCAATCCATGCCCTCTTGTTTGAATTTCCCCCACTCTCAAGCCTATCACATTGACTCTATCCATCCCCCTTATAATTTTGAATACCTCTATCAAATCACTCCTCAACCTTCTACACTCCAGGGAATAAAGTTCAAGCCTGCTCAACTGTTCCCTGAAACCCCAGCAGCATTCTCGTCAACCTCCTCTGTACTCTCATTACTCTGTTTATATCCTTCCTGTAATTCGGCATCCAAAACTGCATGCAGTATTCCAAATTTGGCCTCACCAATGCCTTATACAACTTCAACATAGCATCCCAACTCCTGTGTTCTATACTCTGATTTATGAAAGCCAACATACTATCCACATGTGATTATGTGGATAGAATGAAATACAATTAGCATCTAATCAGAAGTTAAAAAATAGTGCTCGACACAAATAACTACGTGCAAATATAAACAAGTGCATTCATCAAGCAAACAATGCGAGTGCAGGACCACTCAGCGCTGTGATTAAAGGTTTAGCAGGGTCGCAGCCTTGTGAAAAAAGGCTCTTCTTGAACCTGCCGGTTTGAGACCGAAGGCTCCTGTTGCACCAACCAGATGGGAGAAGAGTAAGAAGTCCATAATTAGGGTGAGATGCATCCTGCATGATGCTCTTCGCCCTCCCACGACAGCATTCCTCATAGACATTCTAAATGATGGACAGTTGAATGCCAATAATCCACTGGGCAGTTTTCACCACACGCTGAAGTGTTTTACGGTCCGATACGGGACAGTGGCTGTACCACACTGAGATGCCGTAGAGAAGTATGTTCTCAATGGTACAATACAATAAACTCATTTCCATTAAGATATTTGGTTAAATTCAAGAAGATTCAATACACAATATCAGGAAATGATTGTAAAGTATAATATATTTTAATGAATGTTAATAAAAAACACAACCTTTAGATGATTTATTTGTAACTGTTGCTTGACATTTTACATGGGTGTCCTGCCTACTTAGTACTGCAATTTCGGTCCAGGGGTGCAGTGTTGCCAGAGCTCACTGGTGGACTGCTCTGGCTCCTCTGTTTAAAAAAAAAAGGCAAAGCAAGCAAGTGGGGAATTTTAACTAGTGGGGAATTTAACAGCGGGCGCATAGTAAATGCAGGGAAGGTCACCGTCATGGTGGCCCCCACCGTCCCCACCCATTGTGTTATTTGGGACATACAAGGATCCTGTTCCTTCCTCGTCCTGCCGTCCAGTCTCAACACCAAAAACAACGTGGTGGCCACCTAAGCCAGGTCCCGCGAGACCTTCTTCCTGTTGTTTATTTCGACAACACTCCCTGTCATAGGCGCTATTTTGCGTAGCTATGCCAGGGCCACCTCCCCCCTGCAGTTACCTTAATGCCCCTCTATTAGATTTGTTCTGACGCCAACTCTGAATACGGGGGATTTTATGGGTGTTGGGGTAACTGGTGGGGAAAACACTAATAACATAAGGATATTTGATCTTTTTTGGTGGGCTCCAGCATTATGAAATAAACATGTCTTCTCTCTTATCTTAGTAACATCAAATGGAAGAATATAAAATCGGGGTGAGAAGTTATTGCATTTTGTGTAGAATGGACTCCTGGAGATATGTTTATTGCTATAGATTTCGGATAAAATTATCATTTGATATCATTTATGATGAATATTTAGAAGAAAAACAGAACGTATGCAGTCTTATGATGTTTTTCTGTTCTGACAGTTTCTGAATAAAGCATTGAGTTGAAGACCTCTTCACTTCTGTTGTCATAATGTGTGTACATATTACAGGATATAAAGGACAACCCATAATTAAGGAATTGATGATGTATTAATAGACCGCAGAGCCCACCTCACTGACAAAAGACAAAGGAGGAAAAACCCAACACCCAACCCCAACCCACCAATTTTCCCTTGCAACTGCTGCAACCGTGTCTGCCTATCCCGCGTCGGACTTGTCAGCCACAAACGAGCCTGCAGCTGACGTGGACATTACCCCTCCATAAATCTTCATCCGCGAAGCCAAGCCAAAGAATAGACAATAGAACTTCCTCAGAAATGTTCAAACAGACACAGCCAAATAGGAGTGAAAATCCATTTGAATGTTATCTTTTCCCTTTCAGACACACACCGGAGAGAAGGAGAAGATTTGTCCTTACTGTGGCCAGAAATTTGCAAGCAACGGAACCTTGCGCGTTCACATTCGAAGCCACACAGGTACACAAGCAATGATGTTCTTTATTCAAACATGACAAAAAGCTATGTTTATTTGCGAGAGAAGTTGGCCCATATTTACTTGTAAATGTCAGTAGTTCTATGGTGAACTGCTAGCAGTTACATCGGTTCAACGCCCTATACTTGTTGACAGATACTGCCGGCAAATTTGTCAATGTGCTCTCCAGAATGTGGAACCGAAGAGCACCAGCTTAGTGAGATTCCCAGCACTGAGGTTTGAGACACTGCTTCTGAATCTTGCACTGCTTTAAGCCTACCATACAGTGACCATCCATGACCATTGTACTAATTGTAAAGCAAGATGAAGGTACTTTTCTGTGATTATTTGTCTTTGCATTAGTTATTTAAAAAAAAATTGTTATTAAATTTCTTTTTTTCATAGTTCTCGAATGCTTCTAATTGCCTGGGACGTTCAGAAACATTCTAAAATCTCGACAGCTTTGGTTTGATAAACCACAAAGCACAGTTTGTGGGTTTTCTGCTTCCCTGCGGTTTTCTGAGCTGATTTATTATCAGGGCTTGTTCCAGCCCATGTATCAGATCAGATCACACCAGTGGAGACCTTGATGCCTTGGATGTGAACCAACTAACCGTAGAGCAATGGAAAATCCAAGGAAAAAGATCAAATGGTGGGCTTTACTCAGCAACGTCCTGGTTAATTGGAATTTACTACCATCATGCTAATTTTGGGATTTTCATTATTTTTATTCTGCATAAATGATGAGTACAAAAAAAATTACATCTATTTGTGGCTTATAAATTAGAAAATCTGTATGAATATAACATCAAGCGGCAGATTTGCAAGGCAGCTTTGTTGAGCCAAAATATTAGGCTGATACATAATAAATGAAAGTTCAAAGTTCAGATTTATTGTCAGATTAAATGCATTACAACCCATATAACACGGAGATTATTTTTCAGTGTCCAGGCAGAATTTATAATTATTGGTAACTGTAAACTACTCAAAAAAAGAGAGAACTGTAAATAAACTGTGCACAATTCATATACAGTGACAAATAATGAACAAAGTGTGAGTCCTTAAATGAGACTCTGAATGTGTCTGCTGTTCATGAGTCTGATAGGGAGGGACGAGTCCTGTGGCACCTGCACCTGTTTGTTTCCTGGTGGCAGCAGTGAGAACAGAGAATGTCCTGGGTGCTGTGGATCCTTGACAATTGTGGCAACACTCCATGTAGATGTTCTTGATGTTTTGCCTGTGATGCACTGGGCTGAGTGCACCAGCTTTTGCCAGCTTTTTGTCTCAGAGGTGTTGGTGCCTGTGATGCAGCCAGTCAGCATGCTGAAACTTAGCACTGAAATGCAATTAATAGCAGATAGAGAAAAACATGCAAAACATTAACATAGGATGAAATTTTTTATTAATAAATGATAGACTAAATGATTCTCTCATTGGCTTTGCCAAAAGAAATTACAGGCCTTCTGTATAGAGAAAACACAGGAAATGAGAACCCTATGGCAACTTTATGATCTTTACTGACTGAATTCAGCCTGGGTCATTCCATAGGTTTATAAATATAATGATTGGAATATCTACTCTCGTAAAATAAGAAGGATATTTGAGCATAAAGCTGACTACACTTTTGAATAAATCAAGTTACCTTTCAGGATGTTCAATGTGCTGGCAGTTGACAATGGACAAAAAATGGACAAAAAAACTTTTCCAAGTTTAAAAAATAGATTGATCACCACTCATTTAGGAAAGGGTCAAAGCTTAATATTTACAATAGAGAATCAAGATAATTAGAACCATAGAACATGGCCCCATCGGCCCCTCTAGTCTGTGCCTTATCATTTTTTTGTCTAGTCTCACTGATTGGCACCTAGTCCATACATTCCCCCTCCCCCATATCTCTCCTATCCACATGCTTGTCTAAATTCTTCTTAAAAGTTAAAATTGAGCCCATATTCACCACTTCATCTGACACATCATTCCACATTCCCACCACTCTCTGTGCAAAGAAGTTCCCCCCAAATTTTTCTCCTTTCACCCTGGTTTGTATCTCACCTACTCTCACTGGAAAAAGCCAATCTATATTTAACCTGTCTGTCCCCCCTCATAATTTTAAGTAACTATCAAATCTCCCCTCATTCTTCTATAATCCAAGGAATAAAGTCCTAACCTGTTTAACCTTTCCCTGTAACTCAACTTCTGAAGACCCAGCAACATCCTAGTAAATCTTCTCTGCACTCTTTCTTTCTTATTGATATCTTTTCTGTTGTTGGGTGACCAAAACTGCGACAATACTCCAAAATTTGGTCTCACCAATGTCTTATACAATATCCCAGTTACTGTACTCAATGCTTTGATTTATGAAAGCCAATATATCAAAACCTCTCATTACAACCCTATCCACTTGTGATGACACTTTCAGGGAATTATGTATCTTTTTTCCCCAGATCTCTCTGTTCTACTGCACTCTTCAGTGCCCTACTATTTACTGTGTTTATCCTTTCTTGGTTTCTCCTTCCAAAATGCAATACCTCACACTGGTCTGCATTAAATTCCATCCGTCATTTCTCAGCCCATTTTTCCAGCTGGTCCAGATCCCTCTTCAAGCTTTGAAAACTTTCTTTGCTGTCCACAATGCCACAATCTTAATGTCATCTTCCAACTGGCTGATCCAATTTACCACATTCTCATTCAGATGATTAATATAGATGAGAAACAACAACAGTCCTAGCACCGATCTCTGAAGCACAACTCTAGTCACAGGCCTCCAGTCTGAGAAGCAATCATCCACCACTACTCTCTGGCTTTTCTCCCATCAACCATTATTAAATCCAGTTCACTACTTTACCATGAATACCTCGTGTCTTTCTTACTTTTATGACAGACCTTTCTGACTAACCTCCTGTGTGGGACCTTGATAAAGGCCTTACCAAAGTCCACGTAGACAACATCCACAGCCTTTCTTTCATCAACTTTACAAGCGACCTCCTCGAAAAGCTCTATAAGATTGGTTAAACATGACCTACCACGCACAAAGACATGTTGACTATCCCTAATCAGTTGTATATCCGATCTCTTAGAATGCCTTTCAATAATTTGCCTCCTACTAACAACAGGTTCACCAGTCTATAATTTCCAGTGTTCCTTTTTGTGACAATTTTTAAACATCTGAATAATGTGAGCTTCTCTCCTATCCTCTGGGACCACACCTATGGCTAATAACATTTTAAATATTTCTGCCAGAGCCTCTGCAATTTCTACACTCACCTCCCTCAAGGACTGAGGGAATATCTTGTCAGGCCCTGGGGATTTATGACAGCAAGCACTTCCTCCTCCTTAATCTGTATTAGATTCCATGACCTCACTTCCCACAACTCTTTCTTGAGTGAATACTGATGAAAAATAAATTAAGATCTCCCTCATCTCTTTTGGCTCCATATAAAGCCGACCACTCTATCTTCGAGGAGACCAATTATGTCCCTTATTATCCTTTTGCTCAAAATATATTTGTATAAACACCATGGATTTTCCTTCACATTGTCTGCCAAAGCAACCTCATGTCTTTTAGCCTTCCTGATTTCTTTCTTGAGGTTTTCCTTGCATTTTTTAATAATCCTCAAGTATCTCATTTGCTCCTTGTTTCCTATACCTGCTAAACACCTCTCTCTTCTCCGAACAAGATCCCCAATTTCCCTCGAAGATCAAGGTTCCCCATGCCTGCTAACCTTGCCTTTAATCCTGACAGCATTATACACTCCCTGTACTCTCAAAATTTCACCTTTGTAATGTAAGTAAAATATTAGCTTCGAGAAATTCAGCCTGGCAATAAATGTTCTGTTTTGTAAGTCTTCAACTTCCAAGATATCAGTTCTAATCAAGTTAGTGAAACTAAATTGAGGAAGTGAAGTACAACATGCTGCTATGCCTCCATAGGCATCCAGGAAGGGTTCTTTGGAGAGAAGACCAACCAGAAATGACCAGATAACAGAATGCGTCTATTTTAAATAAAATTCACGGGGATAAAAGTCTTTCGGGTGGAATAAAGCACCAATCAGTCGCTGGCTCTCCTTTGGAACGATGTGCTGAATGAAAGCTGCTCAATTGATGTTTGACAATTATTTATGCATCCAGTGCAAATGTAATCAAAAGCAATTTTAGTTAATTTGGAATTTTATTTCAAAGTGAACATGCAGTTACAGCTGATTATTGGATCTGCTTGCAAAGAACAGGGAATTAAATATTTGGTGATTATTTAATTGAAACCAAAACTACAAGCTTTATCAAACAATATGTTTTGTAGGTTTTAATTTAATTAATCAATCTTTTTCAATGCAATAATATGGATTTTCAATTCAGGTAAAGGCGAATTATGCATGGAATCTTATTCGCATCTATTAAGGCTGATTGATGTTGCCCATTGTTTACAAACTTACTGTATTCAACATGTGTATTTAATCTAATTTACCTAAGCTATATCATGGCCGTCAGCCACCAGCAGCTGCTAAGATGAAAGCTGTTTATGTGTCCAATAAAGTGTTTCTAAACAGAGTGACATAAGACACTGAAAATATTAGTGACTTCAGCAGTCCATGTCAGGTTGTGTTGCAGAAAATATGTTAACAGTCTTGAACTCCATATGGGGCCAGATGCATCAAATTTTCTTTGTTCTGTTCATTTCTTTAATTCTCATGTATTGAATACAGATCTTAAATATCATGCAAGGTTTAGACAAAAGGATAAAATATTCAACAAAGGATAGCATAAATAAAAAGCAGATATTGGAAAATTTAAATATTCCATCTGCTCTGTGCCTTTATGTAGAACTGAGATGCCTGTATCGGACATAAAGTAAATAATTTAGATAATTAGGACAGCATGATTGGCATAGTGGTTACAGAGCCAGTGATCGGGACCAGGGTTTGAATCCCACGCTGTCTAAAGGGAGTTTGCACGTTCTCCCCGTGTCTGCGTGGGTTTTCCCCAAGGGGAGTCTGGTCTCCTCTCACTGCTCGAAATGTACCGGGGGTGGGCTGTGGGTTAATGTAAATTGGGCGGCACGGACACGTGGGCTAAAATTTGCACCACCATTAAGGGTAATTCTGCTTCGCCCACAGGACAAAGAATCTTAGCGTTGTACGCCATGTCATGTATGCACTCTGACAATAAATGTGAAATCTGAATCTGTGCAGATTGCATACACCCTCATATTATGCATGAATATTATGTACAGCCATGAAACTAGCACGGATCCCTATCTTGGGCCATCTATTTTCTTGTACAGCCATGAAACTAGCACGGATCCCTATCTTGGGCCATCTATTTTCTAGTACAGGGTCGGAGTTTGTGGCTGCAAGTAATTTAGTTCTTCATTGTTGCTGGCCCATTTTCCCAGCCTATCTCTGGCCAGGTAGAAGTTGTAGCCTATACAAAAAAAGAAATCAAAAGGGTAGCGAGAGGATTTGGAATTTGGAACTGTATGTTGCAACTTCAATGTAAATTGGTTGCTGTTGTGGGAGGATGGGGAACTTTATGAATGGAAGGGTTTCTGCATTTGCCGTCGTATAAGACAGTCCTTGAATGTTAAAAATTTCATCCCAAAACCCAGTATATAAAAATAACAAACCTCAAACAGCGAAGTCTCAGCGCTGCCCCGTGGGGTCCATCCACGCAGTCTGACTGCCTTCGGTTCTGAACAGCCTTTAACTGGAGGTTTATTTGAAAATTTGCTGATAAATTGTAAACCATTATTGGGTGTTTTGCTCTTAATATACTCTCATACTAAATGTGCCTTGCAGCATCACTCCACTGGTCAGCGGTAAGTGCCAGACTTGGGGTAGTCTTATAGCTCAAAATGTACATTGTAGGTGGAAATTCAGGGGGTTGTATTCTACAGAATCATCTTGAACACCAGCGCTTACGGTACTTGTGAGCACATTATCATCTTCAATTGTCCTAATGTTTGAGCAGGTCATGGATTTTGTGGTGCTTGCTGCAATAGCTGGCATTTTGTTGTCTGTGCATGAAGGGGTTGAAGCCAAGATTTATTCTACCAGTCTTCAAGAGTGTGACAGGTTTGCTGTGGGTCAGGGCGATGCACCTCTTGCTTGAAAAGCTGGGACTGTGCGGAGGCCGTCAAATGGGCAGACCCACAGACCATAAACTTTCAATGGCAGAGCTTCAACTTTCATCAGTAATTGCAGCCACAGAGCACCTCTCCTTTCGGAAATGCTGAGATGGCAATGAGTAGTTTCGTGGCCATTAGGCACTCAAAATTGAAGGAAAGTAGGCCATTCTGAGCCTTGTCAGCTCCACTGCTCAACAGACCATGGCCGGACTTCTACTCAAACACCATTTCCCTCAAGTTCAATGTTCAAATGCATTGACAGAGACATCACCTACAACCCTGAGGTTCCTTTTTGCTGCCAGCCAGGCAGAATTTCTACTTTTTGGTGTTGTAAACTGTACTCATGAAAAGATACATACACATAAAAGAGAAATGCGAAACAAAGAAAGAAATGTTAACAAACTGACTATGCAAGTACATAAAAAGTAAATATTCAGTGATAAATTATGTCCAAGGTAAGAGTCCTTACTCGAGTCTCTGATTGAGTTTGTCGTTGAGGCGTCTGAAGGTGGAGGGGTAGCAGCTGTTCCTGAACCTGGTGGGGCAAGTCTTCAGAATTAGAATCAGAAATTATTGTCATGGACAAGTCATAAAATTCGGTGTTTTGCGGCAGTATCAAAAGACAAACGTTTATATTAAGAACGATCTTACAGGGTTAATATAAATTAAAATATGTCAATAATAGAGCACGAAAAGTAAAGCAGTGTCTTTGGTTCATTGATTATTCAGGAATCTGATGGCAATGAGGAAGAAGCTGTCCTTGTGCCGCTGAGTGCTCGTCTTTAGGCTCATGTACCTTTTCCCCGATAGTAGCAGAATGAAGAGGACATGGGGCTGGGTGGTGGGGATCTTTGAGGACAGAGGCAGCTTTTTTAAGACACCGCCTCATGTAAATATCCTCACTGGAGTCAAGTCTGGTGACTGTGATGTCGCAGGCCTTGTTAACAACCCTCTGGAGGTTATTCTTGTCCTGAGATTTGGGGCCTCTCTACCAGGCAGTGATGCAACCAGCCAGAATTCTCTCCACGGTATGCCTGTACGGCAACAGTGAAGACAGAGAATGGTTGATGGTGATGATTGCTGCTGCTCTCCGTCAATACTGTTCCTCGTAACATTTTCTCAGTGGAGGGGAGGGTTTTGCTTGTGATGTACTTGGCTCTGTCCTCTACCTTTTGCAGTGTTTTCCATTCAAATATTGGCACTGTCATACCAGACTACTTTCCTTTACATATTTGCACAAGTTTGCTAAGGTTTCTGATGTCATAACTAACTTTTGCAAACTCCTAAAGAAGTAGAGGCACTGATATGCTTTCTTCACAATGACGTTAGTGAGTTGGGTGCAAAGATCCTCCGAAACAGTGACTTCCACGAATTTACATTTTCTTGCCCTCTCCACCTCTGATCCCCCCCCCCCCTCCCCCCCCCATAATCACTGGATCATATATCTCTGATTTTCCCTTGCTGAAGTCAACAATCAGCTCCTTAGTTTTGGTGACATTGAATGCAAGGTTGTTGTTGGTGCATCATTCATCCAGGTATTTAATTTCCTCTCTGTATGCTAACTCATTTCCTTTTTCTATAGAACCCACCTCTGTGATATCATCAACAAATTTATGTGTCATACTGAGCCACACAGTAATAGGTGTAAGGTGAGTAGAGTAAGGGGCTAGGAACACAGCCCTGTGATGCTCTAGTACTGATGGACATTGTGGAGGGAATGTTGTGCTCTACTATATACCACTGAATTCTTTTAATTTCAATCAATGACCGAATGTCCACAGCCCTCCAAAGATTCACCATACTGTGACTAAAGATATTTCTCATTATCTCAATCCTAAATAAACTAATGCCACTTTGATCTTGGATCTAGAAGCTTTGACCAGGGGAAATATCCTCCCTGCATTTACCCCTATAATAATTTTGTAATTTTCTATGAGGTCGGCTCTCATTCTTCTCATCTCTGGAGATCGGTGACCTAACTAAGTCCATCTCTCCTCATATGACAGACCAGCCATCCAAGGAATTAATCTGCTCAATCTTCTTTATGCTCCACGAGCACCCAAATCCTTTACTGATAACGAGACCAAAGCGCTACCTAGGTGGGAAAGGTTTAGAGCGATGAACCAAACAGGCAAATGTGACCGGTTCAGGTGGACACTTGGTTGGCATGGAAGAGTTGGGCCGAAATGCTAGTTTCTATGCTGCAAAATGCGTTGACTCCTGCAAAAGAAATTAGTTAACTGCATTCAGCATATACCTTTTCGACATGATAACAAAGTGTGAAGAAAGAACATCAGAGGTAAAAGGCTCTGTGATTCAGTGCATGTGGTCGACTTATGACCATCTTATTGAGGTATTGCATTTGTGCTTGGTCAATACCAGCTTTTGCTTTCTCAAGCTTGTTCTTCTAGACATTAGAGTCAACACCCTTGTTAATCCATAGAATGGGAATGATCACACTAATTCTCATATTGTGGGTTTCTTTTGGATTTTTCATGTACAAACTTGGAAGGAACCTTCAGAAAGAGGTTTATTTGCATATTTAAGTTGCTGCACTTGTTGGACAATTGGGCCGGGAGAAACAAATGGATCAATTCTCCTGATAAATTTGTGGGAATGAGTGATAGAGCTTTTGTTCATATATTGGTTGTATTCTGCTTGCTGTATTGTGTAGTTTCTCACATCATTTGGCCCTCAAAGTAGAAGACTTTTCACTGCGTGAACATTCTCATGGTCATTTGCAATCAGAAATGGAAATACCCAGAAGCTACTGAAATGGAAGCTGCTCGTACTCATCTGGTTTAGCCCTCGTGTCCTACTATCTATAACATGTAAACTACATTTGTAAAGAAGATTAGATTCATTCATATAGTTTAAAAGGAGTTGGGATGTTGTAGAGAAGTTGCATAAAACACTGGTGAGGCCGCATTTGGAGTATTAGGTGCAGTTATGGTCACGTAACTCCAGGAAGACATCAACAAGATTGTAAGAGTGCAGGGGAAATTTACAAAAGTGTCGCCAGAATTTGAAGAACTGAGCTCCAGGGAAAGGTTAAACGGGTTAAGGCTTTATTCCCAGGAGCGTAGAAGAATGAGATTTGATACTGCTATACAGAATTATGATGGCTATAGATGGAGCGAATGCAACCAGGCTTTTTTCCACTGAGGTTAGGTGAGATTAAAAGCTGGAGGACATGACTTAAAGATGAAAGGGGAAAGGTTTAAAGGGAATATTAGGCGAAAATTCACACAGAGAATGGTGGGAATATGGAAAAAGGTGCTAGCTGAACTGTTGAATCCAGGCTCAATTTTAACATTTGGTTTATGAGATGGGCATGGAGGGATATGTTCTGGGTGCAGGTCATTGGAGCTAGACAGAATAGCAGTTTGGCACAGACGAGAAGGGTGAAAGGGCCTGTTTCTGTGGTTCGATTGTTCTCATTGTTGGAAATTATGTAATCAATACTTATCGTTTGTAGGTTTAAACTCTGACCACCCTTCAGAAGAAAGTAATATGACAAGGTTAGGGTGGTACAGTTAATGTTGAGGTTATCATCAAATTATTGCAGTATCACCAACCCTGGTTTGAATCTGGCACTGTCTATAAGGAGAATGCTCCCCCCACCCCCACCCGTGTATCCATGGGCTTTCTCTGGCTTCCTCTCATTTTTCCAAAGATGACAGGGTAACTGGTGTGGTTGGGCAATGTAGGTTTATGGGCTGGAAGGGTCTGTTACAATGCTATATATCTAAGTTTAAAAAAAAATCTCATAACTTACTTAGTTTATCCTATTACTTTACTTTCATGTTTAGAACTTTCTTTGACCACATTTTATCTCAGTTCTGAAATGTTGTTGTCGGTAAGGCTATGTTTGGCAAAGAATGTAGATTGCAGAGAATATAAAAAGTGCTGTAGTTCTGTGCTTATCTCTTAACAGATGTAAGAACAAAAGAGAAGAATGTGAAGCTTGTCAAGTTCCATCCTTCCATCCACCATGGATGGCATATTCTTACCACAGACTCTATCTCACGTTTATTTTTCTATGGAAACATCTGTAATAATATTATATCTCCCATCTCCATATTGGCACCATGTTCTATTGTCTGGCATACAAGAAACAACATGTTCTGTACGGTATCTGATCCTCACCATCAATGTGAAATAATATTCAGCTTAATTTTCCCTTTTAGAACATAGAAATAGCACACTACAGGCCCTTCAGCCCTTGTAGTTGTGCTGACCCATCTATTCCTTTAAAAAAATCCTTAACCCTCTCTACCCCTTAACCCTTTATTTTTCTTCCATCCATGTGTCTGTCTGAGAGTCTCTCAGCTGCCCCTAATGTTTCAGCCTCTATCACCATCCCCAGCAAGGCATTCCAGAAACCCACAACTCTCTGCAGAAAAAACCTACCCCTATAATGAGGTAACCAGAACTGAACACAATACTCCAAATGTGGTCTTACCAGAGATTTGTAGAGTTGCCACATGACCTCTATACTCCTGAACTCAATCCCCCTATTAATGAAGGCCAGTATCTTTATCCCGATGGAAGCAGAGTGAAGATGGTGTGGCCTGCATGGTGGGGGGAGTCTTTGAGGTTAGAAGCTGCTTTTTTAAGACACCATCGATGTCCTCGATGGATTGAAGTCTGGTGCCTGTGATGTCACCGGCCCAGTTAACAACCCTCTGGAATTTATTCTTGGCCTGAGAGTTGGTGCCTCCAGTGATGCAACCAGCCAAAATGCTCTCCGCAGTACACCTGTAGAAGTTTATGAGTGTCTTCAGTGACGGACTGAATTTCCTTAGACACCTAACAAAGTAACCTTTCTTTGTGACTGCATCAATGTGGAGGCTCCAGGACAGATCCTTGGAGAAGTTAACACCCTGGAAATTGAAGTTTTTGACCCTCTCCTCTACTGAGCTCTCGATGAGGACTGGGTCATATTCCCCGACTTTCTCCTGGTCAACAATCATCTCCTTGATTTTGCTAACATTGAGCGCAAGTTTGTTGTCGTTACACCATTCAACGACCTGATCTATCTCCCTCCTGTAGGCTTCCTCATTGCCATTTGTAATTTTGCCGACAACTATGGTGCCATCAGCAAACTTGTAGATGACATTGAGGAGAGTCATATGGAGGCCATAGCCAAAAGAAAGGTAGAGAAATGGCTGCTGTGGAATATTCTGGAATTGAATCTTCCCAGTAAAAGTGGCCATGTTATTACTTTTAAATGACTCTGAATTAAAACAAGCTGTTGTGACATAAAGGTGACTTTGGGATATGGATGCTTCGTGGCATGATATTGAGGCAAGATGGCAGAATTTTAAATCAGAGGTCAAGGTTCTCTACACATGATATATGGCTATAATGTCACATTATTTGTTCTTTTAGCCCTGACTGGTTTCTTCCCTGGTGGTCACATTGACACCAAGGTTTTAATTGTTGTAGGAGTGAGAAAACTCCAGACAAAATGTACTGGGGATTGTAGGTCAATTAGGTGTAATTGGGTGACATGGGATTATAGGTCGAAAAGGCCTGTTACCATGTAGAATGTCTAAATTTTTAAAAAAGTTTGGCTCACCATCTAGATCTGATCCCTCTCCCCAGTGGGTTGAAGAAGGTTTCTGGTCTGAGAAATGTGGCAGTAAGGTTTATTCGTAAACTACTATTAGGGTCTAATCCAAGAAGTGGGAGAGCCCCAGCCCTCCACCCTGAGAATTAATGGTTTGGTTGAGGTTGAGATTTTTTTTCTGATGAATTTGGGGTTATGTGGGGGACAAAGGAATCACCTTGGCTCCTGTGCCACAATAGGGACCACAAAATTTCTCCTTGCCTCATTGCAAAATCTGGCACTGATGAAACAAAGTATTAGAAAAGTGAATGCAGTTAAAGATAATTACAGGATTAAAAGAATTATTGTGGGATGGATTCTAAACATAGTCAATATTAAATGCTGGAGAGAATCATGGAAGAATGGGAAATCTTAGAAGCCAGTATAGAGAAAAACAAAATGACACATGAATAAATAGCAATTCAAGTAGAAAATTTGATTTATAACATATTTTAGAAATTTGGCATTTCTAACTATCCAGAAATTTTCCTTTCTCATTGTTTTTGTTTACATGTCACAGTTTATTTCATGCAGTTGATCCAAAAGGTAATTGTACCTATCCTCAGTATTATCAATGGTTGGTCATAAAAGTCCTGGAAAGACTATTTAAAGTTGTGCTTGGAAAGTGGAGAAAACTAGTTTTGGAATTTCATCTCATATTTGTGTGTCAAAAAATGCAATAATTTCTCTTAGTTCGTTGTGTTTCCTATACTTCTAAACTATCGACCTTAACATAAATGGCAACTGCTATTTGTTACATCACAGACCAACAGCAAGAGAAATTCACCAAGACAATATCATTTTAAAAACAATATATTTATTATTAACTATGAATATTATATGCACAAATATACATATGTCTGTCTGTGTGTGTGTGTGTGTGTGTGTGTGTGTGAGATACCCAAACCATTACAGCTTAGACAAAATTCTGGAAAGTCAATTCTAATTTAAATCATAGAAATCCTCTGCTGAAACTCAGATTTTTAAACTGATGTACAGAGGTAATCATTAAGGAGGTGAGAATGTGAGGTCAGACTCAAACTCATGAATCCTTGTTGAGTTGCTTCCAGAGAAATGTCTTTTCCTACAAATGTTTGTCGCAACTCCCATCTTCCTTACATAGAAACATAGAAGATAGGAGCAGGAGTAGGTTATTCAGCCCTTTGAGCCTTCTCCGCCATTCAATGAGATCATGGCTGATCTTAAAAGTTCAGTACCCCGTCCCCGCCTTCTCTCCGTAACCCCTAATTCCCTTATACTGAAGAAATATATCTAATTCCCTCTTAAATATATTCAATGAACCTGCCTCTGTGGCAATGAATTCCACAGATTCACCACCCTCTGGGTAAATAAATTCCTTCTCACCTCGGTTCTAAATGGTTTGCCTATTATCCTCGAACCATGGCCCCGGGTTCTGGACTCTCCCACCATTGGAAACATCCCTTCTGCATCCATTCTGTCCAGTCCTGCCAGAATTTTATATGTCTCTATGAGATCCCCTCTCAATCTTCTAAACTCCAGCGAGTACAATTCCAAATTGCGCAATTTTTCCTCATAAGTTATTCCTGCCATTCCAGGTATCAGCCTGGTGAATCGCCTTTGCACTCCCTCCATTGCAAGAACATCCTTTCTCAGATAAGGCGACCAAAATTGCACACAATACTCCAGGTGTGGTCTCACCAAGGCTCTGTACAGCTGCAGTAAGGTATCCTTATTCCTATACTCAAACCCTCTTGTTATGAAGGCCAACATACCATTTGCCTTTTTAACTGCCTGCTGTACCTGCATGCTCGCCTTCAGTGACTCTGCTCGCCTTCAGTACGTAGTGGAAACAAAATGTGTGACCTCCACAATGCTTCCAAAACTCTGTCATGTCTTCTGTAAGTGTTCCAGACACATGAGTTTCAATCACATGTCTCGCTTACCACTCTCTTTAAGTGTGCCATCTGTTTTTCTTGAATAAACACCATTGTTCTTTTCTTCTCCCAAAATATCAACTTTGAGTAATGTTCCTACTTGATGGTGGCTTCTGTCTGACCGCCAAAAGTTTTTCTGTGAAAGATTTACAGCCTGTCTTAACCCTTAAAGTAACACTCATTAAAAAACATGAGCTTGTAAATGAGTTGTTCCCAGAAAAACATACAGTACAACTCCATTTATCCAAAATGGTCGAGACCAGGCCTATTTCGGATAAAGGATATTTTCGGATAACTGGTAATTTTTAAAAAAACAGCCCAGCATCAACAGGAAATCACTTGTAACAGTGATTAATCAACAAGGGAAGGCTTTTAAAGCATGAAGTAATGTTTAATTCTCACCAATTTTCAACCTGTGTCGTCAGTTCGCCTCTGACAAAATTTTGGATAACTGAGGATTTCTGATTGTTTTAGATATTCTCAATAAATGAAATCCTCAATTATCCAAAAAAAATGTCAGAGCCAAACATATGTCAATTTCGGGACCGAAGAAGTTTGAATAACTGAGGATTTCAGATAATCCAATTTTGGATAATCCGAGTTGTACTGTAGTTGAAGGGCTGACCAAATAATTTATTTTTCTTCATTGGAATTGCAGAAATTCATTGGAAGAAGGTAACATGGTTAACATAACCGTGCCAGTACAGTGTCGCTGACCCAGGTTCAAATCCAACGCCATCCAAAATGAGTTTGTACGTTCTCCCCATGTCTGCATGGGTTTTTCCAGGTGTTCCAGTTTCCTCCCATCTTCCAAAGCATACGGGGTTGTAGGTTAATTTGGATGTAATTGGGCGGCACAGGTTTAAATGGCCAGAATCGTCTTCTACCATGTTGCAAATAAAATTTTAAAACTTCAAAAATTTAACAAAGGCAGACCAAACAAGTTTCAAAACATGGAATTAACCAACCAATTACCCATCCTTAAATTTGGAAGTTTGTTTGAATCTATCAACAAAAATATTTATTGGTCACTTGGAGCATTTTTGAATAGAATGGGAGAATTTCCATTTGACAACATAAACTTTTGCCAATGGCTGATCTATGTTCACAGAATCAGTGAAATGTTACAGCATGGAAGGAGACCCCTCAACGATTGAGTCCATGAAGCACAATGAGAGAGCATTCCATGTGATCCCGCTCCTCCAACTCTTTTCAGACAGAGCATAATTGAATTGGTCTCCCAGCACCCCCTCGGCCAAGCATTCGACCATGGTGAAGAACTTCTGTCTCCTCTGCCTTCCTGATTTTAAATACCTCCATCAAATTTGCTTCAAACCTCGTCAGTTCTAATGAGAGCTGCCCCAACTTCTCCAATTCTTTCCACTAAATTCAATTTGCACGTTCCTGGAATCACTCCAGAAAATCCTTTCTGCACCCACTCTTGGACTTTTGTAACTTTCATGAAATGTTCTCCGAGAAAGCAGCACATTAGCATCACTTTGCATGATCATGTCCACGATGTCACTTAAAAATGTGTTTGCAGAGGACTTAGAGATGCCCTTCTACTTTCTTGCAACAGATAAACAGGTCTTGGAGAGCTTAAAGGATTAAAGTGCCACAACTATTTTCCATTTGATCTTTCTTTAATTTACAGGGGAACAATAGGGGGCTGTTGATGAGATTTAAATTTTAAATTTAGACATACAGCACAGTAACAGGCCTTTCTGGCCCATGAGTCTGTGCTGCCCAAGTTCCCCAATTATCCTACACCCCTGGTTTTTAAAGGGTGGGAGGAAACTGGAGCCGCCAGGGAATACCCATGCAGACGCAGGGAGAATGTGCAAACTCCTTACAGACACTACTAGATTCAAACCCCCGTTGCTGTCACTGTAATAGCACCGTGCTAACCACTACGTTAACCTTGCCACTCTTGGATAGCTGGGATATTCTGTAGCAGTTAACTCTCTCACTGGTTCAATGTTGAAAATTTTAATAAAAACTAAAGACAAATAACGCCGACTGAGGACAAGCAGATTCTCTTAATTCTTTCTACCAGTACAACCTTGTAAGTTGTGGTATAAAATAAACATCCTGCTCTGTTAAGTTTGAGATTGTCAAAATAATATTGAATTTTACAGGATAGAAACATACTGTTGACCAATTAGTCAGTGCTTACGCTGCATGTTGACTTCTTACCCGCTCTATAGCAGTCATATCTATGACCTTGAAATGAAATGCATTTATCAAACTGATTTGGATGTCCAATGGGTTTAAAATCCCATTCATGACTCCACAAACACCCTTTTAAATCTTATTTACAGCACATTATTCCAATTATGCATATATACTGTGGATTAAATATTGCCGAAGGAGACAAGCTATTGGATGTAATTACATATTAACCGGTCATATCTTTCTGTAACAAGGAGTATTTTGCTAATCAGACAGTATTTGCGGAGAGAGAAGTAAAGAAATGTTCCAGTTTGGTGACCTTCTAACAAGATTTTAGAATCTTAAATAAGTTTTTATTCCCCTCCACGCTTGCTACCTGACCTGCCAAGTTCTGCCATCATTTTTTTTTTGTAGAATTCCAAAGTAGAATCGTGCAACACCAGAACAGACCCTTTGACTCACGATATCTGCACTGAACGTGAGACCAAATTACTTCCAATTTCCAACATATGTCATTTCTTTCGAAGCTTGTGGGTGTGAATCAAAATGAGCATGCTCTTTCTGGGGGATAGCCTGCCTATTCTTTGAAGTAAGATTGTCTACCCTGGGTTTATCAGTGGGTGAATGAAAGCGAGAGAGCGAGAAATGAAAACAATGTGAGATTTTTGTCAGGAGTGGGTCTCCCTTGTCTCCCCTGTGATCCCAACTGCCAACAAGCTGCTTGACATTATCTATATCTGCAAGACATTAGCCTTCTATGACCTGGTTTGTTGGGTATTCACAGCTGCCCAACCTCTAGGGAGGGGCACGATCAAGCCCTGCTGTTTTGAAAGATGAAGTTTGAAAAAAATGATGCTCTTTAATCTTTTATGTGCAGATCTTGTGTAATTGTTTAATAACTGACATATGTCTCCTAAACCTCTTCATCTGTAATAAAGTGACCCTTTGGAAGAAAAACAATTTTTCTTCTCTCTTGTATGGAAAATAGCAAAAGTATTACCTGGAAATCAGAGTTCTGGGGTAAGTGAGTGAGCATGTGTGCTGCAGAGAGAAGGGAAGGTTAGGTCTGATTATGGCGTCTTTGTAATCCAGCAGTCAAACCTGGACATTTCCAATGATTATCAACTGTTGGAATGTTAAGTGGAACACAATAAGACAACATTTTCCTATAACCAGCTAATTGCAGTCTCAGAAAGTTTACTAGTGATTAACTGTTTCAAAGAAAGTGCTAACTTGACTGTATTTAATGTATTCTATTCTAGTCAAGTAGCTTAAACCAAATATGAAGATTGCTAAAATGTTGCAGTGATGCAATATTTAGTAATTAGTTTTGATAACATTGCATTTTATTATTGCACTCATTTTGGGTCACACTCTCAAGCTTACATGTTTCTCCATGGCCTTTCACACCCTGTCAACGCGCAGATTGGAGGAACAACACCTCATATTTCGTCTGGGCACCCTCCAACCCCAGTTCACTGCATTCCACTAATCAGCTTGCCATTTCCCCCCTCCCACCCCTCTTAACGAGTTATTCCAGTTCCTACTTCCTTTATATCTCCACCCAGCCTAGACTCCTCCCTCCCTTCCTGAGGTCCTCCCCCCTCTCCACCTTTTGTTTGGACATCTCTCATGTTCCCCCACACCTTGATGATGGGCTCCAGCCTGAAACGTTGGTGATAGATCTTTACCTTTGCTACATAAAGGCACTGTTTGACCTGCTGAGTTTCAGCATTTGTGTGTTTTTTTACTTAGCTGCGGTGTCAACAGAATCCTGCGTTTTACCTTTTATCTTGTTTCATGATTCATCTCAGAAATATTACCTAGATCTCTCACTATATATTTATCATGTGAGTTGGGACAACAATGTCAAAAATCTTAGGGCATGATATTATTCTGAATTAAGTTTCTGCTGATAATCTGGCAAATTTTAAGATACGAAATTACATGTACGGGAAGCAATATGTGCACGGGGCAGCACAGTTAATATAGCAGTTAGTGCAACACTATTTATTACAGAGTAAAACTCTGTACTGGATTGGACTGGAGTGGCTGCGGGGGCTGCGGAAGTGCTGGAGGCAGATCTATGGACACTTGGTGACTCGGGGTGGGGAAGGGGGAATTCTCTTTTGCTTCTCCCTCTCTCTGACTGTAGAACAGACTGTAAGAGGAGCATAGGCAATTCCTGCCAGTGGTGAATCTGTCTGCCTTGCAGCAGGGAAAAAGAAATTTCTTGTTATATGACACAGTTTTGTTCCTATGATAATAAATTGAATCTTGAAACACAAAAGTGTGCAGATGCTGTGATTGTAGTAACAACACACTGAATTGCTGGAGGAGCTCAACTGGTCTTTTCGGCGTCCTTAGAAAGCAACGATATATTGCCCAACGATTCTGGCCTGATAAGGAGTTTGCACATTCTCCTGTGTCTGCGCAGGTTTCCTTTGGATGCTTCAGTTTCTTCCCATGTTCCAAAGATTTATGGAGTTAGTAGATAAATGGGTCACATGAGTGTATTTGGGCAGGGCGGGTTTGTGGACCAAAAAGGCCTGTTACTGTGTTGTATCTTTACATTTAAGGAAAGAATGCATTGCAAAATATATGCTGGGGTTGTGATATTCAATGCTCTGCACCACTTTGATCTCGTGTAAATCAGACTCCGATGACTGGTAAAAATGCAACAAAAGACGATGCTAACTGCCTTGTTTATCGGGGTGCATTTTTTGCCGTTTATTAGCACCAGCCGGAATCATGATTATACTTCTTAGAGAAGGGTGCTGTCCTGGAAGTGAAGTTTGTTCTATAGGTTTTGGTTGGCACGTGGGTGGGAACAGGCTCTTGGGTTTTCATGTGAATCTCTGGAAGTAGGTGAGGTATCAAAGCAATCTACGTCCAGCATCCCAGTGAGCTAGATCAAACATGAAATGCTGCTATTATGTTACACACTCAGGTAAATACCTAGGACCTAGTAAATACTCATTACAGTTTATCTTTTCTTTATCTCCCACATTAATTGTTTTAATGTAGTCAATCAAAAAATAGCTTTTATAAGTGGACCAAATCTCCTTTAATGTATACTTTGTATAAAATATGTATAATATAGTACATCTAATTTCATTCCGTAGCTTTGTAATAATATGAAGGGCATATAAAATATTGCCTTCATGTGTAGTTTATTCTAAAAGACAATTTGCACTAACTTCAAGATTTCCGTTATTCTTTCTGTTTTGGTAACACCATTAGTTGAACTGCTGCCTCACAGCTCAAGTCATCTGGGTTCAGTCCTGACCTCCAGTGCTGTCTGTGAAGATTTGTTCTCTCTGCTTATGACAGTGTGGGTTTCCTTCAGGTGTTCCCCCTACGTCCAGAAGGCACGTATAGGTTGATAGGTTCATTAGTTGCTGTAGATCATGTGAGAGAGGGGTGGAGTGTGGGAAGAACTTTTTTTTTTAAATGCAGGAATGGAGTAAGTGGACGCAGGCTTGATGGGCCAAACAACTTCTTTCAGTGGGCTTGAAATTGAAATAGAATTCAACAGCCAAGAAGATGGGCCAACTTCACAGATGTTGCCTGTTCTTGTGGCTGGTTGAAGGGTTTGGCATGCCCGGTGCCTGTGACATCAGATCTCAGTAATGGATGACTGGAGCTTGGGGGATATTGCACTGACGGAAGAGGTAAGAGTGAAGGGGCAGTATTGATGAGGGAGAGCAGAGTCTTGATGGTTTGTGATGGCTGTTTAATTCGACAAGCTTTGGATAGGACCGAGGGTTTGCAATGAAGGATGGTGAATAGCAGAAATAGTGTGTGTAATGTAATGTCTTGGAGGTGCCATTGTTGTGGATGCAATGTAGGAGATCTTTTGCTTGTTGATAGCAAATATTCTCAGGTCAGATTTTGGAGCATTAGCTCCAGTTTTGGTGTCCACCAACATGTTTCTAAGAGTGCAAGCCTACAAAAATGAGTTCACATTAATCAATGACTATTTTTTGAACAAGGTTTCCAATGGAGCACCACACTGGAAAGACAAGGTTGTTCTAAATTGCCCCGAAGTGTTTGTTCTGATTTTACCTCCATTTCTCAAAGAGCAGCTTTCCCCACCCTATTCACTCTGGGAGGGTGGGGAAACAATCACAAGCTAAAAAAAAAATATATATAACCTCGATTATCCAAAATTGGATTCTCCAAAATCCTGAATTAAATGAAAAATTAAAAGAATTTTGCACAATTGAGGATATCTGAAACAAATCAGAAATCCTCATTTACCTTAAATTTTACGGAGCCGAACTGACTGGGGGTGTCGGGCCCTTGGCGGCAGTCAGGACGTCAGGCTCCTGGTGGCAGTAGCGGAGACCTCAGTCTCCCAGCGTGGCAGGAGCGGGGACCTCAGGTTCCGGGTGGCAGGGGTGGGGGCTCGGTGGGGAGTTGTCGGTGATCGGCGGCGGCCAGCATTTTTTTGGTGAAAATTAAACATTAATGCTTACAAAGCCTTCTCTTGTTGTTTGTTGTTTAAACACGGTTACAAGTGATTTGCTGTTGCTACTGGGCTGTTTTTAAAAAAAATGCCCAGTTCTCCAAAAAAAACATTTATCCGACATAGGCCCAGTCCTGACCATTTCAGATAATTGGAGTATTTTATTGCATAATGTAATTTCTAAGGATTCAGTTGCTATGTGGAAATCAGCTCTCTGATAACCATATAACCATATAACCATTTACAGAGCGGAAACAGGCCATGTCTCTTGAATCTTTTGCCAGAAAACACACAGGACCATACCTCGAGAATTGGTAGAATACTTAGCACGAAAACTTTTCCTCTGTAAATGTCCTTTATTATGAACAAAAGAGCAGTGGCAGAGAAAAGCAAGCTGGGAAAAAAAACCTGAAAATATTTTTGAGGGTGAATTTTTGAAAAAGACACGTGAGAATGTGATGACCGTAAAAGTACCAACAAAGAATTGCTTTCAGTTTGGGAGTAACATACTGAAAATAAAGTGAAGGCCATGAGATTGTTTGTGGAGTGGAAGATTTATAAATCCTACTGCATCACATTATTAACTTCAATCTGCTGAGGGCAAGGTTAAAAGGGTGTTACTTGGAGATATTTTAAGTATTCTGAATATACAGTGGGTCAATCAATATCTCTGGAGATACTTTAAAACAATATCTGGCAGCTGGAGATCCTAGCTTTGATGATTTATTGGCTGATATAAATATTAAATCATGTTGGAAAAAAGTATGAGGAATCTTCTTTTTATAGAATGGTTTACACTTGTCTCATTAATCTGATCAATCAACTCGTTCTGCCTTGAACAAGTCAAGGTAACATCCAACAACCATTTTATAACACAACAACTTTTTAAGTCCTGAAAACTTACCAACACCAATTCATCCTCTAAACCAAGTTAGGACACGTGGTGAATGGCAGGGCACAGAAGAGTGCAGTAGATCATAAGGATCTGGGAATACAGATACATAATTCCCTGAAAATGGTATCACAGGTGGACAGGGTTGTAAAGTCAGCTTTGGTACATTGGCCTTCATAAATCAAAGTACTATGAAGCCAAATTTGGAGTATTGTGTGTAGTTTTGGTCACCTAACTAGAAGAAAGATATCAATAAGATTGAAAGCATGTGGAAAAGATTTACTTGGATTTTGCCAGGACTTAAGCAACTGAGTTACAGGGAAAGATTAAACAGGTTAGGACTTTATTCCCTGGACGCTGGGTATAGACAGAGTAAATGTAGGTCGGCTTTTCCCACTGAGGGGAGGTGAGATACAAACTAGAGGACATAGTTTAAGGGTGAAAGGGGAAAGGTTTAGGGGAAACTTCTTCACACAGAGAATGGTGGGAATGTGGAACGAGATGCCAGCTGAAGTGGTGAATGCGGGCTAAATTTTAAAATATAAGAAGAATTTGGACAGGTACGTGGATGGGAGAGGTATGAAGGGCTATGGATTGGGTGCAGGTCAGTGGGACTAGGCAGAAAAATTAGTTTGGTACAGACTAAAGGGGACGAAGGGCTTGTTATTCTGAGATTGTAAATGTTATAGTTCTAGTTGCTTAATGCATTGATAAAACTAAAAAAAAGTTTTAATATCTTAAGCCTCAAAATTGGCACGAACTGTGAAATATCAATTAAACATAGAAACATAGAAGATAGGAGCAGGAGTAGGTCATTCGACCCTTCGAGCCTGCTCCGCCATTCAACGAGATCATGGCTGATCTTAAAGTTCAGTACCCCGTCCCCGCCTTCTCTCCGTAACCTTTAATACCCTTATACTGAAGAAATATATCTAATTCCCTCTTAAATATATTTAATGAACCTGCCTCTACTGCCCTCTGTGGCAATGAATTCCACAGATTCACCACCCTCTGGGTAAAGAAATTCCTCCTCATCTCGGTCCTAAATGGTTTGCCTATTATCCTCAAACCATGGCCCCGGGTTCTGGATTTTCCCATCATTGGAAACATCCCATCTGCATCCATTCTGTCCAGTCCTGCCAGAATTTTATAGGTCTCTATGAGATCCCCTCTCAATCTTCTAAACTCCAGCGAGTACAATCCCAATTTGCGCAATCTTTCCTCATAAGTCATTCCTGCCATTCCAGGTATCAGCCTGGTGAATCGCCACTGCACTCCCTCCATTGCAAGAACATCCTTCCTTAGATAAGGTGACCAAAACTGCACGCAATACTCCAGGTGTGGTCTCGCCAAGGCCCTGTACAGCTGCAGTAAGGTATCCTTGTTCCTATACTCAAACCCTCTTGATATGAAGGCCAACATACCATTTGCCTTTTTAACCACCTGCTGTACCTGCATGCTCGCCTTCAGAGACTGGTGTACAAGTACCCCTAGGTCTCTCTGCACTTCCCCATCTCTTAATCTATTGTCATTCAAATAGTAATCTGCCCTCCGGCTTGTATTACCAAAATGGATACCCTCACATTTATCCACATTGTAGTGCATTTGCCATGTATCTGCCCAGTCCCTCAATTTATCCAAATCACACTGGAGCTTCCTGATCCCCTCTTCCATGCACACAACCCCTCCTAGCTTAGTGTCATCTGCAAATTTGGAGATATTATATCCAATCCCCTCATCCAGATCATTAATGTAAATTGTGAACAGCTGGGGTCCCAGTACAGATTCCTGTGGCACCCCACTGGTCACCACCTGCCACTCAGAAAACGAGCCATTTATCCCAACTCTCTGTCTTCTACCTGCCAGCCAGTTCTAAATCCCCATCAATACTTTGCCCCCAATCCCATGAGCCTTGATTTTGTAAGCCAGTTGTTTATGCGGGACCTTATCGAAGGCCTTTTGGAAGTCCAGGTACACCACATCCACTGGCTCTCCCCCATCTATTTTACCTGTCACCATCTCAAAGAATTCCAATAGATTTGTCAAGCACGATTGTTCAGTTAAGAGTTAAGTTTATAGAAATAAAAGCAGCTGAACTTTACCATTGAGACATTCAATTAAATAAAGATGAGAAAATGGCAGTAGTATCATGGGAGTCTTCAACTTTGCCGATAGGCATATCCTTGGTGTGAATGGGTCAGATAGGGCCGAGTTTGTGAGCTCTTTCCAAGAAGGATTCCTGACACAGGTCGTGGGCAGACTGACCTGAGGAGAGGCCATACTGGCTCTAGTACTGGGTAATGAACCTAGTCCGGTGACAGACCTCTCAGTGGGCAACCATTTCAGAGAGAGTGACCACAATTCCCTGACATATAAAACAGTGAGCAATAAGGAAGGATAGGAGCAGATAGTGTAGGGCAATATTTAATTGGGAGAGTGATAATGATAATGGGTCTTGACGGGAGCTTGAGCCTGCCAACTGGGGACAGGAAGGTGGAGGATACTTAGAGACCTCTCGCATGGGGTTCAAGGTAGGTTAGATTCAATGAGGCCGAGAATGGATGGGAGAGTAAAGGAACTATGATGGACAAGAGAGTTGGAATATTTAGTCGAGGAAAAAGGAAACACCCATAAGGTTTAGGAAGCTAAAATTAGAGAAGGTTCGTAAGAATTATGTTAGGGAGGGACTGATACAAGCTGGAAGGAATATGAGAAGACTTTAACAAGGAAAACCCAAAGGGCTTCTACACATATGGCTAGGGTGAGGATGCGATTGCTCAGAGGTAAAGAAGGAGACATGTGGCAAAGGAGATATGGAAGGTCCTGAGTGAATATTTTGCTTCAGTGTTCACCAGGGAGATGGACTTTCAGTGGAAAAGGCTCGTGTGCTGGAGCACAAGACTTAAAATGAGGTAGTGTTGGAACTTTGAAAAAGCACGAAGATAGAGAAGTTGCCAGGGCCAGATCAGATATACCCCAGGTTAGTGGAGAGAATGAGGGAAGAAATTGATGATGATCTCTGCATCTTCCCTGGCCACAGGAGTGATACCAGCAGATTGGAGGATGGATAGTTCCCTTGTCCAAGAAAGGTGATAGAGAATATAAGGGGAATCATAGACCAGTGAGTCTTGTGTGAGTGGTGAACAAACTATGGGGGAGAACTCTTTGGGGCAGAATTTACAAGCATAGTATTTTTTGGGATCATCAGCATGGGCTTGTGAAGGGCAGGTCGAGGCAACATGAGGCCT
Source organism: Narcine bancroftii (assembly GCF_036971445.1). Classification (NCBI taxonomy): domain Eukaryota; kingdom Metazoa; phylum Chordata; class Chondrichthyes; order Torpediniformes; family Narcinidae; genus Narcine; species Narcine bancroftii. Next base: position 227,782,685 of record NC_091471.1, read on the forward strand.
AATTGAGTTTCTTGAGGAGATGATCAAATAATTTGATGAAGGTAGAGTAGTGGATGTGGTGTATATGGATTATAGTAAGGTGTTTAACAAGGTTTTAATTTTTTAATTTTAAATTCAATTTATAACAGTATTGGTGAATGTCTAAGATAGGTTGAGTTTAATTCGCATTGAGTTCAGCACAGACATTGTGTCCGAAGGGCCTGCTTCACTGCTGTACTGTTTTACGTTCTGTATTCAGAGATGCCTTGTATTTGCAGCAACTGTGGTAGAGCCTGCCGTTCCAGCATCGGCCTCCATAGCCGCAGTCTATCCTGTGACTACTAAGGGCGCAATACCGATGGTCAATCACGACTGACGGAGGGCAAAAAAGAATTCTATGACGAAAAAAGGTCTGCAGTATCGGAACATTGAAATTCACCTAAACATGAGCCTAACCTAGGAGGAGTCACGTGATGGAGTAGTGGCCAGTCGGGTAGAACCAGCCCTCTCCGGAAAAAAAGAAAAAAAGTTTGGAAAAAACAGAGCTCAACAAACAGAAAACTCAGGAAATAAAAGATGAAGTTACAGAGAAGAGCCAGAAGATGGCACCCAAAAGAGAGAAAGTAAGAACGACGGAAAATCACTGGACAAGAAAGAAGAAGGCCTTAGCTGCACGCGGGAGCAGGGAGCTACAGTGGAGAAGAGCGGCCGATCTCTGAAACTGGTGAGTGCCGAGAGAAGTCACGACCTCCTGACTGCTGGACTTCAAAAATGGCTCTCGGATTGCGCAACCAAAAGACAGACTGAACACCAGCATCGGGGGGCTTAGCTGGAGGAAATCTACAATCAAGAAAAACAGAACAACGGTGAGGAAAGAATCAAGGGGCCAGAAGAGGAGAACGGCAACAGGGTGTTTTCTGCGGGCGCAGCTGGTGGGGGGGGGGAGAGGATAACCGTCACTGCGAAATCAGTTGACGCTTGCGAATAAGATCGCAAACCAAATGGAAAGGGGAGTTGGGGTTGCCCAGAAAGGTATAAGGGGCAACCCAAGGGGGGGGGGGGGGGGGGGCGGTTCATTTGGGATTAAAGTGTTATTGGTTGTTGGGATTGTTGGGGTATTTTATGTTTTAAGTGTGTTGTCATATATTGAGGTTTAAAGGAAAACATAAAACAATAATGGAAGAAAGGGGATGGAGGTGGTAAGGAAGTGGAAAAGAGGTCAAAACAAAGATATAAGATGGCCACAGTGAACTATATGACTATAAGCATTAATGGAATACATAACCAAATTAGAAGGAAGAGGCTACTAAATTTACTGAAAAAAGAAAAAATAGATATAGCATTTGTGCAGGAAACACATCTAACTGAAGTGGAACATAACAAATTAAAGAGCGACTGGGTAGGACACGTAGCAGCAGCACTGTATAATTCAAAAGCTGGAGGTGTAGCTATATTAGTTAACAAAAATGTACCAATCAGATAGAGGAGGAAATAGCATACCCAGCGGGAAGGTATGTAATGATAAAGTGTCAGATATACTCAGAATTTTGGAATTTGCTCAATATATATGCATCCAACGATGAGGATCAAAAGTTTTTGAAGGATATTTTTCTGATGATTGCCGACACACAAGGAAATATATTGATAGGAGGGGAATTTAATCTTGATTTGGATCCATTGTTGGATAAAACTGGACAAAAGACAAGCAAAAAGAATAAAGTAGCCAAATTTATGGTTAAATCAATGCAGGAAATGAAAATTATGGATATATGGAGAAGGCAGCACCCAAAAGAGAAGGAATATTCATACTACTCGAGTAGGCATAAAACATACTCAAGGATTGATATGCTTTTGTTGTTGGATCATATTCAAGGGAGAGTCAGGAAAATTGAGTATAAAGCTAGACTACTTTCAGATCATTCAACCCTGCTATTAGCAATAGAACTGGAGAACATCCACCAAGAACATATGAGGTTAAACCCCATGCTACTTAAAAGGCAGGAATTTAGAGAGTTTATTGAATGCCAAATTAAAACATTTTTTGAAATAAATACAGAATCTGTTTAAGATAAATTTATACCATGGGATGCAATGAAAGCCTTCATTAGAGGACAGATAATAAGTTATGTAACTAAGATGAAAAAGGAATACAATCGGGAAATAGAGCAGCTGGAAAGGGAGATAGCAAGTACAAAAAAGGAACTAGTGAAAAGGATGATATAAAGAAAAAGAGAGAATTGGCAGACAAAGAAAAGGAAACATTAGAAACATACAAGAGGAGAGAAAATAATGAAAACAAAGCAAAAGTATTACAAATTGGGAGAAAAAAACATAAAATATGGCAACTTAGAACAGAGCAAACTAAAAGAACTGTATTGGCGTCAAGGAAAAAGGACAAATAAATCACATATAACCCAACAGAGATTAATAAAAACTTTAAGGAATTTTATGAACAATTATACCAAACTGAGAATGAGGGGAAAATTGATAAAATAGAAGAGTTTTTAGCTAAAATTGAACTGCTGAAATTGCAAGTGGAGAATCAAAACAAACGGATAAAACCATTTGAAATAGAGGAAGTACAGGATATATTAACAAAGCTGCCGAACAATAAAACACCAGGAGAGGATGGATTTCCAATAGAATTTTATAAAACATTTAAAGAGTTATTAATTCCTCCTCTCCTGGAAGTAATGAATCAGGTAGAAGAAACACAAAACTTACCAGATTCATTCAAGGCAGCAATAATTACAGTAATACCAAAGACAGGGAAGGATCCATTAACACCAGCATCATATAGACCAATATCCTTACTTAATGCAGATTCGACTGTGTACCAAAAATAGTAAAGCAAGATCAAACTGGATTTGTCAAGAAAAGACGAACAGTGGACAATGTCTGTAAATTTATTAATTTAATTCATGCAGCTCAAGGGAATAAAAAAAACAGCATTGGCAATTGCTTTAGATGCAGAAAAAGCCTTTGACAAGATAGAGTGGAACTACTTATTTAAAGTGTTATCGAAATTCAATCTGCCAGAAAAATATATTAACTGGATTAGAGTATTATATAATGGACTGTTGGCAAAAGTAGTGGTAAATGGATATGTATCGAATCAGTTCAAACTAAGCAGATCATCTAGGCAGGGATGTCCAATATCCCCCTCATTGTTCACCTTAGCAATAGAACCATTGGTAGAGCTGATAAGAAAGGAAAATAAAATAAAAGGGATAAAAATAAAAATAGAAGGAGTATAAAATTAGATTATTTGCAGACGACATCATAGTATACCTAACGGAACCAGAGAAATCAATAAAAGAATTACATAAGAAATTGAAGGAATATGGAGAAATATCGGGGTATAAGGTCAATGCAAATAAAAGCAAAGTGATGCCAATGAGTAATGTAGATTATACAAAACTTAAAAAAGAATCTCCATTTAAATGGCAAATACAAGCAATACGATAGCTAGGTATCAGGATAGACAATAGCTTAAGCCACTTGTACAAACTAAATTATTAGCCATTAATAAGGAAATTACAGGAAGACAGAACATTGGAAAGAATTACCACTAACATTGACAGGGAGGGGGAACTGTATTAAAATGAATGTGTTCCCACGGATACAATACTTATTTCAAACGTTACCAATTCCCATAACAGATAAATTCTTTGCTTAACTAAGGAGAATAATAAGGAAATTCATGTGGAAAGGGGGGGAAATCAAGGGTAGTGCTAGATAAATTAACAGAGAGGTATAATCAAGGTGGTTGGGAGTTGCCAAACTTCAGAAATTATTACAGAGCTGCACAATTAAGGTACTTAACAGGTTTTTACCAGACGAGAGAAAAATCAGATTGGGCTAAGATAGAACTGGATAAAATAGGAGAAAAGGTACCAGAACATATACTTTATAAATGGGATGAAAAGGAGATGCAATATAACAGCTCACCAGTATTGCATCATTTACTTAATGTATGGAAGAAGATACATGTAGAAAGGAAAAAAATAAATTACCAAATACCAAAAATGCTATTGGTGCAATATCCACTAATCTCTTTTACAGAAGATAACGTTTCCTTTAGAGAATGGGAGAGAAAAGGAATCAAGAGAATAGGAAATTCTTTTTTGGGAAATAATTTATTAACATTTGAACGGTTGAAGGACAAATATGGAATAACTTACGGTACAATGTTTGCATATCAACTGAAAGCTTATTTAAAGGATAAATTGGGAAACAGATTGAGATTACCTGAAGGAAGCAGCTTTGAATATGTGATTACAGACACAATGATAATTAAAAGATTTATAACAAATATGTACATTAAGCTGCAAGGTAAGGAAAATGATGAAATAAAATAGTAACCCAAACAAAAGTGGGAAAAGGACTGAAATATAAAGATAAAGAACGAAACATGGGAAAAGTTATGTTCTGGAACTATGAAGAATACAATAAACACAAGGTTACGCATGATACAGTATAATTGGTTACACAGGTTATATATCACTCCTCAACAATTAAAAGAATGGGATCCAACAATATCAGATGGGTGTTTTTGCTGTAAAAATGAAATGGTAACAACAATACATGCAATTTTGGCATGTACAAAAGTGAATACGTTTTGGGAAGAACTCAATCAGATATTAAATAAAATTACAAAAAACCACATACCAAAAATCCAGAGATCTTTCTTTTAAATAAGATAAGAAGTAAAGAATTAGGTCTCAAATTGGATAAAGCACAAAAAAATTCATTATGATAGCCCTAGTAGTAGCAAAAAAATGTATAATGTCAACTTGTAAAATGGAAGAGAGCCTGACAATACAGCAATGGTACATGGAAATGAATAAGTGTATTCCATTGGAAAAAATAACATATAATTTAAAAAACAAAGTTACATTGTTTGAACAAATTTGGAACCATAGATGAAACTTAGCAGAAAGAGCTTGCCTTGGTCCTCCATCTCCTAAAATAAGAAGATTAGATTTAATGTATAAAAGTAGATGACACGTCTTTATTGCTTGTTTTTCCTTTGTGTGAAGATGTTGTTTTATGGTTTTAATGTATTTTATATGTTTAATACAAACATAGTTTTGGAGGGCGGTTGGAAGGGGGGGAGGGAGGGAAGGGGTGAGAAAAGGGGGAAAAAGTCACTGTGTATATTTAATGAGAAATATCTGTACATATTTTGGTTGATATGGTTCATAGTGTGATAAATAAAAAAATTACAAAAAAAAAACATGAGCCTAACCTATTTATGGTGACCATGTTACCAGTGTCTGAAAAAATGTGTAGCATTTTATGTTTGATACTGGAGCAAAGCAAAAAATTATATGTAATCCATTTGAAGGGATCAAACCGAGTGTAGGATTCAAATTTGATGTGACTTTGTTAAATTGGCCCTACTTAATTTGTAATAATCATGCTGTGTGGAGGATTTTCTTCCTTCTCAAAGAACTGATGACAGGCATTACAGTGTAAAATTTGGACACCTAATTATGGACAACTTAATAAATCTATTCACATTTGTTTTTAGGTTTGTAACCTAAAGTCTGAAATGTGTGTGAAGGAGGATGTATTTGCTCTGGGGGAGTGCAGCAACAATTTGCCAACTTGGCTCCTGAGATGACAAGCCTGGCGCAAAAGGAGGATTTGAATCAGCAGGGCCTCTTGTTCTCTAGACGCTAGAAGAATGGAAAGTGACATTGAAAAGTGCAAGCTGCTTGGAAGGGCTCAACGCTGTAGATGCAAAGAAATGTTTCCCTGACTAAAGAGTCTGGAATCCAGTCTCGGAGTAAGAGTTAGGCGATTTAAGAGAAATGTGTTCACTTAAAGTGTTGATCTTCAGCTTATCTACCCAGAATGTTGTGGAGGCATAGTTATTCAAAACAACGAAGCATAAGGGTCCATTAAAGGAACCAAAGAATATGGAGATAACGGTAAGTAGTGATCATTTATGATCTTGTCTCATGGCAGAGCGGACTCAAGGGCCTTCATGGCCCCTCCTGCTCCTGTCGCTCGTGTTATAAAGATGGCTCATCAAAGCTATCGAAAAGAGAAGCTGAAAATGCTGGAAAGATTCAGCGAGTCACACAGGATTGGTGGAAAGAGAAATGGCCAATGTTTTGGGTCTGTGGTCCCTTCATCAGAGCTTGGTCTCACAAGTGGTTTTTCTTTCCATGGATACTGCCAAGCCTCCTGAGTTTTTCTAACCTTCCCCATTTTCCTCTCAGACTTACTATGCATCAGTTTCATCAAACACTCGAAGAGGATGTGCCATTCACATCCCAGCAGGATGGTCCTCACAAAAATATGGTGATTTTTTTTTCATATGCCTTCCCGACTGAAAGCAGAGGTCAACAAAGGCGTTTATGTTTTAAGATTATTTGTCGCACAATACTCAGTAAAGTGAGAAGGGTTCTTCAGTGAACAGACTAACATGTTATCTCTTACATTCATACAGCTAGGCAAAGAGGACAATTTACAGAGTATAAGATTCAAGATTCAATTTATTGTCATAGTAATAAAACAGTGTCATGTTACATGAAATTCCATTTTGCCTGCTGCAAGGCATACAGGTTCACTACCAACTGGATTTGCCTAAGTGCCTCTTAAAGACTTACAGTCAGAGAAAGAAAAGCAAATAAGAGTCACCCCCCCAGAGTCACCGAGTGTCCGTAGATTTGCTTCCGCAGCCTCCATAGCCACACAGAGTCCAGCCCAAACTGTTGGCAACCCGAGCTCCTGATCCAAACCTCTGACAGGGTCAGAGACCCTTCAGCGCCCTCGGCACCCCCTCGTATCCAGTCCCGATTCCTGGTGCACCTCCAGCCAGTCGAGCCAGTCTCCGGCAGTCTGCAGCCTGGCGCGAGTTCTCCTGACAGCCGTCTCCTGCAGCCCACAGCTTCTGCGGGTTCCTCGCTTCGAGTCGGCAGCAACCCGCCACGTGCACTGGCCCCTCAGCTGCAGAACCCCCTCGCTGGTCTGCCACTGTGGTCACCCTCCCCACGGGTCATCTCCACTTCTCCTTCTTGTTCGGGGAGTGGGGAGTGAACTTTCCTTCCTCTGGTGGCCTGCTCCTGACCTCCACTTCCCTGGAGTCTGCAGCCCCTCGTGGCTGCTGTTCTGATTGATAGGCATGGTAATCATGGCCATGGGATTTCAAACAAAACTACCGTCAGCTCCCTCAATAGGCCGGTCAAAGCCCGTGCGGAGTCAACAGCAGTCAATTGAGTGGCTTGTCCCCATGGGAGCACTGAATCTCCTTTCCCCCTCTCCCCGTGGGTCCACAGCAGCAACAGTGCCACCATTTTATCTTTAAGATATAAATTTAGAAATAAGATTGCAGTGAAAAGAAATATGAATTAGCACTAAGCAAGGTGTGGTGGATAGATTATATTTCATATTATAGAAAGATATGGTTTTTTAAAGAAGATGGATTGTGGGGGTTTAGAATGTAGGTCACTTCACAGAAATACTTCACAAAAACAGATCTCATCTAAAATGCAAGAGCGTGGCTGAAGCCAGTCATGCAGGCACCAAGATCCTTTGCAAAGACAATAAATCAATGACATTGCTTTGCTAAAGAATTTCAAAAGTTGGTGTAAATGGATTATTGTTTTGAAAGACTGGATGCAGTTTGCTGTTCTGAGGAGAGAGAGAGAGAGAGAGAGAGAGAGAGAGAGAGAACTGGTTTCTGCAGTGGCTTTTTGAAGGCTGTAGCAACAAGCTGGTAGTTTGTTTAGATCCTATTTTTAAGACATATTGTGAGTCTGAGTTCAGTCTGTTGAAAAACTCTTGTAGTCCTTACAAGAGGAAATGGCTGGCTAGAGAGTATCTCCTGAAATAAGCGAAACAAAATGAATTCTGATGATGTGCAGAAGAAAAGGTTATCATTTGGAAAACCCATGATGCGGCAAGTTTCTTCAGAAAGACACTGAATTAACTGATGGAAGTAAATCAGTTTGTGTGTATCCAACGAGCAACAAATCTCTCTCTGAAACCAACAAGAACCTTCCTGAGCAGTGACCATTTAACTTCAAGCACCTGAATCTGGTGAAAATTCATAAATGTTGAATTCTGCGCACAGTATAAGAATTGCCTGCGACCAGTGAACTTGGAGGAGTGAGAAGTGAGATTGGACTGTGAATCAAAGAACCTTTCTGAACATGCATACATAACATACATGCATGCTTAGAATTAGAAGGGGGTTAAGTTAAGTTAATAGTAATGAGTTAAAGTTTGATCCTGTTTTTATATTTAAAGAAAATTAAAAGCAACTTTAGTTTAAATAACCATTTGTCTTGGTAAATTTTTATTGCTGCTGGGTTTTAGGGTCCTCTAGGCCTCTATGGCATATGGCTCTATGGCTCATAGTCCTCTATGGGGTTCACTCAGGAGCCTGCAGGGAAAAAAGGCTGTTTGTGCAGTCTTCACACTCTTAAGTCTCCCTGCCTGGAGGAGAAAAAAGAGAAAATGTCTAGGGTGCAATGGGTCTTTCAGTACGCTGGCTGCCTTTCCCAGGCAGCAGGAGATGTAGATGGACTCCACAGAGAGAAGCCTTACTGCAGTGCACAGGGCCTTGGTGAGGTTATGTCTTAAGTATTGAGTGCAATTTTGTTGTCACTCTCTGAGGAAGGACATTCTTATGATTATGGGAGTGCAGCAAAGACCAGACTGGTTCCTGGGATGGAAGGACTGAGGTCTAAAGAAAACTGGTTAGACTGGGATTATAGAAGATTGAGAGGGGTTCTCAGTGAGATGTATAATGTCCTGACAGGACTAGACAAGTTACATGCAGGAAGAATGTGCCCCATGATAGGGGAAGCCCAGAAAAATGCAGTCATAACCTCAGGATGAGGGGCAAGGCATTCAGGACTGAGATGAGGAGAAGCACTTTCACTCAAAGAGTTGTGAACTTCTGGAACTCCCTGCCACAGAAACTTGTTGGGATGTATTCTAAAATTGGCCTAGAAGTGGCCTTTTTGTGGCCAAGGGGACATGGATAAAAAGCAAGACATTGCATGAACAGCCATGATTGTATTGAATGGTGGTGCAGGCTCTCAGGACTAAATAGCCTCCTCCTGCACCTATTTTCCTTCACTATCTACCTGGCAACCAACAGCACTGCCAATTCAATCTAAATGGAACAATATTAAAATAGCATCTTTTGCTATTGCTCATGATTAAAAAGAGCATGAAACAAAACTCCTGCCCGAGGGGCAATCTTGTTGTATTTATTCTGCATTAACACAAAACATTTTTCAGCACAGCTGATATCATGTGCTTTATTATAATAAAGAAAGGCGACCAGAATTAGAACAAAGGTAAAATAATCTAACTTCTGTACACATACCACTGGGAGCACACACGTGCAAATAAACATCATTTCTTTGGGGGAGGTTTTCAAAAAAACAAGTTTAAGAGGTTTTCTGTATTTTGAGTTTTATTCCTTCTAAAATGAGTGATTTTTTTGGATTTTTAAAAATATTATAGCTTTGACAAGTAGTAATAATTAATGTCATATGACGTTCTAGTGTGTGACTAACATCTGTACATCATTCCACATATGCTAATGCGATTTAGAAAAAAGCAGCAATCAGGGTACTAGGAAGTCCTCAAAAATTACTGCCACCCATTTATAAGGAACAAAAGATTAACAGACATTTTTGTTGGTGCTGTGACAAAAAAGGATTTAATGATGCATGTATTCCATTGAAGCAAAATCGTTTGCAGATATGCCATGTACAAATTACACTTAACAAAGCTTACTGCAACAGAATGTGAAATAGGCAGCAATATTTTATTGCTAGAGTTGTGTACAAGAAAAATAGGAGTTTAATTTTAAATTTAAACTTAGACATACAGCATGGTAACAGGCCATTTCGGCCCACATGTCCGTACCATCCAATTAACCTATATCACCCCCCCCCACCCCCCGCCCACTACTATGCTTCAGATGGTGAGAGAAAATCGGAGCCCCCGGGGAGAGCCCACGCAGACCTGGGGAGAACGTACAAACTCCTTGCAGACAGAGCAGAATTCGAATCTAGGCCCCAATTGCTGGTGCAGCATGGTATGGTTGGTGTAGTGGTTGGCGCAATGCCTTTATAGCGCCAGCGATTGAGACCGTGATACAAATCTTGTGCTGTCTGTAAGGAGTGTGTACGTTCTCCCCGTGTCTGTGTGGGTTTTCCCCAGGGGCTCCGGTTTCCTCCCACCAGTCAAAACATACCAGGGCATAGGTTAATGCGGTGTAAATTGAGCGGCACAGACTCATGGGCTGACGTGGCCTGTTACCGTGCTGTGTGAAATAAATTTAAATGTAACCGCTGTGCTAATTGTGCCACCCACTTGTAATTTCAAATTATTTGCCATGTTCTTTCAGCTGCTATCCTAGTGCACATCTTTGTTAGTTTTAAAGAGACAAATTTGAGAAAAAAGTCTATGTGGGAAGAATAAATGTATTTTGTTTCATCATATGTGCATCTCAATATCATTATGAGCTGAAATTGTTAAGGGCCCAGAGCATCCAAAACCCAGCAGCAATAGACATTCACCAAGACAAATGGTTACTTAAACAAAAGTTGCTTTTAATCATCTTTAAACATGAAAACAGGATCAAACTTTAACTTATTGCTATTAACTTAACCTAACTTAACCCCCTTCTAATTCTATGCACATGTGTATGTAATGTGTGTGCAAGTTCAGAAAAGTTCTTTAATTCACAGTCCAATCTCAATTCTCATTCAACCAAGTTCACTGGTGTCAGACAATTTTTATACTGTGCACAGAATTTAACATTTATAAAGTTCACCAGGCATTGGTGCTTGAAAGGTAAATGATTACCAGTCAGGAAGGTTCTTGTTGATTTTCAGAGAGAAATTTGTGGCTCATTGGACACCCACAACTAATTATTTCCAGTCAGCCACGTCAGTGCCTTGCTGAAGAAACTTGCCCCATCAGGATTTTCCAGATGATAACCTCTTTCTTTCAGGTCACCACAGAGTTCCTTTTTGTTTCCCTTATTTCAAATGAAACATTATGCAGCCAGCCATCTCCTCTTGTATGGACCACAAGGGCTTTGACCAGGTTGAACTAAGAATTCACAACACGGCTTCCAAATGGGGTTTTTCCACAAGCTTGCCAGCTTGTCCTGTTCCAGTCCCAGCTGCTGCTGCTGAACTATAGAAATGAATTCTCTCTCTCTCTCTCTCTCTCTCTCTCTCATTCAGAGAAAACCACATGAACAGAAAACTGCACCCAGACTGTGGCACTAGACCTAATCTTCCAAATTTGTTCATCTGTTGCTTTCCAAAACAATAATCCATTACTCCACATCATGTCCAATTAACACCTACTTGTGAAGTCCTTATAGGCATTCTTCAAGATTTTTGCAAAGGACCGGAGCCTGGATTGTCTGGCTTGAGCAGAGCTCTGGAATTTTAAATGAGATCTGTTGTGAAGTGTTTGCATGTGAACTACACTAAAAAACCTGCCACAATTTATCTCCTTTAAAACATATCTATATACAATATAAAATATAACATAATTTGTCACAGTGTTATGACACTTCAAGCTAAGCAAAGACGCAACACTGAGATCAAAGTGAAGCCATGAGAGTGATAGCATTATAATTTTGATACCTCTTTCTAGCATATAAACAATACAATGTTTACAAATTATGGTAAAATTTTAATTTTGAAATTACAACGGAAGAATCATTCCTTGAGATTATCTTGTCTTCTCTGAAACTGAGGTATGGAATTGGCAAAAAGGAATGTTTTTTGAATATTTTATTTACAAATTTTATACCCACAAATAAATTATCAATTAATAATGAATTATATATATTAAAAAATGCATGTGGTATATATATATATATCCCTAATCCCTCCCTCTCTCCCCACTTCCGTCCCTCCTCCCCTTCTACTCATAACCCCTAAAGAAAATGAGATTGTCAAAAATACATACACTACTTCAATTCAACAACTGTGGAGCTGAAGATTATCTTTGGGATGAGTTATTAAGATCTCTACATCTTCAAACCAACATACTGTAAATATGGGCTCCATATTTTAAAAAAAAGATATTTATCAGAAACATTGTGCTGATCGATCAGCTGCCCATCCCCACCCCACTACTTCAGACCAATCTCCTTATGCCACTGTAGTCCTTGGCTATCGCTTTTCACAGGGAGCCCGGTCCCAATGCAGTTGTACAGCACAGAGCAAAGCAGTGTACTTAAAGCAACTGGTGCCAATTGACTTAAAGGTTTTAGGCCCACTAAGGTCCCTCTTCCAGGTTCAACATTTATCAAAGTTATCACTGATACAAAACTTCTCAGTTATTAAATTAAAACTCACAAATTTAAAGAAAGGTCCAATTACGTCTCTCAGTGACATATGGTAACATTAATTACCACTTTCAGTGCTGATGTAGGTTCTCAACCTAAAACATTAGCTATCCCTTTGCACATGATGATGCCTGACCCACTGAGTTCATCTAACAGTTTGATTTTAGCTCCACGTTTCACTGTCTGCAATCTCGTGTGCCTCTAAAATGACAAAACTGGCCCCTTCAAAGTTAGATGTCGACCACAAACTTTCTTGAAAAAGACAATTTGAAGTGAGCTTCATTAATTCAGAACTTCTGCCTCCCTTACTGCTTTCTCCCTCTTTTTAATGAGATTGCTGAGCCGACAGTATCTTACCCTCGCACCGGTACAGCAGGTTGATATCCCTCCTGAGTACAGTATACTTTGTGTGTGGAGTCCCCATGTTCAGTCCCCCTCTGTTGAGTGGAATGAAACACCATAGGCTCTACTGGTCAGCCAGAAAAATTAGGACAAGACCAAAAAGATACGAAAACCAGGAAATACGAAAGCCTGTGGACCCTGTGATTGAAGTGAAAACACAGAAGTCCCGCTGAAGGAACTCAGCAGGTCACACAACATCCATATGAGGAAATATGACCAATAATTGGACATGGAGGAGATAAAAGATGAGAATTGATTGGGGGAGGAGGGGGATGGCTCTGCAAATGCAGAACTGGAGGAAATGAGACAGAGGGAAAGGGGAAGTGAGAGAGGAATGGAGAAAAAAGTGTAGGGGAAGGCGAAAATTGAAAGGAAACTGGAGCTGATGTTAGTGCCATCCAGTTGGAGGGTGCCCAATTTTTAAATGGTCATGTTCATTATATATCTTTACCTCCTTTAGTAAACCACTGTGGTGCCATTGTTTGGCTGCTATCAACTGGACAAAGACCCCACCAGACAGATCCTACCCATAGCCTTTTGCATGTACCCCTTTCTCTTTGCTTCGATCGGTCAATGAGGTTGATGGTAGTTCTGGTGTTTACTTAATAAAGGCCTGATAGTTTTGCAATATCAGCCTTTTGTGATTATTGATGGCGCGTCACCTCCTATGGACGCTGCGGGACCTGCTAATAAGTACCTGCAGCATTCTTGTGTTTTTAATAAGAAAACTGTCATTAGCTTTGGGGGAATTACATGGTTGATAGAGCAAGTTTCAGCGACTGTCAGATTTAAAAGAAATAATTATAAATCCTTAGTAATAGAGTAATAGAAATATTCTTGATACTAAAGAGTAAAGTTTGCTTTCTCAAAAGAAGTCCCATTCTGAGACAGTGTCATCTCCATTAGCGCCATAAACTGGAAGATGTGCAAACTAATTTTTGACACCCTCAGACAGAATCCAGCTGTGATGGCAGTCGTATGGCAAGTACTGTGTGTGCTGACCAAAAATAAGATTTGGGAAAGGATAAATCTGAGCTTTACCTGGGCGAGACATCTTTGTCCAGGAAATAAATGCAACAATTTATTCTTCATGGAGTTCGAATCTGAAAAGAGCATCAAGTATTCCCAAAATAAATAGGCAGCTTATTCATCTTAAACCAGTTCTTGTGATAATATATTGGATGTGATAAAACAAAACACCCCTTGATTTGCAATGAGGTAATGCCATAGAATCCCTGTAATTAAGGATAAATGCTTTCTTTTTCATTAAATAACCCCCCCCCCCCATTTATGTTGGAATACATTTTGTTATGTGCATAATAAAAGCTACGTGAAACTTCAGAGTCTGCTTCAAATGCTAGTTTGTTTTCTATCCAGTATAAATATTGTCAACTGAATTCTTTTATGTGGACCCAAACTCGTATGAATGTAATGGAAAATAACAATTCTTTGAATAAGACAAACAACACATCTCGTACCTGCTCCTTTCAAGAGGACACATATTGGGGGAGATGACATGAGCTGAAATAGGATTCTTAACTGTGCAGAATTCAGGCAGTGAATACAAATAATGGTTATTGCAACTTCAATATTGAAGGGTGTGTTCACAATCTGCACTAATTAATAAACAGGCCGGTGAAGATGTTTCCCTTCATTAGTCAAGGTAATGAGCACAAGGTTTCAGACAACATGTTGCAACTACATAAAACAGAGGTGAGATGGTACGTATAGAATTGTGGGCATTTCAGGTCACCGTGCTATCGGAAGAGTTATTAAGCTGGAAAGAGTGCAGAAATTATCCACAGGATGTTGGCTGAACTAGGGGGCTGGGATTTTTCTTTACTCTGGAGTATAGGAGGCAATGTAAAATCATGAGGGGTGTAGATAAAGTTAATGGTCATTGTCTTTTCCCTGGGATGGGATGTCTAAAATTAGAACAGAGATTTAAAGCAGAGGTTTTCAAAATGCCCCCCTAAACTTTAAGTAACTTTAAGTAAGCTATTGGTGCTCTTTGATTAGTAAGGGATTGTTTAAGGTGGTATGTGAGTGTGAAAGGAAGGTTGAACCACTGCTCTAATAGATCCAATTGTTACTGAAATATTTTACTTGAGAAACATTGTCATTGACCCATTTCCTTTGGAGTTATGAATCTGTGCACATAACGAGTCAATTAGGTATGATTGAAAGAGTGGTTTTCAAACCTTTTTTCTTTCCACTCACATGCCACCATAAGCAAGTTTAGGGAGCAGGCTTGAAAAACACTAGCCCCTTTTCCACTGGCACTCTATCCCTGGAACTAACTGGGAAAATTTCTAGGGCAGGGTCCAGTAGAAAAAGAACACTTTCCGAAGGCTGGCATCAAATGATGTCATTTTACGCTGGGGATTAACCATTTCGACCCCTACTCATATTCCCGCCATTTGCAGACTCCGGCGTGCTGATAAAACTGGTGGAAAAGGGACAGTAGAAAGTCACCTGTTTCCAGTTGAAGGTAGAACACTCCGGTCCCCTGGGATGAGTCTGTTCAGTTGAAAAGCAATTAGTGTCCCAGTTAAGGGTGGCCCAATGGAAACGGCACAGAGGGCTTCCTATCCCGGGACACTGCAAAGCCAATTAACTGGGATGTCAGTGGAAAAGGGGTGAATAGATATGTAGAATGTGCTACCAAAGGATGTGGTAGAGGCAGCTACATTTACAATATTTAAAAATACATTTAGACAGGTGCATAGATAGAAATGGTTTAGAAAGATTGGGTAAAATCCAGGCAAATGAGTCCAGCACACCTAGTCAATTTGGTTGGTTTAGATGAGTTGGGTCATAGGACCAGTTTCTGTGCTGTATAACTCAATGACTAATCAACTACAAAGGTTTGACATTAGACAGGATTGTGTTAAAATGAAGGAATTAGGCAGATTTTATTTTGCATTGTTTTATCAGATAGGCATTTGTTGAGATATTTAGGGTATTCTGCCCTGCATTAGCCACAGCACAGCTGAAAGAATTTGTCATCATTTGCCATGGTCTATCGTGCATGGAGTATTTATTTCATTCACCTTAGAAATATTTCCTAAAACTTTGTTTACTGTTAAGACGAGATAGCATGTGGTCAGTGTTTCGGGGTGGTGGGGGTGGGAGGGTGCGGGGTATGGGGCATTTATGGGCCATATCCCCCGCAAATGAGTTATTGTGCCCCCCACCCACCCAGCACTGCCATCACCCCATCCCCATTCCAATGCAGCCTAAAAAAAATCAGTTTCCCCCTGCAGTTACCCTAATGCTCCTTGTTTAGATTTATTCTGACTCCAACTCTGTAAGGGTCCTTGAGATGGGTCTCCATTTTCAAACGAAAAGCAAAGACTAGTGAAAGTTTTAATGGATTTTTAAAATGTTTTTAAAATTTAAAAGCATTAAAATTAAGTAAATATTTTTTCAGAAGTTCAGGTATTATATATTTCAAAGAATATCTAATAGCACAAATAATTAGGAATATTAAAACTAAGCTAAATTAATAGCAAAACTTTGATCTTTGCCATAAGCATAACTATATTGAAATCACTTGGATCTTGAATTCTGCAGCACATTTAACCAGGCAAAAGATCTGTGAGGTGATTTCCTCAGTGAGATAGAGCATTGCTGATGGACTCATTGTGGAGTTTAGCAACAGAGTGCATTGACATATGGAGTGCCATCTGTCATTCAGTAAATTTAAGTCTATTGTATTTGACAATGCCTGCATGGAAATCTTGTGTCTACATCCATTTAAACCAATAAATTCTAGCAATTCAGAATGAAACCTTTAGCAGGTTCAAATAATAGTTGAACCTTAAGTACAACTTTGTTGGTTTCAGTTGTTACTGTGTTAAGAATGTTTGAATATATTTGTGGTATGGCAACTGCAGTGACTTTGTTTAATGTCATTAGGATACTTGAAATTGTAAAATATTTTAAATTAGTGTTGAGTGGTATAATTTATACTGTTCAGAAATATATTTGTACTTTCCTCCATAAGTAAAAATGAATTCAGCTACTGAATTTATCAATTAGCTGATTAGAATTAATTGTAATAATTATTCCCACTGATCATCCATGGCCCGTGTGCATTAAATGACACCATTTTCATGATGAAAATTCATGCTTTTACGACCTAGACCAGCAGTATTATAAATTTTTCAAGACCATGGTGTCTTCAAAACAATAATTTTATTTACTAATTATTAATAACATAACACTTCTTACTTAACTCTAACTTCACCCCACTATGCACAAAATGAATATATGTGAGTGTTTGTGTGTATGTGTGTGGGGCAGGTCCCAAAAAAAATTACAGTTGAAGCCCAATTGTTAAAAAAATACATTTTTAAAGTTCAGTCAGCTTTGCGTTGAAATTCGGATTAATTTAAAGAAATTGTTGCTCAAAAGTAATTATGGAACAGGTGTGAGACATCAGACCTCAAAACTCACGAAATTCTTGTAGAGCTTTTTTTTAGAGAATTGTTTCTTCATACGAATGATTTCCCTCTCTTGCAGGGAGGTATCAGTACTTGTGATCTCTGCACAATGATTTCAACAAACCCAGGCAAGGGTTACATGGGCACCATTTAAAAATGAACACGGTGGAACAGTCCTCTTTTCAAAGAGGCAGCTCAAGTAACTCTTCCTTGCTACTGATTTTGTGCATCTCCCATGGTAAAGAAAATACAAATAAGAACTGAGTCTCTCTTTCTAGATGCTATTGCATTCTGACCTCAGATCTTTCTTGGTGCAATGTTAAAATGCATGTTTTCAAATGTCTTTAATCACATGACATCACCTCATTGCTGATTTTGTTTTAAGTTCTTCTCTTCCTAAAGCATTTACGAGCTAATACCTCCAATCTATCTGCTGGCCATTGAATCAAAAGTCAGTTTGTTTGAGCAAATACTCCTGAGATCATTCTACAAACATGGGTAAACAAGCAGGGAGTCTTTTGTTTAACCAAATGACCTCCTTGATCAGGGGTCTCAAGCTTGCGGCCCGCGGGCCAACTGCGGCCCTCGGGACGATAGTTTGTGGCCCCGCCTTAATATGAAAGTTTAATGTTAGTGCGGCCCGCGAGTTTGATATGATTGGCACTTTTCAGTGTTGTGTGCGGAGCTGAACGAACCTACCAATCACGGTGGGGTATATTGCTCTCGGGGGCGGGACATCGGCTGGGCTTATTGCGAATATAAGCATATTTGTGTGCATTTTCTATTTGTCATTATATGCACGCGGCACATGCGCAATTTCCGCGGCCGCTCCCGCTTCACGCGCTTCGGCGTCCAGTCTGAACCCGGAAGTTGTTGCTCAGCGGGACAGAAAAAGAAGCGGAAAAGACGCATCGGCTAAACACTGAAACAAAGCCACATTTCAAATTTTTGCGGACCCCTTCTCCTTTGATGTGGAAGATGCCCCTCCTGTGCTTCAAATGGAGCTCATTGACCTGCAGTGCAACTCTGAACTCAAAACCAAGTTCAGGGAGGTGAGTGGAAAAGCAGACAAGCTTGGGCAATTTTTGAGAGAATTGCCCCCCAGCTTCCCTGAGCTTTTCCGAATGTTCAAGCGGACCATGTGTCTTTTTGGGAGCACATACTTGTGCAAAAAGCTCTTCTCTACCTTGAACTTCAATAAGTCCAAGTACAGGTCCAGACTTACTGATGAGCATCTTCAAGCCGTACTGAGGGTCTCAACTGCCTCCTCCCTTAAGCCAAATGTGGCTCGGCTATGCAAGAGGAAGCGCTTCCAGATCTCTAGCAGTAAAAAGTAGGCAGAAGAAGACATGTTCACAACAGTTTATGTTCAATGTTCCATTCATGTTCAGAAAGTTAAAGGTTAAAGAACTGTTAATACAGACATTTGAATCTGAATAATAATAATTACATTTCTCCAGTCAGCAACTATATGTGGTTTCTTCAGTCTTCTATATCTGCTGTATTATTATTATTTTCATTTTATTTATTTATTACTGATTGATTTTATTTTTTTCTTATGAATTGTTAATTTATTTGTTTTTTTCATCTTATTTTGTGTTAAAACATAAAAATAAAGTCATTTGATAACATTGGAATGTTTTTGTAAGAGCTTTTTTTGTGGAAAACCTGATGCGGCCCAGCCTCACCCAGACTCTATCTCCAGCGGCCCCTGGGTAAATTGAGTTTGAGACCCCTGTTCTAGATATTTCAATGAAAAATCACATTTTTTTTATTTCCCTTTTACCAGACTTCGTGTCTCCAAAAATGGCTTTTCTCTGAGTGTAATTGTGTGTGCCTATAAGTGTGCCGCTGTCCAGCCCACATTTCCTTTACTAAGAAATATATGATTTATAACTAAAGATTAATAATTGCACAATTCTATCACACCTCTTTTCAACAAAGAAAAGTTTGAGCTTTTTAAAGATCAAAATTTTAAACTAAAATCCTCAATTTATCTGATAGATTTTACACCCTAAGGTTCTTTCTTTGGCTTGGCTTCGCGGACGAAGATTTATGGAGGGGGTAAAAAGTCCACGTCAGCTGCAGGCTCGTTTGTGGCTGACAAGTCCGATGCGAGACAGGCAGACACGATTGCAGCGGTTGCAGGGGAAAATTGGTTGGTTGGGGTTGGGTGTTGGGTTTTTCCTCCTTTGCCTTTTGTCAGTGAGGTGGGCTCTGCGGTCTTCTTCAAAGGAGGTTGCTGCCCGCCAAACTGTGAGGCGCCAAGATGCACGGTTTGAGGCGTTATCAGCCCACTGGCGGTGGTCAATATGGCAGGCACCAAGAGATTTCTTTAGGCAGTCCTTGTACCTTTTCTTTGGTGCACCTCTGTCACGGTGGCCAGTGGAGAGCTCGCCATATAACACGATCTTGGGAAGGCGATGGTCCTCCATTCTGGAGACGTGACCCATCCAGCGCAGCTGGATCTTCAGCAGCGTGGACTCGATGCTGTCGACCTCTGCCATCTCGAGTACTTCGACGTTAGGGATGTAAGCGCTTCAATGGATGTTGAGGATGGAGCGGAGACAACGCTGGTGGAAGCGTTCTAAGGTTATACAACACAAAAATAACATTTCTTTCCAACATTGCAAATTCATCATGTTGAAAGGCAATCAGCAATCACATTATCTTGCCTTTAATAAAAAATATCATTAAATCTTGCAAAATCAAACTCCAATTTAATAATTGTCTATTTTTTTATGTTTCATTTTACTCAAAAGCACTAATGAATTGTGATCAATGTAAATCTCAAAATGTTGCAAAGCCCATACAAGGGATAGTGGCTTTTAAATAGTGTATTAGAAGCACAATACGGTGGGAAAGTTCAAATAATTTTCAGTACTAAAAAGTAAATAAGTGTTTATATTGGAGATGTTTTTTTAAAATTTATTATTCTAATGGAGAGGGAAAAGTTTGATTCAGCTAAATAATGTCTGTAGAGTGAACTCTGTGACCTTGAATTCCTCTGACAGTTGGGCATCAAAGCCAGGACTGGTGTTTTGAAAGGAGGCAGGGGTGCCTTACCTTGACCATTTGGACTTTCTATTCAAGGATTAACCAATATTCCCCAAGATCTATAAATGCAATCTTCCTTTCTGCTGGAAAAAAATCAAAGATATGTTTTGCAGAGGAGTTTGGAAGATTAATGTTTACAGGGAACGTGCATGTTTTTGATTCTTCCCCAATGCACACATGTCATATGTTCTCTCAAGGAATTGCATATGGAACAAAAATTAAAATTAATCTTCTCAAATCTGTTCATAGCAGTAAAAAAATGTAAAACGCAAAGATGTGCATGAAAGCATAGTTAAGGCACAAAAAAATTATCTGCATTGTATTTCCTGTCCAAAAATGCCGCATATCCAAGTGGGTGGGATGGTCAAATTCAATCCTTTCAGCCCACGAGCCCATGCCGTCCAATTACACCCAATTGACTTACATGGTGGGAGGAAACTGGAGCCCCCAGAGGAAACATCAGGACCACGTATCAACTCCGTACGGACAGCGTGGGATTCGAACCCCGTTCCTGATTGCTGATGCTGTGATCGCGTTGCGCAAAGCTCTATGCCAACTGTGCTGGCCCCAAGTTTCCCTCAAATGCATCGCACAACTGCATTCTTTTTAATTGAATGGAATTAGGTCCTGATACATGATAAGCATTTTAAGGAATGAAATATCCATGTGGCTTGTAAGAGGAAAAGATCCATCAATAATGATTGGCCAGTCTTTTCGCTGGGAACTTAATCACTCATGACAGTTTTATTGATCAAAAACAAAGACATTGAGAGGTGCAACGAAAGATGGATTCCAGCAAAGAAATGCTCTTTGATCAAATGGCTGATATTATGCCCCACTGAGGGCCAATTCAAACCACTGAGCCAACAGCACTCTTAAAGAATTTAACTATGATGCAAAGGCTTCTTCCTCTATTCTTTCAGGAGGAAGATCACAGCTGAACTAAAATCCTGTTCCACCCGTTCATAGATAACTAATTAGAACAAGCATTAACATGGCCAAGAAGCTTGCTGAACTTGGCAGTTGATACTACAAGCAGGCTGCACACATAACATCACAGCAGAGATGATTACAAATTGCTCTATTGGTAGAGGTGACTGCTGACTGTATTAGCAAGAAACTGGAGTTTGATCCACAAATAATATTGTTATCCTTATTTGTGGCAGGAGTTGCATCGTTTCACATCAAAGGAACAATTTAGTTTGTTGTCATTGCTTCTAATACCCTGGGATCTGAGTTAACACAGCTGTCAAACTCAGTAGAGTGGATTTAAAAAAATCCAGAACACTGGAATGATCTCTGAGCGGGATTTCAATAAAATCTAGATTGAGTACATTAGTCAAAACCTGATTTTTTCAAATCTGTTTCAGTTTAAAAAATAAATAACACCACACCCATACAGCTATTTGTATGTACTGTTTTAATTTTCTTTTACAGCAGAGGGAACTAACATTATGAGTTTCATTTTTATTTAACCCTCAGGAACAATTAAAACCCTTCCCCCCCCCCCCAAGATGATGTCTTCATGGGAGAGAATGTCCCATTTCCAGCATCTCCAAAGGGCGGCAGGGTTGGTGAAGTGGTCAGCGCCACGCCATTACGGTGCCAGTGATCGGGGTTCGAATCCTACGCTGTCTGTGAGGAGTTTGGATGTTCTCCCCATGTTTGCGTGGGTTTTCCCCAGAGGGCTCTGGTTTCCTCCCAACATTCAAAATGTACCAGGGGTGTAGGTTGGTGGGGTGTAAATTGTGCGGCACGGACTCGTGGGCTGAAGTGGCCTGTTACTGTGCTGCATTTTTTTAAAATTAAAAATGGTGCAATACAGGAACAGGCCCTGTGCTGGCCATTGTACTTAATTAAACATCTGATTTTTCTGCTCATGGTCCATATTCCTCTATCTCCTGCCTGCTGAAGAATCTGTGTGAATACCTTTTAAATGTTACTATTTTGTCTGCATCTTCCAGCTCCTCTTGCAACACGTTCCTTCGTTGAGCACCTTCTCTCTGTCCGCTGCAAGAGTGGGGAACTCCCAAGGCCACCCATTTCAATTCCATGCCCATTCTTTGCTGACATGTCTGTCCATGGTCTCAAGCACTGCCAGACTGAGATCACCCATAAATTTGACCTCATATTCCATCTAGGTACTGTCTAATCCACACATGTCAAACTCTGGCCCGCGGGCCAAATTCGGCCCGCGATATAATTATATTTGGCCCGCAAGATCATTTCAAAAATGTATTAGAGCTGGCCCGCCCTGCAGCGAGAGCCGATGCTGTTTTTTGGTCATGTCACCCCCCACCATCCTCCCCCTTCATTGCACATCCTTCCCCATTGTAACACGAGAAATTGTAACACGAGAAGTCTGTCGATGTCATCAGCCGGCAAGCCAGTTGGAAGGCTCCCCGCACAACCAGTCACTTCTCCCACCTGTCGAGCGGTGCGGCGGATGGGCGAGCACCTGTGATTTCCTGTCGGCGCGACGGGCCTGGCAGGCTGCGCATAGCCCCCGGGCAGCGCGAGCCCCGCGCGACTGGCACCGGACCGCCCTGCCACAGCGCGAGCGCACTTCTCCCGGTCGCCACGGCCTTCAGCGCTTGCACCCGCGCGGACCCCAGGGACGGCTGGTTCGGCCCTGCACGTGAAGAGAGAGATGGTGGCTGTCCGCAAAGGCTGATCGGCAGCGTGCTGGGCCTGAGTAGGTGGATAAGCAGGGGTGGGCAGAGGGTGTAGGTGAGGAGTAATGGGCAGGGGAAGTTATGGTGGTGCGAGGGGCAGTTAGAGGGAGGGATGAGTAGAAGGAGGGGTGGATAGGGAAGAGGTAAAAGGGGAGGGGCAGGGCGAGTAGGGGAGGGGTGATTAGAGAGTGAGAGACGGGTAGAGAGAGGAACAGGTTGAGGGGAGAGGCAGTAGAGGGGCGTGTATAGGATTGGGTGGGTAGAGGCAGAGCGAGTGGAGTGAGGGGTGAGTAGGGGTTGGGTAAAGGACTGGTCAGGTAGAGGGATGGTGGGTCGAGGGTGAATAGAGGCCTAGAGCCTGAGGAGTGAGCAGGAAATGCTGAGTCCTGATGCAGGCCAAAATGGACACAGCCTGTGAATGCTGACTACATCTCCACAGGGACCAAATATGTTTCCCTCAGGTCAAGCAAAGGGTGAACTTGAGCTACCTACTCCTGACCTGTAACATTATCCTCCTAAAGTTATATCCTAAAGTTTAAAATTACATATGTTGAAAGAAGAGAAAACATGCAGATGTTGTTGAAAATTTTCAATAAATATTTAGTTCGGCCCTCGACTTAGTCCAAGTTTTTAATTTTGGCCCTCTGTGAATTTGAGTTTGACACCCCTGGTCTAATCACATGGCATTAATATTGTCTTAAATTCTTTAGTTAATTTTTAATTTAGATATACAGCAAGGTAACAGGCCATTTCAGGCCAGGTGCCCATGACATCCAATTACACCGATTGATCTACAACCTCCGGTACATTTTTAATGGTGGGAGGACACTAGAGCCCCCTTGGGAAAACCCACACAGGCACAGGAACTACATACAAACTCCTTACAGATAGCGCGAGATTCAAATCCTGCTCCCGATTTCTGGTGTATGGATCTGCCATCTGGTGTGGTAAATGCGGGTTCAATCTTGAGTTTTAAGAACAAATTGGATAGATACATGGATGGGAGAGGTCTAGAGGGTGACGGAATGGGACTAGAAAAATAAAGATTGGTACAGATTAGAAGGGCTGAATGGCCTGTTTTCTATGTCGTGTTCTATAGTGCAAACCGCTGTGCCAACTGTGCCCTGATCTTCCCTGTGAGCATCCACCTCTCCCTCCCCCTCCATCTTTCCTTATGACCCCTTTCCTCTAGAGCTCATGCTCTCTCTCACACATACACATGCACACGCACACACACACGCACACACACACCTACACACCCCTTTCCTTTCTATGTCCTCCCCCAGTTCTGCTCTCACAAAGCCCCAAACAACACCCCTCCCATACCCAGTCAATTCTTACCTTCACTCTCTTGTGTCCCATTCATATCCAACTAACACCTTTGGTCTGTAGGTCTATACTCCACCCCCTTTCTTCCCTCCCCACCCTTTTCATTCAGTTGTCTGCTGGATTTTTTTCTCATACCTTGAAGAAGGGCTAAGGCCTGAACATTGGTTGTATCTCCTTACCTTCAATGGATGCTGAGTGACTGGCTGAGTTCCTCCAGCATATCTGTGCTTTTAGCACATTCCAACACATTGTTTGAAAAAAAAATGGTTTCGCGTATCTTGTTTCAACCTTTTCCCCCTCCCACCTTAAAGCTTTACCCTCTTGTATTTGTGATTTTCAATTTTGGAAAAGACTGACCATCTACCCAATCTCTGCTTCCCCTAATATTATTTTCCTTCTACCAGATCAGCCCGTAGTCTCCAAAACTCTAAAGAAAGCAATTCAAGTTTGAGTAACCCAGCTAGTACTCTGTAATCCAGGTAACTTCTTAGTAAATCTATTCTGAACTATCTCCAAAGCCTCCTCATCTTTTCTGCAATGCAGCAACAAGAACTGCACAATAATACTTCAAGTGTGGCCAAATCAAGATTTTACACAGCCAATTCCAAAGATAAGGACATACCGAATCTCCTCAGACACCTTAAAAGTAGAGCTGCTGGTGGGCCTTTTTTTGTGATTGCATCAATATGGAGGCTCCAGGACAGATTCTCAAAGATGTTGACACCTAGTAATTTGGAGTTGTTCACCCTCTCCACTACTGAGCCCTTGATGAGAATTGGGTCATGTTCCCCTGACTCCTCCTGACGTCCACAATTATCTGCTTGATTTTGCTGACATTGAGTGTAGTCATAACACCATCCAACGAGCCGATCTATCTCCATCCTGTATGTTTCCTCATTACCGTTTATGATTCTGCCAACAACTGCAGTGTCATCGGCAAATGTGGATAGCATTGGAATTGCACCTTTTTTAGGTAGACTGCAGATGCTGGGAAAGTGGAGCAGCAGACAAAATGCTGGAGGAACTCAGCAGGTCAGGCAGTGTCCATAGAAGTCAATAGACATGAATGCTTCAGCCCTTAACCCTTTATCAGGAATTCCTGATAAAGGGTTATGGCCTTTATAGCCCTAAACTATAATGCTGCTTAGATCCTCTAGCATTTTGCTTTGATTTTTTTGTTAAATTCGATTAATCTGATTTCTTGCTGTTAGAAAAATGCAAGTAATCTTTTGAATTAACCATGAGGAGTAAATGATAAAGCAGTTATATTTTTTTGTCCGTGGCAAGTCAAGACTTGTGTCTGGTCTCTAGATTAAGTTCCTACCTCCCTTTATAGCCATCCTTTTTGTGAATTCTTTGGATGAAGCTGGCTCCAACTTCCCTGTAACAGCAGGACCTTGCACATATGTGCTATGCCTTGGAGAGGACTGTACAAGCTGCATACACAATAATGCTGAGAATACTTGGAAAGCTGAGTGAAACACGATAGCCTGCAGATGCTATGATTGTAGTAAACACACCAAAATTCTGGAGGAACTCAGCTGGTCTTTTCAGTGTCTATAGGTAGACAAAGATACGTTGCCGACGTTTCGGGCCTGAGCCTTTCTTCAAAGAAAAATCAGAAAAGGCAGAACCAGAATAGATCAGAAAGTCTCAGAATTCAAACAATGGGGGAAGAATCCAGACCAACAGCAGGTGATAATTGGATGTGATAAGGGGCTAGAATAGATGCACTTTCCAGGTTCTAGTATTTCCTCATTTCAAAACATGTCATTTCAAGGAAATATGGAGACAATATTCCAAATTACTACCTTATTAATTCAATAAACCAAATTTTGTAAATGCAGCTTTATGTGGCTTTAATTTGTTGATAAAACAGATAAACATTTTGCATAACCGCATTAAGGTTTTCATAAAGATGAATAAACATAGCATATACTGTATTTAAAGATATAACGATATTCAACTTTAAAGGGATATACAAGAAGAAATAAGACAAATTCAAAGAAAATTATCTCAAACTCACATTCTCTTCATGGTTCATTGAAGATTGAGATACAAGCTCTTAGTCTGCGTAGATATTATGACATATTACATCATAGTCACTATGGTAACACTACAAACAATAGTCTTAAAGGTATAGGCACAAAATTAACTAAGAATCAAAAACACAAGGTGTTAACCTTTACAGCAGTGGTTCCCAACCTTTTTCTTTCCACTCTCATACCACTTTAAGTATTCCTATGCCATAGGTGCTTTGTGATTAGTAAGGAAATGCTTAAGGTGGGATGTGGGTGAAAAGAAATAAATTTGAAAACCACTGTTTTAATCGTGCCTTATTGACTTGTTATGTGCACAGTTTCATAACTCCAAAGGAAATGGGCCAATGACAATTTTTCTCAAGCAAAATATTTTGGTAACAATTAGGTCTAGAGCAGTGGTTCTCAACCTTCCTTTCCCACTCACGTACCACCTTAAGCAATCCCTTACTAATCACAGAGCACCAATGACATAGAGAATACTTAAAGTGGTATGTGAGTTGGAAGAAAAAGGTTGGGAACCACTGCTTTACAGCTAGATAGAATTTATTATGCCTGTGCGAAAGGAGACAGGGAATAGAGAGATGATGGGGGGAAGCATTGTTTTTAGTGAAAGCCAAAGAAATTGATGTTAATCTGGTTGGAGGGTGCCCAGTCAGTAGTTGAGCTGTTGTTCCTCCAATTTACAGGTGGTCTCAGTCTGGCAGTGCATGAGTCCATGGACAGACATGCCGGCAAGGGAACGGGATGGGGAATTGAAATTGGTGGCCACTGGGTGGCCACGCTATTGCGGCGGACCGAGCCATGATGCTCAACAAAGCAACCTCCCAGTTTGCGACAGTCTCTCCAATGTAGAGGAGTGGAAAGCTGCTCAGTTCCTTACTCACCGGCTTAGCCAGCTTTCAAAACGGAAACAATAGGATTGCCATTGAAATTCAGAGATGTTCAAGATGGCTGCATAACTAGCAAAAGGCAAAAGTGGAAAAAATACAAATAATTAAAATGTAAATATACTCTAAAGTTTAGAGTCTAAACAAATCTTAATTCCTGCACATTCAACATTCTGCCGGTGGAGCCAATTCCCCAGTGTAATTGTTGATGGATTTCTGAGTTCTCCTGCTGTGAACTCCAGTTCCATGCTGACATTTCTCTGCAAATTTTATGCTATTGTCTGTGAGAAAGGCATTGTAAATCTTTGAAGCAAAAGCAATGGAAGACCAGCCAACAAGAATAAGTGACTGAATGTGGCACTCATTAAAACTGTCATTCATGCAGCTTTGCTGATAGAACAAATAAAATGTAGGCTTTAGTTATTTACATAACATTACATTAAATAATTTAATGGCAAGTTTGGAATGTTATGTTAGGTTGTGTGCTTGTGAGCTGCACTCCCTTCTTTGTGCTGTGTCTCTATTTACAATCAGAATCAGAATTTATTGACATGAATATATTATCTGTCACAAAATTTGTTATTTTGTGGCAGCATTATTGTGCATTACAAGTGCAACAATTGCTATAAATTACATTTCTGTAAATATACATTTTTTTTTAAAATGTGCAAAAGATGCGAAAGAGTGTTCTGTGGTTCATTGTCCATTTCGAAATCTGATGGTGGAGGGAAAGATGCTGTTTTTGTACTGTTGGGTGTTCGTCTTCAGGCTCCTGTGCCTTCTTCCTGATTGATTCAGCGAGAGGAGATTCAGTGATCATTGGGGATCAGAAATGCAGAGGGAGAGCCAATTTAAGTCACTCTCTCGGAGGATCTTTCCTGGACCCAGCCCACCAGTAACATCGCGAAGAAAGCACGTCAACACTTCTACTTCCTCAGGAGATTGCGGAGGTTCGGTATGACACCAGAAACCCTGGCAAATTTCTAGAGGTGTGGTGGAAAATGCGCTGACCGGCTGCATCACGGTCTGGTGTGAGGACACCAATGCACCCAGGCGTAAAGCCCTCCAAAAGGTAGAGAACACAGCCCAGGGCATCACACGCAAAACCCTCCCCACTATTGTGTACAACTACAGGGGACGCTGCGGTCAGAGAGCAGCAGCAATCATCAAAGACCCTCACCACACAGCACACGCTCTGTTCTCACTCTTTCTATCAGGAAAGAGGTAAAGGTGCCACAAGACTCGCACCATCAGGTTCAGGAACAGCTGCTACCATCAGAGTCCTCAACAATAAATTCAATCAGAGATTCATTAAAGGTCTCTTACTTGTGCACTTTATTGATTGTTCTCTCCGTATTGCACAGTCAATTTGTTTACATTTGTTATCAGTGTACAGTTCTTTGTTTACATGATTATATTTGCTCTACCAATAAATGCTAATTCTGCCATGCCTGTACGAAAAGGAATCTCAGGGTCGTATGTGTTGTCATGTATGTACTCTGACAATAAATCTGATTCTGAAGAGGGCACGGCTTGGGTGGTGAGCATCCTTGATGGCTTTCTTGAGACATCTTGTAGATGTCCTTAATGGAGTGAAGACAGACGCCAATGATGGCGCAGGCTGAGTTCACAACTTTTGTGAACTACTAAATCTCCTTAAACTCCTAATGAAGTATGGCCTCTGACAAGTCTTTTTAATGGTTGCTGTGTGATATCCTCTCTGCTATGTCTCTGATCATGGCAATGCTGTTGAGGGAGTTACCCAGCTGATCCTATCATTCCTGTTTGAGGAAGACATCAAATGGTGCCTCAGTTCACGTCTAATTTAAATGGTGGCACCAGCAGCAGTAATGCACTCTCTCAACACTTCACTAAATGACATGCTCATGTATTGGGACTTGAACCTATGACCTTCTGATTCAGAAGTGTCGTCATTTAGCCGCAGCTGGCACCTTATTGATAGAAAGGCTCATTAGGGAGTGCTGTTACTACACGAGCTGCTGAGATAATGTTGGTGGGTTTGCATCATCTGTACATTTTCAGAGGTCGACAGCATTGAGTCCACGCTGCTGAAGATCCAGCTGCGCTGGATGGGTCACGTCTCCAGAATGGAGGACCATCGCCTTCCCAAGATCGTATTATATGGCGAGCTCTCCACTGGCCACCGTGACAGAGGTGCACCAAAGAAAAGGTACAAGGACTGCCTAAAGAAATCTCTTGGTGCCTGCCACATTGACCACCGCCAGTGGGCTGATAACGCCTCAAACCGTGCATCTTGGCGCCTCACAGTTTGGCGGGCAGCAGCCTCCTTTGAAGAAGACCGCAGAGCCCACCTCACTGACAAAAGGCAAAGGAGGAAAAACCCAACACCCAACCCCAACCAACCAATTTTCCCTTGCAACCGCTGCAATCGTGTCTGCCTGTCCCGCATCGGACTGGTCAGCCACAAACGAGCCTGCAGCTGACGTGGACTTTTTACCCCCTCCATAAATCTTCGTCCGCGAAGCCAAGCCAAAGAAAAAAAAAGACATTTTCACCAAAGAGTTCTGGGCACTCATCGTAGGGCTTTCAACTAGTATCCAGTGTGCTCTGTGGTAAGTCATTTATTAGCGATCAGCATATGAGATGATGGTCTGGCTGTTCCTTTGGGATTGAAGAATGATGAATAACCTGGCACTAAAGTAGCTGGGTTCATTATTTTATTTATTTTTGGGAGGGGGGAGGGGCAGAGGGAATGGTGGTGGAGGTGGACAATCCTCTCTGCAAAGGAGGTCGAAGCAAATGGGCTCATATTTCGGAGTCCACCTCTTTCAGCTTGTGCTCAACACTGGCACTGAGTCATTTATCAGCAAGCTGTAAATCTGTAATTAATTACTAATAGGCAAGTCTAATAGCTTTCAGACAAGTGTGGGTGAAGTCATCACTGAGGAGACAAGAGCGTGGCAGTTTTCAGCCGTCATCACTTATTCAGTGACTCAAGACTCTGCTTTTAAAAAAAAGAAACTCAACTTGAAAGTGCTCATGGACCCATTAGCAGTTTTAGCACCAGCAGGTTCCCTGGTGTCTGCATGGTACCTGCTGTGATTAGGGACTGCATAGGTCACAGGAGAGGCAGTGTTAAGTTTCAGCAGATGTGAGGTTTGTTCATTGGGTACATATTGAAACTTACACGGCCAGCCCTGGAATCTTGCACACCATTTGTGTCCATTGATAGCAGCGGGTTTCTCAGTGCAATTATTAGTGATTTGTGATACTGATAAGTTTCAAATAGAAAACCTGTGTGCTTGAAACAATGCAGAATTTTCGGCTGGCCTGCAAACCCATACTGGTTGGACTTTTTAAGTGATCAAATGAGCAGCATGTGGAAAGATCAAAATAGCACCTCCAGCAAAGCTTTGATGAGTTTAAAAGGCTGGGTAATCGAGAGCCACGTTGCCACAGTGAAAGCACAGGTCAAATTAGGGAACCCACCTCAGCTTTGGAATCCTTTCTCTGGGAGGATTCTGGAATCCTTTTTCTGATGCCAAAAGGAAGATAAAGTAAGATTTCCACCTAAACCACCTCTTCTGATCCTGTGGATGAAGATATTTGAATAATAAATCTTGGATCAACAATGCTCCTGATCGGGTTCAGACGAGGACCTTGAAATGACATCAGGGAGGCACTCATTTAAGAGAAAAGATTGTAAGTTTTCTATATATTCCAACGAGGCAGTATGCCTGACTATAAATCAATCAATTTTTTTTTCATTTTCCACCATATCGAATCATGTAGCAAGATGGAGCCCATTAAGAGCTGAAATGCAATAGTTAAAATAATATGCAATAATTATTGTGAAATTGCCTCCATTTGGTTTTTCATTAAACCTCCGACTTAAAATTAAAATTGTCAACGAAGAGATAGTGGCCCCTAACCACTTGTACATAGATTAATATGAGTTAGTTACGCACATCTTCCTCAATTTTGTTCTCTGAAGGTCTGCACAACCCTTTTATTTTGCCGAGTATGTAGAAATCTAAATGCTTGGCATAGCGGTAAGCGCACTGCCTTTACAGTGTCGGCAATCAGGACTGGACTGGGGTTCGTGTCTCGCGCTGTCTGTAAGGAGTTTGTATGTTCTCCCCGTGTCTGCACGGGTTTTCTCCAGGGGGGGCTCTGGTTTCCTCCCACTGTTCAAAATGTACTGGGGGGTGCAGGTTAATGGGGTGTTCATTGGGGGGCCTGGACTCGTGGGCCGAAATGGCCTGTTACCATTGCTGTATGTCTAAATTTTTAAAAATATATAATTTTTTTAAATTAAAAATTTAGAAAGAAAGGTAAGGGAATCTGAATAAGGGTGATGTAAATTCAGGCATAGGGAAGGGGCTAATGGCTAGGATTCTTATTGTTTCTAATTTATATAAATAATTTGTATATTCAAACTAAATGTATATTTGAAAAAATATAACAAAAAATGAACAAAGAAATGGCAATGGAGTATATTTATTTTATAATGCAATCAGATAAATGTCAGGTTAAGTTGCCCTGGAAAGAATGTAACCTGATGATGAAAATTCTGCAGTATTTGATAAATTAAGATTTAATTTGTGCTGAAACTATTGATGAGAATTTGCATTAGCTGTTCAAATTATAAAAGCTGCAGGGAATTTTATTTTAAAGCATGTTATAACTGGGGATTCACAAAAGAGAGTGGTGAGGTGAAATAAAGATCCTATTTATTCTCCTTAATCATCTTAACTAGCTTAAAGTTACAAGCCTATCTGGATATGATCAGCCCGCAATATCAAGGAAATGCACCCATGTCCTTTCAAAAGCCAAAAAATAAACTACCGTATATGCCTGTGCAGGCTCTTTAAGCTCTATCGTTTAGACAACATCAGAAAAATTTGCGAGGCATTTCCTGGATTACTGGGTTAGGGTAGCAGATTAGCGCAATGCTGTTACAGCGCCAGTGATCGGGACCAGGGTTTCGAATCCCATGCTGTCGGTAAGGAGTTTGTACGTTCTCACCCTGTCTGTGTGGGTTTCCTTCAGCCGCTCTGGTTATTCCCAAGGTTCAAATCAGACTGGGGATTGCAGGTGAATTGGGTATAATTGGGTGGCATGCCCAATTATATATATTTATACCAATGAGACATACAGAACTTCCTGAGGAGAGGCTATGTTGGGAAAGTCAGCAGGAAGGATATAAACAAAATAGAGAGAGTGCAGAGTGCAGAGAAGGTTCACGAGAATGTTGACAGGATGTCAGGGTTTGAGTTACTGAGAAAGGTTGAGCAGCCTGGGGCTTTTTTCTCTGGAGCGTAGAAGATTGAGGGGGGGATTTGATAGAGGTGTTCAAGATTTTAAAAGGGTCAGAGAGAGTCAACGTGGATAGGCTTTTTCAATTAAGGGTGGGGGATATTCAAACCAGAGGCCATGGTTTGAGATTGCAGGGGGAAAATTATAAGGGGAACATGAGGGGAAATTTCTTCACGCAAAGGGTGCTTGGGATGTGGAATAAGCTTCCGGCGGAGGTGGTTGAAGCAGGAACGTTATTTACATTTAAGGAAAGACTGGATAATTACATGGAGGGGAGAGGATTGGAGGGGTATTGACCAGGTGCTGGTCAGTGGGACTAGGAGGGTGGGGATTTATTCCGGAATGGACTAGTAGGGCCAAATTGGCCTGTTCTGTGCTGTATATGGTTATATGATTATATGGTCCTCCATTAATTTAAGAGGAGGGAATGTCCTTTATTCCACTGTTAAGCAAGCTGGCCAATCCTATCTAACAATGGATCAGCCTCTGTGGCAACTCCTTAGGGATGCTAATTTACTAGAAGTGGTCGAATTATAAATGTGAACACAAAGGAGAGTTTCACCCGGGTCATTCAAGTTTTCTCTCTCACTGGATGGACTGTGTTCTGCTCATCATGTCTTCTTCTTTGGCTTGGCTTCGCGGACGAAGATTTATGGAGGGGGTAAATGTCCACGTCAGCTGCAGGCTCGTTTGTGGCTGACAAGTCCGATGCGGGACAGGCAGACACGGTTGCAGCGGTTGCAGGGGAAAATTGGTTGGTTGGGGTTGGGTGTTGGGTTTTTCCTCCTTTGCCTTTTGTCAGTGAGGTGGGCTCTGCGGTCTTCTTCAAAGGAGGTTGCTGCCCGCCAAACTGTGAGGCGCCAAGATGCACGGTTTGAGGCGATATCAGCCCTCTGGCAGTGGTCAATGTGGCAGGCACCAAGAGATTTCTTTAGGCAGTCCTTGTACCTTTTCTTTGGTGCACCTCTGTCATGGTGGCCAGTGGAGAGCTCGCCATATAACACAATCTTGGGAAGGCGATGGTCCTCCATTCTGGAGACGTGACCCACCCAGCGCAGCTGGATCTTCAGCAGCGTGGACTCGATGCTGTCGACCTCTGCCATCTCGAGTACTTCGACATTAGGGATGAAAGCGCTCCAATGAATGTTGAGGATGGAGCGGAGACAACGCTGGTGGAAGCGTTCTAGGAGCCGTAGGTGATGCCGTTAGAGGACCCATGATTCGGAGCCGAACAGGAGTGTGGGTATGACAACAGCTCTGTATACGCTTATCTTTGTGAGGTTTTTCAGTTGGTTGTTTTTCCAGACTCTTTTGTGTAGTCTTCCAAAGGCGCTATTTGCCTTGGCGAGTCTGTTGTCTATCTCGTTGTCGATCATGTGATAGGTTAGAAAATGTATATTCATTGGATCGGGCACATAGAAGTCAACCAGATCGACTTTGATGTAAAGAAAAGGGAAGGTTAGACAAGAACTGAGGTCCACAAAGCTGTGAAAATGCTTCCTTGAGTAAACAAAGGGTGAATTTTTAAATCATGTTAAATCCAGAGATGAATGTGAGAGAAATTGGCAGATATTAAGAAATCTTTCAAGGGATGCCTACTACACAGTAATAGGTACCAGGTGGGTGGCTTGAAAGTCCTTGAGGCCAAACGTTTGCTGCCAATAAATTTCACATTTACTTTTTATCCATATCAACAGGAATCTCTTAAGTGGCCACATTTGTTAAAAAAAACTCTGGCACAAGTATTGCTCATTTAATGTGTTGAAAAAAAAAGGTAAAGCAAATTCTAGGAGTAAATCATGTCAGCCAAGAGTTTATTTGATTTTTTTATTAACACAAAAGATTCCCAGAGAACTTGAGAGAGGCAGAAGCATTCAGTGCATTTCAAATGCAAGAAAATGTCAAGATGGAAGAGGTGAGCCATGAGAGGTTAATACAGTGGTTCTCAATCTTTTTCTTTCCACTCCACATCCCACTTTAAGTAATCCCCATGCCATTGGTGCTCTGTGATTAGTCAGGGATTGATTAAGGTGGGATGTGAGTGGGAAGGGAAGGTTGAGAATCACTGCTCGAGTCCCAATTATTACCAAAATATTTTGCTTGATAAAAATTGTCTTCGGCCCATTTCCTGTGGAGATCTGAAACTGTGCACATAACGAATCAATGAGGTACGCTTAAAACAGTAGTTTTCAAACCTTTTTCTTTCCACCAACAGACTACCTTAAGCAATCCCCTACTGATCTCAGAGCACCTGTGGTATGTGGTATGTGAAAAAGGTTGAGAATCACTGGGTTAATAGTTTACCTTTCTTATGTTCTTAATTACGATCTGTTATACATTTTTAGCATAATTTATGGATGAAACAAGAAATAAAATAGATGGAGTATATAAAAATTAAATAACACCAGTGTAAGTTCAAAGCAAGTTCATGCGAAGACCTTATCAAGGAATAAAGAACAGGTTATTACAGAAATCTCATGCTTGAGCCTTTGAGTTTCAGACAGGGATAAATGATAAACTAAGAATTTTCACATTTGCTGATAATACAAATTACAATTGAATTACCCAAGTTAGACATTTATGAGAAAATTAGACATGGCTGGTTTTCCATTTATTCGATCATTGTTTAGGCGGATGTTACTGTTGAATGATTTTCCCTCATTTCCATCCAATGCATCATTAACCATATAACCATATAACAATTACAGTACGGAAACAGGCTATCTCGGCCCCTCTAGTTTGTAGTGATTTAAGTTATCTCCTCTGGTCCCACTTAGCTGCTCCCTGCCCATAACCCTCAAATCCCCTCACATCCATGCACCTATCCAACCTTCTCTTAAATGACAAAATTGTTTTTGCTGCAACCAACTCTTCCAGAAGGTCATTCCACTCAGCCACCACTGAATAAAGAAGCTTCCTCTGATGTTACTTCTAAACTTTTGCCCCCTAACCCTTAGCTCATGACCCCTCGTTCCAATCTCCCCTACCCACAATTTTATATACCTTCTACGCTCCAATCATAATTAAGAACATAAGAAAGGTAAACTATTAACCCAGTCTAATCAATCTTTCTTTGTATTGTCGATACTGCAATCCAGGCAACATCTTAGTAAATCTTCCTTATCTCCCTCTCTACCGTATTGATATCCTTCCTATAAAATGGAGACCAGAACTGCACAGAGTATTCCAAATTTGGCCTCACCAATGCCTTGAATAGTCTCAACATGACCTCCCGGTTCCTATATTCTATGCTTTAATTTATAAAGGCCAGCATACCAAATGCCTTCTTTACCACTCTATCCACATGAGATTCCACTTTCAAAAAACGATGAACTGTTATTCTAAAATCTCTTTGTTCCTCTGTGATATTCTTCCCAAAATGAAGCACTTCACACTTATCCACATTAAACTCCATCTGCCATCTTTCAGCCCACCCTTCTAAGTCATCCAAATCTCTCTGCAGTCTCTGAAAACCATCAAATTCTTTTTGATTTCCCATGAAAGAAATGGTACATTATTTCTTATAAAAACTACATTGCAGTAGTTAGTTCAAGGTAAATTTCAAGGTTTCTTTTATTGCCATGTGATATGGCTTAAAAATGTTACATACATGATAAACTTTAACTTTTGACTCCTGTCAGTTCGACCATTACTGTTACTCAGCGCTGCTTACGGTGCAAGAGAAAGAAGCAAAAGAGACTCGCTTCAGAGTCACTCTGCCCATGGATCCATCTCCAGGGCTCCCGCGGCCCCTGCAGCTGCATAGACCTCTGCTTGATTCATCAGTAACTCGAGCTCCAGATCAAAACCTCCAACACGATCAGGGAGCCTTCAGCGCCCGAGGTCACTCAGGATCCATCTTGGCTCTCAGGACCCTCTTGAATTCCAGCTCTGATACCTGGTCTGCACCGGCCAGTCTCTGACAGCCAGCAGCACGGGCAGGTCCCCTGACCGCATGCCACCCGCAGCCTGCCTGAGTCCCTCGGCCACTGAACCCCTCGCTGGTTCATGGGCTAGTAGTTCAGGCAGCATCTATGGAGAGAAATGGTCAGTCAACGTTGCTGATCAGTACCCCTTGACTTGATGTTGAGTCCCTCCATCTTCTCTGTTCACTGAGATTCCAGAGTCAGCCATTCTTGGTTTCTCCACTACTTAAATTGGTGTGGGCACCAATTGCATTGTCTCTATGCCAATCTTGAGGGCATCTTAAAGTCACAAAAATGAAGCACGTTCTTTAGCGCAGACTCGAGGCTGAGTAAGAAGCAAGCATTTCTGTACCAATCCAACCTTAACCCATTTAATTCTCCCCACATTCCCAACAAACCTCATCACCTTGATCTTACCTTATCTACATGTCAGGGGCAGTTTATTGCAGTCAGTTAATCTATGGACCTGCACCTTTTTGGGATGTGGAAGGAAACTGGGACAACCAGAGCAACCCCATGTGGTCACAAGGTGGTCAGGATTTAACCTGGATGTTGAAGCTGTAAACCTATGGGTCTTTTAGCTGCATCAGTGTACTACCCAATGGGACAGTGTAGAATTCCACAGACCTCTTAGCACATTGACAAGAAAATCAAACCCTTCCACCCTTGCTCCCTTCCCCAAACTTACCAGCTTATATCCACAAGCATGGCAATCAATGTTCAGATGAAGGAGAAACCCCTCCCAGGGAAATATTGGGATTGGTTATTTATCTAAGTTTAGGGCAGCACGGTTGGCGTAGTGGGTAGCGCAATGCCTTTTCAACACCAGCAATCGGGACCAGGGTTCAAATCCCGTGCTGTCCGTAAGGAGTTTGTACGTTCTCCCTGTGTCTGCATGGGTTTTCCCCAGGGGCTCCAGTTTCCACCGACCGTTCAAAATTTACTGGGGGTGTAGATTGATTGGGTGTAAATTGAGCGACACAGACTTATGCACTGAAATGGTCTGTTACTGTGCTGTACGTCTACATTTTTTTAAATTAAAAAAAATATTTTTAATTTGTGAATGATTTTTGCAGTTTGGATGTGCCTTTCTTTTTTAACCAAAAGAATAGTTTAATATGTTTTACATTTTATTGCAACTTTCTGTTTTGTTTGCACATAAATTTAAATTTAGACATACAGCATGGTAAAAGGCAATTTCAGTCCACGAGTCCATGCTGCCCAATTTACACCCAATTAACCTACACCCCCAGGACATTTCAAACTATTGGAGGAAACCAGAGCCGCCAGGGAAAATCCATGCAGACATGGGGAGAACGTATCAACTCCTTACAGACAGTGCGGGATTTGAACCCCCTTCCCGATGGCTGGCGCTCTAAAGTGTTACGAGCCCAAAGGACCCCAAAACCCAGCAGCAATAGATATTCATCAAGACAAATGGTTACTTAAACAAAAGTTGCTTTTAATTATCTTTAAACATGAAAACAGAATCACACTTTAACTTATTACTATTTACTTAACTAACCTAACTTAACCCCCTTCTGATTCTAAGCGCACGTGTGTGTGTGTGAGTTCAGAAAAGTTCTTTGGTTCACAGTCCACTTCTCATTCCTCCAAGTTCACTGGTTGCAGGCAATTCTTATACTGTGCACAGAATTTAACATTTATAAAGTTCATCAGACTTTGGTGCTTGAAAGGTAAATGGTTACCGCTCAGGAAGGCTCTTGTTGCTTTTCAGAGAGAGATTCGTCATATGCTGGACACCCACAACT
The DNA here is from genome assembly GCF_036971445.1 of Narcine bancroftii. Classification (NCBI taxonomy): domain Eukaryota; kingdom Metazoa; phylum Chordata; class Chondrichthyes; order Torpediniformes; family Narcinidae; genus Narcine; species Narcine bancroftii. Next base: position 227,820,858 of record NC_091471.1, read on the forward strand.
GATTCCTTTTTTTAATCAGCCACTTCAATGTCTTGCTGAAGAAACGTGCCCCCTCAGGGTACTCCAGAAGTGTGGCTCAAGATCAAGTGGACCTGCATTTTAGGCAAATGAAAGATTTGCCTGGTATCATTTATGGTTGATGTTTCTTGATCAGCATCTGCCTGAAGTTGGAAAGCGAATTAATAGACATGAAGAACTCTTTGGCATTCAGTTTGGTTCTGACAATGCCGATAGTATAACTGTTCTGTGATTTTCTATGTGGCAATGTTCCAACTTTGCTTTGGTTCTATCATCCTTCATAGGGACATAGTAGAAACCTGGGTGATCATTAATGTGCCAACTATTTGAAATTTTTTTGTTTATTTTTTAAAAATTTCTACATTTTAAAAATTTGGACATAGGCCAATTTACACCCCATTAACCTACACCCCAAGTACGTTTTGAAGTGTGGGAGTAAACCAGAACCACTGGGGAAAACCCACGCAGGCATGGAGAGAATGTACAAACTCCTTAAAGACAGAGCAGGATTCGAATCCTGATCCAGTCCCGATCGCTGGCACTGTAAAGGTGTTGCACTAACCACTACACCAACCGTGTTGCCCTTAAGTGCTGTTTAAGTGATGCACAATGTGTAGATCAATTTCCACTGTGTGCTGCCAATGGTCAGGGAAAAAAAAATCAATGAAACTCAAACCTAACTATAACACATTGCTTTGGTTAAAGGCTACAAATCATGGGGTCAGATTTTTTTCCAGATTTAGGCTACATACTTCAATATAGAAAAGAACTTGAATACCTTGAAACTAGATCATGAGCTGGTGTTTTCACAATGGTCCCCAATCCCAAGTGATACTTACCTGCAGTAAATTGCATTGGCGTTCATTTCTGGGTGAGGTTATTCCAGTTATGAAACTGGACTGAATACTGGCGACGACGATCTCCAAACCACAATAGTGATCCTGATGTTTCCAGCTGTACACCAAATGACATCATTTGTCATGCCTGGGAATCGCCATTTGGAATTCAAAGCTTTTTACGATGACCACGGGAGAGAATTTTGTGCATAATCTGGAACACAGTGCATGACGCTTTGTGGCGACGTTTAGTGCCTGAGCTAAATTTTCAATCAATATCTCAGTGGACCACCAGCAGCATTTAGTTATGTCCAAGATTTTTGTGACATACCAAATCTCCTCAAACTCCTAACAAAGTATAGGAGCTCAGTTTCCTCTGTGATTTCCTCCCACTTCCCAAAGTCATGTGTTAGCAGGTTAATTGTCCAATGTAAATGGCTGCTGTGTGCAGGTGAGTGGTAATTTTTGGATTGGTGGTGGGCAATTGCTGGGACTGTGGGCAGAATCAAGATGGAATTAAATGTGGGATTGTTGTAAATGGGTGCATGATGTTTATTTGAATTGTCTGGGCTCAGGGCTTGTGACATGCTCTCTTATTTTGATTTTGTGAACTCCACGATGACCACAAAGCAAAAGAGTTAGCTTTGGCTATTTATGAAATGCTCACGTGCAAGGGGTCTTCAGTGGTACCATGTAATGTCCAGCCCTCTCATTGATAATCTCTTCACAGGGCCACATTTTCGACAGCTGCATGTTCTGAAGGACACCTTTTGCCACCCTCTTGCCCTTGTGTTGCTAGTCTTCTTTCGGGAGGTTGAAGTCATCATTGTTCTCAACTCCCTGGTCACTGTGTCATTTCAGGCACTGCAGTGGCTCTGTTGTTTCTTATTTTAGGATTTTAAAGTTCACCAAAGCTCTTTCCTCACAGAGGAACTGTTTTATTTTCTTTCAGTCAGTAGAAAAATATTGCGTATGTGATTTTCCCCCATAATTTACTTCCTATGTGGCCAGAATTGACTTCAGTTAAACAGAAAACTCTGCACACACTGGGATTAATTTATTAATAGAAAGGGTATTCACATCCTGCAAATTATCATGAATCACAAGAGGAACATCTTGATAGTTGAGGCCATGTTTAAGCAGCCTCTATATTTCTCTTTATCCTGATGGAGTGCTCAATGCTGCAGGCACTGTCTGGAGAATTGGATCCTGAGGGGAAAAAAAGGCTCTTATCTATTTCAATGGCTGCGCACAACTGTTGATACTCCAATCATACAAACTGAGTGAGATGCATGAAGGAGAAATGAGGAGTGTGGAGGAGAATGAGGAGAGTGGTGGAGAAACAGGAGAGTGATGGAGAATGAGGAGATAGGTATAGAATGGGGAGAGTGGTGGAGAATGAGGAGAGTGGTGGAGAATGTGGAGTGTGGTGGAGAACGAGGAGAATGGTATAGAATGAGGAGAGTGGTGGAGATGGAGGAAAGTGGTGGAGAACGAGGAGAGTGGTGGAGAACATGGAGTGTGGTGGAGAATGAGGAGAATGGTATAGAATGAGGAGAGTGGTGGAGATGGAGGAGAGTGGTGGAGAACGTGAAGTGTGGTGGAGAATGAGGAGAATGGTATAGAATGAGGAGAGTGATGGAGATGGAGGAGAGTGGTGGAGATCAAAGAGAGTGGTGGAGAAAGAGGAGATTGGTGGAGAACGAGGAGTGGTGGAGAACGAGGAGTGGTGGAGAACGAGGAGTGGTGGAGATCGAGGAGAGTGGTTGAGAATGAGGAGAGTGGTGGAGAACGGGGAGAGTGGTGGAGAACGGGGAGAGTGGTGGAGAATGGGGAGAGTGGTGGAGAATGAGGAGAGTGGTGGTGAACATGGAGTGTGGTGGAGAACAAGGAGAATGGTATAGAACGAAGAGAATGAGAATGGTGGAGATAGAGATTCGTTGAGAACAAGGAGTGGTGGAGATCGAGGAGAGTGGTTGAGAATGAGGAGAGTGGTGAAGAACAAGGAGAGTGGTGGAGAAAGGGAAGAGTGGTGGAGAACGGGGAGAGTGGTGGAGAACAGGGAGAGTGGTGGAGAATGAGGAGTGTGGTGGAGAATGGGGAGAATGGTGGAGAATGAGGAGAGTGGTGGAGATTGAGGAGTGTGGTGGAGAATGAAGAGTGGAGCACGAGGAGATTGGTGGAGAATGGGGAGAATGGTGGAGAACGAGGAGTGTGGTGGAGATCGAGGAGAGTGGTGTAGAATGGAGAGAGTGGTGGATAACGTGGTGAGTGGTGGAGAATGCTTTTGACCTCCCGACAACCATTTGGATGCCTTATTTGAGTCGAGTGAAGCCATTTTCAATCTCTTTTAGGCCATGGCCCTTTTAGTGCTCTGATCCAAGTTAATGGGTCTCCTTCCCTGTGAAGCAGTCAAAGTTACTTGGTTTCTCTCTTCATGGCGGCTTATAAAAAATTAAAAATTTTGCTTTCAGTTTTTTCCCTCCGCCTGCTCAAATGTCTGTGGCCTGCAGCAGGGAGGGCATATGGACTCCGTTGTCTGGTCTAGTGGTGCCTTGTGATTACTGCCCAGATAGCATCCAGTCAACATAAAATGATTTTAGCCTCCAGACCCAGACCTGAGCTGGCTGATAGCTCCCAAAACACAAGTGTCTGGTCCTTGCTGTCTTTGATTTCGTCCTCGAAGTCAGCTCGCTGCAGTTTCATGTTATGGAGTCTTGAGCTTGCCTCTACTTGAAATGAGGGAGATGAGTTCACACATGCCTGTTCCTGCCGGACAGCAATTTGTTCAAGTGTGCCATCTCTCCGCACGTGACGGAGGAGCCATCTGTCCATGTGCAGGATTCCTCCGCTTGTAAAGAACAGTCTTCTCCTAGAAGACCATAAGCTGTTCAGAGGTTGCACCTCTGTGCCCATTGAGAGCTGCAGCCTGCTCACCGAAATAGACCATCTCACTGTTCAGGGAGAACCGCAGTTGCTCCCGCACATCATCTTCTCCGCTCAATGAACCCACCAAGCTCTCACCTGGTGTGGTAATGCTACTCCTGCGGAGCTTCAGGGGTGCTCAGGTGCAGTGGAGACCAGACCTCTCCCTGGATGGAAGAAGACCCGACGTAAGCAGCACGGCTTTTGGTGGCCTATGATTGTCCCCGAGCACTGTTTGATGGAATTCATGCTGAGCTCGTCCAAAGTGCAAATGTGGAGAAGACATCTCCACGCTCATTAGCAGTTTCCAGATTTGAGCATGAAAACCCAACAGCCACTCTCTTGTCACAAAAAATCCCCCATTGTGCCCTTCATCGCAATTGTCTAGCCCTCTTCCTCTTCCTTCTCTTCATGCTCCAACTGCAGCATTGCCTCATGGTTTTCCTGTTCTGTGCCCTGCTGCTCCTCGAAGAAGCTCATCTCTGAAGAAAAGAGTTACACAAGTTCAAGTTCATTATTATCATACAATTTTAAAGTACAGCTGGACGATACGGCATTCCTCAGTGTCAAAACATGCAAACACATATCTAGACACAGCACACACATTTACAAGTGATTGATATGCAGTACATTTTACAAAAAGAAAGAAATACTGTAAATGCTCGGAGGGATTGTATGAGCAGTTTATCAGTCATTCGGCAATGTCACTGCCTGTGGGAAGGAATGGTTCCTCGGCCTGGTGGTGCTGGCTCTGACACTCCAGGATCTCTTTCCCGACGGAAGCCACAGGAACACGCAGTGTGTGGGATGGTAGGGATCCTTAACGATTTTGTGAGCCCCCTTCAGGCAACGGTACCGTTAGATCGCGTTGATGGGGAGGAGGGAGATCCCAGTAATCCTCCCTACCTCTCTTATGGTCCTGTGGGTTGACCTCAGATCCAGTGCTCTACAGAAACCACACTGTGATGCAGCCGGCCAGGACTCTCCCGATGTCACATGATCGTTAGAGAGATCATGCAGGTAATGATTTGATCATTTCAGAGGAGTTGTGAAATTACAACAGAATGTTGTTAATATCTTATCCAGGTAGGTTTCAGGTCAGACCTCTGGAGTTTGTGCTACAGACGGCAGCCTTCTGCCTGTAGAAAGAGTTTATTGGGAATTGATAGCTCTGCTCACTCTTCCACTCAATAGCTTCCCTCCCATTCATCGTAGCTTGGGGATAAATGCAGCAAATCCAGGATCATTTGGAGACTCATTCTCCGTATGGGAGACGGAGCTGGAGTAAGATCAATGACGATGCTTTGGTGGGACGTGGCGTAGAAAAGAATGGGATGGGCATGCTGAGGGACAGTGCCTGTATCACTGGATATCTATGTCTGTACGAGACACCAGTGCTTTCAGTGGTCCCTTCTCCAGACATTTCCTTGTAAGGTTTTTTTGGTGTCCTTTCTCCATTGAGTTGCACTTTGATATGCAGTACATTTTACAAAAAGAAAGAAAGAAAGTTGGAAGGGATGATCTATCTACTTGTCAGACTCTTCTTTTGGTGATACTGGTGGGACTTATGGCCTCCTGCTACACAAGACCTATGAATTGAAATATATAAGTATCAGTAAATTCCATTGCTCTCAAGCCTCGCCATCTCTCCTTCCCATTTCCCTCTGTCACGTTATCTCCCCCCTCCCTGCCTATTTCTGTCCCATTCCCTCCATCTCCCATGTCTCCCACCCCATCATCTCTCCATCTCCCCTCCCTTTCCCCTCCCTCCCACTTCACTCTTTCTCTCCTCCCTCCCACCGCTTTAGCTCCCCTCTCTCCTCATCTCCTCCCTCTTCCCCTCCTTTGCACCCCCTTCCCATGCCTCCCCTCCCCTTCCCTCTCTCTCCCCTCCCCTGCTTCTCCCTCTCTCCCTCCCTCACCCGCTTCCTCTCCCCTCCTCCTCTCTCCCTCTTTCTTTCTCCCTCCTCTCTCTTTCCTTCCTCTTTCTCTCTCTTTTCGTACCTCCTCCTCTCTCCTCTACCTCTCCACCCTCCCCATACCACTCCCTCTCCTCCACCACCCACTTTCCACTTCCCCTCCACTACTGCTCTCCCTCTCCCTGCCCCTCGTTCAGGAGTGAGCCTTTCAGAGCTGATCCCCATTTTGATTGCTTCACATGGTCCTGGCAACTGCCACATATTTAGTTTTGTCCCATAGGGATCTTGAAAGTTATATTTTTTTAAGTTTGCTTCTCTTAGTGTGGAAAATATCCCAATTTGGATTTTACTGATAGTTTTTGATTGATTTTGTGATTTTATTTGAGTTGGCCTGATTTGTATCTCGAGCTGAATATAATCAACAGTACATTTTTAACATAACACGAGGGATCACATTCAGAGCTGAAATGATCAAATTCTAACATTTATCAACATGTCACATCTGATTGATATGACAAATTGACCCTTATTTAAACAAAAAGTACTTTGGTCATTTCATTGCCAGTTGAGATGTAAATTTATGACTAAATATACTCCTAAATCCTTATATTAAGTTTCCCAGTCTTGTTTGCTAGAACCGTAGCTTTTTTCCCCCCCAAGACCAAAGATGACAATACCTAAGAGATCAGTGAAGATGGTGCCTTGAAGATGCTCATGATACGAGTGTCAATGTGTGACTCCGTCTGGGCTCCCTCCAGCCAGATGAAATTAACTCACTTCTCCCCCACCCCCATATATCCCTAGCCCTTCATTCCTCCAGCTCTGTCTCTCTCCATCTCTTTCCCATTCCTCATGCCTTTTTTCCTCCAAATCTGCATCCACAGAGCCAACCCCTCCCCGATCTGTTCTCACCTTTCCTCTCCTGCCCTATCCATGTCCAATTATCGCCCTTTGTCTGTTAATCTCTGCTCCTCCCCTGCCCTTCCTCTCCTTCTCCCCAGCCTTTTAATTCAGGCACCTGTTTGCTTTTTACGTATACCTTGAAGGAGGGCTCAGGCCCGAATTGTCAATTATACATCTTTATCTCCTATGGGAGCAGGGCCGGATTAATGCAGTAGCGAGATTTGCAAATGCGTCAGGCCACCTAATTTCAAAGGCCCCCGCGTTTATGTAGTATGAATTATTAGAAACATTTTCTTTTTCATCTTTGTGCAGCAGTGATCAGATTCCACTGACATTTAAAGGTGATAATGGGCTAAAATCGCCATCCTTAAATTTAATTGTAGTTATTAGCACAAACTTCCCAGCTGCTCACGTGATGGAACAATGTGGGAGCAATGGTCGTCTTGGTTACCCATAATCCCCCATGTAGCTGGAACCACTCTGCCAGCGTCAATGCCAGGAAAGCGCAGAGTGGTTCCAGCTTTGTGGGGGTTTATGGGTAACGAAGATGGCCATTGATTGCCACATGCCGCCAACTGCCGTACATTTTGTTTTAATGCGGACAGGTCACGTCCCCGGCCTGTCCCCTGTCCCACTGGGCCAGGAAGAGGTCACGTCCTCCAGCCCGTCCCCCTGACAGGGAGAGGTTGCATCCCCCAGCCTGTCCGCCGTCCTTCTGGGCAAGGAGAGATCATGTCCCCCGACCCATCCCCCATCCCACTGGGTAGAGAGAGGTTCTCATCCCCCATTAAGGGGAGGTGAGTAATTTCAGTGTAGATCAGTGGTTCTCAATACTTTTTCTTTCCACTCGCATACCATTTTAAGTAATCCCTTTACCATTGGTGCTCTGTGATTAGTAAGGGATTGCTTAAGGCGGTATGTGAGTGGGAAGGGAAGGTTGTGAACCACTGCTCTAGACCCAATTGTTACTGAAATATTTGGCTTGAGAAAAATTGTCATTGGCCCATTTCATTTGGAATTATGAAATGGTGCACATAACGAATCAATGAGGGATGATTAAAACAATGGTTTTCAAACTTTTTATTCCCACCCACAGACCACCCTAAGCCATCCCTTATTAATCACAGAGCACCGATGGCATAAGGAATACTTAAAGGGTTATGCGAAAGGACGTGCCAGCTAGCACAATTTAGGAATGTGCATGTGTTAACTGGAACAATTTAGGGCCCCTTTAAAATATTTGCTACAGGCCCCGCAATACCTTAATCGGGCACTGGAAGGGGACCTGGTGAGTTCCTCCAGCCTTTCAGTGTTTTCATTGCTTATCAATTTGCTTTGTTTCTGGTGTAAATTCACAGGAATTCAACCCCCAGGCTGATTTTCTTGCCAAAGATTAAGATCACACACTCATACCTTGAGGAGAAGAAGCTTATTTCATTGCTGCATCAGGAATTAGCTGCACATGTTCACTGCTGCAACGTCACTGAACTAATTCCTCAGATTGCAACTCCATAGGTAAATAAAAGCAGCAACGTTCCTCATGCTTTGCAATTTTTAATCCTTTGAGAGCATTAATGACAGGGGAAGTGAGATGAAGGCAACAAGCTAAAATAAATACTTCAAGGACCTGGATACAAACCTAGGCAAAAAGAAGACGCAAGTGCATAGTGTAGACCAGCCACTCTTAACAGAGACCATACTGTCACCTCCCCCTCCCCATCCTGGGGCGGGGGGGGCACCTTTAAATGTGTGGGCGAGATTTGAGAGGGCACAGACTGAAATCATAATTTTTTTTATTTAGTCGGTAGAAGTACGGAAGAAACCAATTGGACTTGACTGGTATAACAGGATTCTGTTGACACCGGTGGTTAAGTGAAAAAACACTATTAACCGTCCTCACCTGCATCTTCTCCATTCCCCACTCATCTACCCCAGCTCCCCAACTCTAGAAACAATAAACACCGAATTCCCCTCATCCTCACCTACCACCCCACCAGCCTCCGTTTCCAACGCATTATCCGACAGAATTTCCGGCTCTTACTACTGGACCCCAGCACCAGACACATTTTTCCTTCTCCTCCCCTCTCAGCCTTCCATAGGGATTGCCCCCTCCGTGACTCTCTTGTGCACTCTTCCATCCTCACCTCCCACCCCCCAACCCCGGCGCATTCCACTCAGGAGGTGTAATACCTGCACCCACACCTCCTCCCTCACCATGGTCTGAGATCCCAAACAATCCTTTCTGATGAAGCAACATTTCACCTGTACCTCAAAAGTACTTATTTACTTCATCTGGTGCACCCTCTGTGGCCTTCTCTATATTGGAGAGACCGGTCGCAGATTAGGAGATCACTTCGCCCAGCACCTCCTCTCCGTCCGTAACAAAACTGACCTAACTGTAGCCAACCATTTCAATTTTGAGTCACACTCTCAAGCTCATATGTCTGTCCATGGCCTTTCACACTACCCCTCCCTGACCACCTGCAATTGGAGGAACAACACCTCATTTTTCGTCTGGGCACCCTCCAATCCCAGAGCATGAACATGGAGTTTACTGCATTCCACTAATCAGCTTGCCTTTTTCCCCCTCCTCTTCCCCCTTTAGTAGTCATTCTAGTTCCTACTTCCTTTCTCTCTCCACCCAGCCGAGACTCCTACCCTCCTTCCTATGGTGTTTCCCCCCCCCTCTCCACCTATCATCTCCCACCCTCACCCCCCCTCCCCCTTCCCCCTTTTGTTCGGACATCTCTCATGTTCCCCCCACACCTTGATGAAGGGCTCAGGCCCGAAACGTTAGTGATGGATCTTCACCTTTGCTACATAAAGGCACTGATTGACCTGCTGAGTTTCTCCAGCATTTGTGTGATTTTTAACTAAATGACTGCTTCACAGGGAAGGGGGGGCCATAAATTTTGAGCAAAGTCTGAAGGGGGGGTGGGGTTCATAATCAAAGAATGTTGAGGACGGCTGGTGTAGACTAATTTACACTGCAACAATTTTCATCCATGAGCAGTTGTACAAGTCCTGTCCTACTCTGCTGGGTGAATCCCATGGCCACGAGTTAGTTATGGCAGTCTTCATCAACCACCACTCCTGTGTCTTATTTGCGCACACTGGTCCTATCCATATGCATATAGGAAACCAGGCAGGCATGTGTAATCACTTCTTCCAGCAACAGGAAGCTGAAGGGTCCTCCTGTAATGTCTGATAGCTCAATGTCCTGGAGGTGATATATTGCTGACAATGGGATTGCATGTCATGCAGCCTGTGGTCAATAGCTGAGCACCATTCAATGGTGTACTCATACAGTATGTATTCTCACGTCTAGTATTCCCTACAGTTCCACACATACCCACCCTAATTATTCTGCCTGCAAGATGTGGCTGGCTTTCGTATGCCCTTTTATCTGCCCCCTGGGTGTACCTGATTGGCACAAGAAATCTCACCTGCAAAGGCCAAGACTGGTGATCAGCAAGGCAGTGAAGAAGGCAGCACTGCTGTCCTCCAACTCTGGCACACAGCCATCATTTAAAAGTTCTACTAGAACATCGAACATTACAGCGCAGTACAGGCCCTTCGGCCCATGATTTGGTGCCGACCTATATACACCTTTAAATAAAACTAAACCCTCCCTACCTCATAATCTTCTATTTTTCTTTCATCCATGAGCCTGTCTAAGAGTCTCTTGGATGCCCCTATTGTTTCAGCCTCCATCAGTCGCCTGCAGCTATACTTTGTGAGGAGTTTGAGAAGATTTAGTACGGCTCTCAAGAAACTTCTACAGGTTTACCGTAAAAAGTGTGGTAAACTACTGTAATGTATAATGATCTGGTGAAGCATGCCTATTGGCTGTTTGTAACTGTGGCCCCTCCCCACAGGTTCCTGTATAAAGGTGGCTGTTCCACGGCCCCCCACAACTCAGAGCAGTACAGTAGGGATATGCTATGTTCTCAAGTGAATTAAAGCCTATTGGTTTCTCCAAAGTAGTCTCCTAAGTGATTGATGGTGCATCAGAGAGCACTCTGGTTGCATCAGTGTCTGGTATGGAGGGGTCAATACCCAGGAGAGGAAAAATCTCTAGAGGGTTTTTAACTCGGCCTGCAACATCGTGGGCACCATCGGGGACATCTACATGAGGTGGTGTCTTAAGAAAGCAGCCTCTATCCTCAAGGATCCCCACCACCCAGGCCATGCCCTCTTCACTCTGCTACCATCGGGAAAAAGGTACAGGAGCCTGAAGGCGAGCTATTCAGTGGCACAAGGCCAGCTCCTTCCCCGCTTCCATCAGATTCCTGAATGATAATTGAACCACAGACACTCCCTCATTCTGTCTTTTTTTCCTTTTTCTTGCACTGTTTTTATTTATTTTGGAAATGTGGTTTTATAGAAGTGTTTACACTGTGATGCTGCTACAAAATAACAAATGAGAATATATTTTGATTCTGATTCACCACCCCTGGCATTGTATTCCAGGCACCCACAACTCTCTATGTAAAAAACTTACCCATGATGTCTCACCAAAATTCCTTCAATTTGTTCAGATTTACTGTCAGAGTGCATACGCGACGTCACATACAACCCTGCAATTATTTTTCCTGCGGGCGAGGCAGAATTACCACTTATTGGTAGTGCAAAAAAAAACTGTACACATGTAAACAAATGTAAACAAATTGACTGTGCATACAGAGAGGAAAAAAAAAACAAATAATAAAGTGCACAAGTAAGTCCTTAAATGAGTCTGTGATTGAGTTTGTCGTAGAAGAGTCTGATGATGAGCAGCTGTTCCTGAACCTGGTGATGCGAGTCTTGAGGCATCTATACCTGTTTCCCGATGGCAGCATTGAGAGCAGAGCATGTGCTGGGTGGTGTGTCATTCATTATGTTCACAACCGATGTTTGCGGCTGATAAGGAAAGTGGAGAATAGGTATGAAAGTGGATGCCAAAGATTAGATCAGCCTTGATCTTATTGAATTGTAGGGCAGCTTTACAGCCGATACATCAGAGATGGGATCAGTACGTGCTGAATCACCAGTCACGAGAGTTTTCAAAAGGATAAGATCACACACAACTTCCGCTTGGAAGGATGAGGACAAGGACTGCAAAGGGGCAGTCTTACAAAAGCAGGCTGATGGTCATGCACTTTGTCAAAGCTAATAGACTGTCTATGAGAAATGGTTAGGAGTCCAAGCGGCAATTACTCGGTGTGGAAAATTATACTCTAATTATATTATATCATTTATTAATGTCAGATATAGATTGATACAATACGTTTATGCACCAATTATACCTTACACCACAAAAATTACACAGTTTAAAATCTGAAGTTCCAGACTCGCGTTTTAGGTATGGTATAGAGGTTGGAACATTTATACATTCAACCTGGCTCTGCGTGAACGTAAGATCCTTTCAGTATGACTTGGCAAAAACGTTGACAAAAATGAGAGAGGTGGATTTTCCATTGGAACCAGAACTGTGTTTATTGACCAGTCATGATTATTGGCACAAAACTAACAACATACCAAATCCAGTTTGTGAGGATTGCACCAGCGGCAGCCAGAAGATGCATGGCTGTTACATGGACGTCCGACTCCCTTCCAGTTATTACTTGCGGGAATATGAAAATGCAAAGTTGTGCCTCCCTGGAAAAGATAATGTAATCTTAGAACGAAATATGATGTGTTGGTTAAAATATGGCAATCTTTTTTGAATCATATTAGCTTAAGGATATTATTAACTTCTCCGAAAAGGTTTAAATAGTGTTGTTGGGTTAATAGCGATGAATTCCTGAAGATCGGAATATGGACTAATTAATGAAGGCAGCTTAAACACTCCTTTTTTGGACAATTCTTTGTGTTAAGTGGTTGGGGAGGGGTGAGATTTGGGCAATCATATGTGACTCTGTATTTTTAAATACTATTTATATGGTACAGGTATATGTAATAATGTTCTATATGAGTTGCAGAATTTTTTTTAAATTCAAAAAAATTACATTGTGTGGAGCTTCAAATCTTTCCTTTACATCACGAGGCAGTGGCCATCTTTGAGCTAATCCTTGTGGACTCGACCATGATGAGATGGGTGGCTGCTTGACTGGTGGTTGCGTCTGTGCAGCAGATTCCATTGAGTTGCAGGCACATCTCAGCCAGCACCTGAGGCCTGGAAACGTGGACCTCTGTTATTTAGAGTTGCTCTCCTGTGTTCAGTGAGGTTTGAGATGGCCCAGTCTCAGCAGCTTCTCATTCATTTTTAGACTTGCAGCACAGTAGAGGGCCATTTCGACCCACAAGCCCATGCTGCCCAACCTACACCCCCAATACGTTTTGAACAGTGGGACGAAGCTGGGGCCTCCAGTGAAAACCCATGCAAACTCCCCTCTGGACAGCACGGTCACTGTCCTGATCTTTCTTCTTCTTTGGCTTGGCTTCGCGGACGAAGATTTATGGAGGGGGTAAAAAGTCCACGTCAGCTGCAGACTCGTTTGTGGCTGACAAGTCCGATGCGGGACAGGCAGACACGATTGCAGCGGTTGCAGGGGAAAATTGGTTGGTTGGGGATGGGTGTTGGGTTTTTCCTCCTTTGCCTTTTGTCAGTGAGGTAGGCTCTGCGGTCTTCTTCAAAGGAGGTTGCTGCCCGCCAAACTGTGAGGCGCCAAGATGCACGGTTTGAGGCGATATCAGCCCACTGGCGGTGGTCAATGTGGCAGGCACCAAGAGATTTCTTTAGGCAGTCCTTGTACCTTTTCTTTGGTGCACCTCTGTCACGGTGGCCAGTGGAGAGCTCGCCATATAACACGATCTTGGGAAGGCGATGGTCCTCCATTCTGGAGACGTGACCCATCCAGCGCAGCTGGATCTTCAGCAGCGTGGACTCGATGCTGTCGACCTCTGCCATCTCGAGTACTTCGACGTTAGGGATGTAAGCGCTCCAATGGATGTTGAGGATGGAGCGGAGACAACGCTGGTGGAAGCGTTCTAGGAGCCGTAGGTGGTGCCGGTAGAGGACCCATGATTCGGAGCCGAACAGGAGTGTGGGTATGACAACGGCTCTGTATACGCTTATCTTTGTGAGGTTTTTCAGTTGGTCCTGATCACTGGCTCTGTAAAGGCCTTGCATCAACCTCTACGTCAAGCAAGATTACGATGCCTTCCTCGGGGATTCTTGATGATTTTTGTGAAATACAGATCTCCTGCACTATGTCAAAAGCACGCATCCTGATCCCACCAGTTCCCCTCTCACAGCACCTCCACTGTTACTTGTCAACTGCAAACTCAGATGGCTGCCACATAGTGAAAGAGCATGGAGCAGGTCAGCTTGACCCTGAACCGTTAGGGGTCACTGTTCATGGCCATCTAAAGTGTTTTCACTCCAGTTACATGGCTGTTTGCCACCTTGGCTGCAGTACCTGACAAAATATCTTGTGGACATTGTAGTTCAAGTTTATATATATCATCCAATTGTATCTGTACAAACTGATGAAAGAGCATTCTCCTCTCCATGGTGCAGAACAGTGCAAGCACATGTGCAGGCATCACATGCATACAAATGATAGATATACACAACTATCTGTGGTCCGTCACCTAGTCGTGGTAGAGATCTTGTGTGGTCCTGAGATCCTGAGAGCGATGCCGTCTGGAGCTATGCTCCTGGTAGGGCCACCCGTGGTGGTAAGGTCGAGGGTGAGGTCCCTGACGAAGAACAATCCTCATCAGTGGAGCAGGCGGACGGAGTTAGTCTGAACTCAACGACTGTGAAGGCAGACGAAGACTTCAACACATCCATCAGCTCCAATCATCGTGGTTTCCGTGCCATTGGAATTAGTTGGTTGATTTGTGAAATGTCGTGTGCTTCTTGGAGTGTAACATCAAGTACACGTTATACAAATACACACATAGGCATCGTTCACTGTGAATCAACAGAACGAAAGCCATCATCCTTGACCTCGAGGGGTAGCCACGATGATGGCATAAGATATGGTTGGATGTGTACATGGAGATGAGGGGGTTAGAGGGTTATGGGCGGAGAGCAGGAGAGGGGAGCTAGTGGAGTTGTTCAAATGAACCAGTGTGGACTCGAAGGGCCGACATGGCCTATTTCCGCACTGTAAAAGCGGTTACATGGTTATAACATATGTGCACATATTAAACTGAATATTATTAGTAAATAATGGAGTCTCAGAGAATTGTTTAAGTAGTCTCACTGCTCATGGGAAGAAGGTGTTCCTCAGCCTGGTGGTTCTGACTCCAGTACTTCTGTATCACTTTTCTGGCAGGAGCAGCTTGAAGATGCTGCACGTGGGTGTTGGGGGTCCTCCCTGATTTTGCGAGCCACCTTTAAACAATGATCACGGTAAATCCCATCAATGAGTAGATGGAGACCACAGTGATCCTCTCTGCCACTTTTATGGTCTGTGGATTGATCACCAATCTGATGCTCGCAGTGGTTTTCAAACTTTTTCTTTCCACTCTCGTACCACCTTAAGTAATCCCTATTCATAGGTGCTCTGTGATAAGTGAGGGATCACTAATGCGTGCGTTACATCATAAAAGGAGTTATATTCATATTGTGAGTTTGGTTAGATCCGAACCAAGAAAGCTGAATGTTTCTCTCATGTGAGTCAATTCTTTAAGAGAAATAAATGATAAAATTGGAAACAAAGATCAAAACCAAAAATCCTACACTCCGGACAACGGAATCTACGGGCTTTGAAGTAAAGAGGACATCAGAGGTGAGAATTTTGCAGCAAAAATGACAACTGGGATGACGTTGAGCAACGGAATGAAAGAACGTGTTCGTCAGCAGTGAAAAAAAGGAAGAAACTCATGAAGAAGACAGCAAAAGAGCGAGAATAAACAGTGGCCCAGAGGATTTACTTTATTACTAAATAATACGTAGTGAAAATGGCAGAAAGACGCTTTGGAGAACATAGAGAGGCTGGAGACTATATAATTACATAGATAGGTTCGATATGTTCTGTATTGCCCATGATGTGAGGGATACTGATACCTGCAATAAAAAACAGGTGCTGTTTTTAAGTGAGGTGGGGAGCAGAGCATAAAGTCAGATCAAGACTCTATTGGCACTGGTAAAACCAAGCACCAAGTCTTATGATCTTGTTGGAGATCATCTGTCTCCAAAACCACTAGTAATCGCTGAAAGATACAAATACTATTCCAAAAAGCCAAAGGCTGGTGAAACAGTTTGGACGAATTGCGTAAGTTGTCCGAGACATGTAGTTTTGGTAACTTCTTGGATGAGGCTTTGAGGCAGACTGGTGATCACCATGCCCAACAAAGATTGTTGAGTTCAAAAAGTTTGGGCATCAAGTCCGCTTATGACATAGCCTTAAGTTGTGAAATGGTCAATATTAACTCTGATATAATACAGGGGTAAAGAGAATGGGCTGATGAGAAGGCTTTCACTGTGGGAGAAATAATCATTGCCCTGATAACTGTTATTACAAAAAGGCAAAGTGTTATTTATGTGACAATGTGGGACTCATCGAGTCAAAGTGTCCAAGACAGAAAAAAAAACAAGATAGAAGGAGGGTCACAGAAGGAATAAAAACCAGAAAATGAAGTATAAAAAACAATCTTCCAAACTTAAAGGCCTCATGAAAAATGACACAAGTTCTAGCAGTGAGTCAGAGTACCACGTGACTCCAAGGATGTCGGGGCATTGACATTAATGTACATCCGAGTGTATTTGGTTGCAGGTCAGAAATTCTTGTTCATATTAAAACTAACAACGAACTGGTCCACGTGGAACTCGACACAGGGGCTGCTGCGTCATTAATGCCGAAAGATCTGAAAGAAAAGCTACTGCCCAAACTGAAAAGGGAACAGTCGGACATTGTGTTGAACATGGTTACAGGAGAGAAAGTGAAAGTGTGAGGGAAACGTAAAGTGGACATCGAATAGAAGGGACAGACCAAGAAAGGATCCGCCTTGTTTGGAAGGGATTGGTTGGTGCAGATCCAACTTGATTGGAAGGAAATCGATGTGGTGAAGAATGTACAAACCGTTGATGATGAAAAAAATCAAAACTGCAATAGATGCTTCAGATGGTCTAGACCACACATGTCAAACGCTGGCCCGCGGGCCAAATTTGGCCCGTGATATAATTATATTTGGCCCGCAAGATCATTTCAAAAATGTATTAGAGGTGGCCCGGCCTGCAGCGAGAGCTGATGCTGTTTTTTGGTAATGTCACCCCCACCATCCTCCCCCTTCATTGCATATCCTTCCCCATTGTAACCAGAGAAATTGTAACACGAGAAATCTGTCGATGTCATCAGCCGGCAAGCCAGTTGGAAGGCTCCCCGCACAACCAGTCACTTCTCCCACCTGTCGAGTGGTGCGGCGGATTGGCGAGCGCCTGTGATTTCCTGTCAGCGCGACGGGCATGGCAGGCTGCGCACAGCCCCCGGGCAGTGCGAACCCCGCACGACTGGCACCGGACGGCCCTTCCACAGTGCGAGCACACTTCTCCCGGTCGCCACGGCCTTCAGCGCTTGCACCCGCGCGGACCCCGGGGGACGGCTGGTTCGGCCCTGCACGTGAAGAGAGAGATGGTGGCTGTCCGCAAAGGCTGATCGGCAGCGTACTGGGCCTGAGTAGGTGGATAAGCAGGGGTGGGCAGAGGGTGTAGTTGAGGAGTAATGGGCAGGGGAAGTTATGGTGGTGCGAGGGGCAGTTAGAGGGAAGGATGAGTAGAAGGAGGGGTGGATAGGGAAGAGGTAAAAGGGGAGGGGCAGGGCGAGTAGGGGAGGGGTGATTAGAGGGTGAGAGATGGGTAGAGGGAGGAACAGGTTGAGGGGAGAGGCAGTAGAGGGGCATGTATAGGATGGGGTGGGTAGAGGCAGAGCGAGTGGAGTGAAGGGTGAGTAGAGGTTGGGTAAAGGACTGGTCAGGTAGAGGGATGGTGGGTCGAGGGTGAATAGAGGCCTAGAGCCTGAGGAGTGAGCAGGAAATGCTGAGTCCTGATGCAGGCCAAAATGGACACAGCCTGTGAATGCTGACTAAATCTCCACAGGGACCAAATAGGTTTCCCTCAGGTCAAGCAAAGGGTGAACTTGAGCTACCTACTCCTGACCTGTAACATTATCCTCCTAAAGTTATATCCTAAAGTTTAACATTACATATGTTGAAAGAAGAGAAAACATGCAGATGTTGTTGAAAATTTTCAATAAATATTTAGTTCGGCCCTCGACTTAGTCCAAGTTTTTAATTTTGGCCCTCCATGAATTTGAGTTTGACACCCCTGGTCTAGACAGTGTTTGGGAAGAACCTGGGGAAAATTCAGGGAGACAAGGTCAAATTGCAAGTGAAACCAAATGCCGAACCCACGCTCTTTAAACCAGGGGCAGTACCTTTTTCTAACAAAAAAGAATTGAGGCAGAACTCAACAGATTAGAAGGAGAAGGAATAATCGCGAACCTTCAGTACAGTGACTGGGCAGCTCCTATTGTACCGGTCAGAAAACCCAAGGGTGAAATATGGATTTGCGCTGATTATAAAGCAACAATTAACCAAGCCCTACAAGTCCCTGGACATCCCATTCTGAGAGCGGAGGAATTCTTTTAAGCTCTGAATGGTGGGAAAAAGTTCACAAAATTAGACTTATCACAAGCAAATCAACAAATGAATTGGATCCCGAATCGAGGAAGTATGATTGGAGCTGCCACATCTGCCAAGAAATACAACTGAAAAAGCCCCAAGGAGACATTAAACCCATGGAACTGGCCACCGTAACCATGACATCGAATTCACCTTGATTTTTCTGGTCCATTTACGGGGGGAAACCTTTCTGTTAATTGTTGATGCTCACTCCAAATGGCCGATTGTGTGGCGAAAGCAGTCACAAGACAAATGAGAGACTACGAGGTGCGTTTGCAGGTTATGGATTACCCACCGAACTGGCTTCATCAATTTGTATCAGACATTTCCTGCAAAACCACAATATGTGGCACATATTGTCTTCACCCTACCATCCTCGTATTAACAGGGAAGCTGAACACTTCGTTCAGGCTTTTAAAAGGGCGATGAAAGGAAAGAAGTCATTAAAAACATCATGGAGTCATAAAATGGCAGAATTTATGTTATCACACGGAACATCACCGCACTCCACTATAAAATGTATGCCAGTAGAACTGATGTTTGGATACAACTTGAGAACCCCGACTTGCTGCAGTGCACCCAAACATTGGACTTTGTGTTCAGGAGCAAGCAAGAGCTCTGGAGATAAAAGATCAAGTATTTGTAAGAGATTGCAGAGAGAATAAAAAAACATGAATAAGAGGTGTTCTTCTCAAGAAACTAAGTCCATGTTCATATTCGCGACTTTCCCATGGCAGTTTATACCTTAATTTTAATCTTTTCTTCCTTCATGTTCCTACACTCACACAAAAACTTGGGTCACTTCAATCCCACAATCCAAATGCCCATTTGAAGCTTGCCTGATTGCGACGCCAGCGTCTGCAGACAGCAGGCATTGTACTGGGGTCGAGGCCGTCAATCCCCTGTGTGAGATGACGTCATCTGACACACCGGTGTTGAGCAGATTTTGCTTTCACACTTCCCACTTTAGAGGTCAATTAGCGTTTGATTCCTGGGATCACTAGCAAGTGTGAAAGGGGCTAATGATTACACTATGGCAGCAAAAGTAAGAGCACTTTCAAGGCAGGCTGCACAAGTGCGATTACACAATGATTGCTGTGTTCTGATATTGTTTGGATCCAACCTGGTTTGTCTGATTCTTTCTTTCGTAAGCCCCTTTCACACTTGCCAGTGATCCCAGGAATCAAAAATGCTAATTGATCTTTAAAGTGGCAAGTGTGAAAGCAAAATCTGCTCAACACAGGGGTCAGATGATGTCATCTCACGCCGGGGATTGCTGGCGTTGACCCCCAGAACAATCCCTAGCACCTGCAGACACCGGTGTTGAGATCAGGCAAGTGTGGCACAGGCAAATGCATTGCAGGTACTTTTCTGATTAAAGGTAGAACAGACTAAACACCGGGGCTAAACCCTTACAAGTGTGAAAGCATTCGAGGTCCCGGTTAGGAGTGGTCTCGTGTGAAAGGCCAAACTCCTCATTCATTCCAGGACACTGAACGGCCGATTTACTGGGATGTAAGTGTAAAACGGGCCATAATTTATGCAGAACTTGCCATTGAGATGATCATCATCTAGGAACTGTGCTATCTTGGATATTCATGGTCTTCTTGAGTTTTAATCACTCATGAATATGGCTGCTACTCAGAGTTTCCCCATTCTGTTCAACGTTGCCATGTCTCTGTAGACTCTCTGTATCTGTGATACTGTGATTAGATAGGTATGGCAGTATATCTGTTCCCCAAAGTTCCATGCCTGAGAGGTTAACTCGCAGGTGACTGCTGTGCTTCTCGTTGGTAACTGGATGAGGTTCACCTTTGTATTCCTAAGGAACCGCAGATTTGCTTGTCAACTGGGTTGTGAGCAGCCCAGCTCTACCTGACTCTTTAGGATGTCACCAGCTTGTGCAATTCCCTCTCTGTATGTTGCCTGTGGCTCTCTCGACTCAAATTTAGTGATGTATTCCCCTGTCTTGCTCAGAGACTTCATTGTGTTGCAAAACACAGGCAGAGTGGAAAAAATGTGGCCAAGATCAGCTGCTGTAGGCTGAAGTGGCCCTGTGGCTCAGATGCACCAGACATTATAATGCAAGCTTCCACCGCAGAGCTGTCTAACCTGAAGCTCTGCCAGCATCAGGTGAAAGGATCTTGATTTTAAATTGCTGCCCTTTATACACGTTGCTGTTTGGATAGTTAAGTCTGAAACGTTGCTGTTTAATGATTTTCCCCATGAATTATCATGCAGCTAAACTAGACTCTTCAGTGTAGAGGCCTTCCTGTCAAGAGCCTTTCTTCTCTAACGATGGGCCATGCCTTTGGTTCCTGTACTGTTCTGGAGCTTCAGTGGAATTAAACAAGAGGACCGAATATGGGCCAGTGGCGAAGAATAATGGAACTTCACAATCCACCAATGTTATACTCTCGGCAGGATAACAAGGAAGATCAGCTAAGCAAACATTTAGAACCATCTGCAGACGCTATGATCGCAGCATCCATAGGAGGTAAAGATGTATTATTGACGCTTTGGGCCTGAGCCCTTCTTCAACGTGTGAGTCAAAGCAGGCAGGGCAGGAAGGAAGAAAGGGCAGGGGCAGGGGCACAAGCCAACAAACAAAAGATGATAATAGGACATGGACAGGAGGACTGGAGTGGAAAGGTGAGAATTTTTTGGGGAGGAGGTGGGATGGTTGGCTTTGAATGCAGAGCTGGGGGAAGGGAGACAGAGGAAAAAGGGAAGACATAAAAAGAGATAGAGGAGACATAGAGAACGATGGGTTGGGGAACTAATGGAAACCAGAGTTGACGTTAATGCCATTCAGTTGGAGAGTGCACAGGTGGAACTTATGAACCCAAGAACTTAGGAACCTTTTGCATGTTTACTCAGGTAAAAGCCAAGCCTGCGCTATTTGATTTTCTCTGGACGTTTTGGGGGCATGGCATGGGTAGGGCATAGAATGATTAAAAATATATTCATCCAATCATCAATGGGCATTATGTTCAGAAAGAAGCCAATCGGCCCATCATGCCCATGCTGGCCAAAACTGGGCTTCAATTTAATCCCCACTTCCCATACTTGCAGCAAAGCTCTTCAGATTACAACCATCACGTGCTCATCTAGATATGTTTTAAATGTGGTATGGGTTTCAGGCAATGAGTTCTAGTTATGCACTTTTCATTGAATGAAAACTAAATTTCCTCCGTTCTTTCCTGTTATAATAACTCCATACTATTCTATCAAGTCATTATTTTGAGAGCAATTGAGGAAATTCCTCCACTTAGTCATCTCATCAAAGGCTCATTCATTTTGCATTTCTGAGAATTACACCTCTGCTACCCATCTATTGGCTCTTATCCAATGAAGACAAATTCAGTTCAAAGTATTTATTCTCCTGACTCAGGCATATCAATTTCTGGAATCCTCTTGTCAGTCTAGTTCATAAAGTATGTCTGCATCTACGATAGCTCCAAATGATGTCTTTGGTCGAAAATGAATGAACACATGGACCCCAGTACTTACTCATGTTGGATTTTCCCAAAGGGTTGTGCAGGGGGATGGAATTGACTGGCACTAGTGAAGGCAAGTTATTTCCATGAAACTGGACCGATGGCCCAACTTGTCTATGCTCGCCTCATTTTCCAGGATTTTCCCATATCCCTTTATTCCTGTATATCTCTCCACTACTTTTTAGCATGTCTGTACCTGCATTTACAACTTCCTCTGGTAGCCTGCTCCATATCTCCACCATCTACTGTATGAAAAACTTGCATGTCAGATCTCCTTTACACCTCCCCCTCTCTCTGTTAACCTGTGTCATCTTTTTTTTAAACTCTCCTACCATGGGAAATGGACTGTCACTATCCCTCCCCCTCCCCCCATCCATGCCCCTCATATTTTTATAAATCTCCACACCAGTGAAAGCATTTTTTAAACTACTACCCTCTTTACAGTTCTAACTCACGCACTGTGAAGCTATTGGGTGTAAATTGGTAAGTTGATATGCAGAGTTGGAAAGCGCTCATGACAGAGATAAGATTCAGGGGGTTAAGAGTTAGCAGGAATTGACAGATGATAGTCAAATAGGATAAAACAGTAGGGGCTCCAGCGATTGAGATGGGAATCAGATTTCTTGGAATCAGATTTCTTAGGAAGTTAGAGGGAAGTTTGTCATTTCTTCAGTCTGGAAGCCGCTTTGCATCGGTCTTCAGTAGAATGAAGTCATGCAGCCTGATGAAAGTACTTCAATAACTATCTTGACTGTGGTGCGTGTGGTCTGAGTTTGACCCTTGCCCTGTCGCGGTTACAACTAGAAGTACATGAGTTGGATCCAGCTTTGACGATATTTGCGCTTTAAAATCACATATGACCCAAGTCAATAAACTGTTGCACGTAAAATTATCTTCATATGCTGCTTCACACGATCAATTCATGTGATACATACTGATAGTTTTCTGATCCCAGATATGCTACGTTCAGTACCGCTTATTCGAATACCTAAAATCTGAAATGATCCGAAATCTGAAACTTTTTCCGTCAGCGGTCAGAAATAGAGTTCAGAAATTCAGATCGGAGAATGGGATATACCAGACATATGTAGTGCATTATAGTGTGTATATTCATATGTTAATATTTATATTATTATGTGAATGCATGTATCTTTATGAATGAGTGCATTTTTAAATGGTGTTCCAAAATCCGAAAAAAAATCCAAAATCTGAAACATTTCTGGTCCCATGCATTTTGGATAAGGGGTACTCGACCTGTATTACGTTTATGTCAACTGTTTATTTTATTTAATATCAAAATGAGAGATGAGTGCTCTCCATAAAATAAGAACAATGCAGAAAAAAATAACACTGCCCTTGCAAAGAGGGACATTTTATTTTCATGTTCCCTCCTAAATAGAGTCTGAGCCAATTCCACAATTAACTGGCCCATTTAAGAAAGCATCCATCCACTAGGTACACATGGTTCACATTTCCTGTCCCAGCATGTCCCTTATGCTTAATCATTTTGAAATCCATCTGCCTTTCTTTAGTTTGGACTTTACCTGGTGTGTTTGCATCCTGTAAATCATACCTATTCTAATTATCTGCCCACACCTTGGTGCCATCTGCCCATTTTGTTATATTGTGAGCATATCCCTAATTATGACTTGTGAAAAGTATACCTGGCAGGAGGCCCAGACTAAATTGTGGTCAAGTTTTATGTCGTACTTTGTCATGTTGGAATATCCCAAAGCACTAAGATATTTTTGTTGGAATGCAGTGACTTATAGTCACACTGCTGGAGCTTTGTATGGGCATTTCTTTACATTTTCTGCTCCTCTATTCTCCCAGACTTTCTCTTCACTTGTCATGATATCAACTCCTTTTCAGTTACTATGAGGACCCCTCACGAGCTACATTATATTAATGTTTTTTTTAAATTTAGATACGAGACAGGGTAATAGGTTATTTTGGCCCAAGAGTCCATGTCACCCAATTTTACACCCAATTAACCTACAACCCCCACCCATACATTTGGAATGGTGGGAGAAAACTTGAGCCCCTGGGAAAAACCCACGCAAACATGGGGAGAACGTACAAAGCTCTTACAGACAACGCAGGACTCGAACCCCCATCCAGATCGCTGGCACTGTAAAGGCGCTGCGCTAACCCCCACGCCGTGCCGCCCAAAAAGTGTGAATGTTCAACAGATTGTTTAGTGACCAGCTACTGTCAGATTTAAACCCATGCTGTCTTCACCTGGCTTTTGTGCAACGAGACTTGCACTAAGAATTGGGAGGTAATTAAAAAGATGAACCCTGCCTGATTTTCTTTCTTCAGTGTGGTGAGTGGTGAGTCCCAATGCTGTGTCACTGCTATTACTCTTACCGACAATATCGAACTCTGGCTGAATGCTTCTCATTGTCTTTAGCAGCTTTGGAAAGCCACTGCTGTCAATCAAACCAGTTTCCAATTCACCAAGTAAATCTGATGTACACTTGATGGTAAGCCCATCACTATTAACAGCGCCAGTGACGCGGGTACGAATTCGCTGCTGTCTGACAGGATTTTGTAGGTTCTCCCTGTGTCCTCTGGGTGTTCCAGTTTCCTCTGACATTCCAAAGACATACAGCGTTAGTCGATTAATTGGTCACAGGGGCTTTTGTAGCCGTGGGCTCACTGTCCAGTATGGCTGTATCTCAAAATTAAAAATCAATATTTTTAAAAAATTGTTGGAAACTGCACAATTAAAATTATTGTATTGAAGTCGTATTTACTGGCTAGCTTTTATCTCTTGATTTCAGTTGAGTTAAATTAAGGTGAAGAGGTGAGATCTGGATTATATCCCATAAAGTTATTTTGTGTTATTTTCACCATTAAATTCAGACGAGGCTATAATTCCTTAATTGATATCCATCCTGCAATCCTCAGGTGCGGTTTCAATACTTATGGAACCACTAAAATTATGAAATGGAGCCTTGGCTTTTTCCTTGCTTATTTTATTGATAATTGTATGGCATCGGCTTTGCTGCTTATAAATATTTAATTGCTTGAGTTTCTTCACCACACATGCTCCTCTGACCCCTACAGATGTTGCACATTCCAAAATCAGTTTAGCTGTATCTGGAATTTGTCCAAAGACTTATGAAGATTGATGTGAAGAATTAATTTAACACATCAACCATTTCCTGACACCCCATAATATTTCCATTCAATTAACCCATGAAAGAAGCTATTTGGTCTTTGACATATAGTTTTATCTATCACTTTCCAAATGTGATCTTTTGTTGCTGTCTGTTTCTCCATCTTACCATCCTCATTTTTTCATATATATTTCTTGTAACCATCATCATTACATATTTATTTTAATCTATGCTATCACTATATTTTTAAAATTTACACACACAGGACGGTAGCAGGCCATTTCGGCCCATGAGCCCGTGCTTCCCAATTTACACCCAATTAACCTACACCCCCGGTACGATCTGAATGGTGGGAGGAAACTGGAGGCCCCGGGGAAAACACACGAAGACACGGGAGAACGTACAAACTCCTTACGGAGAGGACAGGATTTGAGCCCCGGTCCCGATCACTGGCGCTGCAAAGGCGTTGCCCGAACCACTACGCCAATCGTGCTGCCCCTATGTGTGACTCTTTGTATTTTTCAGAATAATTGTTTACTTTCTAATTATGTTGTGTTTCTGGTCTTTTGTACCTTGGCTCTTTTTTTCCATTTCTCATAGTGACTCATTTCATCACTTCTTGAACTGAACACATTAAATGGGAATTAAAACAACACAGCTCCTTTTATCTGAGTAATTATATCTGCTTAAATCTTGCCCTACTGGCTCTTTTCATGTTCTTTTTCATTTTATTTCAGTTCTAATTCCCTTGCTGTGAAACACGAAAGTCTGCAGATCACAGTAAAAACACAAGGAGCTGAATGAACTCAGCAGGGCTCGCAGCATTCATAGGAGGTAAAGATTATCACTGACGTTTCAGGTCCAGACTTGAAGAAGGGCCCAGACCCATCACATTGGTTATCTATCTTTACCTCCTATGGACGCTGTGAGTTCCTCTGGCCTTTCTGAGTTTTTACTAATGCCCTTTCTGTGTGTGGAATTTTTTTAAAAAGGAGCTTGGCTTTATTATCAAAGGTAGAGTAGAAAATAAGATTTTAGCTGATGGCTTTCAGTCATGCTGCTTATTTTGTTTGATATATTGCCTTGAAGCGGTTATGTCTTTATTGTGAAAGCATAAATGGAATTTAGCATGCCTGGCTATCTCTCTACAGAATACATAAACAAAGCTTGGATGATAACAGGCATGATGAAAAAAAGTAATGTCACATGCCATCATCTTGGCTTGCTATGCTTCTTAGATGAGGTTAATGTCGAGAATCAAAGCCAAAAGATGTTCTGTTGGGATCTTGGTCATCAAAATGTCTGTTCAAATTTACTCATGGCAACAAAGCCAGGATTAACAAATGATCATATTTGTTACAAAGTTTTCATTATGCTGGCCGAAGTTTTCATTATGGTGACCAATGCGATTTGGTCCACAGACGAATCGGCTCCGATTGTAGCCTGCACCAAATATGGCACCAGACACCTTCCCCTTTCCCCAACGGTATGCTGGTGCAGTTGTGTAGGTTAAAACAGTTCCAAGCAGCAAATAACGGGGCCAGCAGTTGACAGGTTCGCTCCAAAGCGCGCTGATTTATCGCTTGGTTCGGCGAGGCTTTTTAAAGAAGCCACCTGTTCCCGCCATTGGGGACGGAAAGTTGCGTCACTGTCTGGCAGCTGTTCAGATTTTGCACATGTGGGCTCTTTCCTTGGGGGAGGGGGAGGGGGGAAGATGCCTGGCACCATCTTTGGTGCAGGCTGGTCTGACCTCACCCACGTTCCAATTGGAACCGGTTCGCCTGTAGACCAAACTGCATAGGTTGCCACGCAACCCCCTCCCTCCAAGAACTGGTGATATTGCCCCCAAAAGTCAAGGTCTGCACTTCCTTTTGTTTGGATGGCCTGGCTCTATGCTTGGGTGCTTGAACTTTAACCGGCCTTTTTAAGTCCACGGGTGCTGGCTTCAATCCATCAATACTGAACACCTTTTTATCCCCAATGTTTTAGCACAAACGTGGACCCATTGTTTTTGGCTACTCTAAACGGCCCTTCATATGGCCACTGCAGCAGTGGCCGGTGCTAGCCCCTCCTGACAAAGACATACTCACAATCCTTTAAGTCTCTGGGAATGGATGTCAGTACTCGCCCGTGTCACGAGGTCGGAATGGGTGCCTGGTTACCCAGTCTCTCACGGAGCTTGCTCAGGGCTGCCGAGCTGTCTGCCTCTTGCCCCCTCTGGGCAGTAGGAACTCACTAGGGACTGCCAGGTGGGTGGGGGGGGGGGAGGGTTTCCATAGACCAATTTGGCTAAAGAAGCTTGCAAGTCATCTTTGGGCGCTGTGCAAATCCCGAGTAGGATCCAGGGAAGTTCATCCACCCAATTTGGGCCTTTAAGCCTGGCCATCAGAGCTGATTTCAGGTGCCGATGGAAGCCCTCCACCAGGCCGTTTGATTGCTGGTGATAGGCTGTGGTGTGATGCAGCTGGGTCCCCAACAAGCCGGCTATGGTGGCTCACGGGCTCGACGTGAACTGGGCCCCTTTGCCTGATATGATGTGGCTGGGATACCAAAACGTGCTACCCAAATTGTGTCTAGGGTCCTGGTGCAGGATTTGGTGGTACTGTGTGTGTGTGAGTGAGGAGGACTGCCTCCGGCCATCTGGTTGAACGATCCACCATGGTGAGGAGGTACCGTGTTCCCCGAGATAACAGCAGTGGCCCTACAATGTCGAAGTGGATGTGGTCACATCTGTGGGTTGTGGGTTGGAATTGCTTCGCGTGGGAGAGGGGGTTTGGTGTGCCTCTAGACCTTAGTGTCTGACACTGTAAGCATTTTCTCTCCTGATCGCTGACCATTTTCTTTTGAGCCCATGCCACATGAATTGACTGGATATCATACGGACTGTGGTTCAGATGGAGGGGTGCACTAGGCCATGTACTGAGTCAAACGCATGCTGTCTCCAGGCTGCCAGGATGATAGTGCGGGAATGCCTGGTGGCTGTATTGCAAAGGAGAGTCTGCTCACTTGGACCCAAGGGTAGGTCCTGCAGCTGCAGGCCTGAGACTGCAGTCCTGTGGCTGAGTGTCACCTCATCTCCTCGTTGCGCCTCTGCTAGCTCAGAGTAGTTGATCCCCTGTGGCCTGGTAGGCCTGGATAGAGCATCTGCAAGAGACCTACTGGATAGCTGTCGTGGACTCCGATATGTTTGAAAGGTGCCACGGCTGTTAGGCTGACCAGGGGTCTGATACCCTTGTGAATGCAAAGGTTAGGGGCTTTTGGTCGGTGAAGGCTGTAAATGGCCTGCCTTCCAGAAAGTATCTGAAGTCCCGGATCGCTGGGTAGAGTGCTACCAGCTCTCTCTCGAAAGCACTGTCTTTCAACTCGGGTGGTCTTAAATGTCTACTGCAAAAAGCCAGGGGCTTCCAATGTCCATCCACAAATTGTTCCAGTACCCCGCCAATTGCCATGTTTGATGCATCCACTGTGAAGGCCATCGGAACATTGGTCCTGGGATGTACTAGCATGGTGGCATTTGCCTGGGCCTCCTTCATTTGGACGACAGCTGCTTCGGCCTCTGGGTTCCAAGTTATGTCTTCCTTTCTACCCCACATCAAGGTGAACAGTGGTCGTCTGATGCTGGTTGCTGATGGGAGGAGGCGGTGGTAGAAGTTTACCATGCCCACAAATTCTTGCAGCCCTCTGTCTGCCTGTTGTACTTCCAAATGGCTTCTACCTTGTGCGGTAGGGGTGTCACGGCGCCATTTGAAACATTATGGCCCAGATTTTCGCGCATGTGGGCTCTTTCCTTTGGGGAAAGGGGAAGATACTCTGCGCCATCTTTGGTGCAGGTTGGTCCGACCGCGCCAGCATTACAATCGGAGCCGGTTGGCCTGTAGACCAACCGCATTGGTCACCACAATGCTTCAATATTCTGTCGAATACATCAGAATCACAATTTATTGAAATGATGTCATCATGAAGTTCAGTGTTTTGTGGCCGCATCGTAGAGCAAACATTCATATTATTCAAGAGTCAATTTATTATCATAGTTATAAAACTGGCTCATATTACATGAAATTTCCTTTTGCCTGCTGCAAGGCAGACAGATTCACCACTGGCAGGAATTACCTAAGCACCTCTCACAGACTGACAGTCAGCAAGAGAGAAGCCAAAGGGAAACCCCCAGAGTCACCGAGTGTCCGTAGATTTGCTTCCGCAGCCTCCACAGCCACAGAGACTCCAGCCCAAACCATTGGCAACCCGAGCTCCTGATCCGAACCTCCGGCACAGTCAGGAACCCATCAACATCCTCGGCTCCTCCTCACATCCCGGTTCTGATACCTGGCACCCCTCCAGCCAGTTCGAGTCAGTCTCCAGCCGTCCGCAGCCCAGCAGGAATCTCCCGACAGCAGTCTCCAGCAGCCCGCAGCTTCTGCGAGTTCCTCGCCTCGACTCTCTGGCAGCCCGCCGCATGCATTGGTCCCTCAGCCAAAGAGTCTGCAGCATAACCAGTTTACAACATTATTATGTAAAAAATACTAATGCACAAAAAGTGAGGCAGTGTCTTTGGTTCATTGATTATTCAGGAATCTGATGCTAGCGGGGAAGAAGCTGTCCTTGTGCCACTGAGTGCTCATCTTTAGGCTCCTGTACCTTTTTTTTAATGGTAGCAGACTGAAGAGGGCATGGCCTGGGTGATGGAGGTCTTTGATGATAGACACCATCTCATGTAAATGTCCTCGATGGTGTGAAATCTGCTGCTGGTGATGTCGCAGACCACCCTAACAACCTTCTAGAGTTTTTCTGTCCTGAGACATATCAGGCAGTGATGCAACCAGCCAGAATGCGCTCCATGGTACACCTGTAGAAACATACCGAATCCCTTCAGACACCTCACAAAGTACAGCCACTGGAAAGCCTTCTTTGTGATGGCATCAATGTGTAGGCTCCAGGACAGATCCCCGGAAATGTTGACACCCCCCCCCCCCAGGAATTTGAAGCTCTTGATTCTTTCCACTACTGACCCCTCGATGAATACTGGGTGGTGTTCCCCTGACTCCCTCCTGAAGTCCACAATCATCTCCTTAGTTTTACTGATGTTGAGCACAAGGTTGTTGTCATTTCGCCATTCAACGAGCTGATCTATCTCCCTTCTGTATGCTTCCTCATTACCATTTGTGATTCTGCCGACAACTATGGTGTCATTCGCAAACTTGTAGATGGCATTAGAATTGTGCCTGACCACACAGTCACGGATATATAACGAGTAGAGCAGTGGGCTAAGCATGCATCCTTGGGGTTCGCCTGTTTTGATGATCAGTGAGGAGGAGACGTTGTTTCCAATTTGTACTGACTGTGGTCTTCAAATGAGAAAGTCAAGGATCTAGTTGCAGAGTGGGGTACAGAGGCCTAGAGTTTGTAGCTTCTTGACCAGCACTGAGGGAATAATGGTATTGAAATGTATTGTTGGTTTTTGTCCTTTTAATATTTTCATTACTTATTTTCCATGCTAATGAAATATTCCACTACTTTAGGCCTATGGAGAATTATATTTAAAGTCTTACTCTTTCTCTATTATTCCAAATTTCTGAATTTAATGCAGCAGTTTAGGGCAGATAATCTGATCTCCCTAACTATAGAGATGCACTTTAGGTATTGGAAAAATTATTTCAAGGCAAAAGACTTTGTGCTATTTCAGGTGAAATAGACGGTGATCTGAATTTGAAAAGAAAGATTATTTAATTTCCAAGGTAAGATCATCAACTCGAAACATTAATTTTGATTCTTTCTCCAGAGATGCCACTTGACCTGGTAAATATTTCCAGAATATTTGTTTTTGTTTCAAATTCAGATTTCCATTTTGTATCATATTTTGTATCATATTCCTTAAAGCATTTCACAATTAAGGGATTATCAGAACTGGGAGAGTGGGAAAACACCAAGTAAGAATGTTTGTTAAAATCTATTGACAGGAGTGATCATAAAATAAATAAAAAATTCAATTTATGTTTATTTTAAGGAAATATTAGCTCATTGCTTATTCAGTTAAGTGGACAACAATACCATAAAACCCCTGGTATCCAAAATTCATGCAATTGAGCAACTGTCATAAAAATCGAGGAAAATAAATTTAAAAAATTAAAATATATGAGAATAATAGGTAAAAAAATACACAAGTTTAAAATTGTAAATGTTCCCTAAAGTAACAGATAAACCTTTGGTGAAGTTGGGAGCAAATATTCAGCCAACGGAGGGTCTTGGTCGTGCTTTGCTCATAGCAGCTGTTTGAATGGAGTTTGAATAAAGTTGTGTTTGAATGAAATGGTGTTGCCCAGGATGAAGAGCTGGCGGATGCTGCTTATCATTGGAGTGACTCTCCTAAAGTGCCTTCTTATCCCTGGTTAGTAACAGCCACCCAGTCAGAGGCCTTATCTGTCAATTTAGGGGTGGGGGGTGGTTAATTATCTATGATGCTGTTGTTCATCTTTCGGGCAGCTCTTTGGAGGGGGAGGAACCTGCAGATCCAATGAAGGTTAAATGTTTTCAAAGAATGTGATTAAATAAAGTAAAATGCTTTAAGGGTTATATATTCAAGCAAGTGAAGTTTGGTCAATGTAAGTACAGTATTTTTGTCTTTTAAACTGTTTATTCTTAATGCAGGTATATTAGTTAGCCATTGTAAAAGTAAGTCTCAAGCAACCGGAAAATGCACTTATCCAGCATTGACCAATTCCCATAAATGCCAGATACCAGGGGTTTTACTGTGTCATGAACAGGGAATTTGCAGACCACTTAGCCTGATGTGTGTAATAGAGAGAATGGAGAAATTTATTATTATGGATTTGGTCACAGGGCAGGGAATCAAGAAAGTCTAGAAATGCTGTGAATGTATTGAATACACAAAGGTGCTGGAAAAACTCTGCAGGTCCTGCAGCATCCACAGGAGGAAAGGATACGCTGTATAACTCATGTTTCAGGTCTGAGCACTTCAGCAAAGAATGAGCAAAAAGCAGGCTGGCACCTGAATGAAAAGGTGGGGTAGGAGAGAAGAAGTGGCAATGGATGGAGCACAGGCCAACATCCAAAGGGCCATAGGGCAACATGGATAGGAGGGAAAAGCTGAGAAATAATTTGGGAGGGGAATCACCCTGTGAACACAGAGGCAGAGGAAAGGAGACAGAGGGATAGGGTGTGTGTGTGTGTGAGAGAGAGAGAGAGAGAGAGAGAGAGGGGGTATGGAGCAGCAAGAAAGACATAAGAATGATGTGGGGGGGGGTGGGGTGGGGGGGGGGGTTTGTTGGAGAAGGCCTAATTAAAACCAGTGAAGTCGATGTTGATGCTGTATCATTGGAAGGTGCCCAGACAGAATATACAGTGTTGTTCCTCCAATTTGCAGGTGGTCTTAATTGGGCAGTGCATGAGACCATGGACAGACACGTCAGCATGCAAATGGGGTGGAGAATTGAAATGGGTGGCCACTGAGACATCCATGCTATTGTGGCAGACAGAGGTGAGAAGCTCAATGAAGCGATCTTCCAGTCTGCGTCTCCTCCAATGCAGGAGATGACCCCTGCAGATTCACAAGGAAATGCTGCTGCACTTGGAAGGCCCGTTTGAAGCCCGGAATGATAGTGAGGGAGGAGGCGTGGGCAATTCCTATGGTTGTAGGGAGCAATTAGTGGGAAGGGATGAGTGAATGAGGGAGTGGTCACTGCAGAGGATGGAGTGGGGAAGATGTGCCTCATTATTAGTTTGTTGGTGAGATTAAACTGGTTGGCAGAAAACGCTGGAAACACTCAGCAGGTCAAACATTATCTGTTGTAAAGAGTAAAAGAGTAAACATTTCAGGTCATCTGACTGGGATCAAGAAAACAAATTAGTTTTAAGTTGTGGAGAGGGTGAGGACAAAAGGTTTGACTCTGACAGGGTAGGGACAGTGTTGCTTAGATGATTTTGGTGTTCGCTGACTGGTTATTTACTGATTGGTATGTTGAGCAGAGAAGTTGATGGGAGACTAAATGCACAAAGAGTGGCGTTGAAGTTGTGACATGCAGGTCAGACATGTGTGACCTAAGGGTATAGTGTGAAAGTTGAGAAGACCAGGCAGTGCCAGTGGAGAATTGATAAAATTGAGTAAATATTAGAGGATGCAACAAGGTTTCAAGGGATGAACTTAATAGGTGAGTGCAAAAGAGGAAGTGTGGAAAAATGTGAAGCCCACCACATTGATCAAATAAATAGAAAAGCAACATATATTAAATGATGAGGGATCACAAATGGTGGGAGTTCAAAAAACTATAGGTTGCTTTGTACATGGATAACTGAAAGCAAACATCCAGTTTAGCATAGTGTTATGGTGGTGCGACCCTGTTACAGCGCCAGCGATCGGGACAGGAGTTAAAATCCTGCACTGTCTGTAAGGAGTGTGTACATTTTTCTCATGTCTGTGTGGGTTTTCCCTGGGGTCTCTGATTTCCTCCCACCGTTCAAAAAGTACTGGGGCTGTAGATCATTTAGGTGTAATTGGGCATAACAGGCTCAGGGGTCAAAATGGCCTGTTATCATGCAGTATATCTAAATTTAAAAATGAAATTAGGAGAGCCATCAGTATGTTGGTCTTCATTGCAACAAGATTTTCATTCAAGAGTAAATATACCTGACAGCAGGGACATATCTACGCAAAATAGCGCCTATGTCGGGATGGCCAAATAAATGGCGGCAATGAGCTATCGCGAGAGCTGACCTTGGTGGCTGCCATGTTATATCTGGCATTTTATAATTGAGAGCGAACAGTAGGACGAAGAAGGGGGATGAGTACACCGAGCGTAGAAGAAACAGGGAAGTGTTCCTTGTATGTCCGGGGTGGCAGCGGCAGCAGCACTGAGCGGGCGTGAGGGTTGCAGGTGACGGCCTTCAAGTAGTGCCCCTCCTTCAAGTGGCACGTGGCATGCCTGCCATAACCTAGATACACCCTTGCCTGACAGCAATTAGTCAGTGAGATTTGACCTTCAATATTATGTCTCCACATAAGGAAGGATAACTTTGGCTTGGCTTCGCAGACGAAGATTTATGGAGGGGTAAATGTCCACGTCAGCTGCAGGCTCGTTTGTGGCTGACAAGTCCGATGCGGGACAGGCAGACACGGTTGCAGCGGTTGCAGGGGAAAATTGGTTGGTTGGGGTTGGGTGTTGGGTTTTTCCTCTTTTGTCAGTGAGGTGGGCTCTGTGGTCTTCTTCAAAGGAGGTTACTGCCCGCCGAACTGTGAGGCGCCAAGATGCACGGTTTGAGGCGATATCAGCCCACTGGCGGTGGTCAATGTGGCAGGCACCAAGAGATTTCTTTAGGCAGTCCTTGTACCTCTTCTTTGATGCACCTCTGTCACGGTGGCCAGTGGAGAGCTCGCCATATAACACGATCTTGGGAAGGCGATGGTCCTCCATTCTGGAGACGTGACCTACCCAGAGCAGTTCGATCTTCAGCAGCGTGGATTCGATGCTGTCGGCCTCTGCCATCTCGAGTACTTCGATGTTAGGGATGAAGTCGCTCCAATGAATGTTGAGGATGGAGCGGAGACAACGCTGGTGGAAGCGTTCTAGGAGCCGTAGGTGATGCCGGTAGAGGACCCATGACTCGGAGCCAAACAGGAGTGTGGGTATGACAACAGCTCTGTATACGCTCATCTTTGTGAGAGTAGTAAAGGTCCATCAGGTGAGGACCTTGGCGCATGAAGACAGATTAAGACAGATTATTTGGAAGAATGAGAGTTGATGCCATTGAAACATGCAAAACTCTTATGGGTCTCCACGGCAGAGTAATTGGAAGATATTCGTCTAGAGTCAATTTTAAAATAAAGAGATGGGAAAGTTTCTGCTCAGAGAGAGTGGTCGCCTTTAAGATTGTATAACCAAGAGGGCTAAGGATGTTCAAATGCTGAAATCTTCAAGACAGAGAGAGCAATAGACTTGGACATTAAGGGAATCAAGGGATAAGAGGTAGAATGTGGTACAGAGGTTGAAAATTAGCCACCATCTGCTTGAATGACTGAGCAGGCACTTGGAGGTTGATTAGCTTACTCTTGCTTTCATTTCCAATTCAGAATTGGAAAACCTGTAGCTTCAGGAATGTTCTTTTAATTTTCTTTGTGTGTTATTTTTGAATGCATTGATTGCATTCAATGTTTCTTTCACCTTGACATGAAATACTGAAAATTCGCTTTGATATTGAAGCACATGGCATCATCGTGCATATAACAGCAAACATTCATTGTGGGATTCTGTCATTGTTCATTTGAGCCACGAAAGCCTTCAATGCTTTTTTCCTCCCCCACCCCCACCCAACCCCCAAAAGGGATGTATGTGTGGTGTTGTACCTTGTCACTTCAGATCAAACAGAGTGGAATTTGATCCAGCATTCAAGTGAGTGAGAGAAAACTTCCTTTATGCAAGGTTTATCCAACGTTCTGATCTGCTTGTTTGATCAAAAATAAATCAGTGTTAATCTAGAGGAGAAAGACATCCACTGGTCATGCTGCTTTTCCCTTGATGTGCTGAGACAGTCCTCTCTTCTGTAGTCTATTATCTGGTTCAGTGATGGTTATCTCTCTTGTTTGCAGGTGAGCGCCCGTACCAATGTCCCTACTGTGACAAAGCTTTCAGCAAGAATGATGGATTAAAAATGCACATTCGAACGCACACACGGGTAAGAGATTATCCTTTCTACTTCCACTTTTTCCATGAACAGAGGCAGCTCTGTCACAATGAAGATAATTAAAGTTAGCACTTGTTTTAAGATTTTTATTATAAGACTGTCCCACTTTCTATATCTCATTCATTTTTGTAGATGTAAAATTAGTGTTTAATGCATTTTACAATGTTTATTGTCATATATAATGCACAATGTATACAGGAACCAAAATTCTTATTTGCTGCATGTACTTTGTTTAAAAAAAATGTACAACTAAAACAGCTGCATACTAAATAATTAGTCAAATTAAAAGATAATAAATACACAACAATTATATGGATAATAAACATTTACAGTTGTCCAAATGCTATCTATTTATCTGCCTGCCTCCTCTATCTATCTGTCTATCTTTTTATCTATCTATCTATCCATCTATCTCAGATTTCAGATTTATTGTCAGAGTACATACATGACATCATTTATAGCCCTGAGATTCTTTTTTCTATGGACATGGCAGAATTACCACTAATTGGTAGTGCAAAATAAAAACTGGACACTGCGTATACATGTAAACAAATAAAGAAGCAAATGAAAAAAAGAGAATTAAAAAAAAATTAATAAAGTGCACAAGTAAAAGTCCTTAAATAAGTCCCTGACAGAGTTTGTTGTTGAGGCGTCTGATGCTGGAGGGGTAGCAGCTGTTCCTGAATCTGGTGGTGCGAGTCTTTTGGCACCTGTACCTCTTTCCCAATGGCAGCAGTGAGAGCAGAGCATGTGCTGAGTGCTGTGGATCTTTGATAATTGCTGCTGCCCTCCAACCGCAGTGTTTCCAGTATATGTTCTTGATAGTGGGGAGGGTTTTGCCTGTGATGTCTTTGGCTGTGTCCACTAACTTTTGGAGGGCTTTATGCTCAGGGGTATATGGTAGAATTTTTCTACCATATACCTGTAGAAATTTGCCTGGGTTTCTGATGTCGTACCAAACCTGGGCAAATTCCTGAGGAAGTAGAGGTGCTGACCTGCTTTCTTGATGATGCCACTGGTGTATTGGGTCCAGAAAAGATCTTCCAAGTTAGTGATTCCCAAGTATTAAAATTTGCTCACCCTCTCCACCTATGATCCCCCAATAATCTTTGGCTTTCCCTTCCTGCAGTCAACCATCGGCTCCTTAGTTCTGATGACATTGAGTGCAAGATTGTTGTTGGTGCACCATTCAGCTAAGTTTTCAATGACCCTCCTCTATGCTGACTCATCACCTTCCTTTTTACAACCCACTATCGTGGTATCCGCAGCAAATTTGTAGATGGTGTTGTTGTTGTACCAAGCTGCACAGCCGTTGATGTAAAGCGCATCGGGCAGAGGGCTAAGAGCACAGCCCTGTGATTCGCTGGTACTGATGGAGATTGTGGAGGAGATGTTCTTGCCAGTGCTCATTGATTGTGATCTGGAGTTGAGGAAATCCAGGATCCAATTACACAGTGGGGTGTTGAATCCCAGGTCTTGGCATTTACTGATCAGCTTTGAGGGGATAATGGTGTTAAATGTCAAACTGTGGTCAGTGAAGAGCATCCTGATGAATGCATCTTTACTGTCCAGGTGTTCCATGGCTTTATGTAGAGCCACTGAGATGGTGTCCACTGTATCTATCTATACATATAGCTGCGATAAATTCTCATTTTAGCAATCTTGCCCCTCATATCGTACCACCAAATGATTTCCTATTAAGCCACAACATGTAGCAGGCAGAGCCAGAAATCAATATAAAATAATAGGATTTGCACGAAGAAGGATACAACTTCACTGGAACAGAGGACAGCCGATATTTACAAAACCACAAATGAAGAGATCAAACAAGATAAAAATTTGGCTGCCTCCTGTCAACGTATGGATCTCTCATTCAGTTTAGCATTTACGTGAGAATTGGAATCCAAGTTTTTGTATTCTTGCTGAGTTACACAGTGACACAGTTACATTGTGGTGGTGCCTCAAGGTGGCAATTGATCAGAAAGGAGGGTGATTTCTACCTGACTGCTGCCGGCCTTCAGGAGGCAGCCCACTTTCCCATGCAGCAGTCTTCCACAAACACCTCAGCAACTACATTGAAACAAGGTGAAAGAAGAAGTAAGAGGGAGTGTTTTTTTTTAATGACAGTTTGAGTTGGGGTTTCAGGTGTCCTTCAAAATTGAGATACGTAGTTTCTTGCTCACCAGGGCTCTCTTTTGTCACTTATTTATCATGTGATTGATATTTCTAGTCAAATTCAGGCAGCTTAACAATAAGTTGAGTGGAGGCAAGAGTTCAAATCCTACTATGTTAACTGGAAATTTAAATGCACGTTGTAAAATATCTGGTACAATATGCTATTATCTATCAATGGAATTAGAGTAAAATTCAGCTGGTTCACTTTTGTCCCTTAAGGACAGAATTCCGTGATCTTTATGCTCTGATCTCGACTAGCAGTGCAGTTCTAAAGAGTGTGCAGATAAAAGAGGAACCAAGAAGTTTTGTGGAGCTGGAACTTTCAAAGTAGCAGGACATATTGGTGATTAAAAAACCTATTGGGTATTTGCCTTGAGAAAAGCAAGGTAGTTGGGCTGAACATTTATAAAGCTCTCTATTGGCCACAGTTACATTATTGCATCCAGTTATCACATTTTAGGAAGAGCGTTAAGGTCCTTTGGAGAGTGCGGAAACGATTCACCAGTAAAAGTTCACGTCCAAGGTCAGGCTGGAGCTGGGATTGTCCTCCGTAAAGGGGGATGTATATTGGATTAATAGAGATTTAGATAAGCAAATCAGAAAAAAAAGTGATCCAATTAATTGAAGCTGCAAGAGCTAATGGAAGCAAATTTGAGTTGTTGAGCAGAAGATACTCATGGAATGTGAAAGGACGGCTGATTGATCTGTTTTCTGTCAGCTCCAGCGACCCAGGTTAGGTGCTGCCCTTCAGCACTGTTTTTGATGTTCTTTCAGTCACTGTGTAGTTTCCTCCAGATGCTCTGGTTTCCTTCCATATACCAAAGATATGGGCTGGATAGGTTAAATGGCCACTGTAAGTTAGCCTTAGTATATTGGTGAATGGGAGGCTCAGAAGCTGAAGGTGATATGACTTAGTTTAGTTTATTTATATAGCGCATTTAAAACAACTCACATTGACCAAAGTGCTGTACAGATCATAATTACATCTCAACTTAAGCAGCTATTTATAGTGCAGTGTGGAAAAGTGGGGAGAATGGAATGAGATCAGTGTAGGATGAGTGTAAATGGGTATTAGATGGATTGAGTGAGCTGAAGGATCTGTTTCTATGCTTTTTGGCTCTATGGGGTCTTGGTTCAATTATGCAGGTCATTGAGGAGACTACACCAAGAACACAATGTAGAAATTTGTTCTCCCTAACAAAGGCCTATAGTGTTAGAGTGGGGGAATAGGAGTGACTGGATTGCTCTGCAGAGAGCAGTCATGACCTCAATGGGGCAAATGGCCTCCTGATGTGGCATATTTCTATGATTGTTAATTGACTCCTGATTTCAAGGGTAATAAATAATAAAATTAAAAAATAACATAAACAATTGTATAAAAACAATTACCGTACATGTTGGCATATAAGATGGCTTGTGTATAAGACGATGCCAGAATTCCCACTTAAAATGTAGCCTTTGAGCACCACTCAGTGCATAAGGCTGGCACTTACCGCTGCCCAATCGTCCTTTACCGACTATCCCACTGACCAGTGGATTGATTCTGTCACAATATCTTAAAATCAAATTACCCAGTAAAGGTTTAAATTCTATTGACATAAAATAAACCACAATTAGCTCCTTTAATGGGCCATTTTAAGTCTGAATGGAGCCGATGGCAATCGGACTAGGCGGATGGACCCCATGGGGAAGTGCTCTGACTTTGCTGTGCATCTCCTATTGCAAATGACAACTGGTGTATGCTGTTTGCTTTGTTTGTTGTGCTGTTATTTTAAGGGATGTTAGACAGGTTTGTAATATGTTATTGTTTTAATATAACATTACTGTTAATGCAGCTTCCCAAAAACGTAAGTTTCAGTAGAAAAATATTTAGTACTTGGACCGTAGGAGTTATGTGTGTGTTTTATGCTGTTCTTCATCACTCTAAACCACAGGATATTAAGGTTTGGATTTTATAATTGACATACAAGATGACCCATGGATTTGGGGTGATAATTTTAAGGTTCAAATACTGTCTTATACACCAACATATACGGTAATTTATCGCATTTAGGAAGGACCTTTTTTGACACATCCAGTGAATTCATTGGAGACTTGAATTGTCCACTTACACATCCATCCCACAATTCCTGATTCGCTCCACAGACTGTCAACCTTGAATATATGAATGTCCTAGTTATTGGTAAAATTGGTTGGTTTATATGTGAATTATTTGCAAATAATGCACATTAAAATCTCCTTACTTTCCCCTCAGTTCTCTTATTTTTTTTCTGGATCAACATAAGTGGGCAGATAACCTGCTCCTAGGAAAATCCAATTTGAATCAGGTATCATGTGGCGAGTGGAGTTGCTTTAGGGGCAACTCTCCCATTGACACGAGAAACGTTACTCCAGTAAGACTCACAATCTGCTGTGCCCCACAGATATCACCAAATAACAAACTAGCTTCATTTCAACATGCAGCAGGAAAAAAACTGCATTTGTTTTATAGCCAGTGACCAAAAAATGAAAATTTGTTTGAATTTATTTCTTCATTAATCCTGTTCAGCATCTGCCTCCTAGTGGTATGTGATATAGAGAATTTAGGTTAAAAAGACTTAAGTTAAAATGTGATGATTAATCATAAACAGGGAAGCCAGAACGGACAGAGAGTTTACTAGCAGTCAAGGACAGAAGGAGCTGCTGAATATGTTTTTTTAAACCTATCTTTTCATGGTCATAGTGAGAGACATGCAGGAGACAAAGGATTGATAAAAAGTGTGAGAAACAGAATTCAGTGAATGTAGAGTTCACAGCGTACGTAACGAACGTGATAATTAATAATGCAGTTATACTTAGAATGTTTTTGTAATACTAACCAATTAAAACAGTATTAATAAGAAGGGGAAGGGCAAATAATAAAGGTATAAAAATCAATGCACTGTATGTATCGGGGCTTAACTGGTGAGAAACCAGTTGAGTCCAACTCTGCAGACTTGTAAATAAAGCTTGTCGTGTCATCAGTTTTAAAGAGACTCATGTGTGAGAAGTTTTATTTCTGACAGGTATACCTCTAAAGGCATCCATTTTCGTAATTCTTTCCCTCTCTTGAGCCCAAGTGATAAGATTTTTTTGGTTTTTAGCTGATGCTTTTAAAAGAAAATTCTACAGATGCTGATCATGGAAATCACTGTGAATTATGTGTTCTCTTGTTTTGTTTTGGAGCATTTCCATTGTTCATTTATTACTTGCTCATTACATTTACTTTCAATGTAGAAACTCAGCAGGTCAAACAGTGCCTTTATGTAGCAAAGGTAAAGATACATCACCAACGTTTCGGGCTTGAGCCATTTATCAAGGCATGAGGGAGCATGAGAGATGTCCAGACAAGAGGGGGAAGGGGCTTCTTTACCTTTGCTACATAAAGGCATTGTTTGACCAGCATTTGTGTGTTTTTTTTAACCTAACCACAGTGTCAACAGAATCCTGTGTTTTACCTTCAATGTAGTCATGATCTTTAAATTCATATTGTCAATATTTATGTGCAATAACTAAGTTAACTCGTTTTCCCCAGTATAACTAGTAACTACTTTCAGAATCTGCATTGTTTACTATTTATTCTGAACTGACAATATTTCAGCAAGTTTGTGGGTGATCATATATATTGGAACGGTCCATTTGATTTATTATGGAGGTTTGATCCCACATAGAACATCATTTTAATTTTTAAAGTTAAATTAAAAAAAAAATTAGACAAAGACCATGGTAACAGGCCCTTCCAACCCATGAGCTCATGCCACCCAAATACCACAATTAACCTTCAACCCCTGTGCACTTTTGAAATGTGGGAGGAAACTGGAATATCTGGAGACACGGGGAGAACTCCTTACAGACAACGGTGCATTTGAATCTGGGTCGCTGTAATAATTAACTTCTCTAACATTCATACAATATTCTGCAATTCGTGTAATCAACAGCTGGTCAACTTGTTGTATGGATTAAGGTAAACTGGAAGTGCATGGATCAGTTCTTTGCAAAAACAAAAAAATGTTAGAATAATGAGACATTTCACATGAACAGCATGCCATGCTAAATCACATGAAAGCCAATGAGCTATTTGGCCAAGTCTACCTTCGTTCAGGACTGATACCATTACACTTTTGTCTACAGGGCCACACAATCTCAGCAGAGGCCTCAGAAACAGATGTCAAGAGACAATGCTCCTAGTTTCAACTTACAGTTTTCAATCTCTGTGTTATGATTTGAGCTACTCTGAAGAGATAGGGGTGACTGCCTGTTTCACATGCTGCATTCTTGCTGATGGGACTTGTCTTAAATAGGAATTGTCAGAATGCTGGCCCAATAGAAAATAAGTGATACAGTACTTGTAGAAGAGAAAGTGTTTCTAAGATTAATGCAAAGGAATGGTGACCTATTCAACACTGTTGCAGGGATGGTGACTCTTTGCCTTTGCACTTGCCATCTGATAAAGTACACGAGGGCTATGCAATGTGGTGGTCTACCATTTTGTCCTGAATATAATGGGCTGGAAATTGTATAGTATATGGGAACATGTGCCAAAATGAATCTCTACAGCAGAACAAGACCAGTTTCTTCCAGAGTTGAAGGAATGTGGTCTTCTTGCATGCACAAAGCTGAAAGAGTTCTGCATTTAATTCTATGTGCAAATTGCATGCCTCCATATTAATCATGTCAAGAGTGTTGGAAGAAATGCAAACACACCCTGATGATCTGCCTCTTTGGCAGGTGCCCTGAAAGTAACAGTCCTCAAAGGGAACTGGGAATGAAAATGTGTGCCAATGGAACAGGCATTCCACATATTGAGTGGATGCTCAGATAATGTGGGAACTGATATGGATGCCCAGAAACAACAGAAGGGTCTAGCCCCTAGATTCCCAAGATGGGGAGTTTGCCCCCCCCGGTGGGGCGTGGGAATATCTTTGTGGGACATGGGGCTTAAGAATATTTTAGCGGGGTGTAGGAATATTTTGGGAATTAATGAAAAAGATGTTTTGAAAAAATGAACTCATTATGTTGGTGTGAAAGATGTGACTTGGCAACCTTGTCAGAACAACACAATTGTGGTATCTTCCAAGTAAAATCTCTTTGTTCTTTTTATTTTCATAACGTGTTTTTGTTATTCTGATGTTTCTCTGTTGTTTCTCTTATTTTAACTATTGTTATCCTTGGTTAACATTATAATTATATTTTTTCTGACCGGTCTTATTATCATCCATTCGAAATTATCTCCTTGGCGATGAGGATTCCAAATGATCTCCACAATCCTGTCTCTGTCCATACCCCATTACTTTTTCGGTTCAGTAGTGAATGAGACCTGTTTCTGTATGTTTCTTTGTGCACTAGTGTATTGATGGGGGGTCGGGGCGATGTGGTGGGGGTCTGTACAAGGTGCTAGCCTGAGGGAGACGCCAAGATCGGTAAAAAATAGGGACTGCAGAAAGTCAAGCATGAGACTAGCGCAGTTTTGATGCACTCGCTGAGAGAAAAAAAACGTCAGATACCGCGCTCGTGTTTTATTTCGGTTTTTTTTAGGGTCAGTATTCTTCCTTTGATTCGATCATTATTTTACATTTTTCAATTCTAAGACATAATAAAATATTGATTAATCAGT
Source organism: Narcine bancroftii (assembly GCF_036971445.1). Taxonomy (NCBI): domain Eukaryota; kingdom Metazoa; phylum Chordata; class Chondrichthyes; order Torpediniformes; family Narcinidae; genus Narcine; species Narcine bancroftii. The sequence continues at coordinate 227,864,196 of NC_091471.1, forward strand.
TTCAGGGAGCTTGCGCTGTGGTATTAATCTGTTTCAGGGAGCTCGCGCTGTTGTATTAATCTGTTTGAGGGAGCTCTCTCTGTTGTATTAATCTGTTTCAGGGAGATTGCGCTGATGTATTGATCTGTTTGGGTAGCTCATGCTGTTGTATTAATCTATTTCGGGGTGCTCGCGCTTTGGCATTAATCTGTTTCAGGGACCTCGAGCTGTTGTATTAATCTGTTTCAGACAGTTCGTGCTATTGTATATTGAAAATGAATAGGTTTGTCAATATTCAGTGGAGTTCTTGAAGTTTGGGTTTATGCCTGCTGTATACGATGAACGTGCACCTTTTTGCCTATAATGCCAACAGACTTTGACAAATGAATCAATGAAAGCAGGCCGTCTTGAAGCTCATTTGAGGATAAAACATCCTAACCATGTCAATTCAAAATTAGAATATTTTAAATCACTCAAAGAGAAGTTTGAAACTAGATCAAAAATCACTTCATTATTCACTAGGCAAACTACAGCCCTGAATCGTACCCTTGAAGCTCGCATTGAAATTTCTCAACTGATAGCAAAACCTGGGAATAATCAAGCGATTGGGGAGGAACTGATTAAACCTGCAATCTCGTTGTTTCTCAAAACACTTGTGCAAAAGGATGACAAAGATGTCCAAGCAATGCCATTGAGAAAAAGTACTGTGTGCAACAGAATAGATGACATGGCCCAAGATGTTGAAAAACAGCTTATGGAGAAGTTGAAATCACAAAAGTTCTCAATAAAACTGGATGAATCTACCATACGGGACAGTGAGGCTCTGTAATTGAAATATGTGAGATATATTGATCAGGAAGAGTTTCAAGAAGAGATGTTGTTTTGTGAATCATTAGAAACAATCACTACTGCAGTTGGTATCTACAGCAAGCTCAAAAATTATTTGGATGAAAATGAAATTACCAAAAGGAAATATTGTATCTTGTGCTGCAGACAGTGCATCTGCTATGATAGGTAAAAAAAACACGATATGTAAAATTAATAAAGTATGAAAATCTAAACATGTTGGTTGTGCATTGTGTTATCCACTGAGAAAACTTAGTTGGCAAGAAAGTTTCCCCTGTTATACACGAGATACTGCATTCTGTGATCAAGTATATCAATGCCATCGAAGCTAATGCCAAATGTAAATGTCTGTTTAAGCCGTTTTGTGTCGATAAAAATGCAGAACGTGTAACATTATTGCTTCACACTGAAGTAAGTTGGTTTTCAAAGGGAAACTGCTTCAAAAGGTTTATGGAACTGTTTGATCTCCTCAGCGAGTTTTTGAAGGACAAACCTGAAATGAAGCTCTTGCTAACAACAGATGGCAAAGCTTATGTGAGTTACTTGACGGACACTTTTGAGAAAAAAATACATTGAACAACAACTCCAAGTAGCAAATATGACGCCCGTTGATGCAAAAATAAAGATATGTGGATTCATGAATTATGGCAAAGGAATATTTCTTCAAGAAATTTCAGTCAATTTTATTGGTTGAGGTAACTTATGTTGCTACAATTGTCATTGTTGACCATTTGAAAATGTTAGTTACCAACTTTAATGATAGATTTTCTGATTTAAAAGCAATGGATTTTCCTTCTTGCTTAACTCAGCCATTGCTGGTGGACATCTGAAGTTCCAGTGCAATACCAAGAGGAGTTATCTTGGTTGCAACATGATGAATCTGTGAAAATTCTTTTCAAAGTGAAAGGAACCGTAGTGAGGCTGTCTAACAAGATTGAAAAGAAATACCCAAACTTGACTACTTTAGCAAAGGAACTATTGATACATCGTCCATCATCTTATTTAGTAGAATGTGGCTTCAAAGTTGTTAGTGATTTGCTGCAATTTAATTAGAAAACATGGAGATTTAAGGTTGAAACTAACAAAATTTGTTCCTCGAATCCAAAAAATCTGCAGCCAGCATCAAGGGCAAGGTTCCCACTGAAGTGACAACAATTGTTGAATATATGTTTGAGATGGTTGACATATTGATGTAGTAAATATGTAATATGTGTTCCAGTGTATTCCTGACCTTAATTACATTGAATAACACTTGCAATAAATGATTTAATTAAAACTTCTTTTGAATATATAATTTTTGAAAAATTAAAGTGCGGCCTAGGGCAAAAAGGATTGAGAACCACTGGTCTGGCCTTCACTCCCTATACAAACCTCAAAGAGGAATCCTTATCTACACAGGTAGAGAAGTTGGGTACATTTGAGAAGATTCAATTTCTGGCTTCAATGATGGGCTTAGCAGCAATGGTTAAACAATATCCCTTTAATGTGCTCAGTGTTTTCCCACTGAAGTGTGCTCCACTGTTGTTTCAGTAGTGCATGCAAATTAATGTCAGTATTGATACATGACGTGCCAGCAAAAGAACTCAGCCACTTTACCTGCTTACATTGACACTATTTAATCTGCGGAATTTGTACAGATTTATATGCACAATTATTTTCAGCATTGTGCATGCATGAAGACCTCTTTCCTTCAGGTCTGGAAGAAACTGGTCTTGTTGCACTGGAGAGAAAAAAAATTGGTGTATGTTCCCCTATACTATGCAATTTCCAGCCAAGTATATTCAAGATAAAATAGTAGCAGAACGAAGTGGGCATGGCCTGGTCTGGGCTGGGGGGAGGGAGGGGGTGCCCTTGAGGATGGAAGCTGCTTTCTTAAGACACTGCCTCTTGTAGATGTCCTTGATGGAGTGAAGTCTGGTGCCCATGATGTCGCAGGCTGAGTTAACAACCTTCTGGAGTTTTTTCTTGTCCTGAGCATTGGCACCTCTGTACCAGACATTGATGCAACCAGCCTGAATGCTCTGTAGAAATTTTCGAGAGTCTTTGGTGACATACTGATTCTCCTCAAACGCTTCACAAAGTATAGCCGCTGGCGACTATTCTTCATGATTATTTCAACATGGAGGCTCCAAGACAGATCCTTGGAGATGTTGACACCCAGGAATTTGAGTTCTTGACCTTCTCTACTGCTGAGCCCTCGATGAGGACTGGTTCATGATCTCCTGACTTCCTCCTGTCCACAGTCATCTCCTTGGTTTTGCTAATGTTGAATGCAAGGTTGCCGGTTTGACACCATTCAACCAGCTGACCTACCTCCCTTCTGTACGCTTCCTCATTGCCATTTGTGATTCTGCCGACAGCCATGGTGTCATCGGCATATTTGTAGATAGCATTAGAATTGTGCCTGGCCAAACCGCCATGGGGGTATAATGAGTAGAGCAGTGGGCTAAGCACACATCCTTGAGGCGCATCTGTGTTGATCATCGGTGAGGAAGAGACATTGTTTCCAATTTGTACTGACAGCAGTCTTCTGGTGAGGAAGAATCCAGTTGCAGAAGTGGGTGCAGAGGTCCAGGGTTTAGAGCTTGTTGACCAGCACTGAGGGAATAATGGTGTTGAAGGCCGAGCTGTAGTTGATAAAGAGCAGTTTTCGTGGTGATCCAGAGCTGAGTGGAGACCCAGTGATATTGCGCCTGCTATGGCGCAATTGTGGTGATAGGTGAATTGCAGTGGGTCCAGTTCTTTGCTTAGGTCCATGTTATTTCTGGCCATGACCAATCTTTCAAAGCATTTCATCACAGTTGATGTGATTGCTACTGGGCAATAGTTGTTGAGGCAGCTCCCAGTTCTCTTGGGCACCGGGTTAATTGATGGGAATCTCTGACTGCAGCAATGAGAAATTAAAAATGCCCATAAACACTCCAACTAGTTGTTTGGCACATATTTTCAGTACGCTGCCAGGTACCCTATCGGGGCCTGATGCCTTACGAGGGTTCACTCTCCAGAATGATGTTCTGACCTTGGCTTCGGAGACAGATATCACAGGGTACTCAGCCTTTGCAGGGATTCTAGTAGGCACTGTTTGGTTCTCATTGTCAAGGCGGCTATAGAAGATTTTCAGTTCATCAGGTAAGAAGACATCACAGCTATCTATGGAGTTCACTTTCGCTTTCTAGGATGTGATGGCCTGCACTCTGATGTGTACCTGTCTCTAGCTTTCTCTTTATTGCCTCTTTATTGCAGAGACAGCCTTCCTTAGGGTCATACCTGAACTTCTTGCAGAGAAGCTTAGCCATCTGACCTTATTCACATTATAGGAGGTCATTTAGCTCCTCACTTGTTCTTCCACTCAGTTAGATAACAGACTAGTTTCAAATTTGTTGATACCATTGCCTAATGAATATCTATCAGAGACTTGAGTGTTTCTATTAGCACCCATAATCTTTTGGAGTTGTTCCTGAGATAGATTTTTTTTCTTGAGCCTCCTAATTTAACTTCCTAATGATCTGTCTAATTGAAGATATGTTCCCCATTCCAGATTTCTCCACTGGACAAATTAGATTACCTACACTTAATATTTAAATAAGTTTGTCATTGTACAATTTCAGTTAAATCATCCTCATTTTTTCCTAAAAGGGAAAAACAACCAAGTTGATACAGGTACACAATCCTTTATCTGGAACCCTTGGCGGACAGTGTGTTCCGAATTTTGGATTTTTCTGGATTTTGGAAAGCTAGATTTAAACCCTCCTGAATTGTGCTGCCGTATCCACCTCCACCCCTTTCCAATCGCGCTGCCACCTACCCCCCTTGCCTACCCGACTCGCGCTGCTAATCTCTCCCCCGCCTGACTCATGCTGCCAGTCTCCCCCCTCGACCACCCGACTCACGCTGCCGGTCTCCTCCCTCGCCTGCCTGGCTCGCGCTGCTAATCTTTCCCCCCCCACCCCAACCGCCTAGCTCATCCTGCTGTCTCTCTCCCCAGTTTCTGGATTTTGGAGCTTTCTGGATTTTAGATGTCTTGATAAAGGATCGTGTACCTGTATCACAAAGCAGAAAACATTAGAAAAAATCAGCAGGTCACATAAGTTTTGAGAAAAGAGAAACAGTTAACATTTGAACATTTTAAAAACAATTATAGTTTAACTATTCTTAAGACCAATGTGGCTTTCCAGAGTTTGGGTGTACAAAATTGAGTCTGGCACTCATGACAACATTGGTATTGACTTCTCCAGTTCCCATGTACCCTCTCCCCGAGTTTCTCTCTTTTCCCATCCCTCTGACTCCTTTCTTCCAGCCCCCATCCCTCCCCTTCCCTCTCCACGCAGTGAGCTACCTCCTTCCCATCACTTCTCACCTGTTTTTTTTCTCTTCTACCCATCAACCTACAACCACCTTATTACATGTTAGCCTGAACTCTTCCCCTTGCTCCTTCCTCCACACCTCCTGCCCCCCCCCCCCAACCCCCCATGTTTTATTATACCTGACTAAGAGCCCAGGCTCGAAACGTTGACCACCGTTTACCTCCTATGGATGCTGTGAGACCTGCTGAGTTTCACTCTTAGATGTTGGACTGTTACTGAAGATGAAGCTCAACCAGGGCTTGGCTCAACAAAATGAGACCATCGTTACTCTTGTGTTCGACCATTTTTATCCATTAAAATAATGGCAAAACTATAAACATTCACCATCATCGTGCTGTGAAATTGGCCACAGCATTTGAAATAGGTGCATGTGCAATAAAGCATAAATGTGTGGAAGGTATTGACGATCCCCTGCTAATGCAGAGTTCTGCAGTTTTATCAAGAATAACTGTAAAAAAGCACTAAATTGACAAGAATGTAAGTTCTTTACAAATTTGTTTTTACTTATATTTTATTATGTGAGGTGTATTTAATAGCAAATTTAGTCACGTTAACTGCCCTCCAGCCTTTCTGCCCTGAGACAGCCTTTCACTATATATGAAGATCGTCATTTCCACATAAGTTATTCAGATTTGTACGCTTTTATTAAAATAAAACATATTTTACTTTGATATATGAATGACCAGTGGGTTGATAGCACCACTGTTACTGGATGTATAAGATTTCATTTATAATTATTATAGCCCTGTAGGAGACTATTGGTCGGTGCTGGCTCCCAGCAGAGGAATTTCATCAATCCCCCTCTCATTATTTCCCTGCAGCCTTCATCTTACTCGTTCTCATGTTTTCATTTTCTTCATGACAGAGATCAAGTTTCTCAGAACATTCCCATCATTTCCATTCCCCACTTACCGATATTTCCCAGTAACTTACTTTCTCTCACATGCCTGTGAACTCTCTCTCGAATCTTTTGCCATTACCCTCCACTAAAGCAAAATTTAAGGTAACCCGTTAACCATGTGGGTTAATGCATCCAGCACAAATCCATATGGTTGTAGGGGGTAAATGCAAACACCACAAAGATGGAATCTGAGGTCATGGTTGAACCTTAGACCCTGGAGCATTCAGACAGCAGGACATCTGCTGCACTCATGCCAGCCTTCAGCTGCCACAGTTCTGTGCAGTTCTTGGTCACTACATTTCAAAACTACTTGACTTCTCTTGAATTCAAAGTGGGAAGCCCTGCTCTCTATTTGTAGATAAGTGCTTGATCTAAGTTTGCCCATATATTCAAGGGCTTAGGCCTGGACTGTGCTAGGAGGGGAGACCTCCTGGGAACACCAGGTGCTACAGGTTTCTGTGAGGGGCACTGGACAAAATGGCGACTCTCTGTCTGCCTTACGGTAGGCAAAGGTCAAAGAATTTCATGTCTGTTACATTCTAAATGCAGTATTACATGACAATAGCGGAACCTTTACCATTACCTTTATTGATTCATTCAGAATTTCCAGATTGCCTCTCTACAACTTCCCATGTCTTTTAAGTGGTGCTAATTCCAAACTGGAAGTTTCATGGACACTATACACATTGTTTTTAAGAACATGAAATTGGGTTGAGAGTTCATTTGTAATATACTGATGCAGGAAAAACATACTTAAAATGGAATTAGAGTGCAGGTTATGCTGGGGGTTAATTAAAGAAAATTGACATAATACATTTTCTGCTACATCTTTCATTGAAGTTTTAACAATTCATTTGAGACACAGAGTTAAACAAAAAAATCTGCGGATGCTGTGACGTAGGTTTTCAGGAAAAGGAATCTCAGGGTTGTAGGTGATCTCATGTATGCAGTCTGGCTGCAGGTGCTCCTCAACTTAAGTTCTGGCAAACCCATCGTGAGTCGGAAAAAAACGTAAGTCAAAGAATAGCACACCTACCATTTTTTTAATAATTAAAATTTGAGTACCTTTATTCCACACTGAAAATAAAACCATTAACGTACACAGCTGAAAGCACACTGAAGAACGTTTGAACCATTGAACTAAAATTAATTGCTGGTTGGTGAGGTGCTAAAGTGACAGGGTCATCAATTTCACTCTCATCCACATATCGCAAGTGCAGGAACAGATCCGAATTCAAAATTGTACGGATTCAAACCATCGTAACTTAGAAAAACCGAAAGTTGGACGCTCGTTAAGTAGGGGAGCACCCGTATAAATTTGATCTTTGCACACAAAACTGCTGGAGAAACTCAGCAGATCACGCTGCGTTCTTTATGTAGAAAATATAAAGCTATGCAGCTGATTTTTGGGTTCAAGGTATAAGCAGTTTGCAGGCAGATGCCTGAATACAATGGTTGGGGGTGGGGGGGGGAGGGGCAGGAGGAGAAGCACAGCCCACAGCCATGGATGTGGGAGGGAGGGCACGAGAGAGAGAGAGAGAGAAAAAAAAGCTGAGAAATGATGGGGGAAGGGGATAGGTCTCAGAACAGAGAGGGAATGGAGTGGAGAGCTGGAGGAAAGGAGATGGAGGAATGGGGAAAAGAGGGGCACGGGAGTGGCCAAATGGAAACAATGTTAATTTCTCGGTTGGAGAGTACCCAGATGAAATAGTTTGAACGGTTTTGAGCCATCGTAGTTAAAATTGCAGTGGCCTGATCTGTGTCATCCAGGGCAGCATCAGTGCAATCATTTGAAATTAGATGGGACGTAGTGATCAATAGGTAGACGTAGAAGAGCAAAATCATGAAGACTTCGCATCTGAGTGCTGAACTCGGCCACTCACATTTTCGTGATCTCTTACTCTGAGCTTTTGTTTTACATTTTGATTCTCTGCAAATATAAAAGTAATTACGCGCAGTCCCAAATTACATGTCCAAGTTTAGAGATTGCAGATTGCGAGTGTTAAGTCAGATGTCAAAGATGTGTGATGGGTGTAAGTTTGTATTTGATAGAATGATTTTTGAAATTATGAGTTGAAAGGCTTGAATAGTGGGAAGTCCCATTTAATCTTTCCTGGAATACTCAAAAGGGAATCTTCTGATTAATATGGAGCAGTCGGAAAATACTCTTGAGGGAAGCCCGTTTATAATTTATAATAAGCCCGTTTATAATAAGAAAAAAATCAACAATGACCGAGGAAAAAATGAGTCCTGTGGATTCTGTACTTAATAATTATATTGAGAAAATTAACTTCTTCCTTTGAACTTAACACTTTTAGTGATCTTTTCGACTCAAGCTACAAGATGAATCCTATTTTATTTAACTATTCTGAGTGCTCATTCAACGTTGTGACATGAATGTGGATTTATATTACATACTTCAAATCGTAAGTGATTCATGATCACTTTTGAAGATCAAAGTGAGATAATCTGAAGGTATGAATTAAATTCAGTTACTTAAGATAATAACCAGACATAGTTTGTTGTTCATTCCCCAGACATGTTATTGTCGAGACATATTGATGATAGTTAGAGCTTGTTCTTAAATATGATCTTAAGAATCAAGAGCCAAAATAAACTGATAGTAGAAAGAAAGAAGTCTAACATTTGCATTGAGGAAAGGGGTCATATAGACGAGGGATGTTACTGGCTGAAAGCGAAGGAGTGATTGTCAAGTACATGACAGGTAATTTCTTGTATCCTTCCCAAGATGCAGGATAGATGCTAGAGGCAGCTACCTGGAGATGGGTGCAGTTTTCACATCTGAGACAAACTCAGGAAGCTTGCAGCTTCTCAGCTGAGTTCAGTCCAAAGTGGTGCACTGAAGGAGTGCAGACACAGGTGGGCTGGCAGAGAATGGCAAGATGTTTTTGCTGCAGCATTTCTGGTGGTTGTTACTGCTTCCTTAACCCCTGAAAGGTAAACAGTCCTTGGTACCAATCTCTGTTCACGAGCACCTGAAAACTGAATGGGAGATAAAGTGTGACCTTCCACCCAATGCAGAGAGACAGTGTGGTTGCTCACTTCTAGAAAGGCCCCAGTATGGTGATGTCAGCAACAGTGACATGTAAGGACCACTAGGTGATGCAGTGTCGTCACCAAGATCCCATTATCAACCAGCAGAGGCCCTAATAACTGAATGCCTTTAAAAGCTATTTTTGTTTAAAAAAAAGCAAAATTTCTTGCCTTGAGAAATCCTTTTGCTTTTACAGAATTTTCAAAAGAAAACTATATAGCAGTTTAATTCCATGAGACTAAAATTAATTAAAATGCATAGCAGCATTCAGTGAATTAAAAAAAAAATTAGATATACAGCACAGTAATAGGCCATTTCAACCCACGAGCCCATGCCGCCCGATCACATCCAATTCTGTATGTTTCGAACGGTGCGAGGAAACTGGAAGTCCCGGGAGAAAACCCACGCAGGCACGGGGAGAGCTACAAACTCCTGACAGACAGCGCAGGATGCGAACCCCGGTCCTGTTCGCTGGTGCAGTCAAGGTTATGCCCTAACCACGGCTCCAACCACGCCACCTCATAAATACGGAGCGCTTCGCGAATTTGGGTGCCATCCTTGTGCATGGACCATGCTAATCTTCTCTGTATCGTTCCAATTATAGGATATAATTTATAGGATATAAGTGATTGTCCTACAAAAAGGAAGTTGTATAGTATGAATATATAACCGTGCATCTGAAACAGTTCAGAAACAAGAAGGCTCAGTTGCAAGTAGTGGCATCCATCAAATTCTACAGTACATGAGTGAAACCGAGTACCTAGTCCCAAATTTCTACAGGGATTTTCCCAGTTATCTCCTGTAACTTATCTTATTGCACTCTAAGTGGCATGGAGAAGAATACTTCTCATGTGGATTTCCAGTCTATAAATTATTTATCACAAATTACATGTGTTATTAGCGTTCAAATGATAAAGCCTGTCTATAAAAGTCTTGCATTGCACACAAGGCTGGTTTTGCCATGCACCAACAGAACTTCTGAGGAAACAACTCGTTATAATGATTCTGTCCAACTTTCACTGAAGTTATAGCTGGGAATTTGGGACCATCTATCAAAATAAATCTCCTTCATGTATATAGGTAACTGCTACAAGAAAAATTCCTCCAACTCCCTTTGAAAGCTGATATAAAAAAAGTGAATGCAAGATTGCACAAGCCCTCTTAACATAAGACAGAACAATGCGTTTATTTATTACTTAGCAACAGCACGTGCAGTGATTTCATTTCACACAAATCAAGAAATGCGTTCAAATTCAGAAGACAAATTTTTAGAACTCGCTATGGTATCTTTCTCCCCTAATCTTTACCAAATGTTGGGGGTGGGGGGGGAGGTGCACTGATATCAGATGGGCTCACGATTGCCTCCTCCCTTGCCCCATCCTCTCTGTGGAGAAGCGACTGACCTCTGTTTGACAGATCCATACCGTGGCATGGTGAACTCATAAACTCAGCATGTGGAAACTGTTTACACACAGAACCTGTGGTTCAACAAGAAAATCTGCAGATGCCGGGGTTGAGTGCAATCCACAAGCGTGCTGGAGAAACTCAGCGTTTCATACAGCATCCATAGTAAGTAAAGGGTAACCCCTTTTGCTAGGTAGTTTCTCCGCCACATTTGTGCATTGTACACGCACAACCCATTCGAGCATTTCCAAATATAACCATATAACCACTTACAGCACAGAACAGGCCAGTTTGGCCTTACTAGTCCATGCCGTAACAAATCCCCACCCTCCTAGTCCCACTGACCAGTACCCGGTCCATACCCCTCCAGTCCTCACCTATCCATGTAACTATCCAGTCTTTCCTTAAATGTAACCAATGATCCCGCCTCGACCACGTCTGTCGGAAGCTCATTCCACATCCCCACCACCCTTTGCCTAAAGAAATTTCCCCTCATGTTCCCCTTATAATTTTCCCCCTTCAATCTTAAACCATGCCCTCTAGTTTGAATCTCCCCACTCTTAATTGAAAAAGCCTATCCACGTTTACTCTGTCTGTCCCTTTTAAAATCTTAAACACCTCTATCAAGTCCCCTCTCAATCTTCTACGCTCCAGAGAAAAAAGCCCCAGTCTGCACATCCTTTCCCTGTAACTCAAACCTTGAAATCCTGTCAACATTCTCGTGAACCTTCTGTGCACTCTCTCTATTTTGTTTATATCTTTCCTATAATTTGGTGACCAAAATTGTGCACAGTACTCCAAATCTGGCCTCACCAATGCCTTGTACAATTTCATCATAACCTCCCTACTCTTGAATTCAATACTCCGATTTATGAAGGCCAACATTCCAAATGCCTTCTTCACCACACCATCTACCTGAGTATCAGCCTTGAGGGTACTATTTACCACAACTCCTAAATCCCTTTGTTGCTCTGCACATCTCAATAGCCTACCATTTAATGCATATGACTTATTTAGGTTTGCCTTTCCAAAATGTAACACCTCACACTTATCTGTATTAAATTCCATCAGCCATTTCTCAGCCCACACCTCCAGCCTTCCTAAATCACCTTTTAATCTACGGTAATCTTCCTCACTGTCCACAGCACCACCAATCTTTGTGTCATCCGCAAACTTGCTTATCCAATTCTCCACCCCTACTTCCAGATCATTAATATATATAACAAACAATAGTGGACCCAGGACCGATCCCTGAGGAACTCCACTAGTCACCGACCTCCAATTGGACAAACAATTTTCTACCACTACTCTCTGACACCTCCCATCCAACGATTGCTGAATCCATTTCACTACCTCCTCATTTATACCTAATGCCTCCACCTTTTTTCCTAACCTCCTGTGGGGAACTTTGTCAAAAGCTTTACTAAAGTCTAAATAGACAACATCCACAGCTTTCCCTTCATCAACCTTTTTTGTAACCCCCTCGAAAAACTCAATCAGGTTTGTCAAGCATGATCTCCCCCTGACAAAACCATGCTGAATACTCCCTATCAATCCCTGTACCTCCAAATATTTGTAAATACCATCCCTCAGAACACTTTCCATCAACTTGCCCACCACAGACGTCAGACTCACGGGCCTATAATTCCCAGGTTTACATTTAGACCCTTTCTTAAACAGAGGAACCACATGCGCCACCCTCCAATCCTTTGATACCACCCCCGTGGCCAGTGACATCCTAAATATCTCTGTTAATGGCCCCACTATCTGTCCACTAGCCTCCCTGAGTGTCCTTGGGAATATTTTTTCCGGTCCCGGAGATTTATCCACCTTTATCTTTTTCAACACAGCCATCACTACCTCCTTGGTTATCCTTATATGCTTCATGACCTCCCCACTATTTTTCTTTACCTCAACTGGTTCAATATTTTTTTCCCTAGTGAATACCGAGGCAAAAAAATCATTCAAAATTTCCCCCATTTCCTCTGACTTCTCACTCAGTCTACCCTCACTATCTACAAGGGGTCCAATTTTATCCCTCACTCATCTTTTACTTTTAATGTACTTATAGAATCCCTTTGGATTTATTTTTACTCTGTCTGCCAAAGCCTCTTCGTGCCTTTTTTTGGCCTTTCTAATTTCTTTCTTAAGATTCCTTCTACACTCCTTGTAGTCCTCCTTCAAATTGTCAGCTCCCTGTTCTTTATACCTCTTGTACAGATGAATGTCTAAATCTGGAAAGTAGGTATGCCTTCTATATTTTAGCTATTGGTGTTGTGTTTCAATCAACATTAACATAATCACTTTCTTTTCAAGCAGCCATGGGGACTTTCTATTCTGAGCAAAGTTTCATGGGCAGGGGATGCTGGTAGCAGGAGCAAACCCTTGACATCTTCCACCCCCTCCCAATAATCGCTATACATTTTAAACATGTGTGTGAATTCATGAAACAATTGTTTACTATGCTTTACAAGCCTTCCTTGCCCAAAATGGTCAAATTTAAATTTTGAGTGCACACCAAGTTAGGTTTCACTCAGAAATCTAGCCATTCCATAGAGTTTATGGTTTTTTTTTCTTATAATTAATGAATCATTTTTGTAAACCTGATAAGAGGTGGGTGCATTTTCATTAGATCTTCATTTTTAGTTGTATATTTTTCAATGGCACGGTATAACCAAACTAGATCAAGCGACCTTGAATGCAATTGTCCTTGGGCAGCAGGTAAAGTTGTGAAATTTGAAGATACTAATTAATTTTCTTTCACTGACTTTGACAAGCCCTTCCCAAAATATGAAAGGAAAGATAAAGCAATTGAATAGAATTTTTTAAATTATTATAGTCAGGAGATCAGTACCAGGAACCAGTTGAGAGAAGTGTTTCTTTTTAAAAATATATAATTACATTCTACTGGCATTTTGTTTCAAATCTTCTAAAACTATTTGCATGCTGTTATGAAATTTGACCTTCATTAACTTTTGCCAGCTGTGTTCTGTGTGAAATGGTCACTTTTCACAGCAAGGGCTGTTATATGTGCATTGTAGGCATTTCTGAAACCAACACTGGTGCATTACTGGTATTTATGAGCTCCTACTTCCTGCAAGGCTAACAATATTAACTGTTAAAACAAAAACATGACACACGATAGCCAGCAATGTGTCAGTGGTTGCTGACAATTTACACTGTTTTTCCAGAGAAAAAAGTGACTTCTTAACCTTGGAATTAACTCATCTTGATTTCTCTGTGTTTTGAAGAAATAAAAGGTAACTATTGCCACAGGAGAAGCAAAGAAAAAAGTCGGAGGTGGTGTATTTTGACAACACATGGTCTGGATCTTCTGTTGGCACAGCTGGGGAATTTAACAAGCCTGTTTCTGACCCAGAAAAAAGGGATTACCTATCTACCACACCAATCAGAAACATTGCATGACACCTACAGCGGGGCAGCTAGTCCAAACAAATGTTCCTTTTGGCCTCTGCAGGGCTTTATTTTCTTTTTCAGACTCGTCTCACTAAGAGCTTAATTTTTTGACACATTGTGAAGGTTACATCCTTTTGATAAAAATGCAACTTTTTGTTTGGAATTATTCCTGCGCTAGTTGTGGCCTGTAATGGTGTAATTAGGGTGAGAATTTGAGCTACTGCAAATTCAATATGCGTAGGTAAGCTTATATCGGCAGTAGGCCACCAAAGTAGTGGAACATGGCAAAGTATTACTGGACTGCCAGATTGAATAAATATTTACCACCAGACGGCAAGGTTTCAGATTCTTGTGCTCTCCTCTGTTTGGGTTTTTGAAATTGTCTTTGACCCTCAAGTGCCTATAAAACCATCTTAAATCAATCCATTTTTAAAAATAAGGAAGATTTACATTTTTTGTCCCTCTGACTTTAACGCAGACAATCTATCAGATGCATAATTGGTGATGCCTTAAATTGCATTTTGTTGCTGCAAAACCCACCTTTATTGATTCATGTTAATCCTGAAACATCCAATTTGGCCTAATTTTAAATAGTGATTTGGAGGAATGCCACCACCTTATTGTTGCCCCAAAGCAATGAAACGTGGTTTCAGCCACTAAGTCTGAGAATGCTCTGCATTCAATGGCCTCCAGCAGAATTCCTAAAAAGAATCAGTTCAAGTAGATGTCTCTGCTATGTATTTGCTTCCAGTATCCTCAACAGTAGGATATTTCTGGAGGTTTGACGCTGCCCCCAAATCTTTGCCATCCTAAATCAGAAATATGCAAGGGGATTTCAATGAAGAAAGAATTGCTTCTAACATTGTGTCAGGGTTCAGTTGTCATCTGAATGCCAAACACGATTTATTGATGTCCTTGTTAATGAAGCTTTCCATAGTTGTAATGAAGCTTTTCAAAGACTAATTTTTATTCCATTAAACAGGACCTTGCAAAGGGTGATTGGGATCACGTTCTGTTTGTAGATAAAGGAGCTTGTGGCAAGTGGCAGACTTTTAAAAGGAGGATAGGGATAGATAAGGTCCAGCATTTTCCGGTTAGAGTGAAGACAAGGCTGGCTGGGGTTAGGCAATACTGAATGAACAGAGGTGTTGAAGTTCTGGTTAAGTAAAAGAAGGAGGCATATATCTGTTACAGACAGATGAATCCATTAAGAAGCATAGAGAGCGGTAGGACAAGCTGCCAGCTGAAGTGATGAATTTGGGCTCAATTATAACATTTAAGAAGAATTTGGACAGGTACATGGATGGGAGAGATACGGAGGGCTATGAAATGGATGTAGGTCAGTAGGACCAAGCAAAAAAAAATAGTTTGGCACAGACTCGAAGGGCTGATGTGGCCTGTTCCTGTGCTGTAATGTTTTATGGTTCTATAGGAAATGGAGGAGTTTACTTCAAAGGGAACTTGATGGTTAAGAGAGGACAAGAGGTAAAGAAAATCCAAAATGCTTCTATGTACATTAATGGCATAAGAATAACTAAGGAAAGGAACTTGAAGAATTTGTCATAGGTGTTTATCACAGAAAGACTTGGAGGCTAAGGTTAACAGTGACATCTTAAAGAGATTCCACCTTACAAAAGAGGAGGTATGGGTTGTCTTAAAATGCATGAAGTTAGATCAGGTGCATCCCAGGGCATTGTGGGAAACTGGGGAAGAAGATGTGAGAACCCTTGCAGAGATGCTCGTATTACAGATGGAGTTTAATGCAGATAAATGGAAGTGATGCATTTTGGAAGGGCAAACCAAGGTAGGAGGTATACAGTAAATGGTAGGGCACTGAGGAGTGCAGCGGAACAGAGAGATCAGGAAATCAAAATATATTACTTCTTGATGGTTGCGTCACAGCTGGACAGGGTTATAAAGAAAGCTTTTGGTATCTTAGCCTTTTATTAATCAATGTTTTGAATATAGAAGTTGGGATGTTATGTGTCAGAAATAAAACTTCTCACACATGAGTCTCTTTAAAACTGATGACACGACAAGCTTTATTTACAAGTCTGCAGAGTTGGACTCAACTGGTTTCTCACCAGTTAAGCCCCGATACATACAGTGCATTGATTTTTATACCCTTATTGTTTGCCCTTCCCCTACTTATTAATACTGTTTTAATTGGTTAGTATTGCAAAAGCATTCTAAGTACAACTGCATTTTTAATTATCACGTTCGTTACGTACGCTGCGAACTCTACATACACTAAATTCTGTTTCTCACCCTTCTTATCAATCTTTTGTCTCCTGCATGTCTCTCACTATGACCATGGAAAGATATGTTTAAAAAAACATATCCAGCTGAACCTTTTGTCCTTGGCTGCTAGTAAGCTCCCTGTCCGTTCTGGCTTCCCTTTTTATGATTAATCATCACATTTTAACTTAAGCCATTTTAACCTAAATTCTCTATATATAACAATCCACCCCTTTCTCTCTTTAAAATGTGTGTATGCAAAACCAGAGTCCATCAGGGCATGGTGGGCCTGAGTCACCCTTCCAACCGTTAAGAGGGAAAGGAGTGGTATTAGGAATCTGTATATAATGACCCATATTATTTCCTTCTTTTTCCACACAAGGGGTATATGGATGTTGGGTGGTATTTTCTGCCCAGCATTTCTCAGGAACTGAGGTATGGGAAATAAAATTACCCTCCTTTCTTCCCCAAATGTGGTCCTGAAACAGGACCACTGTGTCTCTGCATTTCTTACATTTCACACCTGATAAAGACATAGGCAAACTAAGAAAAATCAAAGAACATAACAATAACATTGTGAATCAAGTCTTTCTGCGAAATCGCAAGGTAAGAGGTTTTTCTCCAGGAACACAAGTCCAATCTGAGTTCGTATCAGGGTCCTGAGGCGCCTCTACAGGTCCCTTAAATCTGGATGCGTGCGTCCACCCCTTCTCTCTTGTTCATGCTGCAGCCTCTGTAGTTAAGAGAACTTGGTATGGACCTTCCCACTGGGGCTGGAGTTTTTCAGTTTTCCAGGTCTTGATGAGAATCCAGTCTCGTGGTTCCACTTTGTGTAAAGAAAAGTCTAGAGGCGGTGTTTGTGCCAATAGTCCTCTCTTTCGTAAATCTGTAAGAGAGCGTGACAGTGCCTGTAAATAGTTCCTAACAAATATATCCCCTTCCCCCAAGGTGGGGCACCCCTCAACTGTACTCCAGAAGGGAAGCCCAAACATCATTTCATAAGGGGACAACCCTACATCTTTTCGTGGGGCAGTACGAATTCTTAATAAAGCCAGGGGCAGACACTTTATCCAAGGCATTTTAGTTTCCACCATTAATTTTGTCAATTGCATTTTTAGGGTTCCATTCATACGTTCAACCCTCCCTGAGCTTTGTGGATGCCAAGGGGTATGCAATTTCCAAGAGATCTGTAATGCATTACAAATCAATTGCTGGATTTTTGAACAAAAATGTGGACCCCTGTCTGAGTCTATAGAATCCATTATATCATATCTGGGGATTATCTGCTCTAGGAGGAGGCGAGCTACTGTAGAGGCTGTAGCATTTACTGTTGGGAAGGCTTCCACCCATCGGGTAAAGTGATCTATTACCACCAACAGATACTTCCATCTTTGGACTTGAGGTAACTCTGTGAAGTCGATCTGGATACTTTGAAAAGGGCGTATGGCTAATGGTTGACCTCCCATGGTCCCTGTCCTCATCACCTTTTTATTAATTTTTGTGCATAGGTGACAGTTCTGCACCTCCTGTTGGGCCAAGGTGTAGATTCCCTTACACACATATTCTCGAAGCACTGTGTCACATAAGGCTTGGGTGCCCCAGTGGCTCTGATGATGCAGGTGTTTTAAAATATTGCGAGTTATTTCTTTATTTAGAACCATTCTTCCATCTGGTGTCTTCCATGTTCCATCAGGCAGCTGGCTTGCGCCCAGCTGAGCCATGTCCTTTTTTTCCTTAGCAGAGAAAATGGGAGCCTTCTTTATGCCTTGTCTTATTGGGATTAAGGTCAGCAAACAGACTTCTTGTTGCATGGTTGCCCTTTTGGCTTCTTCATCAGCCAGTCTGTTTCCAATTGCTGTCGGGTTATCTCCCCTTTGATGGCTTGGTATGTAGACCACTGCTATTTCTTGGGGTAATGTCAAGGCTTCTAAAGTCAGAGTAATCATCTGTTCGTGTGCCAATTCCTTTCCTCTTGATGTAATTAGACCACGCTCCTTCCAGATCTTACCAAAGGTATGCACTACCCCGTATGCGTATTTGGAATCAGTGTAAATCGTTCCAATTTTCTTTGCCAGTATTCTGAGGGCTCTCTGCAAGGCATATAGTTCACAGGACTGTGCTGACCAGCTTCCGGGTAGTCTCGTGGATTCTACTACTTTCCAAGTATTTCCTTCTATTATAGCATACCCACTTCTTCTCATTCCGTCAACACATCTGGCGGAGCCGTCAATGTAGAATTCATATCCTTCTCCCAGCGGAGTATCGCAAAGGTCTTCTCGGGTCTTGGTCTGAAGATCCGTCAACTCGACACAGTCGTGCTCCACCTCTCTCTCTGTTTCACTGCCGTATAAAAACTGAGCTGGGTTGCAGCTATTAATCTTTGCAAACTGTAGATCTTCTCCAACCATTAAAATGGTTTCATACTTTAATATGCGAGAATCAGTCAGCCATCGATGGGCAGTTTGTGTTAATAAAACACTCACAGAATGGGAGGTGTACACAGTCATCTTTCCTCCAAAAGTAGGTTTACGTGCTTCCTCTACCAACAGAGCAGCAGCCGCTACTCCCTGGATACACGTCGGCCATCCGCGAGACACTGGGTCCATCATTTTGGAAAGGAAAGCCACTGGGTGTCGCTGACCGCCTTTTTCCTGTGTTAAAACCCCCACTGCTGTTCCTTGGTTATGAGTGACAAATAGCTGGAAGGGCTGTTTTAAAGAGGGCAGAGTGAGTACCGGGGCTCGTGTCAGGCGATGCTTCAAGTCCTCAAACCATCCCTCCTCCTCCTGGGTCCATTTCAATGGATATTCATTTTCATTTGTCAGCTTTTCATACATAAACTTCACCAACGCTGAGTAGTCCTCTATCCATAACCTACAGTAACCTAAGAGTCCCAGGAATTGTCTTATTTCCTTCTTATTACGGGGTAACGGCATTCTAGTGATTCCCGCAATCCGTTCAGGGGTAATCCGTTTCTGTCCTTTACTTATCTGGTGTCCCAGATATACCACAGTTCTCTCAACGAACTGTAACTTGTTCCTGGACACCCGTAGACCCTTTTTCCCCAGATAATTCAAGAGTCTAATTGTATCTCCCCTCATTTCTTGTTCCTTGGGTCCTGATAATAGTAAATCGTCCACATACTGCATTAGTTGGGAATCATCAGATTGTGGATAGTCCGCCAGGATTTGTTCTAGCATTTGTCCAAACAGGTTCGGAGATTCAGTGAACCCTTGGGGCAATACAGTCCACCGAAGCTGTCTCCGTCTACCTGTCCATGGATTTTCCCATTCAAACGCGAACATATCTCTACTTTCCTCTTCTAATGGACATGTCCAGAAGGCATCCTTCAAGTCGATAACACTAAACCACTCATGGTCTGGGGGAATCCGACTCATAATAGTATAGGGATTAGGCACCACTGGGTGGCTGGTCTGAACAATAGCATTCAAACTTCTTAGATCCTGAACTAGGCGATAGGATCCATCTGACTTTTTCACTGGGAGTATAGGGGTGTTATAAGGTGACATGCATTCTTCTAATAGTCCGTCTCGTATTAGAGTCTCAATTACCGGCTGTAGCCCTTTTCTCCCTTCCAAAGAAATAGGATACTGACGTTTCCTTACCGGCTGATGACCTGGTATTAATGTGACATGTAAAGGTGGGATGTCCAGACCTCCTCGATTTCCCTCCTTATACCAGACTCTCTCGTCAATCTGCCGTTCATCCTCTTCCTTTAAAGCGCAGAGGTGGACTCGCACTTCTCCGTCCACAGGGAGAGCACCCAAACCTAGGAGAGCCTGTAAGTCCCTTCCTAGGAGGTTAAATCCAGCCGAAGGTAATAACAAGAGGTCTTGTACCCCTTCTCTTTCTTCCAGTTTCACTGTTACTTGGGGGATTATTGATACCATTCTGGGAGCCCCTTCTATCCCAGAAATTGTCAAATTACTTTTTATTGGCTCAGTTCCGATTGGCACAGTTATTACACTACTTCGTTCCGCTCCTGTGTCCACCATAAACACCACCTCTTCTCCCTTGGGACCAATTTTTAGTTTTACCAGGGGTTCCCTCTTATATTTGGTCCCTAACATTTGGAACCCCTGACACCCCTAATCTTCTTCCATAAGTTCGAGGGCACGCAATTCCCTCTTGTATCGGGGGCATTCCCTCTTAAAGTGTCCTTCCTCATTGCAGTAATAGCACTTAACGAACCTCCGGGGTCTTCCCTCTCTTGGATATTTTGGATTGTTTAGAGGAAGATTTTGTTTTCTTTCCCCTCTGGATTCAGCATTCATCTGTCGGATAGTCTGTACCATAACCTTTGTCGCCTTCTTTTGATCTTCTTCTTCTCTCTGCACATATACTTTTTGTGCCTTTTTTAACAGTTCACTTAGGGGTTTTTCACTCCAGTCCTCCTCCTTTTCTAGTTTCTTTCTAATGTCTTGCCATGATTTGGAAACAAATTCAATTCGAATAAGCTGTTCACCCATTGGTGTACTAGGGTCCACACCAGCATACTGTTGGACATTCTTTCTCACCCTCTCCAAAAAATCAGTAGGGGACTCATCTTTCCCCTGGTGGTTCCCAAATGCCTTGGTGAAATTGTGACCCTATGGCACAGCCTCCCGTATCCCTTTAATTGTCCACTCTCTATATTGTCTCATACTTGCCAATCCCTCGGGTGTTCGTTTGTCCCACCTGGGTTCATTTAAGGGATATTTTTGTTCATGGGGTCTGGGGTCCCCAGGTTGTTCATATTCCCACATGAGGAGGGCAGCCCGTCGAATCATCTGCCTCTCCTGGGGTGAGAATAATGTTCCCATTATTGCCTGCATCTCTTCCCACGTATATGTGTTTGGTCCCAGGAATTGGTCGAGCTGTTCGGCCAGTCCTATAGGATCTTCCAATAACTTTTTCATTTCTTTCTTAAATCCCCGCACCTCTGTACTAGTTAGGGGAACATTCACATATCCCGTTCCCCCTCCCGGTCCTCCCATAGGAACTTCCCTCAGGGGATTTAGGCTTACTGAAAACTTTGATGGTCCTGGACCAGTCTGGGATCTTGTCCAGGGTCGGTTTACCGGTGGAAGTTTAGGGTCCGACTCCCTTAATTCATTCTTTTTTTCCTGGCCCCTTTCGGGGCAATCAGATTCATCACCTTTCCCCTCCGGTAATGAGCTTTCCTCAGGCGCAGTAGGCACCGGGGGAATATAAGGAGGGGGAAGGTTGTCCAGAGGTTCCCACTTCTTTTCTCCCGCTACCCTCAATTTAAAACATTTTGTTAAGGATCCTGGCCAGGGAACCCAACAAAATGCATATGCTGACTCTTCTTGATTCACCTTTGGTCTCGAATTTACATATATGTTTAATGCTTGTCTAACCCAATCCTCATCAGATCCAAATTTCGGCCACCAGACCGAGGAACCTTTAATAGGTTGTTTCGACCAAAGGAGACAATATTGAACCATCTTTTTCTTGTTTTTGTCCCGATATCTTTTACTATCCCAATTTTCAAACATTCTCCCCAAAGGGCTGTCAAGGGGTACTCCCAGGAATTGTCCTGAATTTTCAGACGAGCCCTTAGATTTTGATCCTCCCATTTTCCCACCTAGATCTGTTTATTGTTGCTGAGGACCCTCTCGTTCTGGACCCTACTCCCTTCCTCTCAGACGCCTCGTCGGAGGTGCTGTCCCTCCTTCGGTTACCGCTGAGGTTTTCCTGGGGTTGACCCCTCTCTTCTCGGCACTTCGTCGGAGGTACTGTCCCTCCTTCGGTTACCGCCGAGGTTTCCCTGGGGTCTATCCTAGAGTCCCGCGACAGGGTCCTCACACCACGACAAAAGATCTATACTTAATCTATTCCGTTAGGTTTTTATCCAAACAGGTGTATCCCGTTACACCTGTTACCCAATCCCCACACCACAATCGTAAGTCGTCACTTACCGGTGTCTTCTCGGGGATTGAACCGTCACCCTTCTCCTCTCCGTCTTGTCGTGTCACCTTGTCCGGATACCACTCGCTCAAGCCGCCCGAAGCGACGAGCAAGGGACTACGAGCCGCTGAACTCAGCGGGGTGCACCGCCTCCGATGTCCCTCTTCTCGCCTCCCCTCACGGCCGGAGTGTAGATCCCGGACGAGCCCCCATTTGTCAGAAATAAAACTTCTCACACATGAGTCTCTTTAAAACTGATGACACGACAAGCTTTATTTACAAGTCTGCAGAGTTGGACTCAACTGGTTTCTCACCAGTTAAGCCCCGATACATACAGTGCATTGATTTTTATACCCTTATTGTTTGCCCTTCCCCTACTTATTAATACTGTTTTAATTGGTTAGTATTGCAAAAGCATTCTAAGTACAACTGCATTTTTAATTATCATGTTCGTTACGTACGCTGCGAACTCTACATACACTAAATTCTGTTTCTCACCCTTCTTATCAATCTTTTGTCTCCTGCATGTCTCTCACTATGACCATGGAAAGATATGTTTAAAAAAACATATCCAGCTGAACCTTTTGTCCTTGGCTGCTAGTAAGCTCCCTGTCCG
Source organism: Narcine bancroftii (assembly GCF_036971445.1). Taxonomy (NCBI): domain Eukaryota; kingdom Metazoa; phylum Chordata; class Chondrichthyes; order Torpediniformes; family Narcinidae; genus Narcine; species Narcine bancroftii. The sequence continues at coordinate 227,886,947 of NC_091471.1, forward strand.
TTCTGGCTTCCCTTTTTATGATTAATCATCACATTTTAACTTAAGCCATTTTAACCTAAATTCTCTATATATAACATTATGTTGAAGTTGTTTAAGACATTGGTGAGGCCAAATTTGGAATATTGTGTGCAGTTCTGGATGCCTAACTACAGGAAGGATATCAATATGATTGAAAGCGAGCAGAGAAGATTTACTAGGATGTTGCTGGGTCTTCAGGAGTTGAGTTATGGGGAAGGATTAAACAGGTTAGGACTTTATTCCTTGTAGTGAGGAAGAATGAGGGGAGATTTGATCGATGTTTACAAGATTTTCAGAGTGGATGTCAATAGGATTTTTTTCCACTTAGATTGGTGGCGATAAATACAAAACGTGATAGTTTTAAGCTGAAGGAGGAAATGTTTAGGAGAAACATTATGGATAAGTTCTTCACTCAGAGAGCGGTGGGAGTGTGGAATGAGCTGCCATCTGATTTGGTGAACGCGGGCATGATCTTGTGTTTTAAGAATAAATTGGATAGGTCCATGGATGGGAGAGACCTGGAGGGTTATGGAATGGAAGCAGGTCAGTGGGACTAAGGAGATAACGGTCAATACAGACTAGAGGGGTGAATGGCCTGTTTTTCTGTGCTGTAGCATTCTATGGTTTTATCATTAGCCATGGAGGAGGTGCTGGAATGCTTGATGGTAGTTAATGTGACTTTATTTAACAAAGGTTGCAAGGAAAAGCCTGGGAACTATAGACCAGTGAAACAAACATCAGTGGTAGGCAAATTATTGGATTGGATTCCAAGAGACAGGATGTACATGCTTTTGGAAGTTCAAGGATTGATTATGGACAATCATCATAGCTTTGTGCATGGCAAATTATGGTTCATGAATTTGACTTAAATTTTTTTGAAGAGGTGAGCAAGAAGATTGATGAGAGTGATGGTTGATATTGTCGACATGGACTTTAACAAGGTCTTTGACAAAGTACCACGTGGTAGGTTGGTCTGGAAGGTTGGATCTCATGGGATCCGATGTGCACTAACCAATAGGATGCAGTTGGCAGGAGGAGACAGGGAATAGTGCTGGAGGGTTGTTTTTCAGACTGAACGTTTGTACCGTAGGGATTGGATTTGGAGCAACAGATTTTTGTCATTTATATTAATGATCTAACTAAAAATATTGGTGGCATGTCCAGGAAGCTTGTGAGTTACACTGAACTTGGTGATATAGTGGACCACAAGGAAAGTTAGCAAAAATTACCTCATGATCTTGATCAATTGAGTTAGTGGGCTGAGAAATGGTAGGTGGCATTTAGTTTAGTGACGGGTGAGGTTTTGGAGTTTGGAAAGTCAACCAGGACAGGAGTTGCACAGGAAATGGCGGGAAGTGTTGTAGAACAGATAGTCCAAGGGTGCAGTACATTGTTCCCTGAAAGTGGTGACACGGATAGACGATGTTGACGAAACTATTTGGCATGGTTGCCTTCTTTGGTCAGAGCATTGAGTATAGGAGTCAGGATGTCATGTTTCAACAGTACAAGATGTTGGTGAGACCACACTTAGATAATTAGGTGCAGTTTTGGTTTTCTAGGTATAGGAAGGATGTAATTAGCTGGAAAAGGTGCAGAAAAGATTCATTAGGATGTTACCAAGAATGCAGAGCTTGGGTTACAAGGAGAGGCTAGATGGGGTTGGATAATTTTTTCCTGGGACTGAGGTGTCGGAGGTATGCTGTTAAAGAGGAATTAAAAACTGCACATTAGCTGAAGAGTCAAAGTCTTTCCCCATGGTGGGAAAGTCTAAAACTAGAGGACGTGGGCTTATGGTGAGGAGGAGTAGGGACATGGAATTTGTGGAACCTAAGTGGCATCATTTTCACACAGAAGAAGGAGCATATATGGAATAAGACACCAGATGCAGTGGTGGAGATTAGTGACATTTAATAGGCATTTAGACAGGGCGTGGATGGGAAAAGATTAAAGCAGTGCTTCTCAACCATTTTTCTTTCCACTCGCATAAGTATTCCCTATGCTCTGTGATTGGTAAGGGATTGCTTAAGGTGGTATGTGGGTGGAAAGAAAAAGTTGAGAACCACTGGATTAGATGGATATGATCCAAATACAGGGAAATAGGACTAGCTCATATAGACATGAGGATGGCATGGACAAGCTGGGCCAAAGGGCCTGTTTCATGTTATTTAGCTCTTTGATTCTGTCACTCAGTCAATAAAGATTCCCAGCAAGGTTATGTCATACCCCATGTACCCTGCACAGGACTTGTACCTATCTGTTCATTCTTATCAACAGCATCCATAAAGTAAGAACAGTGATGCCACATGATCAGGAAACATCTTGTTGAATCAACAGATAATAAGCAGCTTTGCCACAGAAGCTATAGTCTCCTAATCTGCACATTATTGCCATGCCTCACATTGGTCTGCCTACCAGCTGCTGCTTTATCAGGATGTTGCCTGGATTAGAAAATATGTCTCATGAGACAAGTTGGCAGGGCTGGAACTTTTCTATTTTGGAGTGAAGAAGGATGAGCGGTGTCAATAGAAGTCTACAAACTTCTGAGAGGCATAGATAAGGTGGACAGGAAGCACTTGCAAACACCAAAGGACGTCTGTACAAAGTGAAGGGAGGAAGGTTTAGGGGAGACATCAGGCGTAAGTTTTTTTTACACAGAGTTGTGGGCGCCTGAAATGGCTTGCCAGGGTGGATGGCGACGGGTGGAACAATAGGGGCATGTAAGAGATCCCTAGACAGGTAAGAAAGTGGGGCGAGCTTTCACTTCACTGGGAATGACCCTGAGAATCATGGGCAGTGTAGCGGCATCCGAGGGGCGGGAATTCAGATGCAAATCGTCCCCATAATGGTGGCTGACTACGCGTTCTGGGGATCCGTGCTAAGATGGCACTGGACCCCCTCCACCCTGGGCACGAAGCTCATGTACCGAGTAACACGTTGGGGGGGGGGGTGGCATCATGATGTCACTTCTGGTTTTTGCGTGGCCGGTCCGAAAGTGACATAAAAGTTGGCTTGAAAGGGAATAAAAGTTTCCCTGCTTATCTCAACCTGAGTCAGGTGTTTTCTCTCTGGCTGCCAGTGGCGCTACATTGGTGACCCCAACAGTTCAAACATTTCTGAACCCAACACAATAGCTGACGAACCAGCGCTGATCATGGTTGCCATTAAGCTGCCAGCGTTCTGGCCACATAGAACATGCCCGTGGTTCATTCAGATGGACGCACAATTCTACCTCCACAATATTGCCAGAAAATTTGGCACGTTGTCACATTGCTGGACGGGGGGTCGACCACTAAAGTTGAACAATTCCTAAGCAATCCCCCAGCTGAAGGTCAGTATGAGGCTTTCAAGGCCCACCTCCTACGGACTTTCACCATGGCCGAGGCACGCAAATCCTACATCTTAACGAACTTGGGTCAGGTCCCCCTCCGAACTAATGACCGAAATGCTCCAACTAGACAGACACTCCAAGTGCCTAATGTTCAAGGCCACATTCTTAGAAAGCCTCCCCTGTGATGTCGCCTTGTTCTTGTCTGACGCAGACTTTTCTGATGCTCAGGTTGTGGCAAACGAAATGGACAGACTATACAGAGTTCCAAAAAATTCTGTCGCAACAGTCCAAAAGGCAGCTGCGTCCAACAACGCGATTACTTCTTCCGTTTCGACAACTGATTCAACCCGGAGACAGGAGGGTCTAAAGGAAAACAACAGGACGGGTGGTGTTTCTTCCACAGGAGGGTGAGCTGGAACACTTGCCAATGCATTCCACTGTGCACTTATTCAACCGACACCCAGGTAAATAGCACTGCCAGACGCCAGTAATGGTCACGTCGGTTGGGGAACACTTAGGCCCCTTCTGCACAGTCAACCGAATCACCAGATGAAGAGTTATCGTCAACACAGGAGCTGAACGCAGAATCCTGCCACCAAACGCCTTCGAACAAGAACCACAGGCTCAACAGTCCAACCTACATGTGGCAAACAGGATGCCTATACCCAGCTACAGCATCAGGTGAGTCCGTTTACTGCTGGGGGACTTGGCTTACTCGTGAGATTTCACGATCGCAGCCTTATGTCACCCAATCCTGGGAGCGGATTTCCTGAGGGCCAACAACCTACTGGTCGATGTGATGGGACGGTAGTTAGTCCATGCCTCCACTTTCCTGACATGCCCACTCTCACCTAAAAAATGGCAAGCCCTGCATGTACAGACCCTGTCTATGGACAAGTTTGCAAAGATCCTGAGTTTCCCAAAATTCTTATACTGGATTTTCATTTGAACTCTCTGCCCCATTCGGGAATTTCTGAGAATGCCATTTGGGTTGAAAAATACAGCACGAACCTTTCAACGCCTAATGGACGCAGTTTCGATTTGATCTACCTGGTCGACATCCTGGTAGCTAGCACTATGGCAGAAGAGCACGTCCAGCATCTCAGAGTCCCATTCCAGAAGCTCCGTGATTTCAGACTTACCATCAACCCAGCCAATTGCGACTTTGGCAAGGAGACCATTGACTTCTTAGGGCACAGAATCACATCCACTGGAACAGCCCCGTTGCAGAGTGAAGAATCAGCCATCCGGAATTTTCCATAGCCCTCCACCATCAAGGATTTACAAGAGTTTTTAGGCATGCTAAACTTTTACCACTGTTTTATCCCCGTGGCTGCCAAGATATTATGCCCACTTTTCCACCCACTGATCGGCAAATAAAACTGTTAACATGGATGCGTGAGGCAGAGACGGCATTCCAGGAAGCTAAAGAGGCACTAGCTAAAGCAACCATACTAGCACACCACTGCATGGACACTCTGCTAGCACTGACATTAGACACCTCCAACACAGCAGTAAGAGCAGTCCTAGAACAGCGAGTTGATGACCACTGGCAGCCACTTGCCTATCTCCCCCGGAACTTAAATATATTGCTTTCGATCGGGAACTGTTGGTGCTTTACCTGGTTGTGAAACACTTCCGCCATTTCTTAGAGGGCAGGCACCTCATTGCATTCACTGACCACAAACCCCTGACTTTTGCACCATGGAAAATATTGGACCCATGGATGGCGAGACAACAGCGACATTTGGCTTTCATTTCAGAGTTTACCTCGGATACTCGGCATGTGTCGGGGAAAGACAATGTCATTGCAGACGCCCTCTCTGAGCTTAGCTCCATCACGGGGGGCCTGGACTTGAACGCTTTGGCCAAGGCCCAGCAAAAGGATGCGGAGATGCAACCTTCCCGAACCGCAGTCACAGGATTCCAGCTGCAAGACACAGAAATGGGCCCAGATCGGACTAAACTACTTTTCCAGGGGAAGAGCCCAGCAGCTCGTAGCCATATCGTGATGCAAAAGACATTTCAACCATGTACACAGACTATTGCACCCCTTGACACACACTACAGTCAAACTTATAGCCAAATATGTCTGGCATGGGTTGAAAAAACACGTCTCTCAGTGGGCAAAGACTTCTCTGGCTTGTCAAATGGCCAAAGTCCATAAGCTCACCAAAGACCCGGTGCAGCATTTCCCTCCCAGTACCCAGAGGTTCCAACACATTTACATCATTGGACCTCTGCCCGTGTCACATGACCACAAGTACATTCTCACCCATTGGTCAGAAGCCACACCCATGGTTGACATATCCACTGAGACTTGTGCCAGGCAAAAAAAAATATCAATCAACTACAAACATAAACTATATAATGTCTTAAGATATTTTTAAACCCATACATTCCAAATAAGGTGACCACATTTGAACAAAAAAAGAAATAATTATCATACAAATTATTAGTAATTTTTCCATGTAAATACAAGATCTCAATTCATTGTGAGAACGATTCAAATTTACTTCTACCTCATCTTTCCAAGTAATTGCAATACACTTCCATGCTACCTGCTAATTCTAGCCGAACAAAAGCTATCCAAAACTTGTCTCACCCCAAACCAGTCAGTGAAATAATATAATCCAGCAAAAAAAATTCTGGATCTAACGGAAATTTAATCCTAAATATCTTTTAAAAAAATACTCTAATTTTTTCCCCAAATGGTTGGACTTTATCACAAATAGAAACTGCATATAAAAATGTACCAGTATGTAATCCACATCTAAAACATAAATCCGAATTACCAAATCCATATTTTTTCAGTTTTTCAGGGCTCAAATATGACTGATGTAAAAAATTATAATTAACCAAACTACATTATACATTAAGTAATTTAGTCACCCCATCTTGGCACATCACTTCCCAGTTCTCGAGGTATATCATAAGATAAATCACCTTCCCAATTATTTCTAGATTCATTTAAATTTGCTTTATCCATAATATCTTGCAACAAAGCATACATATCAGAAATAAAACCCTTTTTTGACGTATGTGAAATCAGAAACTCAAATTTCATTAATTCAGGTAATTTCCTTTCTCTTCCATAGTTATCCCTTACCAAAGCATGAACCTGATAATATACAAATAAAGAATTAGCTGATATTCCAAATTTTTCTCTGTCGATTAAAAGAAAGAAACTGTCCTTCTTCAAAACAATCTTCCATCACTTTTATACCTGCAGATTCCCATGCCTTTAAATACCTATTATTCATCGTAAAAGGAATAACCATATTTTGATGTAATGGAGCTTGAATTGATAGCTTATCCTTCGTACCTATAGCAGAATTTCTTTTAATCCAAATCCCTAATAAATGTTTTAAAGCAGCCATGTTATGTCCCTGTAATAAACCAGAATACTACTTAAATATAAACTGATGGGCCTGAGACTCAGAAATACAAGCTAGTTCCACTGTAGCCCAACTAGGAGATTGCGTAATATCCAACATTTTATTAATAAATTTTAATTGTGCGGCTTCATAATAATTTTGAAAATGGGGTAATTAAAGTCCTCCTAAAACATATTTCCATGTCAATTTCTGCATGCTACTTTTGCCAACTTCCCCTTCCATAAAAACTTCCGTATTGTCGTATTCAAATCTTGAAAAAATACTTTTGGAAGTGAGCAAGGAATCGATTGGAAAAGATATTAAATGAATGAGAAAATATTCATTTTAATACAATTTACCTGACCTATTAATGTCAATGGAAGATCTTTCCATTTAATCAAATCCATCTTAATCTTTCTCTATGATGGTACATAATTTAATTTATATAACGATTGATATTTTGCATCAACTATTACTCCTAAATATTTAATTTTATCAGACCATCATAATTTTGTAATCTGTTTACATTCACTATAATCTCCATCTGAATTTTCCAATTTCTCACTTTTATTCCAATTTACTTTATACCCAGATAATACACCATGTTGCTCCAAACATTCTTGCAAATATTTTAAAGATTGTTCTGAGTATGTTAGGTATACCAATACATCATCAACAAACAAATTTATCTTATATTCCTCATCTGCAATTCTTATCCCTTTAATATTATCATTTTGTCCGATTGCTTGAGCTAACGGTTCTATGACCAAATCAAACAGGGCTGATGATAATGGACAGCCTTGACGTGTTGATCGTGTTAATTAAAATGGTGAAGAGGTTTGGCCATTTGTCACCACCCTGGCAACTGGATTTTTATATATTGCCTTAACTCAACCAATAAATAAAAGCCCAAACTTAAAATGTTCCAATACTTTAAATAAAAAATTCCACTCAACTCGATCAAATGTTTTTTCCGCGTCAAGTGTGACCACCATTGGTGGGTTGGTTGCTGACTCGATGCATTGATCAACGTAACCATTCTAAGAATATTATCAGAGGCCTACCTATTCTTTATGAAACCTGCCTGATCAGCATGTACTAATTGAGGTAAATATTTGGCAAGTCTATTCGTCAATATTTTATCTATTACCTATAGTGTACATTTAATAAAGGAATTGGCTGATGGATTCCAGATGTTCTGGGTGTTGAATTTTCCCCGGATGGTCTGGAATTGGATAGAGCACATAGAGCATTGTGGAAGAAACCTTATCCGGGTCGACCACCTCGAGCGGTTTTACTTCATTGTTTGAAATACCAAGATAGAGAGATGATTTTAAGAGTTGCTGTTCAGAAGGCTTGGCGAAATCAAGCTCCAATGATGGTTCAAGGCAATAGAGTTTTTTTCTATGCTGATTTGAGTCAGGAGACTATTAAGGGGCCCATAAACTTTGAGCAGGGTTCTGCTGGGGAGAAGTGGGGGGGGCATTGCCAAAAAAACAGTTGAAAATGGCTGGTCTAAATTCTAGCCTGAGCAATTGAAGGCATGTTGCTGACCCAGCAGGTCAAACTGCTATCTGCCTGAGTTTCAGGGAAGTGACTGATGGTTTCCAACAAGGATTTGTGCTGGATCCTGAACTAGCCACTCTACTTATTTTTTGCTTAGAATACATGGTATGGTCGGCATAGCAGTCAGTGCAACGCCTTTACAGCACCAGCGATCGGGACCGGGGTTCGAGTCTTGCGCTGTGTGTAGGGAGTTTGTACGTTCTCTCTGTGTCTGGGTGGGTTATCCCCAGAGGCTCCGGTTACCTCTCACCATTCAAAATGTAACGGGGATATAGGTTAATTGGCTGGCAGGGGCTCGTGGGCTGAAATGGACTGTTACTATACTGTATGCCTAAATTACTCAAGTAAAAGTCATTGGGACAAATTTTCTGACAAAATTGATGGTGTGAGGGCATAATATCACAAGAAAGATTGGGTGGGTAATTTGAGGCAGCATTTATCCCCCAGTACCAGCAAATTGTATAAGGCAAGTAGCGACTGCAACCTGACCTCTCAGCATTGGTCTCCCCAGTTTGGCAGGGTGAGCCCATGGCAAAGTCCACAGCTCTTGCATCGGGGTAGGTCACGAGACTGGCCTTCATGCACTGACCACGTTAACATGGAAGCTGCAGCACGCCAGTGCCTGTAATCTAACATTATTTTTTAACAAAAAGATATCTGGACATTTCCTTGAATGAAAATATGGGAACAAAAATTTGTTTATTTTAACTGATGGTGGTCTTGTAAACAAAAAGCTAAAACAACATGAAATCAGCCAAACTGCTGACAAATAAAAACATTTACACTCAGATTTAATAATGTAAAGGAAATTAGTTTAAGAATAGAACAAGCCTATAATCCCAGTTCTTTCTGGGTCTTTTAAAAGTATTTCAAACACATTTAATTACTGCGCAATATTCCCACACATATTCATGGACTTTGTGCCAGAAGTTGGCAGAGTAGTATAGACCTGCAATTTTGGGATCACCTTAATGCAAACTAGACAGCGTACTAAACTCAAGTTTACAGTTTGGCATCAATAAGATAAAATAGAACATGCCAATTTAACTGTTTTTCCCCTTTCCAGTGCAATAGCACCGAAATATTTACCTTTGTACAGCCTTGTGATTCTCAAATGCATTAAGATTATGGTTGACATGGTGAGATGGCTGTGCATCCTGAATTCACAAGAGGAGATGGCTACATGCCTCTAAATAAGCCATGGGATAAGATCAACATTTTTAGGCTATTCCTGTTACTGCTTTTGTACAATTTTATTAAATAGTTTGGAATTCAGTTTAGAAAGATCCATTGCGGAGCATAGGGCAAGCATTACAAGTAATTTCCAATGCATTGCTGCAATGGAAACATTCTATAATGATATGAATGCCATTATAGAAAAGTTATAGATGAATTTAAGTTTAGTACACTGTCTGGTTAGTGTTAACATTGAAGCAAAATTTATCTTGACCAGTGTTTGCTGGAGCTAATGCATTATGGCTTGAAAAATCATCAAGGATCCACACCACCCAGCACATACTCTGTTCTCGCTGCTGCCATCAGGAAAGAGATAGAGGTGCCACAAAACTCGCACCACCAGGTTCAGGAACAGCTGCTACCCCTCCACCATCAGACTCCTCAACAACAAACTCAATCAGGGACTCATTTAAGGACTCTTACTTTGCACCTTATTGATTTTCTTTTTTTTATTCTCCCTGTACTGCACAGTCAGTTTGTTTACATTTGTTATCTGTTTACAGTTCTTTGTTTGTTTACACTGTGTACATTTTTCCCCCACTACTAATTAGTCATAATTCTTGTGCATCTGCAGGAGAAAGAATCTCAGGGTTTTACGTGATGTCATGTATGCACTCTAACAATAAATCCAAAAATCAATGCATCCTTATATAAAAACAGTCCTTGAAAATGCTCATCATGTTAGCCAGCATCTGTGGAAGAACCGAGAATTACCAATTCAAATCAAAAGCCCTTAATTAAACTGTGCCAGGTGCAAGGAGGTGGGGTTCCTTAGGGGCCGAGTTGAGGTACTGGAGCTCCAACTAGATGACCTTAGGCTCACCAGAGAGTGTGAGGAGGTTGGTGACAAGACCATAAACATTTCCACAGGACATACCTGCAGGGGATGTAATGAGACACAAGCATTTAGGAAAAAAATTAAAGAAATGGAGATGCAGCTAGATGATCTGAGGCTAATCAGAGAGAGCGAGGAATTTATTGATTCAACACTCAGGGAAGTGCTTACCCCTGGATTGGGGGGGTCAGGAAAGTGGACTACTGTCAGGAGTGGGGCAAAAGTTGCTAGCTCTGTGGAGAGCACCCCAGTGGCTACAGATCTTAGCAACGAATATACAGTATTGGATGAAGTAGGGGAGGATAACCTGCCAGAGGTAGCGCCAAAGGAGACAGTGGTACGGAAGGAGAAGAAGGGGAACAAGGTGGTCATTGGGGACTCCATCGTTAGGGGAACGGACAGAAGATTCTGCGAACCTGACAAGTGTTCCTGTATGGTGTGTTGCCTCCCAGGAGCCAGGATACGTGACGTCTCGGATAGGGTTCAGAGTATCCTGGAGGGGGAAGGAGACCGGCCAGAGGTCCTGATACATGTGGGCACAAATGACGTAGATAGATTGAAGGAGGAGATCCTGAAGAGAGACTACCGTGAGCTCGGAAGGAGGTTGAGAAGCAGGACCTCCAGGATTGTAATCTCGGGGCTGCTTCCTGTACTGTGTGAGGGTGGGGGCAAGAATAATAAAATCAAGAGGTTAAACGTGTGGCTGAGGGAATGGTGCAGAGTGCAGGGATTCAGGTTCATTGACCATTGGGATCTCTTCTGGGGAAGACGGGACCTATACAGGAGGGATGGTTTACACCTGAATGCGAAGGGGGCCAATATACTGGCAGTTAGGTTTAATAAAGCTGTCAGAGCTGATTTAAACTAATTTGGCAGGGGGAAGGGAACAGGACTGATAGGGAAGTAGATAGGAGAGAGAATATAGGGGTGGTTCTGATAGACGGTGAAACAATAAGGAATAAGGGAGCTAAAAGTGATAGGGGAATAAGAACAAATGCACCAAGAACCAAGGTGGAGGGAGAAAGGAGGTATGGCATCAAGGTATTGTGTATGAATGCAAGGAGTGTAAGGAATAAAATGGATGAGCTTGAGGCGCAAATGGCGATGGGAGGTTATGACATTGTCGGAATAACGGAGACATGGCTGCGGGAAGGGCAGGATTGGGAAATAAATGTTCCAGGGTACACGTCCTTTAGAAAGCACAGAAAGTTAAGAAGAGGAGGTGGGGTAGCTCTGTTGGTAAGAAATGAGATTCAGGCGTTTGAAAGGAAGGACATTGAAACAGGTGAGGTAGAGTCTGTTTGGATTGAATTAAGAAATTGCAAGGGCAAGAGGAATATAATGGGGGTCATTTACAGGCCTCCGAAAAGTAGCTCAGATATCGGTAGTAGTATAAATCAGGAATTAAGAGTGGCATGTCAAAGTGGTAGCAATACGGTAGTTATGGGGGACTTCAACATGAAGGTGGACTGGGATAATCAGACGGGGGCAGGAACACAAGAGAGCGAGTTTATAGAATGTCTACGAGATACTTTCTTGGAACAGCTAGTGGAGGAACCTACCAGGGGGAAGTCGATTCTGGACTGGGTGCTGTGCAGTGACGCAGACTTAATAAGTGACCTTGATGTAGGGGAGCCATTAGGGAATAGTGACCATGGTATGGTTACTTTTAAGCTGCAATTAGAAAGGGAAATGGAAAGGAAGTCGGAAGCATCTGTACTTCAGTTAAATAAAGGGAATTTTGCAGCTATGAGGGAGGAGCTATCCAAAATAAAATGGGAAGATACACTAGCTGGGAGGAGGACTGGGGAAAAATGGCAGGTTTTTATGGACATTTTTCACAGGATTCAGGACAAATTTATTCCAAAGTGGAGGAAAGGCTCTAGGAGATGCAAATGGCAGCCCTGGCTAACTAAGGAAATCAAGTGCATTATCAAGTCCAAAGGGAGTAATTATAAGATAGCGAAGCGGAGTGGGAAATTAGAGGATTGGGAAACCTTCAAAGAACATCAGAGGGTAACTAAGAAAGCCATAAGAGACGGGAAAATGAAGTACGAGAGGAAATTAGCAGATAATATTGCGGAGTATAGCAAAAGCTTTTTTAAGTACGTGAAGAGGAAGAAATTGGTTCGGTCTAAAATTGGCCCTTTGAAAATGGGCAAGGGTGAAATTATTACCGGAAACAAGGAGATGGCAGAGGAATTTAACAAATACTTTGCAACTGTCTTCACCAAGGAGGATATAGGTTATAGTCAGTTAGGGGGTAGTGGTCATGAGGTACCAAGAGACTTAGGGAACTTTACTGGGGAGGTAGGGGATCTAATGGATATCCGGATCCAGAAGCAGGAGGTTATGAGTAAATTGTTGGGACTGAGGGCTGATAAATCCCCAGGGCCTGATGGGCTGCATCCTAGGGTGCTTAAAGAGGTGGCAATGGAAATTGTGGAAGCACTGGTCGACATTTTCCAAAGTTCCATAGATTCCGGGGAGGTCCCTGAGGATTGGAGAGTTGCTGATGTGGTGCCGCTTTTTAAGAAAGGAGGGAGGGAGAAAACGGGAAATTATAGACCGGTTAGCCTGACATCAGTGGTGGGGAAGATATTGGAGTCCATCATAAAAGGAGAAATAGCAGAACACTTAGTCAGTAATAATAGTATAAGGGCTAGTCAGCATGGATTCCTTAAGGGTAAGTCATGCTTGACTAACCTCCTGGAATTTTCTGAGGATGTGACAAAGAGGATGGACTCGGGAGAGCCAGTGGATGTGGTGTATTTGGACTTCCAGAATACCTTTGATAAGGTACCGCACGGGAGTCTAGTGGGCAAGATCAGGGAGCATGGTATTGGAGGTAAGGTGCTGACATGGATAGGAAATTGGTTAAGAGATAGGAAACAAAGGGTTGGAGTAAATGGGTCTTTTTCAGAATGGCAGGATGTGACGAGTGGAATGCCTCAGGGATCGGTGTTGGGTCCTCAGTTGTTTGTAATTTATGTTAATGATTTGGATGAGGGGATTATAAATAACATGAGCAAATTTGCAGATGACGCTAAACTGGGTGGCGGTGTGGGGTGTGAGGAGGATGTAAGGAAAATGCAGAGGGACTTGGACAGGCTGGAGGAGTGGGCGGCTAAATGGAAGATGAATTTCAATGTGAACAAATGTGAGGTTATTCATTTTGGGGGAAGTAATAGGAAAGCTGAGTATTATTTAAATGGAGACAAGCTAGGGAGTGGGGAAGTGCAAATGGATCTGGGTGTACTTGTTCACCGGTCACTGAAGGCTAGCATGCAGGTTTAGAAAGCTGTGAAGAAGGCAAATGGGATGTTGGCTTTCATAAAGAGGGGATTGGAGTTTAGGAACAGAGACGCCCTTCTGCAGTTATACAGGGCCCTGGTGAGACCCCACCTGGAGTATTGCGTCCAGTTCTGGTCTCCAAACTTGAGGAAGGACATACTAGCTATAGAGGGTGTGCAGCGCAGATTTACAAGGTTAGTTCCAGGGATGGCAGGGTTGTCAAATGCAGCAAGGCTAGAAAAACTGGACTTGTATCCATTGGAGTTTAGAAGGATGAGGGGGGACATGATTGAGGTATACAAAATCATCAGGGGGATAGACAAGGTGAAGTCTGATTACTTGTTCCCAATGATGGGGGAGACGAGGACTAGAGGGCATAGTTTAAGAATACAGGGTAGGCCCTTTAGGACGGAGATGAGAAAGCATTTTTTTACCCAGAGAAGTGTGAATCTGTGGAATGCTCTGCCACAGAGGGTGGTAGAGGGGGATTCGCTGACTATGTTCAAAAGAGAGTTAGATAAGACTCTTGTGGGTAACAGAGTTAAGGGTTATGGGGATAGGCTGGAAAGGGGTACTGATGGTAATGATCAGCCATGATCTAAAATGGCGGTGCTGGCCCGACGGGCCAAATGGCCTACTCCAGCTCCTATTGTCTATTGTCTATTGTCTAAAATGAGTTAATTTTAAATTGCAGCAAGGGAGGGAGGGATGAAGAGCAAGGAGGGAATATCTCTGATAGGGTAAGGCTACGATTACCCAAGAGATTCCAATATTTATGGAGATATTTAATGAAGAGATTCATGATGGAGATTAAGAGAGAAGAAACAAATATAAGGTGTGTTAAAGATGTGAAATGCAGGTCCGAGCTTTTTTTCCTGAAACAAATAGGAATAGACTTGGGATGCCTAACAGATCACGGTTTGCCTAAGGAGGGAGGAAATCTCAGTCAATATTGGAGATGAATAACAGAGCAGAACTGGCCAGTTTCGACATAGAGAAAGTGAACTCTCTATTGACTCCCAAAAGTTAGAATAGCCCAAATGGAATATAAGGTGCTGTTCCAAAAGCTCCCATTGGGCGAACACTACAGGAGGCCACAATTGCCTTTAAAAGGGTACTGCAGTTCTTCAGAGGTTGTTGCGTTTGGGAAGCATCAGGTTCAGTGGGTTCATAGAAAGGCGAGTCTGGGCACAAGTGTTACAATCAAAGTAACTTTATTGAACACATGGGAGACAAATGGGAAGATGTCAAATGATATTTAATTATGCTAATACTAAATAACCATATTAGACATTGGGCCCAGACAGGGCTCCAATACCAGTGGCTGCCTATCTTCTACATGGTACAATGCAAAAACTATAACAGTGTACATTGGGCACAATGGACTTCAATACCAGTGGCTGCTTCCCCTCCCACACTCTCCCGCACATGTAAACACTTCACAGACAAAGACTTTCAATTCCCTCTCCCAATGGGGGCTGTGGCTCTTTGATCTGTTGCAGTACTATGGCTCAACTCAGTGTTGTGCATACCTTATCCATGACTCCTCCAGTGAGGTCCACAGTAGCCACCTAACATGGAGCTATGTCTGGGATGTGGACCAGGAAGCAGAGAGAGAGAGAGAGAGAGAGAGAGAGAGAGAGAGAGAGAGAGAGAAATGTGGTATGCTGTGATCTTTATGCTTTTCGAGCTGGGTGTCTGACCAACGATGACACTGTATCATTTAAATGAGCCAAAGGTAAGGTGTGCACTAATGGGTGGCTGGAGTCCAACAAGGAGGTCATGTGATCCTCCACATCCACATATAACAGATGTGAGCAACTCAAAGGCCAATCGCCCTGCCAAACCTTCATAAAGACAGACTTAATACTATTCCAGTGTGTTTCAGTGAATGTTACTGAATTTTGCTTTACATTTTCATTGTATGTAATGCAGTTCAGAAATATTCAGCTTCCTTTGTTTTATATACAGTGCCCTCCATAATGGTTGGGACAAAGACACTTTTTTCCTTTATTTTCCCCTCTGCTCCACAGTTTTAAATTTTATAATCAAACAATTCAGTTGTAATTAAAGTGCACATTCCAGATTTTATCCAAAGTTATTTATATACATTATAGTTTGACCATGTAGAACTTTTTACACTTTTTAATACATAGTCCCCTCATTTCGGATGTTTGGGACAGATGTTTGTGAGTACTCAGGTATGTTTGATTGCTTCAAGAGACCTAGGCTTGGTTCTAAGTTTTTGATCACCTTTGGAGTCTATAGTTGTCATTTTTCAGAGTCGAGCCAATGAACATCAAAGAGCCATTACGAGGCTGAAAAACAAGAATAAAACAGTAAGAGACATCACCCAAACCTTAGGATGACCAAAATCAACAGTTGGGAACATCATTAAGAAGAAAGAGCGTACAGGTGAGCTCAGTCATCACAAAGGGACTGGTATTCCAAGGAAGATCTCCACTGCTGATGACCGAAGAGTTCTCATCATAATGAAGAAATAAAGTCCCCAAACGTATGACCAGCAGAAGGCAGATGTGAATATGTCAATGACGACTGTCTGCAGAAGACCTCATGAACATAAAGACAGAGACTACACTGCAAGATACAAACCACTAGTTAACTAGAGAAAGAGAACGGCCAGATTACAGTTTGCCATGAAGTATTTATAAGAGCCCACAGAATTCTGAATACGGATCTTATGGACAGATGAGAGCGAGATTAACCTTTATCAGTGTGATGGTAAGGCGTAAAGAAACTGCCCAAGACCCAAACATACTTCCTTTGACATGGTTTGGATATTGCAGTGTCGCCTCTGTACTTCTGTATTTTGCAAATGGAGATTTGGCATTTCACCAAAAACGTCTTCAGGTGTACCATGGAGAGCATTCTGTCTGGTATGGAGATGCCAATGGACAGGACAGGAAAAAAAAGCTCCGGAGAGTTGTTCACCCTGCAACATCATGGGCATCAGTCTTCTTCGAGGACAACAATGAGAGGCGGGGTCTTCAGAAAGCAGTCTCTATCCTCACACTGCTACCATCGGGAAAAAGGTCCAGGAGACTGAAGATGACCACTCAGCAGCACAAGGACAGATTCTTCCCCACTGCCATCAGATTCTTGAATGATCAATGAACTGCAGACATTGCCTCGCTTTTTCCTATTTTTTTTGCACTATTTATTTATTTTTGAAATGTGTTTTAGAGCAATATTTGCACTGCAATGTTGACATGGAACAACAAATTTATTGCTCTTGACAATAAATTATGATTCTGATTCCTTTATTCAAGAGAAGGAGTAGAGATAACTTAATAAATTATAGACCAGTGAGTCTTCATTTGGAGAAGATCCTAAGAGACAAGATTTATGAACATTTAGAAGGCGTAATCTGACGAGGGATGAACAGCATGGTTTTGTCAAAGAAGATCATGTCTCATGAGTCTGTTGCGTTCTTTGAGGATGTACAAAGCACATTGATGAATGGCAGACAGAGGGTGAAATGCATATGGATTTCAGTAAGGCATTTGATAAGGTTTCCCATTCAACCTGCTCTCAGAAAGTAGGGAGTCCTTGCTTTGTGCATAGAGAATTAGCTTGCCCACAGAAGGCAGAGAGTGGTTGTAGGTAGTTCATATTCTGCATAGAGGTCAGCGATGAGTGGTATTCCACCGGGATCTCCTCTGGGACCCTTCCTCTGGTTGAGGAAGTGGATGGGTGTGTTAATAACTTTTCAGATGCCACAATGGTTAGTGGTGCTGTGAATAGTCTGGAGGGTTGCCAGAGGGCACAAAGGGACATTGATAGCAGACCCAGGCTAAGAAGGTGGCAGTCAGAGAGTAACCCAGTAGTTAATTCCAGTGGGTCAAATTTGAAGGCAGATTAACAGCCTGTAATGGATCCGATGATGACTTATTTTAAAATCCTTCGACCGCGGGGTCTGGGCCCAAGGTGACAGTACCTATGATCAACAGCAGCCTCAAGGGGTTGCAGACTCCGGGGAAGTGCAGGGTGCCAGAAAATGGGGAGAACTTCCCCAGATGGAGAAGGAGAAGCAGAGGGGACAGGGCATGGGCAGACCAGTGAGGGGCTTTCCAGCTGAAGAACACACAGGTGGCAGGTTGTTGATGACTTGAGGTAAGGAACTGCAGTCAAGGAACTCCCACCATGCTGTGGACCACTGGAGACTGGCTAGAGTCTGGCTGAAGGGGTAGTGGGTATCGGAACTGGGATGTGTGATGGTGCCGAGGACGCTGAAGGCTTCCTGTTCGTGTTGGAAGTTTGTACCTGGAGCTTAGAATGCTAATAGTTTGGACTAGAGTCTGTGTGGCTGTCGAGGCTGTGGGAGCACCGGAGGCAAATCTATGGACACTCAGTAACTCTGGGGATGGGTGGGAGGGGGGCGGTTTGAACTCTCTTTTGTTCCTCTTTTTCTGAAAGCAATTTCTGCAGATGATAAATCCTCCTCTGCCTTATAGTAGACTAAAGTCAATTTTGTGTATCTTACAACTGTAAATTGCTCTGCCATCTGGTAGGAGGTACTGTAGCGCCTTTACGTCCAGATTGGGCAACAGGATTTTACCCAAAGCCATCAGGCTCCTGAACTCCCAGAACATATATGGATAGGGTTCCATGGACCTTTACTGGATGCATCTTATTACTTTAATGTGTTTCACATCTATTCTGACTTGTATTTCTTTAAATATGCTCCGTGGTCCTGGAGAAATGCTATCTCGTATTTACCATGTGAGCATGGTATGAAAGATAAATAAAGGTGACTTGACTTGACACCTGTTTTATTACATAACAAGGCCCAGTCATTCCCAGAACACGCTTTGCCCTGCATTCCACAAAATGGCTGACCACAAGATCTGCTTCAAAAAGCTGTTTTCTCTTTAGCAGTCAGAATTGTTTTCCCTTGCAAAATCACAATGTCTTTATACTGAGAAATGAAGGCTTGAGTTTCCGCAAAACAGGACGTCATGCGCTGGAGAGCTGGCTCTGAATGGGCAACTAAAGCGGCATCGTCTGCAAAGAGTAGTTCACGGACAAGTTGCTCTTGTGTCTTGGTGTGAGCTTGCAGGTGCCTCAGATTGAAGAGACTGCCATCTGTGCGGTACCGGATGCAAACAGCATCTTCATTGTTGAGGTCTTTCATGGCTTGTTTCAGCGTCATGCTGAAGAAGATAGTAAAGAGGGTTGGTGCGAGGAAGCAGCCTTGCTTCACGCCGTTGTCAATGGAGAAGGGTTCGGAGAGCTCTTTGCTGTATCTGACCCGACCTTGTTAGCTTTCGTGCAGTTGGATAACCATGTTGAGGAACTTGGGGGAACATCCGAGGCACTCTAGTATTTGCCAAAGCCCTTTCCTGCTCACGGTGTCAAAGGCTTTGGTGGGTCCTTTGTTTTGTTCTCTGCACTTTTCTTGGAGCTGTCTGAGGGCAAAGACCATGTCAGTAGTTCCTCTGTTTGCGCAAAAGCCACACTGTGATTCTGGGAGTACATTTTCGGTCAGCCTGAAGAAAACTGAGGTCCTCCATCAGCCAGCTCCCCACCATAACTACCAGCCCCCCCACATCTCCATCGGGCACACAGAACTCAAAACGGTCAATCAGTTTACCTACCTCGGCTGCACCATTTCGTCTGATGCAAGGATCGACAAAGAGATAGACAACAGACTCGCCAAGGCAAATAGCGCCTTTGGAAGACTACACAAAGAGTCTGGAAAAACAACCACCTGAAGAAACACACAAAGATCAGCGTGTACAGAGCCATTGTCATACCCACGCTCCTGTTCGGCTCTGAATCATGGGTCCTCTACCGGCATCACCTACAGCTCCATCAGCTTCCATCAGCTTCCATCAGCACTGTCTCTGCTCCATCCTCAACATTCATTGGAATGACTTCATCACCAACATCGAAGTACTCGAGCTGGCAGAGATGCTGCTGAAGACCCAACTGCGCTGGGTGGGCCACATCTCCAGAATGGAGGACCATCGCCTTCCCAAGATCGTGTTATATGGCGAGCTCTCCACTGGCCACCAGCACCAAAGAAGAGGTACAAGGACTGCTTAAAAAAATCTCTTGGTGCCTGCCACATTGACCACCGCCAGTGGGCTGATATCGCCTCCAACCGTGCATCTTGGCGCCTCACAGTTCGGCGGGCAGCAACCTCCTTTGAAGAAGACCGCAGAGCCCACCTCACTGACAAAAGACAAAGGAGGAAAAACCCAACACCCAACCCCAACCAACCAATTTTCCCTTGCAACCGCTGCAACCGTGCCTGCCTGTCCCACATCGGACTTGTTAGTCACCAACGAGCCTGCAGCAGACGTGGACATAAATCTTCATCCGCGAAGCCAAGCCAAAGAAAAGAAAGAAGGCTTGACTTGTTCAGCACCCACCACTCACAGGCATAGTACACTGAGACACAAGGTTTTAACTTGTTCAGCACCCACCACCCACTGGCATAGGGTACTGAGACATAAGGGTTTAACTTGTTCAGCACCCACCACCTGCAGGCACAGGCACAAGGGTTTAACTTGTTCAGCATCCACCAACCACAGTATACTGAGAAACAAGTAAATGAATACATACACATAAACCTAGTCTCCAATGTAGTGCTGCTCGGGATCCGGGACAGGCCCATTGCATTCGGCGTTTCGGAGCTGCCTGCAGCCTGGAGCTCCATAATGGTCACATTTAACAAGTTCATACAAATAAACCTGGTTTCCAGCATCAACCATGGCGCAGAATCCATGAACTGCCTGCAGCCTGGGCTTCAATGATGGTTTGAAGGTGGCAGTAAACGATGAGAGACAGAGACTGCATGTGCTGCTTTTACAATGCAGGCCTTCTTCGCATGACCTGCAAAGACCAATCTCACCTGTTGGCAGATTTAACCATTGATTGGCACCTGAAGGGCTAATCACACGTCAGCCTCCAGAGCCAATCACGCATCATTTACATTTACCACACACATCAACCTCACAGGTGGGCAGATCTAACCCTTGATTGGCAGCCATAAAGGTCACATGAACCTCCACAATCGCACCAGGTTCCAGATGGAGAGGCCATCACAATCCACACTACAGGGAGGAGATAGCTCTCTGATTGGAGAGGGAAAGGAACCGAAATAAATGGTAAAGCGAGAAAGACAGAGGAGGGACGTCACAGAAACTGGAGGTCAATGTTACTGCCATTTGGTTGGAGAGGGCCCGGGAGGAATATTAGGAGTTCACAAATATGGTGTGTTGGGCTTCATTAACTGTAGGATTAAGTTTACAAGCCATGAGGTAATGTTACAGTTCTAGAAGAACCCCGCTTGGAATATGAAGTTAATTTCTGGCCATTGACTACAGGAAGGATGGGAATACGACAGAGAGGCTTACAAAGATGTTGCTTGGATGTAGACCATCTTTTATGAGGATAGTTGAGTGAACTTGGTCTTGTCTCCTTGGATTGAAGGAGGATGAGTGCATTAATCACGTGGATGCGTCTAGGCTTTTTTCCCCCCAAGGCTGAAATTGCTAACATGAGGGGGCATGGTTTAAGGTGCTTGGCAAAGGGACTGGTGGATGTAAGGAGTAAGTTTTTCACACAGTGCGTAGAGTGCACTGCCAGCAATGGTGGTGGAGACAAGGATGATAAGATCTTATAAGGGGCTATTGCGTACGTGGAGCTGGGAAAATCGGAGCCATTGGATTAGGTTGTGAAACACGTAAGTCTGCAGATGCTGTGTTTGTAGTAAACATACAAAAACTGCTGGAGGAGCTCAGCAGGTCATAGAAGCTGAAGATATATAAGCTTCAAGACAGAACTGGAACAGTGCTTGACTTTACAGTCATGACTGTATGTGTCGACAGCTTAAAGGGCATTGGTGTTTGGTTATTGTGGCGGAGCTATTGTTATCAGCCCTCACTGATTGTAGTCTGTAGACCTGGAAATCAAAGATTCAGTTGCAGAGGAGGGTGTTGAGAACTTCATCCAGGAGTTTGTTTGTGATTCTGGTTGTTGAAAGGAGAGCTATGGCCAATAAACAAGAGTCTAACATCAATATCTATGTGAATCAAAAGTCTAAGTCTGGACCTGTTCTCACAGCAGGCAGATTATAGTGGATCGAGGTTTTCTGGAAGGCTGAAGAAGATGTGAGCCATGTCCAGTCTCTCGAAGCTCTTCATGATGATGGATGTCAGAGACACCAATGAGTCATCGTTAAACCATAAAATATTAAAGCTGTGGTTCTCAACCTTTTTCTTTCAATTCACATGCCACCTTAAGTAATTCCTATGCCTTTGGTGCTCTGCGATTGGTAAGGAATTGCTTAAGATGGTATATGGGTGGGAAGGAAAAGTTGAGAATCACTGCTCTAGACTCAATTGTTACTGAAATATTTTGCTTGAGAAAATTTGTTGTTGGCCCATTTCCTTTCGATTTCTGAAGCCATGGACATAACGAGTCAATGAGGTACGATTAAAACAGTGTTTTTCAAACTTTTTCTTTCCACTCATATACCACCTTAAGCAATCCCTTACTAATCACAGTGGCATAGGGATTATTTAAACTGGTGGAAAGAAAAAAGGTTGAGAACCACTGGTTTAAACTGACCAGCCCCTTTGACAGCTTACCTCCTCAACCACGACCCCAATATACCTGGGACTTCCAGCCTCAAATTGAACCAGAGATCTCACCACCGCCTCACCTCTGCACCCACAGCCCCTTTCTTCATGCTGTGCGGAACATGTTGTCCCAGCCAAGTCTGGGTCCCGAAAAGAGGGGAGATGTCAAGACCAGTGAGATTCAGCAGCCTGCCAGGAGACAGGGCAGCAGTTCAGGCATAATCAAGAGATTTGCTGATCCATCCACTGGCCAGGCAGAAACAGATGTATAACTGTGTACTTGAGTTAGACGATCTGGTCTTGAGCATTGATGAATTACATGAGAGCAAAACTGTCACAGAGGCAATTTTTTTAAAAAAGGGTGGTGTGACATAATCCTCTTTGAATCAAAAAAATATTAACAAGACAAAAAACTAGAAATAGAGATGTCCTTGGGTAATTTGGAGAACTCTATAACCAAATCATTAATTTGTTATATCAATTACAAATAGGGAGCAGAAAGACTAATGGTCCATTGGCTTTGATCATTAAATGTAAAGGAGAGGAAATGTTGGAACAGCTGCATGAGTAATTGGAGTACATCTGGTGCAATGTTTTCCATATTTTGGCAAGCACCATAGAAAAAAATACCTTTGCTTTGGAAGGTCAATAGTAGAGATTCACCACAATGCAACAATGCTTTATTACATTTTAAAGGTGACACAAAGGAGACTATAGTCCCAGAAATGCATTAAGTTAAAGGTGGTTTGCATTGAAGATTTTCTTTTCGATTTGAAAGTGATTAAAACATTCTCTGCTGTGGCGAATCGAGGATGAAAGTGTTCAATTTTAAAATTCTGCCAGGTAATTGGGAAAGTCAAAGGGTCAGCGCAGTGTTAGGAATGTGCATTGCTATCTCACAGAAAGCATTACCACCCAGATAAATTCATCTTTTTGATAGTTGTGATGAACAGATTTCTGCTGGAGAGATACGTCAACGAACAAGGCCATGGGGATGGAGTTGGGTTGCAGATCAACACTGATTTTATTGAACTGCTTTTTCAAGTTTAATGCCATATTCTTGATCTTCTGATGGTCTTACTTTATTTTCATCATTTTGTTGTTGCTCTTGGACAAAATTGGCTAGAAAGAAAACACTTAATCTTTAGTCTGTGTTGTGATCTTCCGAAGATTTGGAAATGCATGCATCTTGAGACCTTAAAAGGACAGTCGATGATGGTGCAACATAAACACAGTTTTTAATGATTACACACATCTGTTCCAATATTGAAGTGCCCTCAAGAAATTGTAAATTCATAAAAAATAGCTTATTTAAACACTCTGGATCTAATGATCTCTGTATTTTTTAAATGTGATGTCAAAGCTACATCCAGAACAGCAACATTGTGATATATAACCTGGAAAGAGAGATTTTAGAGCTTCAAGGACAGCTTTAACTATTAATGATTGAGTAAACATAATTAAAAGTAGAATGACAACTCTGCAAACTACATAGTTGAGGATGAGTTACTTATATTGAATTGTAGAAGATTAATATAATTTTAATTTAATTTAAGTGGTACAGCACTGGGTAACAGGTCATTCTGGGCCATGACCTAATGCTGTCCAAATATACCTATATGCTCAAAGGGACTACAATGGAATTGATATAACTACATCATGAAAGGAAAATAGGAAGATATGGGAAAGGAAATACAGTGCTACAGGTACTCCCTGACTTACAACCATAATTTGGACTGAAGGATTGTATCTCGGAATGGACACAAATCAGAATTTTTCCCATACATGTGGAGCACTGAAAGCAAACTATTTAATCAAATGTTGTATTTGACAAACTATAACAGGAATACAGGGCATGTAAGAATTAAAATGTGTGTAATTTCTTTGTTAGCCGGCGTCCGGGGATTGTTAGGTCTGCTTTGTTCATGAATGAGTGAGACAAACACCAGGCTGAGTCGAAATCAGGGTTCTTTGTTCTTTATTACCGGATTGTAACACTTGCGACCAACAAAGTTAGTCGGAGAATGCATTCTGCCGTTATCAGCAAAATGGTGATTTTTTATACCCTTGGATACATGCTTAGAACATCATCATATCATTACTTGTCCAATGACTAAAACTGTTGCTATCCTTTCCCTGCTAGCTTCCTGCCTCTCAATCCATCAATGTCTCTCTTATCTTGTAAGTACAAGGATGCATTCTGTTACTCCTTAGTACTGGGTGACTCCTTCTCCGGTCCCATCTCATGATGTTTTACCTAACAGTAGTACAAGGACACCTCCCCTTCTTGTTACTGCCCTGTACAGGGTAACTCCCTACACATTCCCATCTCATGATGTTTTACCTTACAATCCCTCCTTTGTCCTCTTTAGAGGACAATCTCGCCCTGACTATGCTACCACCGCGTTACATTAGTTCGCCTATTATTGCCAAGCTCTATACGGGTTCTGTTCACAGGGTAGTTCGGCTGGTGGGCGAGGGCTCCCCCAACCCTCCTTTGCGTACACCCCCCATCCGTCACCCCGATCCCATTGCCCGTTTACAAGTTTCATCCCATTTGCCCCCAAGCAAAAAACTAGCTAACCCCCCGTACATTAGCAAATTCCCAAGTTAACATATGGTCTACAATCTAATTCATAATACTTGTTCTACAATCTGATTAATAATGTTTGTGTTACAATCAATGTTATAATATTTGGGTTACAAGCAAGGTTAAAATTATATGTGTAACAATCTAATTCACAATCCCTCCTTCCCATCACATTCCCCTTCAGACTCCAGATCGATCTCAGCAACTTTCTCCGCCTCCTGTAATGTGAGATAGTCTTGCTCCACAGCCTGCACAGCTTGATATTTCGGAGGCAGTTCATCATGGTCAGCAAAGGCTTTCTCTATGGTCCTCGTGACCAGCGTTCGAATGCATGGAATACAACAACAGCTACAAGTGATAAAAATTGATACAGAAATGAACAAACCCAGCAAAAGTTGTCCTAACAATGTGCTCCATCTCCCAAACACTCCCTGTAACCAGGATAAAACAGGATTGGAGACTCCAGACTGGGCTTTTAATTCTTTCGCCAATGCCCTAAGTTTCGTTAACCCCTTAGTGAGTGATCCATCTGGCCCTGTGTTATTAGAGATAGAAGTGCAGCATAGATCTCCAAACATAGCACACACTCCACCTTTCTCTGCCAGGACCATATCAATCGCTATCCTATTCTGAAGTGTCATAAGGGAAGTTTCTGACAGTTGTTGATGTATTGCCTCAACAACGTCCCTGGTCAAATTTGCAAGGCGCTGGACATTATAGTGAATAAGGTTGATCCTATTAACATTCTTATTTACAGTGATGGGAAATATTGCACTAAAAACAGGAAAGCTTTCAAACCCAGCTGCAATCTCATCGGCTAATTTAAATTCGTCCGGAATATTCCGGGCTTGGCCAATGGCATCAATCCATACCCCATCAGGGTTCCTTCCTCCCGGCCCCAAGAGTCCAACACTCCTCCTTTTCCTCCACAGCCAACTCTCTGTGTGGCGCAATTCTAGGGAATCCTCGTCTCCCTCCTGCCTTTTGACAATCAGCACTGGCGCATTAAGGGTTACTAGAGCACACCGACCATCCCAGTTAGCAGGGAGCCAGTTGTACAGCACTCTTCCTCCACAAAACTCATCTGTGTAGTCATTCAATCTGCTACAAGTCTCCTTAGTTTCAGATTCATTTTTTTTGTTATGGGACCTCAAAATCATCCCCTGTATATGTTCATGATAACCAGTAACCTGTTTGGCTGCCCTGTCAGGCACCCATGTGGCGTTTTCCCTGCTAATAGTAGGTCGTCTACATACTGAATCAGTGTAACATCTTCCGGGAGCTTTAATTTCATTAGGATTTCGCTAAGGGCCTGATTGAACAGTCCTGGACTGTCCTTATAACCCTGAGGTAATCTAGTGTATGTGTACCGATGTGCTTGGTAAGTGAAAGTTAACCAGTCTTGCCATTCCTCAGCTAAATTCAAGCAGCAGAATGCGTTTGCCAGATCAATGACAGTATAGTATTCGTGCTCCGGACTCAGAGCCCTAAGTGCTACATATGGGTCTGGGACTGGTCTCCCGATGGTCTTGGTAGCCAAGTTAATCTCCCGGAGGTCGTGTACCATCCTCCAGTCTTTTCTACCCGGTTTGGGAACAGGCATGATGGGCGTGTACCACATACTGTCAGGTGCCGCCCTTAAAACCGCTGACTCCATTAACCCTTCTATCGTTCCTTTAATACCCTCCTCCTGACTGGGCGACAAGCGGTATTGTTTTCTCCATATTGGTTTCTGCCCGGGGTTGGCCAATTCTAGAAATACCTCTCCTTTTATTACTCCCACATCATAGGGCCCCGTTGTCCATATATGTGGACTCAGATTAGAAAGATATTTGTCTGAGTCTCTGTGATCAATATTTTCTCCTTCTATGGCTCGGTCTCTTTCTACTTTCTCATTCACTACCTGGTCCCATGCTTCAATATTCAGTCTGACAAATTTTCCTCCCTCCGAGGTGGAATATCCCGGGATTTCTGTCTGCCTGTATTCACACCCTATCGCTTCCTTTACCATCGGACCCAGCTGTCGAGCGTGATGATCTTTGGCAATACCCAAGGTCACATGAGGCACACTTTCTACTCCTAAGCAGAACCACTCCATTTGTTCTTCTGTCATGACAACCATAGCAGCTATTCCCTCCTTACCTACAAAGATAAATGGACAATGTATCGTTTCTGTCTTCCCTTCTTTTAGAGAGTCCCACCTCTCCTCATATTCCTGGTCCGGGTGGATGGTGTAGTTTAATGTAACATGCATAGGATCTAGTGGATAATGGTAATCCCCATACCGTGGAATACTGGCCCTCCACTCAAAAAACTGTTTAATCAGCCCTGGGCCTGGTTCATCATACAGTAGCCGACTCCAGAAAATACTAACCTCCACAGAGTCTTCTGAAGCGTTAGATGGGGTCATTACTATAAACTGTCCTCCCCTTCTTATTGTATCCCCTGGGTATGTTAACCGAAGGCCCTTCTCAGAACATTGTATGGTTATTCCTAGTTTGGTAAGAATGTCCCTTGCTAATAAATTAATGGGGCAACTTGGCACAACCAGGACAGGCGTTTTAACCCTTTGTCATCCAAATGTCATGTCGATGTTATCTGTATAGGGCTGTGTTTCCCTTATCCCGGAGAATCCTATTGTAGATAATGTTTTGCCCGAAAATGTGCTCCCTGGGGGTTTTTTAATCACTGTCGTAACTGCTGCCCCTGTGTCAACCATAAATTCAATTTTTTCTCCATTTACCGTCCCCCAAATTTTTGGTGGCTCCCAGGGAGGCGTGATTTTTGATTCTCCAGGGCACCTTCAATAATCAAATTCAGCACCTTCCTCAATATAGTCATTACACTGAGGTGCCTGGACTTGTTGATCACTCTACCACCCCCCGATTCTCTGGGGCCCATCAATATGTCCACCCCTACCCCTTGCTTGTCCTCTTAAGTTTCCTCCTCTTCCCCGATAGCCTCTAATAGAGGGTAATCTTTTTCCCCTTGCTCTCCCAGCCTCCGGACAGTTCCGCTGGTAGTGTCCAGGATTTTGGCAGTACCAGCATACTGCATGTTCCCCTCTATACATTGTACCTAGCTGTCTTTCCCAACCATTTCTTACTTGGGGTCCCGGATTTATCACTGGCCCCATGACCTGTGGGACTATCTGTTGGGCCGCTAATTTAACCCCTATATGTTCTATGGCTCTCACCAATTTATCGGTTGTTTTGTCCACCTCCTTCTGGGACGCACTTTCTGACTTAGCATGCTCTGATTGACGATGTCGTTTGATTGCATGTGTCAGGTGTCTTTTCCACAAATCCTCTGACATTGTCTCTAATCCCACAATGTCCCTTAATTTTGCTTGAACCGTAGCAGGTAGTCCGTTTATTATCCCATTACGAAAGTGAGCCCTTCCTAAGGGGCTGTGGTCGGGTCTTTCTCCAGTCCCTGTTTCCCATAAGTCCCATGCTCGAGTGAAATACTCGTGTGCAGTCTCTCCTTCCTTTAGTTGAAGGGTTACCAAGGCATCCAAACTATAGGGTGTAGGAAATGTTTCTCTAAGTGCTTCCCAAAATTTATTCCAAAGTGGGTTAAATTCTATTTCATCCCCCAATTTACTGCTTCTTACAATTCTCTCTATTTGCTTCAGGGCCCCTTCTGCCTTTAATTTTATCATGATAGTTCTGACATCTGCGAGTGCTAATTGTTCTTGGCAGGTTTCTCGCTCAAAACAAGAAATCCATGGACTAGCCCCATTACTCAACGGAGGTAGTTTTTTCATTAAACTCTCTAAGTCCATTCGTGACCAGGGTACATATTTTTGAGTTCCCCGTCCCGTGATCAGTAATGGGCATTGATATCTCAATTTTGTGGATTTCTGCTCCTTCTTTACTCTTGGCATGCATTTATTTATCCCACCTTGTTCTGACTCTTCTTTGTCACTGTCACTGTCCCTATCAGCTTCCAATGTCTCAGGGTCAAAGGTATATTGGTCACGTTCATCTCTAAGATAATCTTTTCGGCCATAGTTTAGTTGTTTCACATCTTTCTCTTTTGTCCTAACTATGTCCAGGTAGGCATGTCTATTTTTCTCCCTCCCGAGTCTTTTCCTTTTACTTTCCTCCCATGGTGGATCGTATCTCGTTTCCTCATCTGTACTACACTTTTCATCCTTTACTCCTATTACCATTCCTTCAGCTTTAATTTCTCCTGACAGTGTTGTAGTTATCTTTTCCACTTCCTTCAATACACCTACCATTAATTCTTTTTGATCCTCACTGATCTGCCCCAGCACATTAATATCTCTGTTTAAGTTTTTAATGTTATCCTGAACCTTTTTCATGTTCCATTTCTGTATCTCTAACTCCTTTTCTATTTTCTTGGACTCCAGAGGGGTCTCTACATCTATTACTCCCCCTTCTATTTTTATTAAAGGGGCCTGTACCTCGTCTGATGTGTCCCTATTCCCGAGGTTCTTGTCACACCCCAGTGTCTCAATATCTGGATATAAGGGACGTGACTCCAGTATCCCATCTGGGGTGTCAGAGAGAGAGAGAGAGAGAGAGAGAGAGAGAGCATAGCGAGAGAAAGAGATAGAGAGGCAGATACACAGAGCACAAGAGATAGAGAGAGAAAATGCCTTGCACTGGCCCCACTGGGAGAAAAGTCTTCAGATTAACACTTTCGTTTCAAAGGTTTTAAAAGGTTCTCATCCTGTGATCACTGGTCTGGATCAGATTGGGTCTCCCACCACTGGGAACTATCACTCCTTCCTTCCCTCCCACCTCGAGTGAGCTACACGTCAGCCCACAATGTCTGCCCTGATCCCGCAATGGTGGGGGTGCGGGAAAAAGGGAGGGAGAGAGGATAAAACAGGATCCCATTTGATGCGGAGCTGGAATTGTGGGCACAAAATTAAAACCAAATTGTATTTCTCTGCCCTGCCCAACCTGGGGATTTCAGGGCAGCACCGCCACAGATTGGGATTGGGAGGGGGAGTGGGTGAGAGAGGAGGGGGGGAGAAGAGAGAGAGGGGGAGAGAAGAGAGAGGGGGGAGGGTGAAAGGAGGGAGGGAGAGAGCAAACCCGGACACTTCGTGGCTGGAAACTGGAAACAGGCACTTTTCCTTTCCCTTCTGTGTTTTGTTTCTTCCAGCTTATCTAAGCCTCTACGTTTTAAAAATTTTTTTTTTTCTCTCACCTGTCAGGAACATCTCAGTGCCCCCGGGTAACCAACCCCTCTTCCTCCAGCGGTCTACACATTTTCGGAGCATTTTTTGTTTTTCCAATGCCGCATTACTGGTATTTCGCTCCACTAATTCCTGATTAATTTCCTTAATAACTTGGTCAAAAGTCTTAGCAGGCAACTGTACAGCCATAGCTGCGGGACCGCTTTCTAATGCCTGTTTTAATTTAGGTTTTTGTCCGTTTAGGGGATCTATGTCAACGAAAATTGCTTTTAAAAATGTCCCCTTGCAAGCTGGATGACTAATATCTTTTAAAAGAACAGTCTCGAAGTCTTGTCCTCCAATTGACTTCAGACTGTCCTGTATACTCTGATTGCTCGTTTTCCACTCTCTGTTTTCCCAAAGGGGTCTGAAAGTTAAATTACAACTAGAAAACCAAATATTTGGGCTATACTTTTGTCCTGTTTCCCTGTACCAATCTATGAATTTACGTAACTTTATCTCCTTGGTGATGTTGGGAATACCCTCATTTAACTTATCAAAAGTATTTCGAATAAACTGGGTGTCTCTTAGGAGTTTGTCAACTTTTTCATTAATATCTCCTACCTGATCCGGACACAGCTGTCGCAGCCTTCTGTCGTCGTTCTTGTTCACCAGGCAGGCGTCCCTGAGTACTTTTTTTGTTGTCTCAAGGTCTCTAGTGTCTGCAGTGGTATTCCACCACGGCGAATTGGGGAAATAAATTCTTAACTTCTCAAGTGTACAGACATTATCATACCTACCGGACATTTATAAGTCAGTCTCTCAGATACAATTGAGGCCAATAAGCCTGAACCTTTGTTTTCTTTCAAAGCCCAACCTTCACGTGGGAGATTTCTCCTCTTAATAACCAGTTTAGGGCAGAAAACTCAGGTCCTCAATTGTTTATAGACCACCTTCTCACTCTATTGGACTTTGCAACGACACAATAAAGACTTTTAAACTCTAGTAGTTTCTTGCGAAGCACTTAATAAATGTCATTCAAACACCTTAAGGACTTTTATCTTGTCTGTAATCACTTACGTGTTACAATCCTGGCATGCGACCTTCAATTGTGGTCGTCTAATTTGTCCGATCTCCAGTTCTTACTGACAATCATAAAGATTTTAAAAAAAAAAAAAGAGAGAATTTTGTTAAAACAGGCTTCTCTGGACCTTTTTATCAGCCGGCTGAGATGATTGTCAGAAAAAACAGAAACCGTCGTCCAGTGTTCACTCACCCATCACGTCGGGGTCACCAAATTGTTAGGTCTGCTTTGTTCATGAATGAGTGAGACAAACACCAGGCTGAGTCGAAATCAGGGTTCTTTGTTCTTTATTACCGGATTGTAACACTTGCGACCAACAAAGTTAGTCGGAGAATGCATTCTGCCGTTATCAGCAAAATGGTGATTTTTTATACCCTTGGATACATGCTTAGAACATCATCATATCATTACTTGTCCAATGACTAAAACTGTTGCTATCCTTTCCCTGCTAGCTTCCTGCCTCTCAATCCATCAATGTCTCTCTTATCTTGTAAGTACAAGGATGCATTCTGTTACTCCTTAGTACTGGGTGACTCCTTCTCCGGTCCCATCTCATGATGTTTTACCTAACAGTAGTACAAGGACACCTCCCCTTCTTGTTACTGCCCTGTACAGGGTAACTCCCTACACATTCCCATCTCATGATGTTTTACCTTACAGGATCCATTGGCTTGATTCCATTTTTAATTTTTTTTTATATTTAAAACCACAATTATAATTATATTCAATTCAAAAATTATTTCAAAAAGTTATACATGTGTTATATATAACCTTCCCCCACCCCATCCTCCCACCTCCCCACCCCCCCAAAACTCCTAGAGAGAAAAAAGAAAATAGAAAATAAGGAAAGAAGGATGGGAGAATGCCAAGGGAATAGAGCATTTATATTATAAAGTTAATATTGGACATTACCACAAAATGAGGTCTTCAGAGAGTCCATTAAACATACAAATCCACATTTTGTAAATAAGGGAGCCAGATTTTCCAAAATACATTATATTTGTTTCATAAACTGTTAGTAATCTTCTTGAGTGGTATACATCTACGAAGTTCTGCAGGCCGTCTCACCTTCCCTAAATCTGTGTCTGATTTCCAAGTTGTTGCTATATATTTCCTAGAAACTGCTGAGGCAATTTGTACAAATTTATTTTGCTACACAATTAATTTTAATTTCAGTCTTATAACATTAATATTACTCAATAAAAATATCATTGGATCCTGCGGGAGCTTAACCATCATAATTTGTTCCAAAAGGTTACCGACTTCCAAACAAAAATATTTAACTTTAGGACATTGCCATGAAGAATGAAAAAAAAGATCCAATCTCACATCCACACCCAAAACATAAATCTGATATAGCAAGATTTGATTTGTTTAGATTTTGTGGAGTCCAATATAACTCATGCAAAGAATTATATTGAACTAACCTATACTTAACATTTATAATTTTTGTCATATTATTCTTATATAATTCCATCCAATCTTTCTCATTTATTTTTCTATTTAAATCCATTTCCCATCTTAATCTCGCTTTATGCACCCCTATTTTGGTGGATTTCATTTGAATTAAATTATACATTACAGAAATAAACTTATTTACATTATTATTATGAATCAATAATTCCAATTCATTTCTGCTAGGAATTATTATGGGCCCAGAGGACTAAAAACACAGCAGCAATAGAAATTCACCAAGACAAATGGTTCCTTTAACAAAAGTTTATTTTAATTATCTTCAAACATTAAAACAGGATCAAACTTTAACTTTTTACTATTAACTTAACTTAACCTAACTTAACCCCCTTCTAATTCTAAACACACATGTATGTAATATATGTAAGTTCAGAAAAGTTATTTTATTCACAGTCTAATCTCACTTCTCACTCCTCCAAGTTTACTGGTTGCAGGCAATTCTTATAATGTGCACAGAATTTAACATTTATGAATCCGCACCAGGCTTTGGTGCTTGTAAGGTAAATGGTTACCACTCAAGAAGATTCTTGTTAGTTTTCAGAGAGAGATTCGTTGCTCATTGGAGACATGCTGATTCCTTCCGAACAGCCACGTCAGTGTCTTGCAGAAGAAACTCGCCCCATCAGAGTTTTCCAAATGATAACCTCTTTCTTTCAGGTCACCACAGAGTTAATTTTTGATTCCCTTATTTCAAGTGAAACATTAGGCAGCCAGTCATCACCTCTTGTATGGACCACAAGGGCTTTGACAAGGCAGAACTCACAACCCATCTTCAAAATGGGGTTTTTCCACAAGCTTGCCAGCTTGTCCTGTTCCAGTCCCAGCTGCTGCTGCTGAACTGTAGAACTGAACTCTCTCTCTCTCTCTCTCTCTCTCTCTCTCTCTCTCTCTCTCTCTCTCTCTCTCTCTCTCTCTCTCTCTCCCCCCCTCTCTCCTTGCAAAACTACCTTCCCAGAACAGCAAAGTGCACTTTAGACTTAATGTTGCACTGGACCTAATCTTCCACTTCATTCATCTATGGCTTTCCAAAACAATAATCCATTATTCCACCACATGTCCATCTGTGTTGTGAAGTATTTCTGTGTGTTTGTGACCTAGACTAAAAAAACCCACAATTTATCTTCTTTTAAAACATATTTATATGCAATATAAAATGTAACATAATCAATCACAGTATCATTAAATTTGGACCTATTTTGTCAATCAAAAATGCCTTAACTTGATAATAATAAAGGAAAGTATTATTAGGCACATTAAATTTGTTCTTCATTCACTCAAAGTTATAAATCTTCCAGCTTCCAAACAATCTTTATCATCTCAATACCCATCCAAGTCCTCAAAAATTGATTATCTATAGAAAATGAACTATGTCTGTTTTGACAAAGCAGCATTTTCCGTGAAACTAAGCCTGTCATACCAATTTCATCATCGATCTTATTCCATAAATCAATCAAGTTTCAAAATAGGTGTTTTCCTATTTTTTTACCAACAATTTAGAATTCCTTTTATATTTAAAATCCTGTAAATTTATTTCTCTTATTTTACAAAGTTCTATGTTATACCCTTATACCAAGGGTCATGTTATCTAAATTAAACAATACATTAATAAATGTCAATTGAGCAGCTTTATAATAATTCTTAAAATAGAGAAGTTTTAAGCCCCCAATTCAAACTTCCAAGTCAGTTTTTCCAAAGAAACATTCATCATTTTCCCTTTGCATAAAAACTTCCTAACAATCACATTTAAATCTTTACCATTTTTTTTGAGGAATTGATATGGAAATTGACTGAAAAAGATATTGAACTCAAGGAAAAATATTCATCTTAACACAATTTACCCAACCTGCTAAAGTAATAGGTAGGATATTCCACATTCAAATCCTCAGCAATTCTATTAAATAAATGCAAATAATTTAAGTTGTATAATTTTATTTGAAAAATCATTGTCAGCCCAAATATTTAAATATCTAATTCAATCTTCCGTCCACCTACATTTCGTAGCCATTTTAAACTGAATATAGTCACCCTTAACTAAAGGCATAATTTCACTTTTCTCCCAATTAATTTTATACCCAGATATTTCCCCATATTCTTCCAATCTTGTATGAAGTTGAAACAAAGAAGTTATAAGATCAGTCAAATAAACCAAGGCCATCTTTATTCCTGTGCACATGAGCGAGTCTTTGGTTGGTGCATATGCGGTGTGTTCATGTATTGGAGTTCAGTTGGTGAATGCGTGTGAGTTAAACGCCCTGACAATATTGAATTCATGCCCTCAATTCTCATGCATGCATCAACTGAACTCAATACACGGACCCACCTCACTGGCACCAACCAAAGACTCACGCAAGCGCAAAAGAATCAAGATGGCTGCTCCCAGCCTACGGACCCCATACGCTGACTAACAAGGTAAGAATACACATTTTGGCTCTTATATGCCCTGTATCCCTTTTATAGTTTGCCAACTACAACATAAACCAAATAAATTTTATATTTAAAATAAAATTCAGTCACCTGTTCAGATGGAATTAAGTCGTATCGGTGGCAAGTCAGGGATTACCTCTATTGGATTGGATATCTACTAGTAAACAGGCAATAAAAGATCTAGTTTTTACTGTGCTCAGGGATATCGCAAAATGTTAAGCTGCTGTATCAATCAATGCATATGGCTGAGAGTAAGGCTGGAATCCAATGGTATGCCATTTAGACTGCAGTTTGAGGCTTCAGTTCTCTTGAGGTTGCCAAAAAAAATAATGTGGTGGACTAGTAAGGTTTATGTCCACAGAAAACACCACCTTTTGTGGAATAGAAGAGGTAAAGGGTCAGGATGTCAATCATCAAAGTTACTCAGAGGTCAAAATCTAGAAAGCCTTAGAATGGTGGAGTGGATTGGAAATGCTGTAGAGAGTGGGCAATGAGAGAAAGAGCAGAGTCATGAAGGAAGAAGCGGCTTCTCTTGGATAGGCTTGCTCTGGTGAAGCTTAGGGGAGGAGATAGCAGTATGTGGTTGGGACACCAAGGTTGGAGGCATTAATGGAAGGCTTGTGAAAAATGGGGTCTGTCTGCATTACCATGGCCTGTTGCTCAGTGGAGATCCGAGCAAGGTGTTAGGAAGTAGCAGAAGGGTTAGCATTCAGGACCTGTGAGCCAGTATTCAGTTTGTCAGACAATAGCATCTCTTCTTGTCAGCAGGTTTGATGAGAATGTTAGAGTTGGTCAGTAGGTGCTACTACCATGATGAATATTAATACATCTTTTTACATTTATTAGCTGTTTTTCTGCTGCGCAATATTGTCGGCAACAAATTTAGTCCATGGTACTTGGTGTATCTTACTACCTGTGTGGATAGAACAAGAATTTTGGTCCATCTGTATATTAATGACAATAAACTCTCTTTACCCTAATTTCTCTGAATGAATGTGGAATATGCTTAGACACTTGGAATTTATCTTATTTTTAATTCATACCATACTCTAGTTGGAGCAACACAAAAGCTGCAGAGGCTGGAAACATAAGCAGTCACTGAAGTTCTAATTGGAATTTCAATATCTTTGGCTGAGCCCTATGACATATTAATGTGGCAGCAGGAGAGGTTTAGCAAATTAGGTCTGCTTTCTGCTCATCCAGAGCTGGTCATCTACTTGCAGATGGTCATCTCTGACACAGAGTTTCTACTTGAAATATTTCATCTCAAAAACTCTTTCTCAGGACAAATACACTGATACCTCAACTGGTAATCTTGGCTTCAGATACAAAAAGGGCTCATTGTTCTTTAATGAATCTATTCTCCTCTGCCTCTTTATCTCACCCAACACACTTTCTGGTAACTCTCAGTAGGCACTAAAATCTGCGGCTGCTGGGGTCGAGTGTCATGCTCACAAATGCTGGAGGAACTCAGTATTTATAGAAAGTAAAAAGATGTCAGGGTTCTGGGGCCTGATCCCCGGTCATTCCTCCACTTTCCTCTCCTCTCCCGTCCGCCCATCTTTTCATTCAGGCATCTACCCATTTTTCAAGACTCCTATTGACGGGCCCGCCAAGGCCCGAAACATTAACTGCCTTTTACTTCCATGGACCTGCTGAGTTTTTTCGAGCACTTTTGTATATTTCAGGCCTCCTATATTCGTTCCATTTCTCCTCCCACCCCACCAGCACTTCATCACCAATTCTTCCCCCACCTCCCCTTGCTTCCATTCACTGACTGCCCACAAAGTTCACCTATAGTACCCCACTCCCATCTGCCCTTCATCTCACCTTTAATGGTTCCCTACATCAAATTCCATTGCCTTTAGCCTTCTTCATCCTCTTGGCCAGAGGTTCCCAACTTTTTACTTTCCACTCACATACCATTTTAAGTATTCCCTATGCCATAAGTGTTCTGTGATTAGTAAGTGATTGCTTAAGGTGGTATTTGGGTGGAAAGAAAAAGTTTGAAAACCACTGTTTTAATCATTCCAAATTGATTCGTTATGTGCACAGTTTCATAACTCCAAAGGAAATGGGCCAATGACAATTTTTCTCAAGCAAAATATTTCAGTATTAATTGGGTCTAGAGCAGTGATTCTCAACCTTCCCTTCCTACTCATGTACCACCTTAAGCAATCACTTATTAATTCCAGAACACTTATGGCATAGGGAATACTTAAAGTGGTATGTGAGTGGAAAGTAAAAGGTTGGGAACCACTGCTCTAGGCACTATCTCTACCTTCATCATCCCCTCCCCCCACTGATCCATCTGCCTTATTTTTTCCTCAACAGCTTCTACTTACCTATCTCCCACTCAACCCCCTCCCCCTTCACCTACCCAGTTCCATCTGCCTAGATGAGCAGATTAGCGCAACACCTTCAGTGCCAGTGAACAGGACCGGAGTTTGAATCCTATACTGTCTGTAAGAAGTTGGAATGTTCTTTCTGTGTCTGCATGGATTTTCCCCGGGGGGGGGGGTCCTGTTTCCTCCCACCATTTGAAACATACTGGGAACGTAGGTTAATAGGGTGTAAATTAGGCGACACAAACTCGTGGGCCACAATGGCCTGTTACTGTGCTTTAGGTCTAAAATGAAGGAGACCAGCACTTCTGGTTTCAAGAAACATTTCTTTCCAACAGTTATCCGCTCTTGAACTTGTCACGCAATTCATTGTCTGCTCCAACACCACAAAAATACTGTCTGCCCTATCACAAAGTCACTTTTTATTTATAGTACGGTATCTGTGAATATTTATTATCTCATATTTGTATTCATTGTTTTTATAATTCAATTACCCCCTTCCTCAAGCTACCTTCCCTTGCCATTCTGAGGTCTGGTCTCAACCCAAAACATTATTTTCCTTCCACTCACTGAGGTTCCTCAGCCCATTGAAATCCTCCAACAATTTTTCTTACGTTAATGAATCTGAAGCAGCAGTAATAATAGACATAAATAATAGAAATGGGCATAATGAATTGTGTCCCCCCCCCACCACACCCAGTTGAGAAGGAGAAGCAGAGGGGACAGCCTACAGGATAGTGACCACAGCAGCTGTCCAGTGAGGGGGTCAGCGGCTGAGGGACCCATAAAGGCTGCCGGCAACATGCAGTGGGGGACTGCTGGACACTGACCCATGAGAACCAGGTATTGGAGCCAGCATTTGAGAGGGGGTTGAGGGCGAGAAAGGCCTCGGGTGCTGAAGGCTTCCTGATCATATCGGATCTGGAGCTTGGATTGCCAATGAACGAAACAGGGGTCTGTGCGTCTTCAGAGGCTGCAGGAAAATGGGAGGCAAATC
The DNA here is from genome assembly GCF_036971445.1 of Narcine bancroftii. Lineage (NCBI taxonomy): Eukaryota > Metazoa > Chordata > Chondrichthyes > Torpediniformes > Narcinidae > Narcine > Narcine bancroftii. The sequence goes on from NC_091471.1 coordinate 227,925,281, forward strand.
CACGGATTTCTGAATCCGTGGATTCAATACTTCTGAAGGGAGTCTCTTTTACTTCTTTTTCTTTCCTCCTGTAAGGGGCGAAGGGCAATATTTAATAGTGACCTTGTCTGCCATACGGCAGGAGAAAGTTAAAGTTACATTTTTAATGTATCAATATGGACAATAAAAGGAACTTTAAACATCCCCAATAATTACGTAAATACCTCTGGCATCTTGTGCCATCGGTTAAAACGATGTGCTAAATGATAACACGTTGATCGTCATATGCATTACAAAATTTACACATGCACCAAAAATCTTACTTGCAGCAGCCAAAGGTTTGATTATTGTCACATATCTTTAAAAGGTAACATACATGAAATTCTTTAACTTTGTCTACCATAAGGCCACTTTGTCCAGCTTCCCTCATAGAAATGAGGCCCCAGCAAGGAACAAACTCAAGGCCGCTGAGCTATCAGAGCCTAACAGGGACTTTGTAAAAAAAAGAACAGAGAACAGCTAAAAATACAACTACAACAGTATGTAATTGAATTATAAAAACAATGAATACAAATATGAGATAATAAATATTCACAGATACCATACTATAAATAAAAAGTGACTTTGTGATAGGGCAGACAGTCTTTTTGTGGTGTTGGAGCAGTCCATGAATTGCGTGACAAGTTCAAGAGCGGGTAACTGTTGGAAAGAAATGTTTCTTGAAACCAGAAGTGCTGGTCTCCTTCATCTGTGCAACCAATCGTGCTGGCAGTGTGAAGCACCGTCGATAATCATAAAAGACTGAAGTGGTGAAACTGATGGGCTTTTATTAATTCTAGACTGGAAACGGCTGTCACCTTCATTGACTGATCAAGGCAGAGTGGAACGGGGAGCACGCAGAGGGCGATGAGTAGGATCGGTCTTGGGAGCGGGTCCAGTCAGCAGCAGCCAATCACAGCTTGACAGTGGTTAAACGCATGGTTGAAATTGAAAGAGGTGCAGTGAGGCAGGAAAAACAATAGCTGACCGTAGACTATGGGACTCTAGAGGGTAAAAGGTCCTCAGTGAAGAAATGGGGGTAAAAGTGAAAGAATTTGTCAAGTAAGAGAGAAAAAGAAACAAGGAAGGAATCGGGTTTGTATTAAGGAAAAATGAAGGAAACCTGAGTAAAGATTTGAAACTTGATTTTCCTCAAAATATCAATGAATATATTGTTACGACAACTACATACCTCAGTACTTTGGACACTAACTGCATTAGGAAAGATCTAAGGATAGAAAAGTATGAAACCAAAATGAAAATGTGAAAAATAAAGGGCAGATTCTGGAAATCTGAAACACAAAAGAACATTCTGGAAACACTCAGCAGGTCAGGATGCTGCCTGACCTGTTGAGTGTTCCCAGCACTTTCTTTTTTTATATATATAATTCCAAGTCTTTCTCTTAAGGCCAGAGAATTCAATTAAATTACATTCACAAATGTGCACTTGAAGTGTGCGTTAGTGAAATGAAATGGTGATTTGATAAAAATGTAGTTACATTTTGATATTGGTGCATTATGTATGTGTAAACTACTCAAAAATAATTGTGGATTCTGCCTAAAATTATCACCCACTCCTGATCACCTTATTCTACCTACATTGGTACATTATTTATACTTCTTTCTTTGGCTTGGCTTCGCGGACGAAGATTTATGGAGGGGGTAAATGTCCACGTCAGCTGCAGGCTCGTTTGTGGCTGACAAGTCCGATGCGGGACAGGCAGACACGATTGCAGCGGTTGCAAGGGAAAATTGGTGGGTTGGGGTTGGGTGTTGGGTTTTTCCTCCTTTGCCTTTTGTCAGTGAGGTGGGCTCTGCGGTCTTCTTCAAAGGAGGTTGCTGCCCGCCAAACTGTGAGGCGCCAAGATGCACGGTTTGAGGCGTTATCAGCCCACTGGCGGTGGTCAATGTGGCAGGCACCAAGAGATTTCTTTAGGCAGTCCTTGTACCTTTTCTTTGGTGCACCTCTGTCACGGTGGCCAGTGGAGAGCTCGCCATATAACACGATCTTGGGAAGGCGATGGTCCTCCATTCTGGAGACGTGACCCATCCAGCGCAGCTGGATCTTCAGCAGCGTGGACTCGATGCTGTCGACCTCTGCCATCTCGAGTACTTCGACGTTAGGGATGTAAGCGCTCCAATGGATGTTGAGGATGGAGCGGAGACAACGCTGGTGGAAGCATTCTAGGAGCCGTAGGTGGTGCCGGTAGAGGACCCATGATTCGGAGCCGAACAGGAGTGTGGGTATGACAATGGCTCTGTATACGTTTATCTTTGTGAGGTTTTTCAGTTGGTTGTTTTTCCAGACTCTTTTGTGTAGTCTTCCAAAGGCGCTATTTGCCTTGGCGAGTCTGTTGTCTATCTCATTGTCGATCCTTGCATCTGATTAAATGGTGCAGCCGAGATAGGTAAACTGGTTGACCGTTTTGAGTTTTGTGTGCCCGATGGAGATGTGGGGGGGCTGGTAGTCATGGTGGGGAGCTGGCTGATGGAGGACCTCAGTTTTATACAGTCCACATGCAAAAGCAGCATGTGGAATCCTCACCTTTTTCAAATGCTGTATCAAACTACTGCCTCGGTGGCTTTGCCACTGGTGTGGACCTGGGGAGGGCAGGGAGTGGAGACACAACACTCCCCCGCAGGGTTCAACCACCCAATCCTACAATAAACGGCACCGTACAAGCTTTCAACAGCCTGTTGAAGGAGCTGATGATGAGGGCAGCTTTGAAGAATGGCAGACCTCTGGGGGAGGAGTAGGCTGGTGTAGGTAATGTGCAGATTACCCCAACACCACCACCACCCCCCACCATTGAGAAAGAGAAGCAGCAGAGACGACCTTAAGGACGGTGACCATGGTGGCGGACCAGCAAAGGGGTCTGTGGCTGAAGGACACACACAGGACAGATGCTACAGGCTGCTGCAGACTTGAGGTCAAAGGACTCGCACCAGGCCACAGGGTGTGTAGACTGGCTCATGAGGACCAGGTATCGGATCCAAGATTTCAGAGGAGTCTGAGAGCAAGGAGGCTTCCCGAAGGGTACTGAGCACTGAAGGCTTCCACAAAGGGTTGGTTTGGATCTGGGCTCAGTTTGGCGATGATTCGAGCTGAACTGGAGTCTTTTGTTGGTGCAGGAGCACTGGAGGTGAATGCAAAGACACTCAGTGACGCTGGAGGGACCCTATTTTGTTTCACATTCTCTGACTGTAAGGAGTGCCGGGCAATACTAATGGAAAATCTTTGCCTTGTAGCAGCCTGAACTGATGTAATATTATAGTTCTGTTATTACATGACAATGAATAGTATCTGACCTGATCTATCATCCACAGGTTGTTTAATCGAGCTTGTGTGGCACTGGCATTTAAAGCTCCTACTGTAGCAAAGTATTCTATACTGAGCTGGTGTAAACTTTGTGGAATTGCTGAACACGTTGTCGAGTTGATGTAAACATGAAGAAGTCAATGTACACGCTGTGGAGTCCAGTGCAAGACTGACACCTCCAGGCTCGCATGCTGGGCTTATAATTCACTGCTTTTGACACATGGATAGGAAGTGATGTCATCGGCCCAGACTAAAAACCTGTGTTGAATGCAGGTCTACTTTCCTCGTTTTCCACAGCACGTTCGCCATTTCAGGAGCCGATTCGCTTGCTGGTCAGTGGGTCGCCACACTACCATTAGCTTTGTGTGCGACCAGTGATAAGCAAATTGGCAGGATATTTCGGCTTGGTCTCCATTGTATCTTAATGTAGTTTTATTTCTTTTATTTCTTCACAACATTTAACTATTGTCAGGAGATGTTATCATTTAATTACTTGGTGCTTTTAATGTACTTTATTTTCAACATTTTATTGACAGTGCTCTGTACGTGCTTCGAACTTTCTAATCCTAAAGTTTCAACAGATGGAAAGCATTGAGTTTTAATTTAAAATCTGTGACTCGTCACTTCTACTTTTTCCCTCTTTTATGTCTCCCAGTTCTTGTTCTATATATGTTCTGATACATGATCAATAATACCAAGAAGTTGGCATTGCTGGACGACAGACTTTTAATACCATAAGACTTGGACCATGCTCCTGTTCTGACCTGACCCCAGGACACGTGCTGCCGGAGGGACATGGCTAAACTGCCTTTATTAGGGGATTCTAGGAGGTAGAGTCACTGAGGAAAGATGGGCCAGTCATACATATGAACCATGCATATACCCAGTGCCAGTAACCCTATACAGTGATACATTGACTTCCCCACTATATAACAGTGAACCAGTATACAGTGGTGTATCATCCTCGTGTACTTCTATTATTAATCATATAACCATAACCATATAACCACTTACAGCACAGAACAGGCCAGTTCGGCCCTACTAGTCCATGCCGTAGCAAATCCCCACCCTCCTAGTCCCACTGACCAGCACCCGGTCCATACCCCTCTAGTCCCCTCCTATCCATGTAACGATCCAGTCTTTCCTTAAATGTAACCAATGATCCCGCCTCGACCACATCTACCGGAAGCTCATTCCACATCCCCACCACCCTCTGCGTAAAGAAATTTCCCCTCATGTTCCCCTTATAATTTTCCCCCTTCAATCTTAAACCATGTCCTCTAGTTTGAATCTCCCCCTTCCTTAATTGAAAAAGCCTATCCACATTTACTCTGTCTGTCCCTTTTAAAATCTTAAACACCTCTATCAAGTCCCCTCTCAATCTTCTACGCTCCAGAGAAAAAAGCTCCAGAGAAAAAAGCCCCAGTCTGCACAACTTTTCCCTGTAACTCAGACCCTGAAATCCTGTCAACATTCTCGTGAACCTTCTCTGCACTCTCTCTATTTTGTTTATATCTTTCCTATAATTTGGTGACCAAAACTTTACACAGTACTCCAAATTTGGCCTCACCAATGCCTTGTACAATTTCATCATAACCACCCTACTCTTGAATTCAATACTCCGATTTATGAAGGCCAACATTCCAAATGCCTTCTTCACCACACCATCTACCTGAGTATCAGCCTTGAGGGTTTCTTTGGCTTGGCTTCGCGGACGAAGATTTATGGAGGGGGTAAAAAAGTCCACGTCAGCTGCAGGCTCGTTTGTGGCTGACAAGTCCGATGCGGGACAGGCAGACACGATTGCAGCGGTTGCAGGGGAAAATTGGTTGGTTGGGGTTGGGTGTTGGGTTTTTCCTCCTTTGCCTTTTGTCAGTGAGGTGGGCTCTGCGGTCTTCTTCAAAGGAGGTTGCTGCCCGCCAAACTGTGAGGCGCCAAGATGCACGGTTTGAGGAGTTATCAGCCCACTGGCGGTGGTCAATGTGGCAGGCACCAAGAGATTTCTTTAGGCAGTCCTTGTACCTTTTCTTTGGTGCACCTCTGTCACGGTGGCCAGTGGAGAGCTCGCCATAAAACACGATCTTGGGAAGGCGATGGTCCTCCATTCTGGAGACGTGACCCATCCAGCGCAGCTGGATCTTCAGCAGCGTGGACTCGATGCTGTCGACCTCTGCCATCTCGAGTACTTCGACGTTAGGGATGTAAGCGCTCCAATGGATGTTGAGGATGGAACGGGGACTCCTAAATCCCTTTGTTGCTCTGCACTCCTCAATTGTCTACCATTCAATGTATATGACCTATTTAAATTTGCCTTTCCAAAATGCAGCACCTCACATTTCTCTGTATTAAATTCCATCAGCCATTTCTCAGCCCACACCTCCAGCCTTCCTAAATCACCTTTTAATCTACGGTAATCTACCTCACTGTCCACAACACCACCAATCTTTGTGTCATCCGCAAACTTGCTCATCCAATTCTCTACCCCTACATCCAGATCATTAATATATATAACAAATAATAGTGGACCCAGGACCGAACCCTGAGGAACTCCACTAGTCACTGGCCTCCAATTAGACAAACAATTTTCTACCACTACTCTCTGACACCTTCCATCCAACCACTGCTGAATCCATTTCACTACCTCCTTATTTATACCTAATGCCTCCACCTTTTTTCCTAACCTCCTGAGGGGAACTTTGTCAAAAGTTTTACTAAAGTCCAAATAGACAACATCCACAGCTTTCCCTTCATCAACCTTTTTTGTAACCTCCTCGAAGAACTCAATCAGGTTTATCAAGCATGATCTACCCCTGACAAAACCATGCTGATTACTCCCTATCAATCCTTGTACCTCCAAATATTTGTAAATAGCATCCCTCAGAACACTTTCCATCAACTTGCCCACCACAGACGTCAGACTTACAGGCCTATAATTCTCAGGTTTGCATTTGGTCCCTTTCTTAAACAGAGGAACCACATGCGCCACCCTCCAATCCTTTGTTATCACCCCCGTGGCCAGTGACATCCTAAATATCTCTGTTAATGGCCCCACTAACTGTCCATTAGCCTCCCTGAGTGTCCTAGGGAATATTTTGTCCGGTCCGGGAGATTTATCAACCTTTATCTTTTTTAACACAGCCATCACTACCTCCTCGGTTATCCTTATATGCTTCATGACCTCCCCACTATTTTTCTTTACTTCAACTGGTTCAACATCTTTTTCCCTAGTGAATACCGAGGCAAAGAAATCATTCAAAATTTCCCCCATTTCCTCAGACTTCTCACTCAGTCTACCCTCGCTATCTACAAGGGGTCCAATTTTATCTCTCACTAATCTTTTACTTTTAATGTACTTATAGAAACCCTTTGGATTTATTTCTACTCTGTAAGCCAAAGCCTCTTCATGCCTTTTTTTGGCCTTTCTAATTTCTTTCTTAAGATTCCTTCTACACTCCTTGTAGTCCTCCTTCAACTTCTCAACTCCCTGCTCTTTATACCTCTTGTACACCTCCCTTTTTCTCCTAACCAAATTTCCAATATTCTTCGAAAACCAAGCCTCCCTATGACTTCCAGCCTTTCCTTTGATCCAGACTGGGACATAACTACTCTGTACCCTCAAAATTTCTTTTTTGAATATCCTCCATTTTTCATTAACATCCTTACTTGAAAATATCCTGTCCCACTCAATACTCCCCAAATCCCTTCTTATTCCTATGAAATTTGCTCTTTTCCAATCCAGAACCTCAACTTTAGGCCTCTCCTTGCTCTTCCTTAAAACTACCCTAAAACTAACAGAATTATGATCACTAGACCCAATTCGTTCTCCAACATTAATGTCCACTACCTGACCTAGCTCGTTCCCTAACAGGAGATCCAGTATTACACCATCCCGAGTTGGTTCTTCTACTAACTGATTTAGAAAACAATCCTGAACACATTTAATGAACTCCAGCCCATCCAGCCCTCTAACCATATGGGTATCCCAATCAATGTGTGGGAAGTTAAAATCTCCCATGATCACTACCCTATGATTTTCACACATATACGTTATCTCCCTACAAATTTGTTCCTCTAATTCCCTTGGCCCATTTGGTGGTCTGTAATACACGCCTATTAGCACCCTCTTGCCTCCTCCACCCCTCAATTCCACCCAAACAGCCTCACTGGTCGATCCCTCCATACCATCCTGCCACCTCACGGCAATAATGTCCTCCCTAACAAACATTGTTTGTGCACTTGGTTTGATGTGCTTTTTATGTTTCTGTGTCCGATCTGTGAGCTACACTCAAATCAATGAAATGGTTACTTTGTGGGTTGAATCCTTGCTTTCAGACTTCATTGCCCACCTAAACTGATGGAGCTGAGACTTTCAGATGGGATGCAAACTTTAGTGATCCAGTGATCACTGGGGGAATCAGAGAGGTGAGCAAATTTAAATTCCCGGGAGTCATTCATCTCAGGGGAACTTCCCTGGATCCAACAAGCAAATGTCATTGTGAGAAAAGCACGTCAGCGCCTTTACTTCCTCAGGAACTGACAGAAGTTCGATATGACATCAGAAAAAAAAAATCACTTGAAATTTGGGGGGGTAAATATTTATTTACTCCTGCAAATTTGGAGCCCAAACGCTAGAACTATGAGGCTAAAAGTATAATTTACTTAAAGTTTTAAAAAAAATTCTCCTGACCAGTGAAATTTTCCTTGAATAAATAATAATTTTATGTTATTTGGGTTCCTTGAGTGTCATCTGATACAATCTGAATGTATTATTATTATTATTAGTTATGATATTATCTATTTTAGTTATGGGATTAGATTAGATTTGGAGGGAGTGGGAAGGTTAGGAGGGGTTGTTAGTTACTCGCTTTTAGTTTGTTTTAGATGTAGATTTTAGTTTTAAATATTTTTTCTACATATTTGCAGCATATATTTGTTAATATTGTATTATGGTTACAATCTTACTTATTATAATTTTATATATGTTGATTAAATAAAAAAGAAATATTGGCAAATGTCTACAGACGTCTAGTGGAAAATGTGCTGACCGCTGCATCATGGCCTTATTCGGGGGCATCAATACTTCTAAGTAGAAGTCCTGGAAAAAGTAGTGGACACAGCTCAGGACATCACAGGCAAAACTCTCCCCACCATCGAGAAATTATACATTGAATGTTGCCGTCGGAGGGTAGCAGCAATCATCAAGGATCGACACCACCCAGAACACGCTCTGTTCTCACTGCTGCCATTGAGAAAGAGGTATCAGTGCCAGAAGACTCGCACCACCAGGTTCAGGAACAGCTGCTACCCCTTCACCATCAGACTCCTCAATAACAAACTTAATCAAGGACTCATTTAAGGTGTCTTAGTTGTGCCATTTTATTATTTTTTTACTCTCTGTTTTGCACAGTCAGTTTGTTTACTGTTCTCTTTGTTTACATTTTTTGGCTCTACCAATAAGTGATCATTCTACCTTACCCACAGGAGAAAGAATCTCAGGGTTGTATGTGATGTCATGCATGTACTCTAACAATAAATCTGAATCTTTTATTCAGTACACATTCTTTACATGACCATATTTAATTAAGTCATTGATAAAAACTATGCTTTCACAGTGCAAACTCTTTGACCGACTGGAATAACTTAAACATCAAAACGTTGTTAAAGAGTGAGATTCAAAATATATTTTAAGTGTGCACTGATCAGATATCTGGTTGATTTCTATTATGCTGGCGCATCACATTAAAGCAATGATCCAATTACTCAAAGTGCAACATTGATGAGCTAAAATGATTATAAACTAATTAAACTCATTATAATCAGGTCAAATAAGTTCAGCACCATTGACCCTGGTTCGAATCCGGTGCTGTCTGTAGGCATTTGTTCATTCTCCCCATGTCCCGTGTGGGTTTTCCCCACCATTCAAAAGGTTGTAGGCAAATTGGCTGTAATTGAGAGGCATGGGTTTCAATGGCTGGAAATTTTTAAAAATCACAATTAGCTCATAGTTACAATAAATGTGAGGTGCAAAGAATGCCAATCAACCTTTGTTTTATAAATAAGTTCAAGTTTAATGTTTATTACTAGAGTACATACATGACATCACATACAACCTTGAGATTCTTTTTCCTGGAGCCCAGGCAGAATTTCAAGATTCAATTTATTTGTCATAGTTACATGAAATTTCTTTTTCGCTGCAACAAGGCTGATATCTTTGCCACCAACAGGCCTAAGTGCATCTTACAGTCTGACCCAGTCAGAGAGAGAGAGAGAGAAGCAAAAGAGAGTCCGCCCCCTCCCCACAGAGTCACCGAGTGTCCTTAGATTCACCTCCAGCGCTTCCGCAGTCCCCGCAGCCACACAGAGTCCAGTCCAAACTATTGGCAACCCGAGCTCCAGATCTGAACCTATGACGCGGTCAAGGACCCTGTAGCACCCTCTGCAGCTCCTCACATCCTGGTTCCGGTACCTGGTACCTCTCCAGCCAGTTAAAGCCAGTGTCCAGCTGCATCGCAGCCTGGTGCGAATTCTCCCGACAGCAGTCTCCAGCGGCCCACCGCACTCACTAGTCCCTCAGCTGCAGAGCCCCCAGGTCTGCTGCCATGGTCACCATCCACTCCTCCCTCTCTCTTCTCCGTTTCTCCTTCTCAGACGGGAGGGGGGGTGATCTTCCCATCCTCTGGTGCCCTCCTCCAGACCTCTGCTTCCCCAGAACCTGCAGCCCCTCATGGCTGCTGCCAATAACTAGACACACACCACCATCTTGGGTGCAGACCCATGCTCACGTGATTTCAACTAAAACCTCTCAGCAGTAATTGTAAACAGTACTCGAGTTAAAGATACTTGTACTTGTACAATCAGATGACAATAAACTTAACTTAAAGATGCGTACATAAAAGAGGGACAAACTGATGCATGATCAATTACACAAAGACTGAAGTGACTGGAACTAAAGGCTTTTATTAGCAAGAGATGGACAGCATCCTTGTGTTGCTGGCTCTCCCTGACCCGGGTTTGTACTGGGTGCAGGGTTATGGCATGACAGCCTTTATGGGGGATAAAGGGGAGGAGTCACAAGCCGGCCAGTGAGAACAGGGTCAAACATAAAAGGTCATGTCATTTACATACACAATAGTTGTTTCACCCCACAAACGGAATGTGAAAATACAGAAAAAAGTAATTATGATTTTAATCAACATGATTATCCAACTGCACGAAAACCAACAAGGTAGGGTCAGATACAGCAATGAGCTCTCTGAAGCCTTCTCCATTAACAATGGCGTGAAGCAAGGCTGTGTTCTGGCACCAACCCTCTTTTCAATCTTCTTCAGCATGATGCTGAACCAAGCCATGAAAGACCCCAACAATGAAGACGCTGTTTACATCCGGTACCGCACGGATGGCAGTCTCTTCAATCTGAGGCGCCTGCAAGCTCACACCAAGACACAAGAGAAACTTGTCCGTGAACTACTCTTTGCAGACGATGCCGCTTTAGTTGCCCATTCAGAGCCAGCTCTTCAGCGCTTGACGTCCTGCTTTGCGGAAACTGCCAAAATGTTTGGCCTGGAAGTCAGCCTGAAGAAAACTGAGGTCCTCCATCAGCCAGCTCCCCACCATGATTACCAGCCCCCCCACATCTCCATCGGGCACACAAAACTCAAAACGGTCAACCAGTTTACCTATCTCGGCTGCACCATTTCATCAGATGCAAGGATCGACAATGAGATAGACAACAGACTCGCCAAGGCAAATAGCGCCTTTGGAAGACTACACAAAAGAGTCTGGAAAAACAACCAACTGAAAAACCTCACAAAGATAAGCGTATACAGAGCCGTTGTCATACCCACACTCCTGTTCGGCTCCGAATCATGGGTCCTCTACCGGCACCACCTACGGCTCCTAGAACGCTTCCACCAGCGTTGTCTCCGCTCCATCCTCAACATCCATTGGAGCGCTTACATCCCTAACGTCGAAGTACTCGAGATGGCAGAGGTCGACAGCATCGAGTCCACGCTGCTGAAGATCCAGCTGCGCTGGATGGGTCACGTCTCCAGAATGGAGGACCATCGCCTTCCCAAGATCGTGTTATATGGCGAGCTCTCCACTGGCCACCGTGACAGAGGTGCACCAAAGAAAAGGTACAAGGACTGCCTAAAGAAATCTCTTGGTGCCTGCCACATTGACCACCGCCAGTGGGCTGATATCGCCTCAAACCGTGCATCTTGGCGCCTCACAGTTTGGCGGGCAGCAACCTCCTTTGAAGAAGACCGCAGAGCCTACCTCACTGACAAAAGGCAAAGGAGGAAAAACCCAACACCCATCCCCAACCAACCAATTTTCCCCTGCAACCGCTGCAATCGTGTCTGCCTGTCCCGCATCGGACTTGTCAGCCACAAACGAGTCTGCAGCTGACGTGGACTTTTTACCCCCTCCATAAATCTTCGTCCGCGAAGCCAAGCCAAAATAAAGAAAGAAAAAAAAAAGTTGTTTCACCCCACAAACGGAATGTGAAAATACAGAAAAAAGTAATTATTCAGTAATAAATAATATGCAAAGTAAGATTCCTTAAATCAGTCCCTGATCAAGTTTGTTGTTGGGGAGTCTGATGGTGGAGGGGGAGCAGCTGTTCCTGAACCTGTTGGTGCAAGTCTTGTGTCGCTTTCCTGATGGCAGTGGTGTGAATTCATGAGGATTGCCACTGCTCACTGATGGCAGCCTTCCACATGGATTTTCTCGATGGTGGGGAGAGTTTTGCGTTTGATGCATTGGGCGTTTTCCGTGACCTTTTGCAGGGCCTTCTGATTAGTGGTATTGGTCCCCCCAAATCAGGCCCTGATGAAGCTGGTCAGCATGCTTTCTATGACAGATCTGTAGATATTTGCCAAGATTGCTGATGTCATACTGAACCTCCACACGCTTCCGAGGAAGTAGAGGTGCTGATGCACTTTCTCCATGATGCCATTAGGGTGTGGGCTCCGGGAAAGATTCTCCAAGATAGTGACTCCCAGCAATTTAATTTTGCTCACCCTCTCCATCAATAATCATTGGATCGTACACCTCTGCTTTTCCCTTCCTGAAGTCAACAATCGCTCCTTGGTTTTGGTGACATTGAGTGCGAGGTTGTTGTTGGTGCACCGTCCCACAAAGTTTTCAATGTCCCTTCTGTATGCTGAATCTTCACCCTGTTTTTATACAACCCACTAACGTGGTATCGTCAGCAGATTTGTGAATGGTGCTGTCGTCGTACTGAGCCACACAGTCATGGGGGTAAAGTGAGTTGGGCCAAGTTAGCAATATTTTTAAAACAGTGAAGTGTGTAAGGTGTTTTCTCAGTGTTTTAGAGTCGCAGTGAAGGTTCCAGCCCTAAATGTTGTCTGACCATTTCTCTCCATGGATGCCACGTTTTAACCACACAGACACCCCAGCTCTCGCTGCTTGCTCAGTATTCCACCATCTGGAATTCTTGTGTTTTTTTCTGAAACATAGAAGCTGGTTGTTTTTAAATTAACTCACCACCTTTAAACAGCTGTTTCTGCACCAATGTTTTTCTTGATATTGTTTGATATTCCCTAGCTATGTACACGATGATAAAAAATTCAAATTGTAAAAAGGAAAGAAATCACTATGTATGAAAGAAGAAGATAAAAATATAAATCACAGGCAGCAATGAGGAAGCGAAAATGAGTGGGATTGATAAATTAGTTGGGAGCTGCCCCAGCAACAACCTTTCACTCAGTGCTCGCAAAACTAAGAAACTGATTGTGGACTTAAGGAAGGGGAAATCAAGAGAACACGAACCAGTCCTCATCGAGAGGTCAGCAGTGGAGAGGATTAGGAATTTCAAATTCCTTGGTGTCAGCAGGTCTGTGGATCTGTCCTGGGACCACCACGCTGATGCAATCATGAAGGAGGCTCGCCAGCGGCTCTATTTCACAAGGTTTATAAGGAGATTTGATATGACACCAAAGACTTGCAAATTTCTACAGGTATGTGTGAGTGAGTGAAAGGGTGTGTGTGTGTGTGTGTGTGTGTGTGTGTGTGTGTGTGTGTGTGTGTGTGTGTGTGTGTGTGTGTGTGTGTGTGTGTGTGTGTGTGTGTGTGTTTGTTTGTGTGTGTGTGTGAGTCTGTCTGTCTGCGTGTGCATTCATGCACATGCGTGCGTATGCTTTTGTGCACATGTGTCTGAGGGTGTATGCATGCATGCGTGTGTGCTCACACGTGTATGGGCATGTGTGTGCTTGTGTGAGCATGCATGCATGTGTGTGTGTGCATGCATGTTTGTGCACACACGTGGATATGTGCCTGTCTGTGAGTGTATGTGTGTGCGCATGTGGTTGCATGTCCGCATACCTGACAATGCTCAAAACCTACCCAAAATATTGATCTCTCAAGAAATAGATCCAGATTTTAACCATATTGAAAATTTAATTAAAAATAAATTTAGACATACAGTTCGGTGACAGGCCATTTCACCCACAAATCTTTGCCGCCCAATGTACACTCAATTAACCCACACTACAATGGGTGGAAACTGGAGCCCCCAGGGAAAACCCACTGAGTTACAGGGAGAACATACCAACTCCTGACAGACAGCGCAGAATTCAAAGCCTGGTGCTGATCACTGGCGCTGTGAAAGCGTTGTGCTAACCACTAGACCAACTGTGCCACACCAATGAAACATGGCCAAAATTAATTCTGAGGCTGTATGTGTGTGAACAATGGAAAAATTGGGCTGAGAGGGTGATTCCTGCAGCAGTATTTCTAATCCTCAGTGGGTCTATCGATGTGTATATTACCATAGCTGATTCATGTTTCGTGTATTCTCACTGTTTCTTTATGGGGTAACTTACTGTCCTTATCTCATTGACATTCATTTGTCAATGTTTCATCGTTAACCTGTTTATTTGTGCATGGGAGCTTTCCTAACTTACATCTATGTAAATATGTTCAGTGGTCCTGGAGAAAAGCTGTCTCATCTTTGCTGTGCGATCGAGGTATGAACGATCAATAAATGTGACTAGACTTCCCTTGAATTTTGAGGCTATCACTGTTGTTGCTGGTTTCAGTGAACACAGATGTCATGCTGATTTCCTTTGTTACTCTGGTGTAGTTATCACCAATTAACTTTGTAAAATTGTGCCCAACTAACTAATGTTGTGACGTCACAGACTTCACCTCCTTTCTCTGCTATTCCCCCAGCATCATCTCCTTAAGTCAAGTCAAGTTTATTGTCATCTGATTGAACACGTACAACCCGACGAAACAGCGTTATCTGGTCCTCGGTCGAAAAACATGCAGGGAAATGACCAGACATATCACATATACATACAGACAAACAATACACATGCAGGGCAAGAATTATATCTCTAAAAAATAATTTAGAAATATTGTTTTGTACAACCGAGAGTCTCGGATGGCTAGTGTGAGCAGTTCCTTTGCTTGTTCAGCATTCTCACTGCCTACAGGAAGAAGCTGCTCCTCAGCCTGGTGGTGCTGGCTCTGATGCTCCTGTATCTCTTCCCTGACGGCAGCAGCGGAAAGATGCTGTGTGCTGGATGGAAGGGGTCGTCAATTAATTTTGTGTCCCCTCTTCCGATAATGATCCCAGTAGATCACGTTGTGGGGAGCGGGGAGGAGAGGGAGATTCCATTCATCCTCTCTACCACCCTTATGGTCCTGTGGATTGAACTCCAATCCATTTCTCGGTGGCAACCATACCTCCCAGCCAGGACGCTGTCTGGTGGCCTTGTCCGCTTCATTCTTCTCAGGGAGTGCAGTTGCTGTTACGCCTTCCTGACAAGTGAAGAGATATTGAATGTCCACGATAGATCACTAGTTAAGTGAACTCCAGGGAACTTGGTGCTCTCCACTCTCTCCACTACAGAGTTGTTGATGTGTAGAGGAGGGTGGTCGTTCCTGGTCCTCCTGAAGACCACCATCATCCTCATCATCTTGTCTGCATCAGGTCATTACTCTCGCACCATTTCACGAGATTTGCCACTTCTTCTCTGAAGAGCGACTCATCGCTGTTGCTGATGAGGCCGACGACTGTGGTGTCACCTGCAAACTTGATGACTCTGTTGGAGCCAGATCTGGCAATGCAGTCATGGGTCAGTCGAGTGAACAAGGAGCGGCCTGAGCACACAGCAACACTGCTGACTCCTGGAATGAGTTGTGTTCATTAGAAAGTTGGAGTAAGAAAGCAACACATTAGGCCTCTTGAATGCATGGGAAACTGATTACAAGAAAGCTGAAATTGGAGTTGAGTCAGAATTCCTTGAGGGCACCTGGCAGCACTGCTTCCCCCAGATCCCGAACCCTCTTTTCAGTGCTTTGCAGGAAATTTTACATCATTGACTTCAAAATATATTCATAACAGCTTTACTGACAGATCCTTTCACCTCTGCTAAGTGATCTGCACTTACAGAAGATCCCAGTGGGTGCAACCACATATTTATATCATTCACTTTACATTTTTTCTCCATCATATAATCTTATACTTTATTTTTTTCCCCTCCCGAGCTTTCATATGCAATTATTTTAATTATTGGTTGATGTTTCTGACAACCTCGAGTCGAAATAGAAGCTGGTGTTTTGTTTCTTTTACACCACTTCTTGACCCATAGTTTAATGTCTCTGGATTAAGTAAAGCAAAGAGAACAAAATTTGGTAATTGTACTTGAAATGAAAATGCAGCCCCATGGCATCTGCACTCAAAACATTTAAAATATATTTTCTCCCCTCAAAAGCCACTACCTTCACGTAATACCATATTTAGAAAATAACGTACATGAAATTCTTTAGCTTTGCCTATGGTAAGAAAGGCAGAGAGTTGCCACTTTGCCTTTTCATTGAAACATTTATTTTGAAAGTTCCCATAGATGTAATCATAGCCAGATACAAAATATAAAACTGAAAAATTTATATCAAATCCATTGCATGATGATATAAACCCCACTCAACAAACCTCAAAAAGAGAGAGAGGAAAAGAAATGAAATAAGAAAAAGAATAAAGAAAGGAAAGTAAGAATAGAAACCTGGCTGTCGGAGGACTCCCCTTACCACACGGCATCAATCATTTGTATTTTTTAATATAAAATCTAAAGGAGGTTGACGAGGCTCGACGGTTAAGGAAAAGGTCTATAAATTAATTCCCTATGGTGCGCTGTCAGTCAGAAGCAAACACACAAAACCAAAAGACAACCACAGGCTTTATTCGACGTTAATTTCCACAGAACCAGCTGTGAGATTGAGCTGCTGTAAACTCTGAGAATATCTTCGAAGAGCTGGCTCAGGCTTATATCCCGGAGGATGATTGACACCTGACTGGGTGGGGCTTGGTCTATTCAGTTCAGCTGATTGACAGCCATCCCAGATATTGCCTTGTCCCCATGCTCTTCTGCAGGTACAGAGGTTGCCCCCTGCAGTAGGCCAGTGGTATACCACATTCTCTCAATTTGTAAATATGGGTGCTAAATTTTCAAATATACATCATACTTATTTCTCTGATGAGAAGTAATCTTCTCCAAAGGAACACAGCTATGCATCTCTGCGTTCCACTGCTCCATACCCAGGTGGGGATCTGATTTCCGTGTTACTCCTCTACATTTTCTTGCCACTGTTAAGGCACTTTTTAGAAATTCTTTCTGATGTATCGATAATTTCAATTTGGGTCTTATCCCTTCAATATCATCTAATAAAAATAACATTGGATTTTGTGGAAATTTATTTCCTGAAACCCATTCTGAGTCACCGCTTTGTCCAGCACCCCTCACAGAAATGAGGCCCATCAAGGAATGGATTCACAACCTCTGGTTTACAAGACCATTTCTCTACCACGGAGCCACTCAAGTATTAAAACTTCTCCAGCAGTACCTCCCAACCTGTGGTCCATGGATTATAGGCGGTCCTTGCATTTGCAGCAAAGACTAAAATTACTGATACAATAAACAGGGTTGTAAATTTGACTACAAACAAAAGTTCTCAATAAAATTTCCCGCCAAACCAAAACTTAATCTCACCAGCACTGCCCCACCCCCCCACCCCCCCCCTTCCAATGATGGTCCATGATAAGTAAAGGAATATTTGTTGGTTTGTGGATTAAGGACTACTGTTATACAGCTCTGAATGTACAAGGTTTTGGTTCACCTCTCTCTGTGTCTGCTCATGTTTCCCTGCATGGATTTGTTAAATGTGGATGATCAAAGCAGCTGTTAAAAAGTAAGTAATTAATTGAATTCAGCAAAGAAACCAAAGCATTATTTAAATATAAGGGTTTGCAATAGTTAACAAAAAAGGAAAGTTTGAGTGAGAGTAGTGGAAATCATTTACATATTTATTTTTATTCCTATCAGTTCATCCACCCAGTATCTATTATGGGTACTGTAAGTACAATGAACATACTTTTTATCTAGAGTTCCACCAGTTGGCAGGTTGAATAGGCTGTTAGTGTACCTCGTGCTTTAGCCTGCAAATAAAATATGCAAGAAAGGCCCATCAAGACATTCATTCTCTTGGCAACACTGTTAAATTGCAGTTCAAGGCTCAAGGTAATATCAAATGTTAACCTCTATGGATAAGAATGTATTCTGCAGCTGGAATGTCCCCAAACAGCTCTATTTAAAGAAGGCATCAACGATTTTTGAGTTTGTTCAGGGAGAAAGAAAGTTGTGTTTTCCAGTTTGTGTTCCAGAGTGCATTGCCTGCCTGATGCTGAGGTGAATGACTTGACTGTGAGGCTTCTGTATAAACCAGTTCTTAGAGATAAAATGGATTAGTGGGTCTTCCCATCGGAATGCAAGATAAGGAGGCTGAAACAAGAGCATAGA
The DNA here is from genome assembly GCF_036971445.1 of Narcine bancroftii. Taxonomy (NCBI): domain Eukaryota; kingdom Metazoa; phylum Chordata; class Chondrichthyes; order Torpediniformes; family Narcinidae; genus Narcine; species Narcine bancroftii. Next base: position 227,943,443 of record NC_091471.1, read on the forward strand.
AGAAAAAGACATCTGCAATTGCCTCTTCAATGCTGCGGCCACAGTACACTTCCCATTTAAGAAATTAGTTCCAAACAGTGCCACTGAGCTTTCTCCTGCTGAACTGACGCAATTTTCTGGATACATAAATAATAATGACGGTGACAAATTTGCCACATGTACTATATCAAGTTGAACAAATAAATCATACAAGGGCCATTTTCTGGGCCTATCTTAATTATTTAGGCCCCAGTTTGGTTGCCTCTCCATGACAATGAGTCCATTCTGAATGTATGAGATATATGTTTTTTTATATATATATTTAATTTAGAGGCACTACACGGCAACAGGCCCATCTGGCCCATGAGCATATGGATGCCATGGCTTCAGCAATCCAAAGATGATTTACTATGCAGGGTTCTGGGCTGTTATTAATTTCGCCTAGATATCAGGTAGGAGAGGGTGCTCATGAAAATGCAGGGAATGAGCATTCACTCCAGAAAGCAAATACAGTATGTTTCCCCATATCTGAAATTCGGTTAACTGAAAAGTTCAATCGTCCAAACTTTTTTGGCGTCTGTTAGTGCCAGTTTGATAACAATGGAGCTCAGAAACAGCCTGGAAGACAGACGCTGAATGGCTTGATGCTGGCTCAGAGAAGCAGGCTGCAATCTCAAGCCATCAGTAAGGGACTGGAGGAAGTCAGTGGGTCAGGCAGCGTGTGGGGAGATTGTCCTCATTTCAGGTAACTCCCTCCCCTCTCTCTTTCCATTTCTCCTTTACTGATATGTCTTTATGTTATTTGGGAGGCTTCTTAAATAACTTAGAGATGCAATATTCAAATAACAAAAGAGACTTTACTTACTGATGCCTTCCACCATCTCAGGAAACTGTTCACACTCTCATACATACACCTCACAGTGGTGCACTACAGTTACTACAGTGAGAAGGATGTATTCTTACGCAGTTACAAAATAGTTTGCATTATCTTAACAATGTAACACACCCTGCGGGTGTTATTGAAGGGAATGCCGAATTTCTTGAGGCCTTGCTTGACTTTGCAGCCTTGGCCTTCTTCCTTGTAGGATGCAATTGTTGTGTGGGTCGTAAATCACAACATGAGGAAAATCACCACCCTGTTTTGGTCAGTGATGCTTGTGAGTGCCCAGTATAGGCTACATACACCGTCTTGTTTTTGGAGATACTAAGACCCAAAGTTACACAAGAACCTCTCTGAGACAACAGATGACTAGAGTATTGAAGTGCCAATTGATGAAGTAGACAAAGACGATGTGGTCAAACAATAATCATGGCTTTTATTAGCAGAAACACATGGTACAATAATGAAATACAATACACAGTTATGCCCAAGGGGAGTGTCCTTAACAGTAGAGATAATGCACAGCCAATGTTAGTACAGCAAGGCTCGCCAGAAGGGAGACAGGCAGCTTGGCAGACATTCACCACAAGTATATCAACCAGTTTTTACAGACGAATGGAGGAATAGTGAGTGTTGAGGCAAATAAAAAACTTATCTTTTATTTTCTTCCTTTTTTGGTGACTATTTTATTTACATTTTCAAATCAACATGAGATCCATCAATTACATAAAAGAAACATAATCTTATCATTCGATGTGGATTTTGAGTAAGGAAACACAAGAAAAAAGAACAAGCCCTAACCCTCCCCCCTCCCACCCACTCAGGGGAGAAAAGGAGAGAAGTAGTCAATAGAACTGAAGCAAGAAAAGGAGATGAGAAAAAAAAAAGAAAGGAAAATAGTTTCATTGGATTCATCCATCTCCTGCCAGGGACTTACCTGGAATCCCCAGGTGGTTCTCGGGTACAGGGGGCCAAGGGCGGGGGGGAGGGTGGTGGTGGTCGTCGTTAACAATCTACACCTATGTGTTGAAGACATGGACTCCAAATTTTTAGAAAATCATTGTATTTTTTGCAAAGGTTAGAAGTAATTTTCTCCAGGGGAATATAAGCATATATTTCCACTTTCAATTAAGATCTTATTTAAGGGACAAATTGGACCCAATGATGACCTGACCGCAGAGCGATGAAGTAGAGAATCTGGTTCAAAAGGGGACTACGAGGAAATTTATTTCAAAAGCGTATTTCCTACTTCAAATGGGTATCCCAAAACTGGGTTACATAAATCTAGATGGGAAACAGATTTGGGAAGACCGATTGATTGACTGATCTTCTCCAAGTATTGGTGGCACAGATTTTTAAAAATATAATTACAACTAACTAGCGATGAATAATTATAATTTTATTCATCAGCTATATTTAACGCCGGAGAAATTTAAAAAATTTGGTTTTAGTAAGTTGGATTCTTGTTTTCGATGTGATCAGACGGCCAACACTTTTTTGCATACTGTTTGGCTTTGTGATCGATTGCAACAGTTTTGGAAAGGTATTCAATCTGTTTTTAACAGTTTATGTAATATCCATCTTGTATTAGATCCCGATATATTTTTATTAGGGAATATGCAATCATTAATCGATTTAGGTTTAGAGGATTATCAGATTTCATTTATTTATTTAGCTTTAGTTGTGGCTAAGAAATGTATAGCACTTACTTGGAAAGATAGAAATATATTAACTTTAGATAAGTGGTATTTGGAAATGAAATTTTGTTTGACTATGGAAAGGATATCTTTTTCAATTCAGGATAAGATGTCTTTTTATAAGTTAAAGTGGACTCCGTTTGCTAATTATAAGTTTGATTTAAATATATGTTTAAGTGTGATATTTTAGTATTGACAATTTTTTTTTGTTGTTAGAATTTTTTTTTAGGTTAAGTTTTATCTCTTTTTTTTTGCAAGTGGGTATTTTTTTTTCCATATATAATATTGTCAATTTTATTAACTCTTCACTCTTTATTTGGGGGGGGAGGGTTGGACTAATTTTAAGTTAGACTATTAATATTGTGTTACAATTAATGGGGGGGGGGTTAATTTTGTGTAGTTTTCTGATGTAATATTATAATCATACCTTTTTTAATTTTTTTTTTCTATTTTTCTTTAAATGTAATTATTTATTGTATTCTTGTTATAAAATTTTAAATAAAGTCTTAAAAATATATAATTACAACTGTGTAATAAGTTTAGTTTAGCTTGTCATTTAATTAATTTGATGTAATGTTTGGAGTCTAAATTGTGTTTAGTCTGACGTGTCTTATGGTCTACCCTAATGATGCACCAATCTCCAGGAGTGTTATCTCATTTTTGTTTTAAACTGCTGCTCATTATAACAGCCACAGTTTTAAGAAATGATGATCAGCTTCGAATTTGTATTGATTTCCCCCCCCCCCCCCCGACCTCAGATAAAAAAACTTGGCCTCGCTTTTGTCATGGTTGTCTAGGGAGGAGCAACTCTGGCCCAGGTAGTTTGGGTTTGCAGGGAATGAGGTTGAATCGGCCGCGCCAGTGGGTTTAAGCAGCCTGTAACCACCCATATGTTTCTCCGACCCATGACTGTTCCGCGAGATGATTCTCTTGACCAGTGTCTAGTCTTTTGTGTTTGCATATTTTTTGATTAATTGATGAAAAGCACTTTGGAGGAACATTCTGTTGTGCTTAAAATGTGTTATATAATAAAATATTTAATTCAATTCAATTCAATGAGGAAAGCTGGTCCGACTTATGGTCAGGGCACCGTGACCAATACTATTAACGTAAGGTGCAGATTGGCACAATGCTATTTTTTGTACCAACTGTATCTTACGCTGCAAAAATTACACAAATTGAAATCAGATCAGTGTTTCAGATGCGGCAAAGAAACAGGAGCCTTTTTGCATTCATCCAGGTCATGTTCCAAGGTGAGGGCTTTCTGGGAAGATTTGGGAAATCTAGAACAAATCACTAAGATTCGATTTATACAGATAATGGAATGGTTTCTATTGGGAACATAGCAGATGTAAGACCTAATAACAACTTGTCTTTCCATAGCATCTTTAAGGACCTTAGGGTGTCCCAAAGCTATCATAGTTGAAGTCTAAAGTTGTTACTGTTATAATGCAAGAACCACAACAGCCAGTTTTTGCCAGTAAGTTTGCATAAGTAGTTCCTTCAATGTGAGAACCATTCAGCTCTCTTCAATCTTTAACAAATGAATCTTTGGATGAGCTCTTATTTTTTTCTCTTGACAATTTCAACAACTTTAACTACAGTCCCTCCAGGAGTTGATTTTTAAATTTCAAATTTAAATTAAATTTGGACACACAGCATGGCAACTGGCTCACAAGTCCATGCAGCCAATTAACCTACGCCCCCGATATGTTTCGAACGGTGGGAGGAAACCGGAGCCCCCAGGGAAATCCCGTCCAGTCACGGGGAGAACGAACATTCTCCTTACAGACAGCGTGGGATTCAAACCCCAGTTCCGATTGCCTTGATCGCTACTCCAACTGTGCCCCGTTATTTTTAGTACCGGTCTTAGTCCAGTACATCTCTTCCTACTCCTGCATTGCTTCTGTAGTTCTGTAACAATCTCAAATGGCCACCTGAATGATGCATTGGCTTCGCAGCTTGTATCGCAATAAGTCAAATTTAAAAATCCTAATTTGTGAGCACTGTGTTTATGGATGTACAAGTTCTGTTTTTGTGGCAACATTATTTATGTTGAGTCTGGGAAAAGTAAAATAAAACATACACACGCAAATTCAAAAAGGCTCCAGTGTGTCTCTAAATTGAGTGTGGCCATAAATCTGACCCTTTTGTCTATACCTTTACGTATTTCTATTTGTCTATGGCATCAGCACGAAAGCCATTTCTTTTTTGCTATTCATACTAAACTTGAGAAACCAAAAATAATCGTGTTTTGACTTTAGAATTTAAAGTAAATTGAGTGCATGTGTAAAACAGGTACATGCCTTTTTTTTGGCTTAATCTAATCTCTGGTATTACACTGCCAGGATAAACTGAAGAAATTCCATCAACGGCAGACTTAATGGTTTTATTAAATTACTGATGGGTGATGATAAGAAAACATGAAGGACTTGCTATTCTCAGGCTTCGTTGTGTCCTTTGCAATCAAGTCAGTGATTTTTCACTGGTTGAACCACTGAACCCTTCAAGGGAATATAAAAGCACACAAACCCCAGCACCATGTTACATTCCAGTGATGGCTGTGTTTCTGCATTGGCTCACTTTCACTTTGTGTATTGTCATTCTGTTTTTTTTCCTTTGGCCAGGAAAAACCTTACCAGTGTTCAGAATGCAACAAAGCTTTTAGTCAGAAAAGGGGCCTAGATGAACACATGAGGACTCATACAGGAGAAAAACCATTCCAATGTGATGTAAGTAACTGGAACTATATTTTTTTGGATTATTTAACTTTTGATCAAGAGTCATCACACAACCAATCAGTTCGAATGAAGATATGGTGTAATGATTCAAACACAACATTTGATAATATTCTCTTACATAGCCTTTCTATCTCAGTGCCATTGCCTGTGGATATTTAAACACGATACGATACTACGATACAATTATTTCATTGTCATTTAAGAGCAGACTAAAAAACAGCACACAGTAATAAACGAGATAGCATTCTTCCAAACCACAATGCTACCTCATGAGATTACACAAAAACAGTGTAGACAACACAAGATTACACCATACTTATACCAGAAAAAAACAAAAGAAATGAAAACCTACGAGGCTGGAAATGCCGACGCAGTGAATAAGAAAAAAATCCTTATGTGGAAGGAAATTTGTCCAATGAGGAAAAAAGAACAGAATCCCAAAATGCTCAAGCAATTTCTTTGCCTTTGTGGAAAATTCCAGTTGTAAATCAGTTCCCTGAAGAAACAACAGTACTTTGGGATTACCATGCATGTCCACCAAGTTGCAGTTGATTATTTACTGCAGATGCCCAACTTCTCATGAAGGCAAAAGCGGAATTGGAAATGGTGAATAACACCCAGTCCTTGAAATGGATAATATGCATTTACCTCTTTTTCCTATTCCCTTACAGTGTTGAAGGAGGCCATTTAGCCCATTAGGGTTTTGGCCAATTTACAGTGCAATCTCTCCTATGTTTGCTGTAACTTATTGTTCCCACAGTGCAACACCAGAGCCATTTGCAGTAACTAATTGACTTGCCACAGAATCATTTATTTTAATGAGAAATGCCCACAAAAGCCTGAGATACATAATAATAATGTTTAGTTACTTTACTTATTTGAGAGATTTTAATATTTTTTGTTGCTTTAGAATGTTTGTAAAATACACTGACATTTTCAAATTGCATTTCAATTTCTGGGGGAAAAGCAGTCAGCTCTGGCTTAGTTTGCTGCAAAATATTTTTTTCGCACATTTGTGTTTATTCTGGCTCTTCTCTTCCATTACTCTCTATCTCCGCCACCACCTCTCAACATGACAACATCAATCTCCAACATAATCCCATTATAGTGGCAATGGCCCTTTTGCTATGGAGGAATGCACTATCAGGGATAGAGCGTAGAACAGTACTGCACGTGATCTCACTCCCTCCCTCTCCTAATGTGGTGCGACCACTATTGTGTACAGATGTATATATGTACTGTATGGGCTGGCCCGCCCCCTGAACCTGTGACTCCTCCCTCCCAGATATCCCCATAAAGGCTGTTATGCCTAGACCCCTCCCTCAGTATCTGCTTTGGAACTGGGCCAGCAACATGCAAGCTGTGCTGACACTGATTAAAGCTTATTAATCACGACTCTCTGTCTGATTGTGGTTGATTGGTAGTCCACCTGGATATTCATCTGTCTACCGACAAGCTTCTTAAACATTACTATTGAATATGCTTCCACTGCTTTTCATGACAGCCTATTTCAGGGACCTACCATTCTCTCTGTAAAAAAAAACTTGCCCTGCACATCTCCTTCATATTTTCCTCCTCTCACTTTCAATTCATGATCCCTGGTACAAAACATTTTTTCCCTGGGAAAAGGATTCTGGCTATCTACCCTATCCTTACCTTTTGTAATTCCTGTCAGCCTCCAATGCTCCAGAACTGACTGTGTCCAATCTCTCCTCGTAGGTGATACCCTTTAATCCAGGTAACATCAGAATTCAGAATCAGGATGTATTGTCATGACCAAGTCATGAAATCCTCCACAACATTCCTGAAAGGGGGCAACTAGGAGTGCCCACAGTGCTCTAAAGTCCACCCTAACCAGTTATCCAATGACAGTTCCAATGCTGCTTTTCCAATTCCCAGAGTGAAGCTGAAAGATTGTTTAGAAGTCTGTTAACGGGCCCTGCGATCTGCCAATTCTGGCTTAGTACAGCCAGATTCAGCAGCAGAAGATAGCCATTTTAAACTCCTGGTGTCAGTGGTAGGCATTGATATGATGCTGTGCAGCTGTTTGCACATACAATTTCCATGAAGAGATAATAATATACATTTAGTCACAGAAGTGATGACTGTGGGGAGATCTATAGTGCTGTGTGACTGTCTCACGTTACTCCTGTTGGTTCATTAAAGGTGATTAAGTCACTGGGTAGCAATATACCAATACCCATTTAGTTCCTTCGTATCATTTACAGATTAAATCATCAAAAGTAACTCAGCTTGAAAACATTATTTGATGTTTCTTAAATACATACTTAATGAATGGCATTAAATGACTTTGTAAAGTTGTGCTGGTTTAATGTAAAACATGAAAGAACTGTACAGCAGTTTGCAACTTCCCCCAGCCAAAATAAATTCTCTTCCATTGGTGGAATGAAATATACCATTAAAATGTCAACATTCAACATTCACATTAAAATTTTAATTTGTTTCCTTTTGTAATGCTACAACCTTGGTCCCAGTTAACTACGATTATCACATTATATAAATTTGTGGTTTAAGGTGGATCTGATAACTTGGCATGTGAAAAGCTAAGCTTGTTTAAAACCAAATAAAAAAGGTCCAATCTACCCATTATTGATCATCTGTGTGATGAACTTTCAACTTTTCATACTGTGTCTATTTCAAGCCTTTATTTCCTGCATTCTATATGACAAAAGTCTCTGAATATTAAAACACCTTGTAACAATTTTGTACCAAAAAGCTTACATCTTGAGGTATTTGTGATTACTCATCTATGTAATTCCCAGGTTACACTCCATTCTCTTTCCAAAAAGATGGGTGAATTTCTATCAGTTACCATGAACTTGGCGGGGTGCACTGAGCCATAAACTTAAAGGAGCCTGAATTATTTCATCTGCCAAAGTTTTGCACTTAGCAATGCAATTCTCGGCAGCTGTTATATTTTTCAAAGTTCTTTTCTGACCGAGAGCTGAACTATGCAGAAAGCCCATTTGTCAGAGGAAGGAAGACATTGAGTAACATCTTGAGACTGGCTGATTTATTTCTGTTGCAAAAGCTCCGAAAAAAAATCCATCCTCCCTTCCATTTTCCATTTTCAAAAAATGCACCATGATCAAAACCATCTTTCTTTAGCAGTTACTCTATTTTTTGATGCATTGCTAGTTTCAACAATTATGGTACGTGTTGTTTGCATCTGTAGTCTGCTTGCCAGAAGTCTTTGTCCACAGCCCATTCTCTATTGGGTGAAAGTGCTGTGGTTCAGCATTGATCTGTTATAGCATTATAATTTTGTTATCTAAGCAAAATGCTATTATGGGTGGATTCAATTTGAGCAAATTAGTTGAGCCAAGCCATGCTTCAGATCACGTATTGGTTGGTTCAATGGCAGTATTGGCATAAACCCAAGCATGCATGGTGCTAAATTGAAAGGCACTCTTGATATCTCTGACTAGCACTTACGCCAGTGGTGTGGTAAAACTCAAAAAGGGATGAAAATAGTACGCTTGGATATTAGGCTTAATGTGTGTTACTACCTTTATTGAACACTTGGTCTAAATAATATAGTTTATGTTTAGCATTCTAATGACAAATGTTTTTGGTGTCTGGCCTTTCCAGCATGGGGTCCCCCTTTGTTTCATTCACTGGGGTTAGTTCACTTAATATATTCAAACGGAAGTTAGGTGTGGCCCTTATTGGCTCAAGGAATCAAAAGATGTGGAGAGAAAGATGGAATAAAGTCGCATGATCAGACATTTAATGGTGGAGTAGCTTTCTCATGCACCAGTTTTCGATGTTTCTATTTTGTTCTTGTTCAGAATGCAGGTGAAGATTTAATTACCTGCATTTCCTGTAAAATTTCCAACACATTTAACCCCACCTGTTTAAAATGTGCACAAAAAGTCGAGAAAGAGTTGAATAATTGGAATAATAACTGTGCAGGATTTCAACAGAATCAGGATCAGGATTTATTGTCATGAACAAGTCATGAAATTCGATGTTTTTACCGCAGCGTCATAGAGCAAACGTTCAAATTACAACCATCTTACAACATTACTATATTTAAAAAATAAAATAATAAGAACAATCATTGTGCACAAAAAGTAAAGCAGTTCCTTTGGGGATTATTCAGGAATCTGATGGCAGCGGGGAAGAAGTTGTCCTTGTGTCGCTGAGTGCTCGTCTTTAAGCTCCTGTTCCTTTTCCCCGAGGGTAGTAGAGTGGAGAGGGCTGGGTGGTGGTGGTGGAGTCTTGGAGGATAGAGGTTGCTTTCTTAAGACGCCTCCTCATGCAGATGTCCTCGACGGAGTGAAGTCTGGTCCCTGTGATGTTGCAGGCTGAGTTAATGACCCTCTGGAGTTTATACTTGCCCTGAGTGTCTCTGAACCAGGCAATGATGCAACCAGCCAGGATGCTCTCCACGGTCCACCTGTAAAGATTGACGAGAGTCTTTGGTGACATACCGAATCTCCCACAAAATGAATTGGCTGGAAGAGGTTCATAAAGTGAATGGAATTCCTATGATGTGCATGAGACAATTTTCTAAGTTGGAGCAAAAAAGGCAGGAAATGCTTCAGTTGATCAAGGGGCATAATTCAGAAGAGAAACAGAGAAAGCATTTCAACTCAAGGATCATATCAGAACTGGAAAAAGGTGTGATTTTTTTTGTTACAGATTGGGAGAAGGTAAGAAGGGGAGAGAGCAGAGTGAACATCTGTGATAAGATATAGGCAAAAGTATTGAGGAAGTAATGCTGTGAGAAACTATCATTTAGAGACAAGATAACCATATAACAATTACAATGCAGAAACAGGCCATTTTGGCCCTTCTAGTCTGCACCGAACCAAGTACTCTCCTCTAGTCCCACCTACCTGCACCCTCCCCATAACCCTCCATTCCCCTCCCATCCATATACCTCTCTAATTTTTCCTTAAATGACCAAATAGACCCTGCTGCCACTACTTCTCCCAAAAGCTCATTCCACACAGCCACCACTCTCTGAGTGAATGTTACTTCTAAACTTTTGCTCCTTATCTCTTAACTCATGACCTCTTGTTCAATCTCTCCTATTCTCAATGGAAAAAGCCTATCCACCTCAACTCTATCTATCCCTTTCATAATCTTAAATACCTCTATAAAATCCCCTTTCAACCTTATACGCTCCAAAGAATAAAGACCTAATCTGCTCAATCTTTCTTTGTAATCTAGATGCTGAAACCCAGATAACATTTTTGTAAATCTTCCTGCATCCTCTCTACCTTGTTGATATCCTTTCTATAATTTGGTGACCAGAACTGCACGCAGTATTCCAAATTTGGCCTCACCAATGGCTTGAACAGTCTCAGCATCACCTTCTAACTCTTGTGTTCTATGCTTTGATTTTTAAAGGTGAGCATACTAAAAGCCTTCTTCACCACCCTATCCACATGAGATTCTACCTTCAGCGAATGATGCACTGTTTTTCCAGATCATTCTGCTCCACTCTATTCCTCAATGCCCTCCCATTTACTATGCGTGCCCTCTTTTGATTAATCCTACTAAAGTGAAGCGCTTCACACTTATCCGCATTAAACTCCATCTGCCATCTTTCAGCCCACTCTTCTTACCTGTTCAAATCCCTCTGCAATCTTTGAAAACCTTCTTCATTATTCACAATTCCACCCATTTTAGTATCATCTGCATATTTACTAATCCAGATCCCTGAGTCACACCTCTTGTCACTGGCCTCCAGCCTGACCAACATTTATCCACTACGACTCTCTAGCATCTCCATTCCAGTCACTATTGAATCCATTTGACTATCTCAAAATTAATACCTAATGACTGAACCTTCCTAACTAATCTTCCATGTGGTACCTTTTCGAAGGCCTTACTAAAGTCCATATAGACAACATCCACCTGCACTGCCCTCATCAACATTGCTAGCCACCGCTTCAAAAAATTCAACAATTGATCATACATGACCTTCCACGCACAAACTCGTGTCGAGTGTTCCTGATCAGACCATGCTCTCCAGATACTTGTATATACTATCTCTAAGAAAGCTTTCCATTAATTTACCTACCACAGACGTCAAACTTACAAGCCAATAATTGCTGGACTTGCTCCTCGACCCCTTTTCAAACAATGGAACCACATGTGCAAAATGCCAATCATCCGGCACTGTAGCCATTTCTAATGATCATTGAAAAACTACTGTCAAAGCCTCTGCTATTTCCCCATTAACTTCTCTCAAGGTCCTGGGGAGAATCCTGTCGGGACCTGGAGATTTATCCACCTTAATATGGTTCAAAAGCTCTAGTACTTCCTCTTAATCACTATAGTTTCCATAATTATCCTCTTTGCTTCCTTAAATATCCTTCTCCTTAGTGAATACCGAAGAAAATAAATCATTCAAGATCTCCCCCATCTCTTTTGGCTCCACACACAGTTGTCTACTCTAATTCACTAAGGGTCCAATTGTATCCCTCACTCTCCTTTTGCTATTAACGTATTTGTAGAAACCTTTTGGATTTATTTTCATCCTGCTTGCTAGAAACTTTTGTAGAAACCTTTTAGATTTTCTAATTTCTTTCTTAGAATTCTTTTTACATTCAATGCAACTCCTTTATTCCTTGTTTCTTATATTTATTATTGATCTCCCTCTTTTTCAAACCAAGTTTCCAATATCCCTTGAAAACCATGGCTCTCTCAAACTTTTGACCTTGTCTTTTAACCTAACAGCAACATAAAGATTTTGTACCCTCAAAATATCACCTTTAAAAGACCTCCATTTCTCTAATACATTCTGCCCATAAAACAAATTGTCCCAATCCACTCCTCGTAAATCCTTTTTCACCTCCTCAAATCTAGCTGTTCCCCACTCGAAAACCTCAACCCTAGGCCCTGACCTATCCCTTTCCTTAATTACATTGAAGCTAATGGCTCCCCAACACATACCTTCATCGCCTGACTTATCTCATTCCCCAACAATAGATCCAACACTACCTTTGTTTAGTTGGTACCCCCTACGTATTGCTGTAAAAAAAAACAATCCTGCACACTGGGTTTCCCAATCTATATGTGGAAAATTAATATCTCCTACAATCACAACCCTGTGATACAACTATCTGCTATCTCCCTTCAAATTTGCTCCTCTAGTTCTCATTCCCCATTAGGTAGTCTATAATACAGCCCTATAAGTGTAACTACCCCTTTCCCTTTCCTCAATTCCACCCAAATAACCTCCCTTAGTTTATCCTGCCGAAGCACCAGTGTAATATTTTCTCTGATAAGCAATGCAACCCCACCCCCTCTTGCTATCACACCTAAAGCAACAAAATTCAGGAATAGTTCCAATCACATCCCTCCTGCAACCATGTTTCACTAATCGCTACCACATCATACTGCCATGTGTTAATGCATACCCTCAGCTTATCCACTTTCCTTATAATGCTCCTAGCATTAAAATATAGGCATTTCAGAGATTTCCCACTTCTTACTCTGTTTTCCCCTATCTTTACAAACAACTCCATACTTTTTTCTATCATCCCCCCCCTCCATCTTCATACAGAGCATCTCTCTTCACTATCACCTGCCTTTCCACCCTCAAACACTGTCTACAATCTTTCTCTGTTTGCAATCTCACCTTCTCCTTGCTGTGTTCTTCCATTTGCTTCCCTCCCCGCAACCATTCTAGTTAAAAGTCACCCGAGTAGCCTTAGCCAATGTCCCCGCCAGGATCCTGGACCCTCTGGGATTCAAGTGGAACCCATCCTTTCTGTACAGGTCATACCTACCCCAAAAAATGATCCCAGTGATCCAGAAACTTGAATCCCTGCCCCATGGTCCAACCCTTCAGCCATGCATTTATCCTCCACCTCATTCTATTCCTGATCTCTCATGACACAGGCAGTAATCCTGAGATTACTCCCTTTGCAGTCCTTCTTTTCAACTTCCTTCCCAACTCTCCACCTAACTATTTGAAAAAGAAGATGCAGCCATATCTGTGCAGAGAAATTGTCAAATTCAGTCTGAGATCCTTGGTGTAGAAAGCCTTGTCATTATTGCCTTGAATAAGTTGTCTATTTTTCTGACCTGTTACGTCCCCTCTTCAATAGTTGACATTCTCAACTGCATCTCCTTTCATTTCTTTTCATTGGACCAGAACAAAGAGGGATCCCCTTTGTTAGGTAAAACATCATGAGATGGGAATGTGCAGGGCTGTAACAAGATGTGAATGCATCCTTGTACGTACAAGATAAGAGAGACATTGATGGATTGAGAGGCAGGAAGCTAGCAGGGAAAGGATAGCAACAGTTTTAGTCATTGGACAAGTAATGATATGATGATATTCTAAGCACATATCCAAGGGTATAAAAAATCACCATTTTGCTGATAACGGCAGAATGCATTCTCCGACTAACATGGTTAGTCGCAAGTGTTACAATCCGGTAATAAAGAACAAAGAACCCTGATTTCGACTCAGTCTGGTGTTTGTCTCACTCATTCATGAACAAAGCAGACCTAACACCTTGTCCTTACCTTCTACCTTACCTTGCCTCTGTATGTCACAGACTATCTGCCATAATTTCCATTACCCTTCATGATTTACCACCCCTATCAAGCCCCATTGCCGTCTAAAGTTCCTGAAGTTCCCTTTATGACTGATTTGCCCTCCCAACACCACCATCCATTCTTTTTCCCCTGGCATTTTCCATGCAATTGCAGAACACCTGCCCTTTTATCTCTGCTTCCAAACATTCGGGGACCCAAGCTGTTCTTCCAGATGAAGCAACGTCTTCAAATTCAGTGTTTGGCCTTTGGTGCTAATGAAGAAAACAAATACAGATTTCTATTCAGTCCAAAATAGTGACCTAATACTTCGCAACTTCAGTCATTTTAATTCTCTCCCCTGCTTGTCCTTCAACATTTAAAAATTTTTTTTTTAAATTTAGGCATACAGCACAGTAACTGACCATTCCGGTCCATGTGTCCGTGCCACCCAATTTACACCAATTAACCTACACTCCTGGTACGTTTCAAATGGTGGGAGGAAGCCGGAGCCCTCATGGAAAACCCACGCAGACACGTACAAACTCTTTACAGACAGCGTGGGATTCGAATCCCAGACCCGAGGCTGTAAAGGCGTTGTGCTAAATGCTATGCCATCCATGCTGCCCATCTCAGTTGACCTCTTACCATACCTCAATGATGCCCACCAAAGTTGATGAAAAAGCACCTGATTTTCCTCAGGGCATAATGCAGCTTATGGGAGTTATTATTTAATTTGTTGTTTCAGATAACCATAATTTTGTTTTCTTCTACAGCAGTTTGAAACTTACCCAGTTCTCATGCCCTCTATCCTCTCCATCTTTCCCCTCCCTGCACTTGTTTGGTCACTTTTCCAGTTCCGATGAGGGGGTGGTCATAGACCAGAAACATTGGGACATTTCCCTCCCCTGCAGGTTCCGTGACCTGCTGAGTTCTTTCAGTGATTTTTGTATAAAACTCATTGTGTCAGGAGGCCAGCAAGGAAGGATTTGCCACTGAATCCTATAACGAGGACTGGACCAGAGCAGATATAAAAGTAAGACTAGAAGAATGATCATAATAAGAGATAGTTTGGATTAAAAAAGAAGTCAGTGTGATGAACACAGAAGCCATTAAATGAAGCGAATTCTGAGCAGCAATGCAAACATTTAATAATATTCAGCAAGTAGGTTTGTAATCAAGCACCTGCACTATTTCAGTCTTGGTCTCCTTACCAATTTAAGTACTGGTTTTAAAGAGTGTAGTTGAAAATGTATCGACCCTTTGCCTTTTAACCTGAATGGAAGATCTTGTGACATTGCTCAAAGGGGTTTATTTGATCTCATGGCCAATATTTACCCTCGGTCAACAACACCAAAGGAGGTCAGTGTGTACTTATCTAATTTGCTGTTCCTTCACTTGGTTGTGCACAAATTGTCTTCGACGTTCACCTACCAAAACCACACAGATAATCCTCCCTTTTGACTGTCGGTCTGTGCTCCTCCCCCTGCCCTTGCTCACCTTCTCCCCAACCTTTTAATTCCGACGCATGCCCGCTTTTTACTCATTCCTTGAGGAAGGGCTCAGGCTCGAAACCTTGATTATATATCTTTCTCTCCTGTGGGCACTGTGAGACCTGCTGAGTTCCTCCAGCATTTTTGTGTTTTTCCTACAATTGCAGACTGTCATGTTTCACCACATACTTCCAAATTTGGTCCCTTTATGCTTGAATTTCATTGCCACAGATTACTTTCGCATGATCACCTTCTTTATCTTTCTGCGCTTTCTGTTAGTTAATTCTCTCTTCTTACGCCGATAAATTGTGGACCTCCACCAGTGTTTTGATTTGTATGCAGACATTTATTCTCCATTTCCTTACAATCGTGCAATCTGTGGTGAGGTCAACCAGACAGAAGGAAATAGCATCCTGATTGTGAAGAAAAGCCATTTCTCTTTGGCTTAAATGCTGGCACTTACCCATCAGTTTATCACAGCAGTTTGAGAATGCCTGGTGCCTTCCTTTCAATGCAGTCCATGCATCTCATACCAAGATCCAGCATCTCAGTAATCAAACCACTGTTTGAATCTGTTAGTTCAGATTTGTACCATTGAAATATATATTTTTTAAATATGCAAGATCATCATATTTTATTACATTTGGAATTATCTCAATATTTAAATATTAGTATTATTGATTTCAGAAGCAATATAAAGACATTTTATATTTATTGAAAGTAATAAGTGGCTAATGAACCATAACAAGTCAAAGATAATATTGGGAAACTCAAATCCAAGTTATTATATCTATGTGATCTTATTTATCTACAAACTCCATCTAAAATAAACCTTATTATTACCTTTATCAAACTCATCACATATATGAAGCAAATGGAAAAGTTGCCTGTTTGCACTTTGGAAATGCAACGATAATTGATCCACGATCCAGCAGTACTGACATGCCCGGTGTAAAGCTGGTCCTGTAAAGGAATGCCTCCCCATTTTTAGAGATACAATAGATAGCTCCTGGTGGAATCTGGAGAAAGGGGTAAAAAAAGGAACTCAGCAGATCAAGCAACATCGGAACTGGGATTCAAGAGTGTGCTGAAGGCAAGATGGGCACCTGAAAGGTCTCAGGCACTGAAGGTTTCCCGATAGTATCAGGGGTTGGGACATGGTTGCTGCTGGATGGTACAAGGGTCTTTGCAGCTGCAGGGGCTACAGGCATTCTGGAGGAAAACCCAGTGGCTCTTGAAGGGACTCACCTTTGCTTTTCTTTCTCTTACTGTAAGGCAACGTTAACGGTAACTCTTTGTCGGCTTTATGACAGGCAGAAGGCAATTTCATGTAATAGTACATGTTCTGTACTATTACATGACAAATAAAAAAAAAGACTCCATGGCAGGAAATATACAGTGGAGAGGGTGGTGAAGAAGGCTTTTGGTATGCTGGCCTTTATAAATCATAGCATAGAATATAGGAGCTGGGAGGTGATGTGACACTGTTTAAGGCATGGGTGAGGCCAAGTTTGGAACATTGTGCTGTTATTATCAGAAGGATTTTAATAAGATAGAGAGGGTGCAGAAAAGATTTACTAAAAGGTTGCCTGGAATGCAGTATCTAGAATACAAAGAAAGATTGATTAGACTGGGTCTTTATTCATTGGAGCGTAGAAGGTTGAGAGGGGATTTAATAGAGGTATATAAAATTATGTGGGGAATAGAGAGAGTAGATGGGAATAGGCTCTTCCCCTTGAGGGTAGGAGAGATTGGAATGAGGGGTCATAAGTTCAGGATTAGGGGGCAAAACTTTAGAAGTAACATAAAGAGGAAGCTTCTTCACTCAGAAAGTGGTGGCTGAGTGGAATGACCTTCCGGAAGAGGTGGTTGCAGCAGGGTCAATTTTGTTATTTAAGAGGAGGTTGGATGAGTACATGGATATGAGGAGGTTGGAGGGTTATGGGCAGGGAGAAGGTAGGTGGAATTAGTGGAGTTCACTTAAATCGATGTGGACTAGAAGGGCTGATATGGCCTGTTTCCATACTGTTCCTGTTATATGGTTATATATGATATTTCAGTCAAAACCCTGCTTTGACACCGAGAAAGGAGAAGCACTTTTTGAAAGGGGTGGAAGTGAGTTCTGGAGGTGATAGGAGGACCAAGGAGACATGAGGGATGAAAGACAGGTACGTAGATAGTAACAGTGCCATTGGGATACAGAAGCAGGAGAATGAAAGGAAGCAGACAAAGGAAGGAAAATTAGGGCAGATGGAGCCAGGAGGTGGGGGAGGGAAGTTGGAGACAGCTGCTGAAGGAAGGAGACTGATAGGAGGGATGGTGGCCAATAAGAGAGGGAATATGGTGGACAGGATATGTGGGTGGTGGGCAGATGGAAGAGGAGAATGAGAAAGGAACTGCATAACGGGGCTGGGGGAGGGTAGTTTTGTAAAGAAGACCATGTGTGAGAGAACCAGGTGGGCAAGAAAAGGACCAAGGGGGAACGGGTTACTTGATATCGGAAGATTCATTGTTTGGGCCATTGCGTTGTAGGTTACACTGACAGAATGTGGATTGATGTTCTTCAAATTTACATCTAGTAATGGAGAAGGCCCAGAGCAGGCAATTGGGTCTGGAAGTGGGGAAGGGAATTAAAATGGCTCCAGCTGGCGTGTTGAGGACAGGTGCTTGGCAACGCTGTCACCCAGTCTGCGCCTGGTCCACCACAGCGAGAGCACCGAATGCAGTAGATAACGTCAGAGGAAATGTGTGTCAAACTCCACCTCATCTAAAGGGGCTGCTTGGGCCTCTGTATGGAGAGGTAGAAGGGCAGTTGGTGTACCTGTTGCAGCAACAAGTGCCTAAGGAGGTAGAGAGAAGGATGAAGAGGGAAGAGCAAGTAAAGGTCCCTCTGTAGAGCTGAAAGGGATGCAGGAGTAAGCTGTGGTTAGTGCAAGGGAGTGATTTCCTGACGTACACAATATGCATGTTGTTGCATCTTATGTGGACCATTACAAAGTAACTACATGATTTCCATAGTTGTATACAAAGCACATAGTGCCATAATGAAAGCGGTTAAAATGCCAGTTCTCATCAGGCACCCTGGCTTCAAATGGAGAGAAAGATTTGGATCAATGTTGGAATGAAGAGAACCAGAGAATGGGACAGAGACAGTTTCTGAGACCATAAGCTATCTGAGCTGGATATCTGGGCCAAGATTCTGAAGGGTCAAGACTCCACCTAAAAGAAAAGAGAAAACCTTACTTGGGTCATAGGGTCCATCACAGACAATTATACGATTACCTTGGTGATAAGCTCCCTAATGGCAGTTTAGTGATGACGTGCACTTTAATTAACACTTAAACTAGCCTTCCCTTTCCTGTTTAGGTCCGCTATCAAGGTCGACAAGGGCTCAAGGAGTAACAGTAGTCCCAATTGCCGGAATATCAATCTTGCCTTGATCAGAACAGAGTTGAGGAGATTTTTTTTTCCCACCAAAGAGTAGTGAAGGAAATAATTCACTGCTTAGAAGAGTGGGGTCGGTAGGAATGCTCCTTGTGTACTTGGAAATGCCCCCCAAAAATCTAGGATATTGGTGCAAATGTAGGATCCTAGCTCAAGACACTTCTCTTGCTGTAATTTTCATTTATTTTAATGTTACTTGATTGATATACCTAGATAGGAGACATACTGCCTAGTATGCCCTTGTAATAGCAAGGTGCAAAACTTGGCCTGGGTGCTATCTATAATGTTCCCTCCTGTTCATGACTTTGTTCCTTCATTATTTCAGGTCTGCGATTTATCATTCAGCCTGAAAAAAATGCTGATTAGACACAAACTGACACACAACCCAAATCGGCCAATGGCAGAATGCCAACTCTGTCACAAAAAATTTACAAGAAATGACTACCTCAAGGTTCATATGGAAAATGTGCACGGAGAGACGGACAGCTGAGGCTCAGACCTTCACGTTCCATGGGAGACCTTCAAAATTCCTGGAGCTCAGACAATTATTGTTCAGTGCTATGGTTGACTGCAACTGCCAGTGGCGTTGAAATGTATTACCTGCCAGATATGTCTAACTTACAAAGATCTGATTTGTATTCTTCAGTAGCTAATATGTTTTTTTTTAGTGAAGATGACAGCCTGCTGTGAATGGGGGATATAGATTTCAAAATTCCAGCTTTCATGACCCTTCCGAGGTTGTTGGACTATTTTTTAGCAACACAAGTTCTTATTCATTCTCCTTACCCCATTCACACAAAGACTTGGTCATTTTTAATCTTTACACTCTCACCAGAATTAAAGAATTCTCTTGTGAAGATGATTTATTTTCAGATTCCAGATCATCTTTCAAAAATGCACAGGGGTTTTAAATTTTAAATTTAAATTTTAAAAAAACTTAGACATCCAGCATTTCGGCCCGAGTCCGTGCCGTCCAATTTAAACTCTATTAGCCTACACCCTGGTATGCTTTGAAGGGTGGGGCGAAACGGCAGCCCCCGGAGAAAACCCACACAGGCATGAGGAGAATATACAAACTCCTTACAGACAGCGCAGGATGCGAACCCCGGTCCGGTCCCGATTGCTGGCGCCGTTAAGGTATTGTGCTGACTGCTTCGCCAGCCGTGCCGGGTTATTGGTTAACTGGGGTATTTCAAGGGCTTGTCCCTGTAACTATGCTGCATGACCAAATTTCAAATTCACCTGCTGCGGCTGAAAAGCCATTCCTATCTAGAATATGATTTGTGTCAGATGAAAACATTTTAATGCAATCATAATTTGCAACTTACACATTTTAGACATTTTTTAAGTAAAAATATGAAATTTTCCTCATCTTGTTCTTTTTATATGTGTTTTGGTGTAAATTTAAAACCCAACACCCAACCCCAACCAACCAATTTTCCCTTGCAACCGCTGCAACCATGCCTGCTTGTCCCGCATCGGACTTGTCAGTCACCAACGAGCCTGCAGTGGACGTGGACATACCCCTCCATTAATCTTCGTCCGCGAAGCCAAGCCAAAGAAAGAAAATATTATTTATTATCCATTGGCTTCATATTAACAATCATTTGACTTTTGAGCTCTTACTTTGTTTTGAGTGTTAAAGTGATTTTCATTGTCTCCAAAATGTTAACCTTACTTTGGTTTACCACCCAAATCAATAAAATCCAATTCCAGTTAAACAAAGAACCCATTCTGCAGAGTTTGCTGCGTTCTGACCATTAGTATTGAGGTCAAAATTCCGATATTTCATTTTGCTAGATCTTGGAAAATAGAATTGGCTGCGAAATGACTCATCATATGATCTTTAAAATCAATTGAACGGAGTGCATTAAATCGGAATACATCAGCTTGCTGCAAGCAGAGAACTGAGTGTCACAACTATGTTTTAGCAAAATTCTGCTAGTTTCAGTGGAAGTATAACCCTTTAACAATTACAGTATTGGAACAGGCCATCTCAGCCCCTCTAGTCTGCACCGATCTAAGTGATCTCCTCTAGTCCCACCTACACACTCCCTGTCCATAACCGTCCAATCCCCTCACATCCCCTCAACTGGGCTTTGCATACTAGATGAACCAAAAGAAAGCAGAGATTAAAATGGACTGCTGGTGACATAGGTGAAAGCTTTGAATAGGGAAGACCCCTCCCTTATTGTCACTGGGATTGCTTGTTCAGTAGGGCAGGTTGACATCCTAATACTGTCATTGCTGGGGCTATTGTGCTTCAACATCTCCTTATCCACACCACAAAGGCTGGGCAGTAAATTCTGGTCTTGCATCTCCAGCATTAATGATTTTTTCACAAATGATTGAATAATTAGTTACCAGTTAAGAAAGTTTAAAATAATTGTATTAGTTTAATATTCATTGCATGCTAAAATTCAGATAGTTTTAATGCATTTTTTTTGCCCTGTTATACTAATATATTGTTTATATTTTCAAGTCCTTGCACTTGATGTTACTTCTCGTCCTGATTGGTAAAAATTCACGAGTACTATGAATGAGGATTTTAATATATATCTTAAAAGTATGGGATCAGCTCTTCTTGTATTCTGCTGCTGTAATAGGGCTACAAAGATTGCAAAATATCTGGCGATAGGGCAGATAAAGACACCAGTTGTCTTATAATTTAAATGAAGTCCATCACAGAGGGATAGGTTTTCAATTTCCATCAAAACTGGCCCTCAAAACCGGTGCAATCACACATGGACCCATATGATTATCTCCTTAAATCAATGAACAGGCTGTCAATGCTAATTTGACAGAATTATAGATAATATTCATTTTCAGTCCCTTTGAATTCAAGATTCCTTTATTGTCACTAATAATTTTGGGGCATGACTAACTGAAATCAGTTACATCTCGGATTGATGGTAAATAATGAAATTCACTGGAAAGGGTTGCAAGTACTCCAGTTTTGACCAATTTCACAAATTGAAATGGAGAAGACGAGCAAGTTTTTTTTAAAGACTGGTGATTACTTGGCTGAAAGCGTGTCCACTAATAAATATTATTCTCTTACTGTCACCATTAGGATCACAGGAGCAATGATCCCAGAAGAAATAGTAATAGGAAGTAGGAGGAACGTTGTTTTCATGCTCACATTCCTCGACGGCATCCTTGTCCTGCTATGTGTCAACACCACCAGCATCATAAAATTCCCTTCTGTGTGATGAGCTGTCGTTGACTCAGTGTTGGTTGTCCAATGCACTCAAGACCTTCAAACCTCATTTAAAAAGACAAGTACTTCAAACATATGGGTTTGATTGCTTGCAAATGTTGGTATCCAATTTCTAGGCTTTCCTTTCAACCAATATCTCAAGGAGGCTGTCCAAGGTTATGAAATTGATGTGTCGGGCTACTAGACTCCACTGAAGGATGGGGATTGTGAATTGAAGTCTGGTTACCAGCACCAGGCAGTGAATGATGATTCTCACAATGACTGCATTGGTGGTCCTCCAAAGAGATGATTGTTCATGTAAAATAATGTAAGGCATTGAAAGTAGGGCCTTGGAACATCCTGTTCCACAGACTATGTGTAGTTAGGTAATAAAATGAAGATCATTCGAATCAATATAAAATAACAATTCCAATGGGAGAGACTGGATGCCATATGGGATTAGAATGCAATCCTTTCATCTTTGAGATCTGAGTTTAGATCAGATCCAGACTGACTCCATGAAATTGTTTTCTTTTTGACAGCTGCTTGTTAAAAAAAAAAGAGAATTCCACACCAAGCATCTAATGATAGGCCCACAGCAACATTTTCTACATCTTTTCATAAATTGAACATTCTCGTAAAAGGAAAGCTACGAAAATTATTTATGTGAGGAAAATAACCATTTACAGCATAGACACAGGACAGTTTGGCCGTACTAGTCCATGCCGAATATCTCCCACCTTGTTCCACTGACCTGCGTTCGCCCCTTAACCCGCCACACCTCTCCCATCCATATACCTATCCAACCTTTCCTTAAATATTAACATCGATTTCACTTCTACCACCACTGCTGGAAGTTCATTCTGTACCCCCACCACCCTCTGCGTGAAGAAATCCCCCCTTATGTTTCCCTTAAACATTTCCCCTTTTACTTTCAATCCATACCCTCTTGTTTGAATCTCCCCCACTCTCAGTGGAAAAAGCCTATCCACATTGTCTCATATAAGGGGGATAGATAATTTTGAATACCTCTATCAAATCACCCCTCTATCTTCCTACACTCCAGGGAATAAAGTCCCAGCCTGCTCAACCGTTCCCTGTAGCTCAAACCCTGAAACCCCGGCAACATTCTCGAAAACCTCTTCTTCCCTCTCTCTATTCTGTTTATATCCTCCCTGTAATTTGGTGCTCTTGGATCCTCATTCTGATAGGCACCAGCAAACTGTTAGAATTCAGCTTTGTGGAGGCTTTTCACGTGAAGCAACACTTCACTTGTACATCCAGAAGACTTATCTACTACATCTGGTGCACCCTTTGTGGCATTCTCTACATCGGAGAGACCGGTTGGAGACTGGGACCTCATTTCGCTCAGCATCTCTTCTCCATCCACAACCACAGCGACCTCCCATTGGTCAACCATTTCAATTCTAGGTCACACTCCCATACTCACATATCTGTCCATGCCCTTATGTACTGTCCCACCCTGACCACCTGGAGATTGGAGGAACAACACCTTATTTTCCATCTGGGCACCCTCTAGCCATGTAGCATGAACATTGACTTCAATGCTTTCCATTAGACCTGCTTGCCTTTTCTTTTGCCTCCCTCCTTTTCCTGTCTTTCCAGTTCTTTCACCCACACAGCCCCCTGTCTTTCCACCCCTCATTGCTGCTGTCCCCTCCATTCTATCTCCACCTAACATCTCCTGCCTTTGCCACTCCCCTCCCCCCCAATTCTTTTCTTTGGATGCTTACCGGCATTTTCACATACCTTGATGAAGGGCTCAAGCCCAAAACGTCGGCTCTGTATCCCTGCCTTTGCTACATGAAGGACAGGGTTTGACCAGCTGAGCTTCTCCAGCAGTTTGTGTTTTTACATCTACTTATTGCTGATACCAAGGGATTTTTACACAGTGGATTTCTTATTGGAAGGGTACACAGAGGGGCTAAGAGATCATTTAAATTAATGAGAGTAGAATCAGATGGGCAGACTAGAGGAAAAAAAAACATACACAGACATGTGTGCTCTTTGCAAAAGCAAAGGAAATAACCAAGTTCTGTTCACCACCATTAGTATTCTAGTTGACTTGCCAACCTTTTCCATGGATCATGACCCCACCATTCAACATCAGGTTGCTGGATTGGGAATTGCTGGCTGTTCAACATTGAGATCATTGAGTTGCACCAGTGATATTCCAACTGCAGTACAATTTTGCAGGGTGCTGCCACCTTTCTGCATGTATTATTCACCAGAATGTGTTAACAATTGCTCCCTTCCAATTGCATACAATTACTGAAGCTCTGAAGTCAATAGCTCTCAATTGACTCCTGACAATGATAACCATTGTTCACCCAAATCCATCTCATCCCGTGCTCGACAGGACTGACGGCATGCATGCACAGGTCACGGCACACTACTTTCTCAGAAGAGATTCCACATGCCATTCAATGATTCTGCAGGTGGACTGTGAACGGTATACTGACTGGTTGCACCACAGCCCAGTGCTCCAGAATGCAGAAGCGGCAAACCTAGCCAAGTTCATCAATAGGTACCGATGTCCCATCCATTGAAGATATCCATGTGTGGCAGTGCCTCAAGAAGGCAGAAAAAAAAAGTATTCCCATCATTCTGGTCACAACCTATTCTCCCTACTCTTTTCTTCTCTGGCTTGGCTTCGCGGTCGAAGATTTATGGAGGGGGTAAAAAGTCCACGTCAGCTGCAGGCTCGTTTGTGGCTGACAAGTCCGATGCGGGACAGGCAGACACGATTGCAGCGGTTGCAAGGGAAAATTGGTTGGTTGGGGTTGGGTGTTGGGTTTTTCCTCCTTTGCCTTTTGTTCGTGAGGTGGGCTCTGCGGTCTTCTTCAAAGGAGGTTGCTGCCCGCCAAACTGTGATGCGCCAAGATGCACGGTTTGAGGCGTTATCAGCCCACTGGCGGTGGTCAATGTGGCAGGCACCAAGAGATTTCTTTAGGCAGTCCTTGTACCTTTTCTTTGGTGCACCTACCTTCAGTGGAAGATACAGACCAGCCACTCTTACTTCCAGAACAGTTTCTTTGCAGCAGTTATCAGACTCTGCAACCACCCAAAGTTACTTAACTATAAAGTACTCTGGGACCATCAAATTGCTCAATTGAAACATCAATTTTTTGCACAAAATGAAACCATGAATATTTATTTCACTTTTTATATTTATTTTCTTTTTCTATCTCATAATGGTAATTTAATGTCTACTATTGTTTGTGTATCAGTTCTGGTCACTTCCTTATAGGAAGGATGTGGTAGCTATGGAGAGGGTGCAGAAGAGATTTGCCTGGTTTGGAGAGCATGAGGCCAGGTTAGTAGAGCTGGGACTTTTCTCTTTGGAGCATAGAAGGATGAGAGGAGACTTGATAGAGGCCAAAAAGATTATGAGATATAGGGTGGACAGCCAACACCTGTTTCTCAGGAAGCAAGCACCAGAGGATGTGCGTACAAAGAGAAGTTTAGGGGAAACATCAGGGGTATGTTTTTATTTATACAGAGAGTTGTGGGGGCCTGGAATGCCTTGCAGGGGATGGTGGTGGAGGTTGTAACATTAGAGACAATTAAGAGATTCTTTGACAGGAACATCATGGAAGAAAAAATAGAGGGTTACGGTGTAGGGAGGGTTTAGTAATTTTTTTAAGGAATATCTTGGTCGGCACGACATCGAGGGCAGGAGGTGATAGTTTGAGAAGGGAAGGAGGGGACAGCAGTGATCCAAGGGGAGGAGGGGTTGCTGGGTGAATAGAGAGGGAAGAGGGTGGAGAGCTGACAGGGGGAAGGGAAGGGAGGGAGAATGGAGAGCAAGTTGGCAGAAACTGGAAAAGTTGATGTTAATGCCATCTGGCTGGAGAGTGCCCAGGGTGGAAAATCAAGTGTGGTTCCTTCAATTTGCAGGTGGTCTTGGTGGGATAGTACATGAGTCCATGGACAGGCATGTGAGTATGGGAGTGTGTTTTCTCCAATTTACATGTATCTCCCAATGATTCTTTGCATCTCCTAAACACCATTCGATCCATATGATGGTCTAATCCCTAACAGACTGCAGGATTTCCAACAGGTCATCATCCATCATTCACTTTGCCTCTCCCCTGCTGTCTTAATAGCACAAGACTCCCTGCATTATCCCCAGTTGAGGTCCACTAATGATCCAGTTCCAGTCCCTCAACACTATTAGCTTCTACTCTCTGCCAGTAGCAATGGACAATTTTTTTTTCAAAAAGTTTGCTTGCTGAAAAAAAATTGGGGATTATGATAGACAACCTCAAGCTAAACACAAAGATAATTTCCGATTTGCTGTATCACGTAGGAAGTTGGAGAAGCATTAAGTTAACTTTTATTGAATTTTGCATGCTAATTGCATAATGATACTGACATATTGCGTAAGTTCAACTGATCTAAAAATGTTTTGCTGGTCATTTTCATTTGTGCTCACTACCTGATGCCTTTCGTCAGTGTCCAGCAATAGTCGGCCAGTACTGATGGATTCCAGTTGCCATGATAACACTTTTCCATGTTTGCAATGTCCTCATGAAAACTTTCACTGTATTGGTCTCTGATTGCACTAAGATCAGGAGGGAAAAGTCCAAGTGCGAATGCAGAAAATGAATTTTCAATGACATGTTGTGCATCATAGTTTTGTATGCTTGACCTAGAATTAAAATATGAGATCACAAAAAAATAGGTGATAGGAAAATTTTAAGGTGAGTTTTGTGATTAGCAGCCGAAAATCCATAATACCTACCCAAAAGTGTTGAAGAAGCAAAATCTTCATTGACCTGTGTAATCATCACTTTCCAGTTCACCCATATTGGTCAGGTAAAAATACATAACTGAAGTTTTGGGCAAGATCTTGATGAAGGGCTCAGGGTCCAAACATTGGTTATGTATTTTTAACCTTTGCTTTATTAAGGGCACTGCTTGACCTGCTGAGTTTCTCCAGCGTTGTGTGCTTTTTACTTCAACAACGGTGTCTACAGGTTTTCGAGTTTTATGACCCATATTGGTCACATTGACTTCACATCTGAAATCTAGACTTTCTGTCCAAGTGGTTAACAATCTGTCATTTAAATCCTGTGGGGATTACACCATTTTAAGGAATCTTGAGAGTAAAATCCCATAGTCCAAGTCCCCTTCTCCCATTCCTGAAAGTGGCCAGCTGGTTTATAATGCTAATCCTTCGTAGGGCTGAGGCCACAACCCAATTTTATTGCTCCTTCTGCAGAATGGTACAAACTACTCATGATGTGATACCATATGCAATCAAATGCAAATTAGAGTACAGTAAAATAATTTATTTGGAGATCATTCCAATAGCAGGGGGAGGGTGAAACTAAAACTTCTCATGTGATTGAACAGATTTACAGAAGAAAAGAGGAAGGAGGATTAAAAAAAAGGTCCAAATGTATCCCCAGTGTAGAAGTATATCTGAAACATATGATTAGCTTGGTCTGCTATGGCTTTGTTACGAAATATTACATATTTATCCAAGCTTTGATTAAATGCTGGTTGCAAATAAATCTTCTTTAATTTACAGTGGTTTTCAAACATTTTTCTTTCTGCTCACGTACCGCCTTGCTCATATGCTCTGTGATTAGTAAGGGATTGCTTAAGGTGGTAGGTGTGTGGAAAGGGAAGGTTGAGTATCACTGCTCTGAAATATTTGGCTTAAGAAAAATTGCCATTGGGCCATTTACTTTGGAGTTCTGAAACCGGGCACATCACGAGTCAATTCGGGACAATTAAAACAGTGGTCTTCAAACTTTTTCTTTCCCACTCACAGACCACCTGAAGTGATCCTTTACTAATCATGGAGCACCTATGGCTCAGGAAGATGGCAACGCTGCTGTAGCTGGTGCGGAGTGAGGGAGTGTTTTCGTAGGGTTCAGCCAGCCAGTCAACTATGGTCAGCTCCACATGGGCTCTGACCATAGCCGGTTGAGGTGAAATCCTGCATCCGTGGGTCTGCGCCCAAGATGGCAGCGCCTAACCAGCAACAGCCACGAAGAAGCGGGAGACTGGAGAAGGGCACCAGAGGAGGGGAAGATCACTCCCCCCACTGCCACTGAGAAGGAGAAGTGAAGGAGATGACCTGTGGGGACGGTGACCCTGGCGGTGAACCAGGCAGGGGGCTCTGCAGCCGAGGAACCCGCAGGGGCTGTGTCCTGCTGGGGACTTCATGTCAGTTGAATTGCGCCAGTCTGCAGATTGCTGGAGCCTGGCTTGAATTGGCCGGAGAGGTCCAAGGTATCAGAACTGGAATACCGAGGGTGCTAAAGGGTTCCTGACCGTGTCAGAGTTCAGATCTCGAGCCCAGGTTAACAAAGGTGTGGAATGGACTCTGTGTGACTGTGGAGGCTGTGGAAGTGAATCCACGGACACTCGGTGATTTTGGAGGGACTCTTTGATTCTCTCTCTGACTAAGTCTGGCTGAAAGTCCAACTGTAACAGGCAATTCCTGCTGGTAGCAATTCTGTCTGCCTTGCAGCAGGAAAAAAAAACAAATTTCATGTCAATATGACAATGTTATATTACTAAGATAACAAAATCGAATCTTGAATCTTGGTATAGGGATAACTTAAGGTGGTATGTGAGTGGAAAGTCAAAATTTGAAAACCCACGAGTCTGAAATTCCAACGCTTAGATGAAACTGGCCACATTATATTTCTTCCAACTTACAGGGATGCCATAAAAAATAAAGAATGTTAGTCAACTGCAAATAGGGTACAGGCTGTTCCCCTACTGGTTGTGAGAAACGAGGAACAGTTAACACAGCAGAGGACGGCGATAAAATGCAAGAAAACATTCATTAATTAAACTTGGCAAGTGAGCAAGCAGGTTGAGGAATGCAAGACAAAAATATAATGCCTCAGACCAACATATCATCAAAAACAAATTCACAGCTGAAATATAAGAACTAGTTATGTTCTGCTTCATTTTTCGAGCAATAGAATTGAAGCAATAGTGGGAAAGAAATTATGCAAGGAAATATGGTTTGACTTCCTTGTGCTATTCTGGAATTCATAATATTTCGAAAGGGCATGGAAGTTTAGCATGATTAGCAGATTATATATTTTTCTTTAATTTACAACATCTTAATTACTTTCTCATATTTAGTATATTCAATTCTCACTTGTTGAATTTTTTTTAAATAGACCATTTGCAAATATATTACCTGTTTTTAAATGGTTCAGGTTATTGGAGAGAATTAAGAAAATGTTTGAGAATCTTTGGGAGAAGTAAGTTGCCAAAGGACTATCATCGCATGGCCTCGGGAGGACTCATGTTTGTGGAATATCAGCTCGGTTGGCTATCTATAACCAGAAGGGGTTAGTGAGGAGGGGCAGGACAGAACCTGTGGAGACCATAAGCTCTGACACATTACTGTAATTTCTTTCCCATTTAAGTTTAATTAATAAAAATGCTTCAGTTATGGGTAGTTTTTGTATGGTAGCTAAACAGTGAATAGTTATTCGTTCTTGGTTATGAAGATTATGATCAAGAGAGAGCTGGAATATTAAAGAAGATTGCATAATAAAAGTCACATGGTAGATGGACAGGAGGAATCTGCAAACGTGGGACTTCACACTGAACCTTCTGGTAGCTCATGGAGTCTTTGTTATATGGGCGGGAAGCATTGCTCCTTTGTGCATAATTTCAAGTTAATTCAAACTTGACTGTAGCAAGAACAAATTGCAATTCAACGTAAATTGTAGGGAGTTTGGGTGAATTTCCCCGATTGAAATAAAATAACTTCTGTGACGGGCCCAGAGGACCCTAAAACCCAGAAGCAATAGAAATTCACCAAGACAAATGGTAACTTAAACAAAAGTTACCTTTAATTTTCTTTAAACATAAAAACAGGATCAAACCTTAACTTATTACTGTTAACAACTTAACCTAACTTAACCCCCTTCTAATTCAAAGTGCACGTGTGTGTGTGTGTGTGTGTGTGTGTGTGTGTGTGTGTGTGTGTGTGTGTGTGTGTGTGTGTGTGTGTGTGTGTGTGTGTGTGTGTGTGTGTATGTAAGTTCAGAAAAGTTATTTGAAATACACTCCAATGTCCTTCTCACTCCTCCAAGTTCACTGGTATCAGGCAATCCTTAAACTGCGCACAGAGTTTAATATTTATGAATCTTCACAAGGCTTTGGTGCTTGAAAAGTAAATGGTTACCACTCAGAATGTCCTTGTCAGTTTTCAGAGAGAGATTTGTTGCTTGTTTGACACTCACATACTGATTCCTTCCAATCAGCCAGTTCAGTGTCTTGCCAAAGAAACTTGCTGCATCAGGGTTTTCCAAATGATAACCTCTGAGTTCCTTTTCTGTTTCCCTTATCTCAGGTAAAACATTATACAGCCAGCCATCTTTCTTGAATGGAACACAAGGGCTTTGAACAGGCTGAACTCAGAACTCACAACCCATCTTCAAAATGGGGTTTCAAACAAGCTTCCAAAAGCCACTGCAGAAAATCAGCACTCTCTCTCTCTCTTTCTCTCTCTCTCTCTCTCTCTCTCTCTCTCTCTCTCTCTCTGTCACAGAGAAAAACCTGTTTGACTCTCACTGCTTGCAAAACCACCTGATCCTCCTAAAACAGCAAACTCCACCAAAACAGCGTGCTGACTCTCAAAATCAATTCATGGGAGATCTCATCCGTTTCCTGAGATGGGCACTTTCATTTGCACCTCGTTGTGAAAATCTTCAGTACAGGAGCTCATTGTCTTTGCAGACTTGTCGGCACCACCTTTTGGTGGTGGCTCTTGCATTTTGCAATGAGACCTGTTCTGAAGTTTTTGCGACCTAACTAAAAAAAACCCACAATTTATCTACCAAACACACATCTATACATAATATAAAATATAACATCATCTGCCACACTTCTAATTAGCATTCAGTCACCCGGGTAACAACAAATGTTTGAACCTTGAGGACTGTGAAGTTAAAAAACAAACTGAGTCTTTTGGGCTGATTTGTTATTTGACATCTATTCATTTTAACATCAATTATTTGCTAATTTTAGCCTCTTCTAATTTAATCTCACTTAATGCCACATATTTTCATTTGAAAGTAAAGGAGAAAGTGAACAGGTTACACAGTATTCATTCGGATGCCAAAGATCAGGAACATTTCACCTAGTAGCCTGTTCTCCTCCCTTTACCCTCTTCCCCCAACCCCTGCCTGATGTCTGACTTCTTTCCATCCTATGGGTGCAGCGTGACCTGTTCAGTTTCTCCAGCACTTCTGCACATTGCCCTAGACCCCAGCATTGGCAGATGATCTTGTTTGCCCACTTTTACTTGAATGGCAACCACACATTCGGATCAATTGGGAATCATAAGCTAATATTTTAAAGCAGACATCTTTAATACTGCATTTGTGCAAACAAAGTCATTCATAGTACATGGGAAAGGATGCACCACTGGACAGATTACATTAAAGGCCAAGAAAATTCCAAGATGTGAATGGATTCATGGCCTTTTTTTGAGCCCCATGGCATTTGTTTCAAAGCTACTTTTACCTTTCAAAAGTAATTCTCTTTAAAAAAAAGAATACTCCTGAGGCAGGCACAGCCCATGTGTCTGCTGGGAATCATATGACTCCATAATTTGTACAATGATCCCTGTTCATTGTTCAATGATGCCTACTGCATGCATGTCGATGTCAACTGACATTAGCACTGGAACTGAATTTGACGCCTTGAGGTTACCTAACCTGCTAACATTCATTGGTTAAGCTCACATGTCAAAAATGGCCATTTGGGAGACTACCAGTTGCCTAATCGAACATATGGAGCCATTACTCTGCATGTCTTGTGATGGTAGGAGAGGGGAATTAAGTGAGTCAAAGGTTGAAGTAAGCTGAAGGTTTCGATGCCACATGATTCCTCCTTTCCTTTCAAATGATTGAAAATATTTCTGATAGCCTGGGCAGTCGGAATATAAGAATATGCTCCAGGAAATTGCCTGAAACCCAACCCGTTATTTAGGCAAAACTTAGAAAAGGAAATGTATCCCTTTTCTAATGATTGCCGTGTTTACGTCTTACACCCGTCTGGGGGAACCCACAAGACAAATAATGTAGGTGAAATTTATACTTCCAACATTGTCAGAGAAAATTTAACAAAAGGCATTGTATCCTTTGTATGTGGGGTGTAAATTTAAACATGCAATCCTTCATAATTGTATGAAAGCTGACAATCTCGTGTTTTAATTTATTTTGACATTTAGATAAACAGCACAGTAACAGGCTATTTGGTTCATGAGCCTATGTCAAATAGTTAACCTACACACCCAGGTACATTTCAAATGTTGGGAGGAAACTGGATCCCCTGAAGACACGGGGAGAACACACTATAATAGATCTATGTTAATAGAAATATTTAAGTTAGTGTTAAGCTATATTTCCTATAAATATTTATTAGGTAATGTAGTGGGTTTGAAACAGGATTATGCACACCCATACCATGCATTCAGAAGTGAGCTATTTTTTCAGAGTCGTGACATCTACAAGCCAGAGGTAGGAAGGTCACATGATTTTCAAGAAACTGTTGCTAGCAGCTATTAGAGAATCCAGTAATTGGACACATGGTTTCCAAGAATTGAGACTGGCCTCATTGATGATATGAATGTCCCATGATTTGGAGAAATATATTTTCAAAATCAGACATTTTTGGATCAGTTCAAAAGTCAAGACCCTGTGGGACCCTTGTGAAAGACAGGGTTGAAATGCAGTAACTGGAATAGGTGCTGTTCTGCTACTCCTAATAAAAAGGGAATAGAGAAAATAAGTAGATTTTGAAAGAAAACCACTTTCCAACTGCTCTTTTAAGAAAATAAAGAGTGCAGTCTCTTCGTGACTCTTCAGAAGAAAACTGAAGACAGAAAACTGGGAAGACAAGACTTGTATTATCCTATTCACAGGAGATACAACGTAAGTAGGTTTTAAATAAGTAAGATCACTTCTCATTTGTCCCCAGAAAATGGTCACTCCTGTTTGAAGAATATCTTTCTGAAAGCAGCTCACCCAAAGAATCGTGAGTTTAGAGATCTGAAGATATAATGTTTAAAAGGGCTTCATAATTACTTCTGAACTGCAATTGAAATGATCCTGAAGTCAACAAGATGTTTTAAACTGGACTTTAAAGTGGATCTTTTCAGAATTAAACTGTAATTGTTCTGGACTTTAACACACTCATTTACATTTGCACATAGTGGGGTTAAATTTAGAGTTAAGTAGAGTTAAGTAAAGTGATAAGTAAGAAATGTTATGTTGTGAATAGTTTAATTTAACAAAAATATTAATTTGAATTTACAATTATCTGGAGAATTTTTCATTGTTGTTCCTTTGCTAGAGCTAATAAGAATTTGTTAGTTCCTCACAGTACAAACTCCTTACAGACAGTGCAGGAATGAAACCCCAGTCCCGATTGCTGGCGCTGTAAAGGCTCCAACTGTGCTCCAACAGTATCGTGTCATAAATCGAATCTGTATGGTTCAAAGAGATAGGAAATCAGAAGAACTGGTAAGAGAAGAAGATTGAGCACACAACAGATCATGTGATGAAAATCAAAACAGCAATTTAGGATGAGATTCCATCAAAGCCAAATCGACAACATCAAATGATGGGAAAGGTACTGGCTGCAGATTTTGATTGATCACAAAGGTACAACGAGAAGATGTTGCCTCGTCTCATTGGGACTTAGACTTGGGATCATATGACAAGTGTGAAGAGTCAGTGCTATACAGTGACGAGAGAGAGAGAGAGAAAGAGTGAGAGAGAGCGCACACTGGTAAACAAAGGCTACTCAACCAGGGGTCCCCATTACATTGATAAGTATTTTCCTTCTGTACTTTGTGTAACATTTAATGCGTAGTTTTATATCACAAAAAATGTAGTTTTCATTCTTGAACATGTGTATAGTGTTTCCTTTGTTTGTTTCTGAATCACGAATGAATTTTAAAATATTTTCGTTATAAATTTTTACCGAATTCTCTTCATGGTAATGATGCCTGCATATCTCCTGATGACAACACTATGCAAAACTTGCAACTGGCATATTATTCCAGCACTGACTGCTTGGAATCAAATCAGTGTTTTAAAGAGCTCTCTGCATGGCAGCTGTGCTACAGTGACCTGGAGGGGAGGGAAAATTAGGGAGGGGTAGAAGGACATCTGCCTTGTGTGTCTGCTTCCACACCTCACTAACCCTGACAACCAGCAGCAGCTATCAAGCTGCAGACCATCAAGGGACACTGGCACATAAACCTGCAGAGGTAGCAACGTGTCTGTGCACTGTGATTACATTCATTAAGCACTTGACACATGGCAATGGCTGCTTGCAATATATACAGAGCAGCAAAAAACTGTTCAGTCAGGATATTCCAATTATTGTCTGCTTAACAAATGCTGCAGGGTGTGTTCTTGGTTTGACATTGATTTAGAAACAAATGCCATACTTTGAAAGTTACAGTTTCAATCCCTGCCAGTAAGAAAACAATTTTGTGTATCCACTTCTCTACTGCGTGGAATTTTAACCAGAAATAAGAAGTGCATTTAAATGATCACAAAAATAACTTTATGTGCGAATTGGGCATTGCTCCGATGTGTTCCAATTCCTTGTAAAAGCTCTAGGGAGAAAGAAGGCAATGAGCTATAGTGTTTGCAATTTTTTTTTACATTTTAATTAGGCTTCTTCATAAATAAACTATAGGTCATGAGTAAACATAGATCCACAGAACACTGCAGCACAGGAACAGGCCCCTTTTAGTCCATAGTCCTCTCTACCTCTCCCATCCATGTGGCTGCCCAAGTTCTTGCAAAATGTCAAAATTGAGCCCGCAATCACCACTTCAGCTGGAAGCTTGTTTCACACTCCCACCGCTCTCTGTGTGAAAAAGATCCCCCTAAACTATTCCCCTTCCACCCTTACCCCATGTCGTCTGGTTTGTATCTCACCTACCCTCAATAGA
Source organism: Narcine bancroftii (assembly GCF_036971445.1). Taxonomy (NCBI): domain Eukaryota; kingdom Metazoa; phylum Chordata; class Chondrichthyes; order Torpediniformes; family Narcinidae; genus Narcine; species Narcine bancroftii. The sequence goes on from NC_091471.1 coordinate 227,978,393, forward strand.
AAAAGCCTATCTACATTTAATCTGTCTATCCCCCTTTATAAACACCTCCATCGAATCTCCCCTCATTCTTCGACACTCCAGGGAATAAAGTCTGAACCTATTTAACCTTTCCCTGTAACAGTTCCTGAAGTCCGGGCAGTATCCTTTATCAAATCTTCTCCTCATTCTTCTACGCTCCAGGGAATGAAGTCCGAACCTGTTTACCGATTCCTTGTAACTCAGTTCCTGAGTCCGATGAAGTCATCAACACTTTGATTTTAAAAAACCACTGCTAATTCTGGAATAAAACTAGAAAATGCTGGAAAATTACAGCCAGTCAGGCAGCAACTGTGGGAAGATAAAAAGAGTTAATGTTCCAAGACCCTTCATCAGAACTGGGAAAGAGGGATATGATTTACGGCAGTATTAAATTAGCCCTTTCCAGTCAGAGTTATTAATATATCAACAAGAACCCAGTCCTTAAGTGGACAAAAAACAACATGAAAGCACAAAATGAAGGAGAGCAGGAGATTTAGTGCTTCTAGATCAATGCAGCAGACACAGTAGTTAGTCAAATTTGCCTCCCTTCCGGCCCGGAGCATCAGGGTCATCAGGTCCCTGCAATGCACCCGAAGAGCGCAGGGCTTAATGTGGAGATAGTGGGAGCCACGTGCCATCTTATGGGCTGTGTTTCGGCCCGCACTGTCACACAGCCGTTCAGTCAGCTGAGCCAGCGGCAATCAGGCCCGCGGCATTGTGCAGCAGTTCAGCCAGTTGCACAGGTGGCGGTTTGGCTGGCTATATTATGTAGCCCCTTGGCCCACTACACCAATACCCCCCCCCCCCCCCTCCAAATCGTCCAAAGGAGATGAGCTGGCTGTGCGCACCTGAGGTGGGCATCCTCATCTCCTGAGCTGTGGGCAGTAAATAGGGATGGTCAGGTAACAAATGTGCTGGTTTGGATCTATGGTAAACAGTTGAGAATGTCCTCCGTTGTCTAAAATCTACACAACCCCATCCATTTTGATCACACAGAAAGGGCCAATGTACGGCCATTGCAATGGAGTTCCTGGGGCCTGTCTGTACACGAAGACAAAGTCTGTAGGCATATGATGTTTGGAGGGTCCATGCCACTTGGTTGGAATTGATTTTCTTATTGCAACATGATGTTGAAGCCTGCTGAAGCACCTTCAGATTGGAAGGGCAGGAGTCGGATGAGAAGTGAGCATCACCTGGAACTGAGATTATGACGCTGGCATGTCTTCCTTCAGGGTGGTGTGCACACCCAGCAGAACCCTTAGCAGCCCAATTAGGCCTGATGAGTCAGGCTTTGAGTGCAGCCTTGAGTTGCTGGTGGAAACATTCATTGGACTGAGGGTGGTTCACTGTGGTGTGATGCAGTTGTGATCCGCAAAAGTGCGCAATGGCAGTCCATAACACAGAGCTGAATTGCACTCCGCAGTCTGAGGTGACGTGTGTGGGAATTCCGAGTCTTGTGATCATTTGGCAGTGAACACTCTGGCACATGTCTCAGCATCGCTGGATGGCAATGGGATGGCCTGTGGCCATTGTGAGAATTGGTCTATGACTGTGAGGATGTATCTCATGTTCTGAGACACTGGCAGTGGGCTGACCAGGTCTACATGCACATGCTCAAAACATCAGTGCACTGCTGGGAAAGACTGGAGTGTCGCCTTGGTGCGTTGCTGTATTTTGGAAGTTTGGGAGTGGGTACACGTCTGAGCCCACTGCGAGACCTCTTTCTTAAATCCACTCCATACATATATGGTTGCCATGAGCTTGACTGTTGCTCTAACGGAGGGATGGGACAGGTTGTGAACCTCGTCAAAAAGGCGCCATGTCCAAGGTGCCGGGACCACCAGCCTGCAGCAGTCCATAGACATGCTACAAAGCAGACACAGCCCGGCCACTTGTGGTGCCACATGTTGTAGGTCCAGGCTTGTGATTGCAGTTCTGTATGCCTGAACATCTGGGTCCAGGGCTTGTGCCAAGTTAGAGGTATCCACGCCACCCTGGATAAGATGCACTGCCAGTCTGGACAGCTCATCAGCCACCAGATTGTTTTTCCTGACACATGGCGCACATCCGTAGTGAACTCGGGAATGTACAAGTGACGTTGCTGCCTGGCCAATCATGGGTCCGATATCTTGCTAAAGACAAAAATTAGTGGCTTGTGGTCTGTGAAAGCAGTGAAATGGCAGCCTTCCAAAATGTATCAGATATGTTGTGTTGCCAGCTACATCAACAGCTCTCGATCAAATGCTCTGTACTCATTTCCGGTGGCCATAGGTGGCGGCTAAAGAAAGCCAGGGGTTGCCACTGACAAACTGTTCGAGAACCACACTCACCACTCTATCAGAGGCGTCTGTGGTGAGTGCTAGGGTGGAGGTGGGATAAGGATGCGCCAGCATTGCTTCATTGGCCAGAGCGTCTTTGGCGGCTGTGAACACTGACTCCCCCTCCACGATCCAAGTAACTTCCTTGCGCTTCATGGTGAGGAATTAAAATAGAGGGCTAAAAATGTTGGCACTGCAGGAATGAAACGGCAATAAAATTCACCATACCCAAAAATTTGTGCACTCCCTTAACTGTGATAAGTTTTGGGAAAGCACATACGTCCTCCCTCCATATTTTGTAATGCTCAACAAAAATATATTCCGGCCAGGAAAAAGGGCAGCAAGGGAGGGAAAAATCAACCGTGGTTAACAAAGGAAACAAAGGAGAGTATAAAATTGAAGGCGCAGGTGTACAAAGCTGCAAAGAGCAGTGGGAAACTAGAAGATTGGGATAACTTTAAGAGACAACAAGGGGTTACAAAGTGGGTAATAAGAAATGGGAAAAAGGATTATGAAAGTAAATTGGCACAAAATATGAAAACAGAAATCAAAAAATTTTATAAATATATAAAACGGAAGAGGGTGGCCAGAGTTAACATAGGAACCTTGGAGGATGAGGAAGGAAAACTGGTAGCAAAAAATGAGGAAATGGCCGAGGCATTGAACAAATATTTTGTGTCAGTCTTCATGGTGGAAGACATGTCCAGCATGCCCAAGTGCGGAGTTAAGAATGTGAATGTTGGGGAGGGCCTTGATAAAATAGTTGTTACAAAGGAAGTAGTGATGGAGAAACTATTGGCACTAAAGCTAGACAAATCACCTGGTCCTGATGATATGCATCCAAGGGTTCTGAAGGAAATGGCAGAAGTTATAGTTGATGCATTGGTGGTCATATACCAAAATTCCTTGGATTCTGAGCAGGTCCCGGCAGACTGGAAGACAGCAAATGTCACGCCACTTTTTAAGAAGGGATGTAGGCAGAAGACTGGAAATTATCGGCCAATTAGCTTGACGTCTGTGGTTGGAAAAATGCTTGAAGCCGTCATTAAAGATGAAATAGTGAAACTTTTGGAACGTAAGGATTCAATCAGGCAGACGCAGCATGGTTTTAGAAAGGGAAGATCTTGTTTGACAAACTTGTTAGGATTCTTTGAGGATATAATGGGTGCAGGGGAATAGGTTGATGTTGTATATTTGGATTTCCAGAAAGCGTTTGATAAGGTGCCTCACAAGAGACTTGTCAGTAAATTACAGGAAAGTGGAGTCCAGGGAAGTATATTGGCATGGATCGATAATTGTTTGTCTGACAGGAGGCAGAGAGTCGGGATAAGTGGGAGTTTTTCAGGTTAGCAGAGAGTGGTAAGTGGGGTGCCACAGGGGTCGGTGCTAGGCCCACAACTGTTCATCATTTATATTGATGACATGGAGGAGGGGACAAAATGTGGTGTAGCCAAGTTTGCGGATGACACCAAATTGAGTGGAAGAGCAAATTGTAATGAGGATGTGGAGAGTCTGCAGAGGGATATAGTTAAGCTGGATGAGTGGGCAAAGGTCTGGCAGATGGAGTACAATGTTAGTAAGTGTGAGGTTATCCACTTTGGCAAGAAAAATAAAAGAGCTGAATATTATTTAAATGGTGAAAAACTACAGTATGCTGTTGTGCAGAGGGACTTGGGAGTGCTTGTGCATGAATCGCAAAAAGTTAGGTTTCAGGTGCAGCAGGTTATTAAGAAGGCAAATGGAATGTTGGCCTTCATCGGTAGAGGAATTGAATTCAGGAGTAGGGAGGTAATGTTGCAACTATATAAAGTACTGGTGAGACCGCACCTGGAGAACTGTGCCCAGTTCTGGTCTCCATATTTGAGAAAGGATATACTGGCTTTGGAGATGGTCCAGAGGAGGTTTACTAGGTTGATCCCTGGGATGAAGGGGTTGACTTATGATGAAAGATCAAATCATCTAGGATTGTATTCGCTTGAGTTCAGAAGAATGAGAGGAGATCTTATAGAAACATATAGAATTATGAAGGATATGGATAGGATAGATGTAGGAAGGTTTTATGAGCTGGCCAGGGAAACTAAAATGAGATGACACAGTCTCAAGATTCGGGGAAGTAGATTTAGGACAGAGATGAGGAAAAATAGTTTTCCCAGAGAGTAGCGAATGTTTGGAATTCTCTATCCAGGGAAATGGTTGAGGCTGCTTCATTAAACATATTGAAAATTCAGTTAGATAATTTTTTGCATGATAGAGGAATTAGGGGTTATGGGGAGAAGGCAGGTAGGTGGAGTTAGGTCATAAATTAGATCAGCCATGATCGTATTGAATGGCGGAGCAGGCTTGATGAGCCATTTTTGGCCTACTCCTGTTCCTACTTCCTATGTTCCTATTTTCTTATGTTCTTATGTTCCTCCACTTTGCTCCTCCTTCTCCTTCTCCTCTTAAATCGATGGTCGTTCTGCCAAACTGGTATTCGGTAGGGTTGGCGTAAGTCCAAATTCATCTAGCTGCTGGAACAGGCAATGTAAGGGTTGTTGGTGTATTCCCTCATCTTTTTTTTTTGAAAATTTTATCTATCAATTGTATCAATGACAAACAATTACGTTATACTATTCAATACAAGATGATACAAACATTTTTTTAAATTTTTCTCCCTTTCCCCCCAAAAAAAGAAAGAAAACACCTAAACTCTATATTACTCACTATTCATATTTTCCTAACATAATTTTGTATCTTCTAATTATTCATTGAGAGGAATGGGTGATATGGATGATGTGGATGGACTTTTGTTAGTGAATTCCATATATGGTTCCCAAATCTAATAAAAGTTCCCAATCTGATTCCTTAAACTATAAATAACTTTTTCTAATGGTATACAATTTTGTGCTTCAATATTTCATCTGTCCATCATTATAAAATGTTCTGTTTTCCACGTTACCGTCACATATTTTATTTTGCTACCGCTATTGCTATACTCAAAAATTGTTCTTGATATTTATCTAACTTCAATTTTACATCTCCTTCACATATATTACCAAGTAAAAATATTCCCGGGTCTTTTTATATTTTTATGTTCAGAATTTGTCCTAATCATATGCTCAAATCTTTCCAAAATGTTTCCACTGTAGCACAGAACCAAACTGAATGTCAAAAGGTCCCTACTTCCTTGTTACATCTAAAACATTCATTGGAATAATTTAAGTCAACTTAATTTAGATGGAGTATAGTAAAAATGATGTAAAAAAATTTACAGTACCATTTGACATTAATTTTATTTGTTACCCTCTCTTGTGATAAACTTGACCAAAGTTATTCTTGAATTTACATATTTAAATCATATTTAAAAAGATTTAAATCTTTTCTCATCTTTGTTTTGATTTATATAGTTCTTTTTTCCCATTGTATCTTGTAAATTTATATGAATATTAGCAATAAATTTCTCAATAAATGTATCTGTAATTAAATATTTGAATTATCTTCTGTTTACCCAAGTATCAAATAAAGAATTATTCAAAGTAAAGAGAATAAGTTGATTTTCTTTTAACATCATCCTAGGTATTTGATAATTTTTAATTCCTCTTTCAATATGGATTCCATTCCACACCTTAAATAAACACTTTAAAATCAGTACTTCTGTCTTCTTTTTCACTAACTCTTTGTTTTTTCTCCAATTTGATAACAAGAGGACAAGAATCTGAATTGAGCTGCTTTATATTAATTTTCAAACTCTGGTAATCTTAATCCTCCTTGCACAAAATCCATGCCAGTTTTTCCAAGGCTTCTCTTGGTATTTTAGCTCTCCAAATAAATTTCCTTATATTTTTATTTAGCACTTGGATAAACTTCTTTGGTATGGGGATGGGTAATGATTGAAACAAATACTGAATTCTTGGAAAAAATCTTCATCTTAATACAATTTATCCATCCTATTAAAGTTATTGGCAGATCTTTCCATTTTTAAAAAATCATCCTCAATTTTTTAAATAGTGGTAAATAATTCTTTTTTTTACATTTTATTTATTGATTGAAATAAATCAATCAAAATCAAAATACAAGTAAATACATAAAATTTATCCCTTATAATCCCCCACCCCTCCCAACCCCCCTCTCGGCTACCCCAAAAGAAAAGAGGAAAGAATAGAAGTTAGAAAAGGAGATCAACTTATATAACAATCATCAACTATTGCCATGGTTTGGTGCAACCCCACCAACCGTGGGGAAAAAAAAACAATTACAAATTCAAACCCATATATCTCATATATCTGAGCTCCAAACTTTAACAAAAAATGAATACTTATTACATAGATTATACATTATCTTTTCCAATGGAATACAAGACCACATTTCCAAATGCCATTGTCGAATACTTAAATCAGTTTCATTTATCCAAGTAATTGCCAAACATCTTCTTACCACAGCTAATGCCAATCTCAAAGAAACAATTTGAAACTTATCTAATTTTAATTCCAAACTCAATTTTTAAATATAACTAAATAATTTAATTTAAATGAATTATTAAAATTTCTTTATATTATTCCAAAATATTTAATTGCTTCTTTTTGCCACTTAAATTTTGTCTTTTTAAAAAAAAGTTTTGTATAATCCATAGGTATTTCTTCACTCTTATCAACATTTACTTTATAGCCTGATACTAAACCATAATCTTACATTTAGTTTACACAATGATATTTCTGATTTAGTTAAATAAAGTATAACATTATCTGTGAATAAACTAATGTTATGTTCTTTATTATCTTATCTCAAAACATTTAATCTCATTGTCTCTTCTAATTATTTCTGCCAAAGGTTCTATGGCTGAAGTAAATAAAAATGACATCCTTGCCTGGATGATCTTTCTAATAGAAAAGGCTTTGATATTTGCCTATTTGTGACCACTTTAGCTTTTGGTTGATATTATAATGGTCTTATTCAATTTATAAAAACATTTGGAATTCCAAATGTATTTAATACTTGTGTTTTTGCTCATCTTGACCTGCAATGAGGATGTCATCTAAGTATATGTTTGCGAATTTTAAATCCATGCCCACAGCGTCCATAAGGCGCTGGAACGTTTGATCAGTGTTTTTCAAACCAAATGGCATCCTGAGGAATTCAAAAAGTCTGAATAGAGTAATAATTGCTGTTTTGGCAATGACCTCTGGATGGACTGGGATTTGATGATATCCCTTGATGAAGTCAACCTTGGAAAAGACACAGCAATTGTGGAGGCGGGCAGCAAAATCTTGGATGTGCGGAAGAGGGTACATCATTGAGCCTGGGGTAGTCGCCGCAGGGTCTCCACCCACTGGTGCTCTTGGGCACCACATGTAACAATGATGCCCACGGGTGTTGGAACGTCAAATAATATCCAATTCCTCCATGGCATTAAACTCAGCCTTGGCCTGCTGCAGTTTATCCAATGGGAGGCGACAAGCCCTGGCATAAATTGGTAGGCCCGTGGTGTTGATGTAATGGGCCACACCATGGGCAGTTTTCAGGGAATTGAATTTAGGTGAAATTCATTGAGCAGGGCAGGATAGGTGTCATTGCGTAGGGCGTGCATCTGAGTAGGGAAACTCGTTTGCTGCTTGTCAGAGGGTAGGTTTGGAAAGTAGTGGTGTTGACTAGCTTGCTTTGCTTAACATCAACTAGCAGGTCATGGGCCCAGAGGAAATCTGCGCCCAAGATAGGCTGTGCAACGGAAGCCAAAATGAAATCCCAATGAAACGACACATCCCCTATCTTAATCGTGACATGTCACAAGACAAAGCTGGGATGCACATTCCGTTCGCAGATCGAAGGGTGAATCCTTGCCACTTATGCATCTATTCGATGTATGTGGGTGGGACCAAATTGAGTTTGGCACATGTGTCTACAAGAAATTTGCACTCATGAGGTTTGTCATGGAAGCCAGTGCTCATGCCAGCCTCCGAGGCCACTACTGGCTTCTGGCTTTGTCGTTTCCTGACATATTTTCAGGCTTGGCATCTCAGCCGTGGTAGGTACATGGGAGCATGCACCTGCGGGCATTTTTGACACACACAAAAAGTGCGGGGCTTAAAGTGGAAACGACGGGTGCCCCGCGCCATCCTAACTGCCCTGTGCACTGCAATTAGACCCGCAGCATCATGCGGCCACTCGGCCAGCTCTGCAAGTGGCGATTAGGCCCACAGCGGCCAGCTGCTTGGGTGGTGACCAGGCCATTCTGCCCATGACAAGCCATCCTTTTTACCTCAATGACACACCCCCCAAAATATCTTAAGTTGCTCATGCCTGAAAAATATCGTCTTGTAAAAATTAGCTGCTGTATTTAACTGCATGATGTTGATTATGTTTCAAAAGTGCTTTGTTGGCTTTAAGATAGCATAGGTGGTCTTAAATGTGCTGTACAGGTGCTAGGTATTTGTAAACATTTGTGTGGGAGCCTCTCTACTTCAATGGGCTTCATAAAGCACATGTTTCATGGTGAGGGACCATTCATGAAACCATTAGGCTGGGAAAATATGCCAACTGCTGTTGAACTATAGAACTGTAAATAATGATCACCGGTAATTACATGATTCCCGGCATATAGCAAACGAAGAAGGATAATTCTTTTCAATATATCAACTTCATGGAAATCAACACTTTGTTTTACAAATAGAAATATAAATAAAGTTAATCAGGGTCGCACGGTTGGCATAGCAGTTAGTGCGACACCTTTACAGCACCAGCGATCCCGCACTGCCTGTAAGGAGTTTGTATGATCTCCCTGTGTCTGCGTGGGCTTTCCCTGGGGACTCCAATTTTCCCCCACTGTTTGAAACGTACCGGTGGGGTGGGGGAGTGTAGGTTAATAGGGTGTAAATTGGGCAGCGCGGACACGTGGGCTGAAATGGCCCATTACCGTGCTGAACGTCTAAAATTTAAGTATAAATTTAATAATGTTGCAGGCACATTTTGCAGGCAAGATGTGCTTTTCACATTTATAACCAAAATTATGCTTATAAAGTATTATATATACAATTTTTTAATGTAGATTTTTAAATGAATGGAAGCAATGACTGTTCGAACATTCCAGTGTCATTATTTACCTAATAATATGATTTAATTACATGGTAATTGGTACAGATTGTACTTCAGCATGTTCATAAAATGTTGATGCTTGAATGCATTCATGCTATATAAAATAAGCAATAGAACCATTCCAAAATCCCCAGAGATAGAAACCGAAGAAGTGGGATTCTTTGATAACTTTGCACCACCATGAATCCCACTGGTGGTTCAGATTTCCAACATGTGTGAGATCAGAGACCAAGGACTGGCAGGCATGCTGTCAACACCCCCAAATGACAAAAGGGAGAAGGCTGATCCAGGCAGTGCATGGCTCTGAGACTTTCGAGCAGGCATACCGACTGTGATTGCATGTGGAGCCAGAGTTGATTGGATAATAAACCCCTCCATGTATTATTATCACAGTCCTCTCTGTGTGATGAGTGGCTCCCTGCAGTGACCCAGTGGTAGAATCAAATGAAACCAGGGCCAGATGTCTTGCAGAATATCCAAGGCTGTTTAAAAAGAGACTTGAAGTAGAGAGTCAAATGGCATCATCTTGCATTGACTAATAATGAAGAAACTGCATTATTTTCCATGTTAACTGATGCCCTTGATATAAGGATATTACCATCCTCTCATTATCTCATCCCATAACAAATTCTGTGTGGACTACTTTGCTGAGCTATTAATTCTCAAGAAAAATGATGTTTCAAACATGCAGTCAAATATTTTGGTGGCTATGGAGTAGTTTATGATTAGGGCTAGTGTAGCTTGGGGACGTTCAATGAACATAGCTGTTGGAAATAAACATTTCTTGGATCCACAGGTGCTGGACCTCAGGCTTCTGTACCTTATTGAACATAAAATAATACAGCACAGGAACAGTCCCTTTGGCCCACATTAGGCTGAGTAGGCTGACCCCTCGGGGCCTGGAAGGCTTCAGCCTACTCAGTAAAGCGTAGCCCGGTCTCGGTTTATCGGTTCACACTTACTGTGCAGGTGAAGCCGGTGACTATGGAGTGTGGGCCAGAGTCGGTAACATGCCATTGCCGGGGTGACATGGGCAGTGGTTTCTGGGAACTGGTGGTGGCTCCACAGCAGCATGAAGATTTGCGGCGTGTGCGATCCTCCACTTCCTTCCCACCCAAACTACTAGATTTTTTTGGAATATTTTATTTAATATATCTAATAATACCAAATAAAATTTACAGTACAAATCTTTAAAATAGTCTAATCTACTATACATGTGGTATATATTCCACTCCCCCCCTCACCCTCTCCCTCTAAAGCCCCAAGAAAGAATGAAAATGTAAGAAGACTGTAGTTTGTTAAGAGAGTCCTTTTCCAGAAATCATATTTACCATTTAAAAAGAAGATCACCAATGATTGAGGTTACCAGAGAAATGATTAAACATTCATCTCAACATTCTGTAAATATGGGCATCTTGTTTTCCAAAATATATGGTATCTATTCCTTAAGCTATACGTAATTTTCTCGGGTGGTATACAACTACGGATTTCCACAATTCATCTCTCCATTCCTGTCTATATCTGATTTCCAAGTTATAGCAACACATTTCCTTGATTTTGCTAAGGCAATTTTAATTTTAATTTAGGTGTAATACCTTTCATATTACCAACAGCGCTTGACGTCCTGCTTTGCGGAAACTGCCAAAATGTTTGGCCTGGAAGTCAGCCTGAAGAAAACTGAGGTCCTCCATCAGCCAGCTCCCCACCATGACTACCAGCCCCCCCACATCTCCATCGGGCACACAAAACTCAAAACGGTCAACCAGTTTACCTATCTCGGCTGCACCATTTCATCAGATGCAAGGATCGACAATGAGATAGACAACAGACTCGCCAAGGCAAATAGCGCCTTTGGAAGACTACACAAAAGAGTCTGGAAAAACAACCAACTGAAAAACCTCACAAAGATAAGCGTATACAGAGCCGTTGTCATACCCACACTCCTGTTTGGCTCCGAATCATGGGTCCTCTACCGGCACCACCTACGGCTCCTAGAACGCTTCCACCAGCGTTGTCTCCGCTCCATCCTCAACATCCATTGGAGCGCTTACATCCCTAACGTCGAAGTACTCGAGATGGCAGAGGTCGACAGCATCGAGTCCACGCTGCTGAAGATCCAGCTGCGCTGGATGGGTCACGTCTCCAGAATGGAGGACCATCGCCTTCCCAAGATCGTGTTATATGGCGAGCTCTCCACTGGCCACCGTGACAGAGGTGCACCAAAGAAAAGGTACAAGGACTGCCTAAAGAAATCTCTTGGTGCCTGCCACATTGACCACCGCCAGTGGGCTGATAACGCCTCAAACCGTGCATCTTGGCGCCTCACAGTTTGGCGGGCAGCAACCTCCTTTGAAGAAGACCACAGAGCCCACCTCACTGACAAAAGGCAAAGGAGGAAAAACCCAACACCCAACCCCAACCAACCAATTTTCCCCTGCAACCGCTGCAATCGTGTCTGCCTGTCCCGCATCGGACTTGTCAGCCACAAACGAGCCTGCAGCTGATGTGGACTTTTTACCCCCTCCATAAATCTTCGTCCGCGAAGTCAAGCCAAAGAAAAGAAGAACCAACAGAAATTGCATTGGATCCTGTGGGGATTTGATCCCTGTTATTCGTTCTAATAAATTACTCACCTCAAGCCAGAAAGGTTTTACTTTAGGACACTGCCAAGTAGAATGCAAAAATATACCCACCTCTTGTCCACATCTAAAGCACAAATCTGGTTACATATAGTTCAATCTATGTAACTTTTCCAGGGTAAGATATAACTGATGTAGAAAGTTATGTTGTACCATCCTGTTTCTTACATTAATTGTACTTGTCCCTACACAACTCCATCCAATTTCACTCCTCTCTGCCTATTCAAATCAACTTCCTATCTCTTTCTTGACTTAAGCGTCCCTTCTTTAGAAGATCCCTTTTGTAACAAAACATACATTGCAGAGATAAATTTATGTTTATTACCACTACGAATCAACAATTCAGCTTCACTACAATCTGATAATGACAAATTTGTACCCAGCTTTTCATTTAGAAAGGCCTTTATTTGATAGTAACAGAAAAAGTTATTATTAGATATGTTACATTTATTCTTCATTTTCTCAAAGATTAAAAATTGACCACTTTCAAAACAATCTTCAATATTTTTGTAATAACCCTGTCGTGGCCAAATTCTTAAAGATTGGTTATCTACAGAAAATGGAATGCTGTTCTGTGCTAAAGGTGTCTTCCTGTCAATAAACCTCTTGAACTATTTCTTTATCAATCTTATTCCAGATCTCAATCAAATGTTTCAAAATAGGGGAAGCTCTAACCACATTCAACAATTTAGAATTCCATTTATAAATTAAATCTTGTGAATTCATTTCTCCTATTTTATTGAGCTCAACATGTACCCAATTCTTCTCTAAGTCAAAAAATACATTAAGAAATCTCAACTGGGCAGCCCTATATTAATTTTTAAAATCAGTGAGTTGTAAGCTTCCCAAATCAAACTTCCAAGTTAAGTTTTCCAAAGAAATCCCTGCCATTTTACCATTCCATAAAAATGTCCTTATATTCATATATAAATCTTTTTAAAATGTATGAAGAATTGAAATTGGAATTGTTTGAAAAATGTATTGTAATCTAGGAAAAATATTCATCTTAATACACTTCACTCCATCTAGTAAAGTGCTCCAACTATTCAAATCATCTATAATTTCCTTAAGTAATGCCAAATAATTTAAATTGTACATATTATTTAAATCTTTGTCCCCTCAAATCCCTAAGTACTTAATTCTTGTATCTCGCCATTTACACTGAATAACTGCAAATAATTTCCACTCACTAAGGCATAATTTCAGCTTTATCCCAATTCATTTTATAACCTGATATTTCACCATATTCCTCCAACTTAAATGTAATTGATGTAAGGAATTAAAGACATCAGTCAAATAAATCAAGACATTGTTTGCAAATAAATTTATTTTATATTTCTCTCGATTAACTTAAATACCTTTAATATCAGTGTCTGACTGTATTAATTCAGCTAAGGGTTCTATCGCTAAAATAAATAAAGCTGGTGATAAAGGGCAGTCTACTTGACCGAGTCCATTGATTTTTAATGTTCAATTCGGTGAGAGAGAAGTTAAAAATCAAATAGATCGGTGGGAAGGTGGAGGATGATTGGGGTGTGGAGGTTGAACTAAAGTAGCTCACCCGAACGCCCAGAGGCAGTTAAGTAATTAGTTGCCCTGTGCAGAATATAATGCCCAAGCCATCTGCTTGAAGCTGATATCCCTCCATTCTGTCTGTCTTGAAGCTTCTGAAATGCTACCATTGTATCTGCCTCCATCACTCTGTCTGGCAGTCTGTTCCAGTCACCCATCACTCTGTGTAATATATTTGCCCTGCTCTCTGCCCTTAAACTTCCTTCCCAACAACTTAAACACATGTCCTCTAGTGTGTGACGGGAAAAGATTCTACCAGAAGATACAATCTAGATTTCTTTGTTCTATGTACCTCAATGAGAAATGGTATTGCCATGGCATAGAATGCTTGTGTATAGGATTGGCATAGATTAGCACTTGTTGGTCAGCATAGATGTACTGGACTAAAGGGACTGTTTCTGTGCATGGGGCTTTCTGATTCTGTGAATAAGATGTGGTAGCATGAATTGGGGCAATGCTTAATGTCCCACCACTAACTGTCCTCAGTTTCTGAACACAGAAATTGCCTCTCATCTCATGCTGAAATGATTGATGCCCAGGACGGGCCCTGGTGTTGGGAAACGAATGAAGCTTTGATGAAAAATTATGGATGAACAAAGTAAAAGTCCAAGGTAATGCAGAAACAATTGTCAGCACAAATAGAAGATCAGCTGACTGGCAGATGGCAAAGGATGGGAATAAAGGAGGCCCTTTTCTAGCTGAGTGCTGGTCCTCTGTACAGTGAAGTGTTGGATCGGCTACTTTTACTTTGTATGTATTAGATAACTGAATTGCTAGCTTTGTGGGCAAATTTGTGGGTGATGCAGGGAGGTGTGGGGCAGGTAGTTTTGAGAAAACAGAAAGTCTGCAGAGGGTCTTGGACAGGTTGTAAGAATAGGCAATGAAGAGGCAACTGGAATGCAAAATAGGGAGTGGTCATTGTACTTTGGTAGATGAAATAAAGGAGTTGAGCACCTTGCAATAACTCTCCAGTGACCCGGCACTGTCTGTAAGGACATTCCCGTGCCTGCATGGGTAATGGTGGGAGGAAACCAGAGCACCCTGGGGAAAACCCACGCAGACTTGTGGAGAATGTACAAACTTCCTATAGGGAGCGTGAGATTCAAACCCATGTCCCGATCAATGGCGTAGTAACAGAGTTGGGCTAGCCTCTACACTAGTTGTACTGCTCCAATTTACTCCCACATTTCAAAGACGGACAGGATTTGTGGGTTGATTTAGTCACATGGGTGTATTTGGATGGCAATGGACTCGTGGGCCAGAAGAGCCTGTTCCCAAACTGAATCTCTGAGTCAGAGAACTTTCTCTTTATTGCACAGGATGTCAGCCTGGAATCGGTCTGTGATTCAGAGGTGGAAGTGTGACCAGCAGAGCCAAGGTTAGACAAAACTGTTAACTTATATAGGTAAACTAATGAAAATGTATCATATTTGATGGCATATAGAACCCCCTTTTTTCCCCAAAAAAACTCACCTCAAGATAGCAATAGAAGGAAAGCACTCAAACTAGTCACCCATGCTTTCTGGAATTGCCGCTGCCACCATTCATTTTCCCCGGTAAGAAGCCAACTAATTTGGTAAGAAGCCAACTAATTTGGTAAGAAGGCACATTCTTGGCAAGAAGCCCACCTGCCACCCCCCTTCCCCCGTGCCTCATTCAATCTGTTCAGGGTGCCATGCTCGTCAAACAAAGCCTGATGATCAAGGCCCTGCTCTCTCCTCAAAGCACGGGTAGGAGAAAGCAAGGGGAGGGAGGGAGAGAGCAAGTGACAGGACCCCCGAGTATATTGAATGAGGTAAATACAGTAAAATAATTTTTACCTGAAATCTCACACTACAAATGAGAAGGCGGGGAGATCTTATGCCAATGAAGTACAGTAATCATTTTGAGCTGCAAACTAGCCTTTACATCAGTGGTTCTCAACCTTTTTTTTTCCACTCACATCCCATCTTAAGCAATCCCTATGCCGTTGGTGGTCTGTGTTTGGTAAGGGATTACTTAAGGTGGTCTGTGGGTGGGAAGGGAAGGTTGAGAGTCACTGCTCTAGACCCAGTTGATACTGGAATATTTGGCTTGAGAAAAACGGTCATTGGCCCTTTTCCTTCGGAGTTAAGAAACATAACGAGTCAATGAGGGATGATTAAAACAGAGGTTTTCAAACTTTTTAGGGAATACTTAAAGTGAGTGGAAAGAAAAAGGTTGAGACCCATTGATTTACATGCTTAATAATAGAACAAGCAACATTCTAGGGCAAGTGGCTAAATGGATGGAAGTTGAAATTCTTCTCTATTCAGACGTACTAGGATTGGTATAAATAAATCCTCAGTCACATATTGATAGATATTCAGGTTCTTTTCAAATTCATTGATAGTCCTTTTACCAAAATGTTCCACTGTTTGTCAATATCATGCAAAATCTCAACAGTTTAGTGCATGCTGTCCGATTGGAACACAAAGGGCAATCTTGAGCAGAAATTCCTCTCAGGCAAGGTAATCAAGTTCAAGCTTATTATCTAACTGTAGATATACAAACAGGTGAAGCAGTGTTTCTCCTGACCAAGGCTCACACTCATATGAACATAATATACAGCTCAACTGTGCATATGTAAATAATATTTTAATTGAAGGTAGACCTTCGGTAGCATCATCCAATACTACTAATTACATTCTTATTGATATTAAGATATTGCAAAGATTTGCCAGTTCATTTCATATTAATAAGTGATGCTTATAGACTTTAATTTCAGTCTACCTTTTAAATTGATTATTCTATAGTCATAAAAGCCAGAAATTATATAGGTTAAAAAAAAGTTATAATGATAAAATACCCAGTACAGGTGCTCCCCTACTTATGATTTTTCGACGTTACAATGGTAGCGTGACCCTCATTATTTCCTTTCATGTACTACGTTAAAGTAAGGTCATTACAAGCGTCGTTGATTTTTCCAAAAAAATGTTGATAATTCCTCTAAGGTAAATTCTTTGTAGCCTCCTTGGTCAATCACTTCTTTTAGTTCAGTCGGAAAGGTTGCAGGGACTGATACAGCGCTATCGGGAGAGAGCAGGGCAGTGGGATCAGTGTGGGGACTGATAAAGAACTATCGGGAGAGAGTGGGGCAGTGGGATCAGAGTGGGGACTAGTACAGCACTGTTGGGGGAGAGCAGGGCAGTGGGATCAGTGTGGGGACTGATATAGAGCTGTCGGTGTTATTCAAGGTATACCCGTATTCTTTTTTGACTCACAATGGGTTTGCCGAAACGGAACCCCATCGTAGGTTGAGGAGCACCTGTATCCGAAATTCAGGCAAATGGCAACCCAACCAACCGGCAAAATAATCGAGGAAGTAAATAAACAAATAAATAAATAAATAGATGAGCATAAATAAATCAAGCATAAATAAGGCGGAGTACCTGGCCAAGTATTATAAATCGATGTTGACCATCTTCAATATCTCACTCCTGCAAGGTGTGGTATCCACCTGTTTCAAACAGGCACCAATCATACCAGGGCAGAAGAAGAGTGCAGTGACCTGTCTTAATGACTATCAATCAGTAGCACTTACATCAACAGTGACAAAGTGTTTTCAAGGACTGGTGCTGAAGCACATCAGCTCCTGTCTGCGTGGTGACATGGATGAGATCCACTTTGCTTCTGGTAGCAACAGGTCTATGGTAGGTCACTGGCTCTGCACAAAGACCTGGAACACCTGGACTGTAAAGGTGCATTCATTAGGATGATCTTTATCAACTAGTTAAACATTTAACTCTATCATCCCAGCAAATTCCACGATGTGGGACTCAACACCCCACTGTGTAACTGGATCCTGGATTTCCTCACCTCCAGACCACAATGAGTGAAGATTGGTAAGAACTTCTCCTCCACGATCTCCATCAGTACCGAAGAATCACAGGGCTGTGGTCTTAGCCCCCACTCTACTCACTTTACACCTACGACTGTGTGGCTCAGTACAACAATAACACCATCTACAAATTTGTCCATGATACTGTGGTTGTGGGTTGTATAAAGGAAGGGAATGAGTCAGCATACAGGATGGAGATTGAAAACTTGGCTGAATGGTGCACCAACAACAACTTTGCACTCATTGTCACCAAGCCTAATGAGTTGATTGTTGACTTCAGGAAAGGAAAGTCAGAGGCTTACAATTCAGTGATCATTGAGGGATCAGAGGTGGAGAGGGTGAGCACATTTAAGTTCTTGGGAGACACTATCTCAGAGGATCTCTCCTGGCCCAACACACCAATGGCATCATGAGGAAAACATGTCAGCACCTCTACTTCCTCAGGGGTTTGTGGAAACCCTGGCAAATTTCTACAGCGGTGCAGTGAAAAGTGTGCTCTCCGGCTGCATCACAGTCTGGTATGGGGACACCAGTAGCCCTCAGTGTAAAGCTCTGGAAAAGATACTGGAGACATCCCAGGACTTCACAGGCAAAACCCTCCCTACTATCGAGAAAATTTATAGGGAACAATGCCATCAGAGATTAGCAGCATCATCAAGGATCCAGCACACGCTCTGTTCTAGGTGCCAAAAAAACACACCACCAGGTTCAGGAACAGCTGCTAACCCTCCACCATCAGACTCCCAAACAACAAACTCAATCAGGGACTCATTTAAGAAGTCTTACTTCTGCACTTTATTGATTTTTTGAATTCTCTGTATTGCACAGTCACTTTGTTTACATTTGTTATCTGTTTACAATTATTTATTTGTTTACATGTATATGCTGTGTATAGATTTTTTGCATGACCAATTAGTGGTAATTCTGCCACGCCCACAGAAAAATAATGGTATGTGATGTCATGTATGTACTCTGACAATAAATCTGAAATCTAAATTTAAATAAAAATTTAAATAAAATAACACACACACCTTTGGCAAAGATCAGAGCAAACATTCATCCAACATAACACCCCTGTCATGCCCTGTCCACAGCAGCTGTTTGAATAAAGTTTCAATAAAGTTGTGTTTGAATAAAATGGTGGTGCCCAAATTATGTTTTTTTAAAAAGATTTTTTCACATTGTGAACCATATCAATCAAAATACATACAAACATTTCCCTCTTAAATATACACAATGGCATTTTCTCCCCTTTTTCCCCCCCTACCTTCCCTCCCCCCTTCCCACCCCCTCCAAATCCAGTAAACATTCAACATACACAATGCAATAAAACCATTAAACAATATCATCACGCATTTTGCCTTTTTACAAGAAACACATTTGAAGAATGTGAAGGAAAGTGTGAAATTAAAAAGGAATTGGGTTGGGCATGTATATTTTTCTTCATTTAATTCTAGAGCTCAAATTGTAGCAATTTTTATACATAAAAATTTATCTTTTGAATTACAGTCAATGGAGGAAAAGGCAGGATGTATTCTTAAATTGAATTGTAAGATTTTTAGTGAATTTTGGACTTTACTTAATATTTATGCTCCAAATGCAGATGATGAAGTATTTATTTCCAATGCATTTTTATGTTTGGGTCAAGCTAATGATAATATTTTAGTTGGTGGTGATTTTAAATCTCCAAAGAAAGTTAAAAAATCCAAGATGGCAGTTCAGGTTCAAGGGTTGATGAAAGATCTTAATTTAGTAGATATTTGGAGATGTCTTAATCCGACAGAGAAAGATTTTTCCTTTTATTCATCTATAAGTCAAGGATTGACTTGTTTTTAGTATCGGCACATGTACAAGGGAAAATACAACAAGCAGAATATAAAAGTAAGGTAATTTCAGATCATTCTCTGTTATATTTTACATATTAAACTTGTAGGAAAATTCAAATAGCTTATCATTGGAGATTTAATACAATGTTGTTAAAATACAGAGTTTATTGATTTTTTTGAAAAAACAAATTAATTTTTTTGAAAGAAACTTCTAAATCTGTTCAAAGTAAGTTTGTATTATGGGATGCTATGAAAGCCTATTTGAGAGGACAAATAATTAGTTATACTTCTAAAATACAAAAGAATCGATTAAATCAGAGTCTTGAATTAGAGAAACAGATCGATGAGTTAGAAAAGGAATTTCAGAAAGATGCTACAGAAAATCAGAAAATAGAATTATCTAGGCTGAAATTGAAATATAATACCTTGCAATCTTATCAATATGAATGTGTGATTAATAGGACTAAACAACGGTATTACGAATGGGGAGAGAAAGCACACAAGGTATTGACGTGGCAATTAAAGAAAGAACAGATATCGAGGACTATTGATGCTGTTAGACAGAATTATCTAATTAATTATAAACCTCGTGAGATTAATGATGAATTTTATTCATTTTATAAAAAGTTATATACATCTGAAGGAAAACAGGAAACTGGATCGATTGATTTTTTTAAATCACAGTTGAATTTACCGATATTAGAGGATGGAGATATACAGGAGTTAGAAGAACTATTTACTGATTCGTAAAATAAAATGGCTATCCTGGAAATGCCAAATGGTAAATCGCTTGGTGATCATGGATTTTCAGTTGAATTTTATAAAATGTTTTATGATGATTTATCTACAGTGTTTGGGGATGTATTACGTCAAGTTGGAGAACATTATGATTTACCTGAGTCTTATTCTAGTGCTTTAATTACAGTAATTCCTAAAAAAGATGGAGATCCTTTGAAGGCATCTTCATATAGTCCAATTTCATTATTAAATGTAGATTATAAAATAATAGCTAAAGTATTAGCGAATAGATTGGCTAAATTTTTACCAAAGTTGATACATATTGATCAAGCAGGTTTTATAAGGAATAGATATGCTTCCAATAATATTTTGCGAGTGATTAGTTTGATTACTAGATTTCGACAATTTTTAGATCATCCGATGGTGATATCCATATATGCAGAAAAAGCATTTGATAGAGTTGAATGGATTTTTTTGTTTAAAGTTTTGGAGAAATTTATTGGTTGGATTAGGGCTCTATATAGTAAACCAGTAGCTAGAGTATTGACGAATGGTTTGATTTCGGAATCTTTAATACAATATGGATGTCTTTCTGGATATAAAATTAATTGGGAAAAAAATGAAATATTACTGGTAAGTGAAAGAGATTATTTAGTTTATAAGAATATTATTAATTTGAAGAGGACTGATCGAATTAAATATCTGGGTATAATTTTGAATGTTAATTATAAATCTTTATATAAATTAAATTATGCTCTGTTAATGAAAAAAATTAAAACTGATTTGATTAAATGAAAAGATTTACCTATTAATTTAATGGGAAGGATAAATACAATTAAGATGAATATCTTTCTGCGTATATAATATTTGTTTCAATCTATTCCGTATTTACTTGATAAAATTTTTTTTAGAGATTTAAATAAAATGGTTAGGGAGTTTTTATAGAGGGGTAAATTTTCGAGAGTAGCTTTGTATAAATTAACTTTGAAATATGAGTTAGGGGGATTATGTTTACCACATTTTCAAAACTATTATGAGGCAGCCCAACTTAAATTTATTAGTTCATTGATGGATTTGGTTTGGCCTCCTAGTTGAGCTAAAATTGAGATGGCAAGTATTTCTGAATTTGAAATATATCAATTTTTGTTTAGGTGGAATATAAATTTGTTACAACAATATAATGTGCCTATACTAAAACATTTAATGAAGTTATGGATAAAGAAAAATAAAATGATAGGTTCTAGGGGTAAATTATTGGCTTTGACTCTGTTGTATAATAATCAACTTATTTCTTTTTCAATACATAATCAAAGTTTATTGTGAAAAATTTGGGAGATTGTTTTAAAGAGGCTAATTTTGTATCTTTTAATCAGATGAGGGAAGATTTTGGTATTGATAAGAATTCTTTATTTCTTTATTATCAAATTATATCTTTGGTAAAATATGTTTGGTAGAGATATGATTTTACCTAAAATGACTAAATTTGAGACTTCTCTTATGAAGGTACCAGAGAAGGGCTATATTTCATTGATGTATCAAATATTACAGGATGGTATGGATAAAAAGGGTTGGGATAGAGCTAAAATTAATTGGGAAGCGGATATTGGTTTTACTTTTTCTGAAGAGGATTGGTTAGATATTTGTTATGATAATGTAACTAGATTGATAAATGCACATTATGCAATGATTAATTACAATTTTTTACATCAATTATATTTGACACCTGAAAAATAAAAAATAATATGGTTTTAATGAATCAGATTTGTGTTTTAAATGTGGTGATACGGTTGGAACTTTTTTCATGCTGTTTGGTCATGTATACATATACAATCTTTTTGGAAGAAGATTGAATCGTTTTTAAAATATCTGTATAAGATTAAAATAGTTTTAGATCCAACAGTATTTTTATTGGGTCGTTTGCAACCCCTGAAAGGCTTGGGATTAGATAAGTTTCAGCTTGCTTTTGTATATTTAGCTTTACTCATAGCAAAAAATGTATTGCTAGTACATGGAAAGATACAAATATGATTGATATTAATAGATGGCATAATGAGATGAAATATTGTTTAATAATGGAAAAAATTACATATGTTTTGCATGATAATTATAATTTTTTTATAAATAAGTGGTTGTTATACTCGGAATATTTACATTTCAATTTATATTGATTAGATTTTAATATGTATATTTATTTTTTTTCTTTCTTTTTTCTTTTTTTATGGCTCTCCTTAGGAGAGTTGGCTGAAAGGGGGGTATCTTTTCTTTTCTTTTTTTTAAATATATATTAAAAAAAAATCATGTTCATGTTTAATTGCTGTATATGTCATATATTATTTGTTTTTTGACCAAATAAATAAAGTTTAAAAAAAACAATGTCATCACACAATGAAAATAATCCAGAAAAATGTGTCATCTACTTTTACACACTGAATCAAGTCATTTTGTCTTCTTATCATTTCAGGGGGTGATGGTCCAAGGCAAGCCTTCTCTGTTATGTTTCATGTATGGCTCCCAAATTTGCTCAAATAATGTGACTTTATTTTTTAAATTATATGTTATTTTTTCCAATGGAATACATTTATTCATTTCCATGTACCAATGCTGTATTCTCAGGTTCTCTTCTGAATGATGCCACGTCACTGGGTCGACTCTCTATCCCTGCCTGATAAGGGCCTTCATCAATATTAAGTATATTAATTAGTGATTAATCCATAAACATGAGGAAGAAGTGTTAATTATTGCAATGGCCTAGTTAGCATTCCAGGGCCAGCGATCTTGGTTCAAATTTAAATTTAAATTTTGTAAGTTATGGGAATTGTCTGGTTAAAGTGAACTCTACATCATTAAGAACTAAAATACTGATTTTGTTCAAGCTACTTTAAAGTTTGCAGTGGCTTAATTATTTAAGGGGAGGCATGGTTGGCGTAGCAGTTAATGCAACGCTTTTACAGTGCCAGCGATCGGGATCAGGTTTTGAATCCCCTGCTGTCTGTAAGGAGGAGTTTGTATGTTCTCCCCATATCTGCATGGGTTTTCCCTGGGGTCTCTAGTTTTCTCCCACTGTTCAAAACGTATCGGGGGTGTAGGTTAATTGGGTAAATGGGTGGGATGGACTCGTAGGTCAAAATGACCTGTTCCTGTGCTGTATGTCTAAATTTACATTTTTAATTTTAATGTTTATTCTTAATGCAGGTGTATTCGTTAGGCATTGTAAGAATGTGTCTCCAGCAAGTTCCCTCTAATTTTTAGAAGTCAGTGTTTGCAAATATCTTAGAATGTGCAATTTGTTTCTTGTGACAAAAGTATGTGCGCACCAAATGCTTGTACAAATGTAAACTGGAAATTGTTCAGGATAATTCTGGCACAGCCTATCTCTCATGGCTATTAAATCTGTACTGGCATGATTTAATATAGTACAAGCATTCTACAAAGTAACGTATTCGTTAAGATTTCATTCTATACCTTAGACTAGGTAACTGACCCTATCATGTGCACGTTAATTACTTTGTGCTCTGGTTGCAAGATGTGTGTGTGTGTGTGTGTGTGTGTGTGTGTGTGTGTGTGTGTGTGTGTGTGTGTGTGTGTGTGTGTGTGTGTGTGTGTGTGTGTGTGTGTGTGTGTGTGTGTGTGTGTGTGTGCGCGTGCGCATGCAGACGCACACAGCTTAGAGGGAACAGTGGTCTCAAGCATCCGGAAAACTAAAATCCGGCATCAGCCAATCTCCTTAGGTGCTGTATACCAGGGATTTTACTCCATAAGCAATGCCAACAAAGTAAACTGGAAGCAGGTAACCAAGGTCACCTGTGTTTTAAACTTATATTATGGTGCATACAACTATTAGAGAGTAACTTGCTCTCAGAGATGGTATACTGGAGTTTTGTTGATGCTATTTATGGAGAGGCATTTACCTTACAAATATCCTTTAGGAGGATTAGGCCCAGTTATCCATATTTCTAACTGGCAAATCTCTTCATATCTTCGAATAATCTCATTTATTGGCACAGTGCACAAGTGATTTGTAACAGATTTGTTTCTAATTAGATGTTCTTTTTAAATCGTGGTAGTTCACTGAGTTTCAATACCAACTCTGTGTACGAGAGGCCTTGCCCAATGCATGTGGATGTGCTTTACCAAGCTGAACATTTTTTGTAGTAAAGTTACAATGTATTGTATTGTTCGTTATGGTTGAGCAACCATATAACTATTCCGAGTTTTGGAAGAATATACTTAATTGCTTCTACAAATCTAAAGAACAATGGCATTACAGCAAAGTGGTTGAAGGAAATGGCATATTTTTCAAACATTTCCCACCACAATGTGTAAAATCAGAATGGTCAATTAGTAACATCAACATAAACTCAAGAATTTCACTGGAAGAGGAAAGACATGTGAGATGTTGGAACATTTTTTAAGGTATCTTGTTTAGAGCAGCCATTCTCAACCTTTCATTTGCTATGCGCCCTTGGGTCTCAGCTCAAAGTTTATGGGCCCTCTTTCCTGTGAAGCCATCACATTTAGTTGGTTTCTTCTGCACTTCTTTCCATCTCCCAATACACCCTTGTTAAGGATTTCAGTCTGTGGCCCCCCTCCTTAAATGGGGGATGGGGGAAGGGTGTGAATGGGGCAGGAGGTGTATGGCCCCATTGAAAGTAGCTGGTTTAGAGCCTGAAATGGTTTTCCAGAATTACCCATAAAGGCTTCTTTAACAAGAAGAACTTGGACCGGTTGGATGAGAATGACTTGGAGATTGATGAGTGAATTATTGAAAATAGGATATCCTTGACTGGTAGCTCCATATTTCCTGAAGGGAAAAGGAACAGCTTTATACTCATCTGAAGCCAGACGTCCCCTTGCAGAAATACAGAGTAGATGGTAGACGACTAGGAACAACATGACAGCCAAGGCATGTGCATTTCTTCAGTGCTGTAAAGGAATTGTGTTGCCCAAATACCAAGACCCCACTGAGAGCAAGGAATGAGGGACAGGTGGCAGTAAACACCTGCTGGGAGAAACATTGCAACCAGCTTCTTCACTTTGAACTGAGAGCATTTGACTCCATTCCACTGAAACATAACATTTTCAGATGAAGATCAGTACTCTATTCTCAGCTTGATTAATGGTTCCTCATTTTGTGCAAGACGCTGCTTATTACACTTTAAGGTGGAGCACAGAACTCACATGTCAAAACTTAAATGATCTCATTTGTATGCAGATGTTGATCCACCATGTGAGAAATGTAAAATTTTTGATGCTTCTCTGATCCATATGTTTTGGGAGTGCCCAAATTTAGAGAGATTCTCGAAAGACATTTTCCAAACTTTATCAACGATTCTTAAGATTAATTTGGAACCTTGCCCGTTAATTGTTCTAGTTTTTCTCGTGACCCAGATAAACCCACATCGGACTCTCGGGAAAAAATTTTAGCTTTTACCACATTGATAGACAGATGAGCAATTTTAGTGAAATGGAAAGATGACTCATCCCCTACTCATACACAGTGGTAATGTCCTATATAAGTTTGGAAAAATGAGATATATTAAAGATAGAAAGTTTCAATTTATGAAATTGTTGGGCCCATTCTTAGAATTCCATTACAATTGGAAGAATTAAGAATGATCATGCACTCCGGGGATTTACTACCTGATGTTCGGGAGTCACCGTTGGATCCAGATTTTCATTTTTATCTATTATATAAGGTAACCTTAATTAGAGAGAGGGGGTTGATTAGATGTAGTTTTCAGTCTTTTTCATTTTTTTTTATTTGGCTTACTTAACTCAGCAAACAGGTTTAACATGATTTTACAGATCAATTCAAATTATTGTTTCTTTTTATTAAGGAATTCTCAACTTAGTTTCATCTATTTTTTGCGTGCTTACATGTATACATGTAACACAAAACTCAAAACGGTCAACCAGTTTACCTATCTCGGCTGCACCATTTCATCA
Source organism: Narcine bancroftii (assembly GCF_036971445.1). Classification (NCBI taxonomy): domain Eukaryota; kingdom Metazoa; phylum Chordata; class Chondrichthyes; order Torpediniformes; family Narcinidae; genus Narcine; species Narcine bancroftii. Next base: position 228,004,374 of record NC_091471.1, read on the forward strand.
GATGCAAGGATCGACAACGAGATAGACAACAGACTCACCAAGGCAAATAGCGCCTTTGGAAGACTACACAAAAGAGTCTGGAAAAACAACCAACTGAAAAACCTCACAAAGATAAGCGTATACAGAGCCGTTGTCATACCCACACTCCTTTTCGGCTCCGAATCATGGGTCTTCTACCAGTATCACCTACGGCTCCTAGAACGCTTCCACCAGCGTTGTCTCCGCTCCATCCTCAACATTCATTGGAGCGCTTTCATCCCTAACGTCGAAGTACTCGAGATGGCAGAGGTCGACAGCATCGAGTCCACACTGCTGAAGATCCAGCTGCGCTGGGTGGGTCACGTCTCCAGAATGGAGGACCATCGCCTTCCCAAGATCGTGTTATATGGCGAGCTCTCCACTGGCCACCGTGACAGAGGTGCACCAAAGAAAAGGTACAAGGACTGCCTAAAGAAATCTCTTGGTGCCTGCCCCATTGACCACCACCAGTGGGCTGATATCGCCTCAAACCGTGCATCTTGGCGCCTCACAGTTCGGCGGGCAGCAAGCTCCTTTGAAGAAGACCGCAGAGTCCACCTCACTGACAAAAGACAAAGGAGTAAAAACCCAACACCCAACCCCAACCCACCAATTTTCCCCTGCAACCGCTGCAACCGTGTCTGCCTGTCCCGCACCGGACTTGTCAGCCACAAACGAGCCTGCAGCTGACGTGGACTTTTACCCCCTCTATAAATCTTCGTCCGCGAAGCCAAGCCAAAGAAAGAAAAACATGTATACAATGATTTATTATGTGCTTTCTTTTCTAAAACTCTGTGTGTAATCTTTTCTGTTAAACTCAATTAAAAATATTTTATAAAGAAAGAAAATAGTATGGTCTTGGTCATCCTGATCATCTACAAAAAAGATGGTAACCACGGAGGGGGACACCCTGCCATCTGCTACAGGAAGACTGTACCTTCCCTGTAGCTGATAAGCTGCCCTCTGAATCAATGTGTCCATTTAGAAGAATTATGGACATGATCTTCACCACAGACCAACTCCAAGAAACATTCAAGGAGAAGTGCCAGGCACTACATATGTCCTTTCATCTAAGTAAGCCCATGCTTTTAATTGGGAGGAACTGTGGGACACCCTTTGCAAATTCAGTTACTCACCAAAATTCACTGCCATTTAGTCTTGACCCGTAGAGGCAGGTGAGCCATGTAATCAACTGATAGGCGAATGACTAAAGCATTCTCAGTGAAGACTGATGTCAAATCAATGCTCCAGAGCACTCATCAGTCTTTCTAATGGTTCAGCCTTTGACAACCATATTCCAGAATTAAAGTCACCCTAACCACAGTGGTTGTTATGCAGAATGTCAGTGATGTTTGTGTACATTCCAAGGCCAAGATCCAAGCCATCGGAGTTTCCTTGTTTTATTAAACTGATTCCGGCCATTGAAAACTGTGCTGCCCAATTTCACCCAATTAACCCACAAGGCCATACATTTGGAGAGTGGAGGAGAAACTGGAGCACCTGGGGAAAACCCACACTGGGTGGGGTGGGGTGGTGGGGGTGGGGGGATCCATACAAACTGCTTACCAACAGCACCAGGTTCAAACCAGAGTCACTGGCACTGTGTAATAGTGCTGTGATGACAACTATTCTAACTGTACCTTTTCGCTGAAACACGTGAGAGAATGGATCCTCCACTCAACATTCAGCGGACAAGGTTCTCTGCTGTTCAAGGTGCAAGAAGAGACCTGAAAAAAAACCTGGACTACTTCTCATATACCCTCGGTGACGGGAAACGCTGATGACAAATTTCACTTTGCTTCGTTACTCCAGCGCAGAGCTTAGTTGATGGAGGAATAAGGTATTTAATGATCAAGACATCAGATCTGGCTCAAAACCTACAGGCCTACAGGGCAGCAGTGATCCCCATCCTCCGAAAGGCTCTGATGCCTGCACTACCTACCAAAGGTATCTCATACCAGTCCAGACTCACAGCAGGAGTCAGTAAATGAACATGAATGGCCCAGTCATCCCTAGCATCAAGACCCTGGTTACACTCAATGAGCAATGTCAGCAGGCCACGCAGTTCACACACCCAACACCGCAACCCTGAAGCAGACATTCTATTCTGTTATGGGATGTGATTACTGGGGAGAACAGGGAAAAATACTTAACAATCTATTCAGCCGCCTGAAGGAAATGTTACATCTCCATGCGTCTTTGGCTCATGAATATTCATAGTAAAGGAGGAGTCTCAAGCAAACTTGAGGACCATCCATTGGGACACACATTCACAGGCCCTGTATCGGCAGTGGAAGTTGCACAATATCCCACAAACCGCCAGCCATCTCCTCATCATCCACATCTGTAGAAGTGTCTTTAAGATCATTAGCCACTGAACTGAATGCAAATCATCCTCCATCCCAAGGAACAACCTAAGAAGAAGATAACAGTGGAAAATATGTCATTATTTGAAAGAGCATTAATATATAAATAACTAAGGCAAAAAGTCTGCAGTCTCCCTACCAGTCCTTCGGAAGACGACGGCTCAGGCTGGAAGCCGGAAGCTTAGGTTGTTATTAAAGTGGAAACAGTGCGTAAAAGTTATGTGTGGACGTTACTGGGACTAGCAGGGGGCTTGAGGTTGGACATTTCTCTTGAATGTTAGAAATTGATTTAAGGTGAGGTGGGAAAGATTATAAATGGTCCACAGAGGATGGTGGGTAAAACAGTTTATGCCCTCTGTTAAATCTTCACATACAAAAACTTGAAGCTAAATTTCATTTTTGTGGGTTTATTTTTTTAAGCCAATGAGAGAACATATTCATTTACACAGCCATAGTGGAAATCAACCAAAATAGGGTCTGTAATAGGCCTCAATGACAACCACCCCATGGTACTGACCTTCATCATTATGGAATGCTTCGAGTGTCTGGAGGTGGAACACATCAAAGCACACCTTCCAGAGATGGTGGACCCATTATAATTCACTATAGAAGAAACTGTTCCACCGATGAAGCTATAGCCGTGTCCCTCCACCTGGCGAAAGACGCTTCGTACGCCAGGCTGCTGTTTATCAACTTCAGCTTGCTGTTTAATAGTGTCCCAGAAACTGGTGGATAAGCCATCCTCGCTGTGACTCAACACCCTTCTCTGTAATTGAATCTTGGACTTCTCAATGGAAAGACCACAGTCTATCGTGGTCGGCAGCAGAACATCAGCACCGTCATGCTTGAGAACTGGTGCACTTCAGGGCAGTGTGCTCAGCCCACTCCTGTACACACTACTGATCACCAGATCCAGCTCCAACAGATGAAACAACAGTAGTTGTCCCCATTAGCCACAGCAATGAGTCACATTACAGATGAGGTAGAAAATCTCATGAAATGGTGCGAGAGTAACAATGGAGTCTCAATGTGGTCAAGACTAAGGAGATGATCTTGGACTTCATGAGGACCGAGAATGACCACCTTCCATTACATATCAATAACTCTATAATGGAGAGAATTGAGAGCACCAAGTTCCTTGGAGTCCACTTAACAAGTGACCTATCATTTAAAATAATTTTTTTTGGCACTGTGAGTTACATCAATAACGACATCCACAAAGGATCATCAACAATATATACATGGTGACATTTTTTCTTTTCCCCCACTTCCTCTCTCCCCTTCCCCACCCACATCAAAAATCAATAAATGATACAACTCTTAAAACAAAGAAATAACCCAAAATAAGGAAAAAAATATTGTATCGTCTACTTTCACATTTTTAAATCTGATTGTGTTCATAATTATGTTGTTTTACGAGATGGAGGTTTGTGGTCGGCGTTCTCCGACATATTTTATGCATGGTTCCCAAATTTGTTCAAATAATATATTCTTGTCTTTCAGATTGTATGTAATTTTTTTCTAAAGGATTACACTTGTTTATATCTGTATACCACTGTTGAATTTTAAGGTTTGTTTCCAATTTCCAGGTTGTCATTATACATTTTTTGGCTACTGATAGCGCTCTCATAATAAACTTTATGTGGGCTTTGTCTAATTTTAGTTCTAATTTTTTGTCTTTTATATTATTTAACAGAAAATGTTTTGGATCTTCTGGTTTTTTTTTGTGATTTTGTTTAATATTAAGTTTAGATCTTCCCAGAAAGTTTTTGCTTTTGAGCATGTCCAAATTGCATGTAATGTTCCAATCTCTTTTTTGCCACAAAAACATCTATCCAATGCTGTTGGGTACCACTCTTTAAATGACCTTTCACTGACACAAAACATCTCCTCACTTGCTCCTCACTTCCTGAGAAGACTGAAGTGGGAAAGGCCACCATCATGTCAACCTTCTACAGGAGCTCCATTGAGAGCATCCTGGCCGGCTCCATCACAGTGTGGTACAGTGCCGGAGAGAAATGGGTTGGAGGTCAATCCACAGGACCATAAGAGGGGCAGAGAGGGTCACTAATGGGGTCTCTCTCATCCCCATCAATGTAATCTGCCAGGACGATTGTCTGGAGAGGCCATGCAACTTTATTGAGGGCTCCTTCCAACCTGTATACAGCATCTTTCAGCTGCTCCTGTCAGGGAAGAGATACAGGAGGATCAGAGCCAGCACCACCAGGCTGAGAAACTCCCAAAGGAACCGCTCACACTAAAATTCCAAGTTTCTAATATTTACTAAACAATATTTATCTATTGATTTTTGTATATTTATTTCTGTCCTGCAAATGGTCCATATATGTGTTATGTCTGAATGTGTGTCTGCGGGTTTTGTGCTGAGAACCAGAGAACGCTCTTTCATTAGGTTGTACTTGTACAATCAGATGACAATATACTTGAATTTAAACTTGAACTTGTAACACGATAAGCCCAAATTGTATACACCATGACCCCTGCTGGTTTGAAGGAGTACAACTATTATCAGACACATTCAATTACGAATATACTGTGATCTACTTTCATTACCAACATTTTTGAGCTAATTCAATCTTTTTTTAACAACATTCTTCCAAATATATTGGCAATCTCTTATCCCCTGTGGATCCTCCACAGGACAGAAAGAATAGGCTGCTTTACAGATGGAGAGAAGATGTCTTCCAACCCAGACATCTCAGAAAATAGTGTCCTCAGCAGTTTCTCACAATGACTTTGATAATGAACAATTATCCAAAGTCCTCGGGGAGCCTGTAGCTGCAGTAATTTACCCAGTATACACACAGTTTAATGAATACACTCACTCTTCTGTCAGTACAAAATGGGTCAACTCTCTTTTATTCTTCTCATCCCACCAAGCACTACCCAGTCAAACCCCTCTGACCTTTTCATTGGCTCTCCACCACACAGGTGATCTCAACGCTCTCACTCTCCTCCTCCTGCATCTGAGATCCATCACAATGTACGCAGCCTTATGAACTAACCTGCGCTTGCATGCTACTACCCCAGATACGACATCAGCGGGACGTTGCTCCTGATGCAGGTGAGTATGTGACCGCGACAAGCCAGTTGTGTTTTGAGACTTGTGGTAACCAAGCGACATTTGCTAATAATTCAGATGCCCAGAAATGCAGAAGGTAGCAAACATACCCAGGTCCGTCGCAGCCTCTGACCTCCCGTCCATCCGTGTGAGTTGCTGCCTCAGAGAGGTGGCAAAATCATAGCAGAACTGCCACTTCTGGGCAGAGGTCCAGCTCTCAGCTCCAGAAGAGTATCTTTCTAACAGTTATCAGGATCTTTTACCTCCTCGAGTTACACTAATCAGGGACTGCTCCAACATTACAAAAGGATTGTCTACACTATTACTATCATTATTTTTCTTGCGATAAAATAATTGTGAATATTTATTATCCATTGTTTATACTTGTTTCTTTTTCATTCAAATTATTGATTCTAATGTAGTCTCTACTTATGAAGTTTATGTTGTGCTGTATCAAGTAAGAATTTTGCTGCACATACATTGTATGTCCATTATCCATCTAAATGTTGGTGAATATTGTCCATTTTCCAGAATGATTTGATATAACATTGACCCTGAAGTCTCCTTAACTCAACAGGAAGTAACTTTAGTCCAAAACTCAAGTTATGAGCAAATACTGTATTTAACAGCATATAGGACCCACTGGCATATATGAACCCCATTCTTTAGGGAAAAAATATATATTTATGGGTACCTGGTAAGTTTTCAAATGGAGTCCTCCTGCAAGGCCCCTTGTAGATAACATGCACGTGTGTATGTGTGTCTTCAGTCACCTCGATGAAAGCCCTCCAGCCTTGCATGGCCGAGATGCTGGAGCCTCCTCAGGTATGAGCGACAGCAGCAGCATGTCTTCCTGACCACTGCACACCGAGGCTCAGTCTGCTTCCCTTCCCCACCATGCAAACGCCAATCAATGGGCAGGCGCGCCAAGACCCACAGGTGTGCGAGGTCGGGAGGGAGAGAAGCCAGCCACCAGAGCTCACCATTGCGGGGAGCTGACAATTGATCGCTTGTTTTGAGGGGAGTGCTGGGCCTCAGTGATCAGGCTCCATGCTGAGCATTTGCTTGACGAGCACAGACCCCACCTCAAGCAAATTGAATAAGACATGGAGGCGGATGGCATTGAGCGAGCGACCTGTCGATGTTGACTTGAGCACAAAATGACGGCACCAAAATGTGACCTTCGTTTATAGGACCTGGGGTGAGTTTTGTTTGGAGAAAAAGGGGTCCCACATGCTGTCTAATATGGTACTTCATTTTGAGGTAAAATTTCAATGCTATGGCACTTTTATGGTGGCCTTCATTTTGAATTGTTTCCCTGTAGGTTTACTTCAGATTGGCAATGATGAGATCTAAAGTTGACCTCAATTTCCTTGTCAAGAGTAACTCTGCAGGAGACTGTCCAGTTGTAGATTGCCGTGTGACGTGATAACCAAACAGGAAATGAACACTTAGGTTTCAAGGCTGTTTCCTTGTGTTTTCTTGATTCCTTCTTTGAAAGTCTGAATAGTTTTCTTTGCTAATCCATATGAGAGAAATAAAATGGGACAGAGATATTGTTTCACAAAATCCTCTGCCATTATCTGATACTAACCTGTGAAGATTTTTTTCATTTGCAGCCCTTGCTATTGAGACATTGATTTGGGTAGATGTCCATCCGTTTCAAATGGGCATTTATTATTAACAAGATAATCAATCAATAACCGCTTAGGCCACAAGAGAGCCGAGAAGATATACAGGGAAAACCCCTGCTATCCGGAATTTAAGCAACTGGCAGCATTAAGCGACCGACAAAAAAAAATTACGGAAAATAAATAGGTAGAAAAATGTCACTCCTCACCATTAGTTCACCAATCCACGCTACATTCAGCCTCAAGCCAATGGAAAATTTACTAATCCAGCATCTACCAGTCCCCATAGTTGCTGGATACCAGGGGTTTTACTGTATTTTTCTCTTTTCTTAACACTAAGTGCAAGGCTGTGCTTCTCCATAAATGTCAGAGTTCATTTAAAATTTTTTTTAGACATACAGCACATTAACGGGCCATTTCGACCCATGAGTCTGTTCCGCCCAATTTACACCCAATTACCCATTTTGAATGGTGGGAGGAAACTGGAGCCCCTGGGGATAACCCACACAGTCATGGGGAGAGTGTAAAATCTCCTCAGAGACAGTACAGGATTCGAACCACAGTCCTGATCCCTAGCACTGTAAAGGCGTAGAGCTAATCACTATGCCAACCGTGCCGCCTGATTTTTGGCCAATGCATGTGTGTCTGATGTAGTTATTGCAGAAGAAATGTCCAGCTTTGTATGGAATAACAAGTCTGGCTCTCCATCATTGTTAAGTCCTGGGGATTCCCAGGTTCTGACTTTTATTCTTTCTCGATGTGCCACATCTTCATGACGCATACAAATGTATAGTTTCTTTTGCTTCCCAATGGCTTAATTTCACAGTATTCCAGTGTTTAGGTAATCACTTATTGGCATTTGATGCTGCATTCTTTCATCAGTAGTTGTCTACAGCAGCCATTCTCAATAGGAGCCATAACAGAGGGCCAGATTTAAATGGGATCCATTGTCTGAAATCATACTTTTTTCAATGCTTTTTATCTATTCAGTAGGAGAAAAGTAAAGAAGAAACCAACTAGATGACTGCTTCGCAGGGAAAAAGGGCCATAATCTTTGAGAAAAGACCCAAGGAGGCCATAGTTGAAAAAAGGTTGAAAATGACTGGTCGAAAGCACCTGAAGACTGAGAGCACCTGCATTTCACAAGATCACGTTAAAGGAACAGAAACAGGCCACTAGGCCCATCGAGTCTGTTCCATGACTCTACAATAAGCTGAACTAAACTCAATTCTCGTTCCAATTTCCAGCCTTTTCCCCATAACCCTTGACACCCTTACTATTGAGATGCTTATCCATTTCCTGTTTAAACACTCCCAGTGATCTGGCCTCCACTACTTTGTGCGGCAGTGACTTCCACAGATCCATGACCCTCTGACTAAAGAAGTTCTTCCTCCTCTCTGTCCTAATTGGATAATTTCTAATTTAAAGACTATGAAGACTATGACCCTTTGTCCTCAGTTTACCCATCAAGGGAAACATCTTATCCACATTCACTCTGTCAAAACCTTTTAATATTCAAAATGTCTTCATGAGATCTCTCTCACTCTCCTATACTCCAAGGAGTACAACCCAAGAGCTGCCAAACACTCCTCATAAGCCAGCCCCTGCATCATCCTAGTCAATCTCCTCTGGACCCTCTCCAACAACATCACATATTTTCTAAGATAGGGGGCCCAAAATTGTATACAGTACTCTAAATGGGGTCTCACCAGTGCCCCACATAGTCTCATTAATACCTCTCTACTCTTATACACTATACCTCTTGAAATGAATGCTAACCATAGCATTTGTCTTCTTCACTACCAATCGCACCTGGGCGTTTCCATGGTCTTCCCATTGTTGGAAACTGTGCCCTCAAGGTAACACCCATCCTTGAATGTGTGGGGAAGCCAGTTGAAGTCCTCCTGACTTTTATTCATGTAACAGGGAAATCAAAGGCTGAGCAGAGATTCTTTGATGTTCTTCAGGAAATTCTGCACCCTGAATGTGATGGTTAGATCTTCTTTATCCAGCTGTGAGGATATTTTGTCTATTGCTGTCAGTGAACTGGACATGTGCCCTAATGGCTCTCCAAAGCCATCCTGCATCAGAGTGGCCAATACAGCACTAGCATGGGGTATGGTATATGTCATGTGACAGAATATATGTATGTTTTTGGGAGATAAATTGGGGCAAGATTTGTTAGTGTAGGTCACATGCAAACACTTTAAAACAGATCTTATTTGAAATACTGGTGCTCTGCTAATGCTAGACATATCTACCCCAGAGCCTTTGAAAGAGCTTTGGAGAGTGGCAAAGAGACTTCACTAATAGATTGTTGTTCACAAAAAGGCAACAGGTGAAAGAGCTTGTCGGATCTGCCTTCTGTCTGGTGTGGAGCTTGATGTCTGTTCTAGGAGTGTCATGTGATTTTGCAAGCACAGATGTGTGTGTGTGTGTGTGTGTGTGTGTGTGTGTGTGTGAGAGAGAGAGAGAGAGAGAGAGAGACACACACACACACAGATCAGTTCTACAGTGTTACAATCAGAAACAGCAGAGATGGGACTGGAACATGACAGGCTGGCAAGCTTGTGGAAAACCCCATTTGGAAGACAGGTTGTGAGTGCTTAGTTCAGCCTGGTCAAAGCCCTTGTGGTTCATGCCAGAGGAAAGGACTGGCTCCTTAATGTTTGACTTGGAATAAGTGAAACAAGAAGGAACTCTGTGATGACCTGAAAGAAAGAGGTTATCTTCTGGAGAACCTGATGGGGTAAGTTTCTTCAACAAGACACTGAAGTGGCTGGGTGTCCAGCGTACAACAAATCTCTCTCTGAAAACCATTAAGAACCTTCCTGAGCGGTAACCATTTACCTTTTAAGCACCAAAGCCTGGTGAACTTTATAAATGTTAAATTCTGTGCACAATATAAGAATTGCCTGCAACCAATGTAGTTGAAGGAATGAGAACTGAGATTGGAATGTGAATCAAAGAACTTTTCTGAACATAAACACACATTACATACATGTGCACTTAGAATTAGAAGGGGGTTAAGTTAGATTAGATAAGTCAATAGTGATAAGTTAAAGTGTGATTCTGTTTTCATGTTTAAAGATAATTAAAAGCAACTTTTGTTTAAGTAACTATTTCTCTTGGTGAATATCTATTGCTGCTGGGTTTGTGGGTCCTCTGGGCTTGTAACAGTCACAAGATAAATTTCAATGTTTGGACCGGGTGAGGTCCTTGAGTGTAAACAGGGCACTGGATCTTACTGCATTACTGTCGAGTAGTGAACCAGGACACTAACTGTCTGAAGCAATTTCTTGGGGATGCACAAAGCCTTCATTTCACATCCTTTCAAAGCCATTGGTCTAGTGGAGCCGAAAGCTTTGCTCGATGTGGCAATAACTTCCTATGGAAATTCAACCACATTCGATATGCCTTTGCTTAGATGCATTATTTTGGGAAGGAGCATTTGCACTAACGTTTGCTTGTTAGAACTAAGAGTTGTGTCCCCATTCACTGCACAACATTCAATTTCTCCAGCATAACCCTGTCTGTTCTAGTCTGCTTGGCATTTTTTAGCGTCTGCAGGTGTTTTTCTCCTGAGGTTTCTTTAACCAGGCTCTTATCCAAGTATTACAGTCATCCTGAGAACACCCTGCAGCAAACCCCCTCCAATCATTTTCTAAAAAAATAACAGATGCAGACAAAACTCCCAAAACCTGGTTGATTAAATGTGAAGAAGCTCTTGCCTTTATGTTAACAGTCAAAAGCTTCTGATGCAGCACTTACCTGATTCCTATCTCCTTCCATGAACTTTTACTCCTCTAGACCAGCAGTTCTCAACTTTTTTTTTTGCCAATGGCTCTGCTCAAAGTTTATGGGTCCCCCTTCCCTGTGAAGCAGTCAAGTTTAGTTGCTTTTTTCCGTATCGACTGTCTAAAACAAAACATTAAGGATTTCAATCTGTGGCCCTTCCTTAAATGCGCTGTGGCCCTCAGGGGAGGGTGTGGCGTACGGTTCCCACTGAGGATGGCTGCCCCAGGCTTCTGTTCGAGAAACAGGTGAAGGATTAACAGTTAATTTGTAATCTCCACAAATTCAAATGAACCTCTTATGGGTTAACGATGGCACAATGGACGTGTAATGCAATCTGATGAAAGAATTTCATAGGTCAAGTAGCACCAATGAGTGGAAAATGTTTCACATCTAAACCCTTCCTCAAAACTGATCATCAAGAGGATTGATATCCAGAATAGTACATTCCGAATTCTTAGCAGATTCAATGACCACCTCCTTATCTCCAATTTTGGTTTCATCACATAAGGCATTGACCTTGACTTTAAATACCAATGTGGAGCATTGGGACGAAAAACCAATTTTGCTTGATTTCTTTTCAATGTACTCATCTCACGTCTGAAACCCTGCCATTGTTTCCTGAGCATTTACTGTGATGTTGTAGCGGGG